>NC_068948.1:11498901-12165151 GCF_026419915.1 Harpia harpyja | reverse complement strand
TGCAGCTTTATGGGGTATTAGCCCTTGTTATCTGTCCGACATATGTTTTCTGTGCTCTCTGGACCTCAATATCCTGACTTGGAATTTCACCTGCAAATGGCAGAAATGTGTCATTAAATCCCCCAATGTAGAAATGAGCAGTTCCTAATGCCCTGCCCTGCATGCGCACTGGAGGAGGTGGGGGTCTTCTCTAGGACACCCTGTGACAGAATACTACCAGATAAATCCTGATTTTAAGGAAAGCAACTGATAGTGGAGCAAGGTCCCCCCCTGCAGCAGCTTAAGAAGCAGATGTCAGCCCGTGCAGCTGATTTAATGTTTGTCCCTTGGCTGAGAAATCCTGCAAGTGACAGCTGTGCCTCTGGGACAGCTCTCATGGTGCCCACTGCACCTGCAGTGACTTTCAGTATTTATCAAGAAGAAAAGCAATTACAAAATGCTGCTCTAAAGCTCCCCAACCTAGCTTTAATAACGACCAAAGAGTTCAGCTGTGTCAGGGAATGCTGTGGGTCAGATGAGGACAGTACAACAGATACAGCTTTTTGCCAGCCCAGACTCTTCAGCCCTACTCATTCCAATGGCAGGGACCCTCGAACCATCTTTGAAGCATAATTGTTTCACAGAAAATGCTGTGGGTTTGGTTTTTCTTTTTTCCCTTTTTTTCTCCCCCTAGCTCTATTCTTCTTGCTGATTGTGACTGAGCATGGTAAACAGATTACTTGAATAGTCTGGTAAATTTATCAGCAGCTGCTGCCCAGTGGGAAAGCCTCTTCCTGTCCATTCCTGAAAGCTGTCAGTCCTTGTGGAAGTATCATCCTTTGCCTAATTAGAAAGATGCAGTAAAATGGCAGTATGCAATTTCAAAAGTCACACAGTACACTAATACAAGTGCACAGGAGGATCTTCTTTGTTAGACGAGCATAGGTTCTAGTGGAAGAAACCAGCCTGGAAACTGGCACAGTCTCCCTGACCCCCAGCCTGCTCCCCAGCCACTGTGGCACCTCCCTGCTTACCTTGCACAGCATCACTCTGCAGCTTTTTGCTGGGAAAAATGTTCCTCCTTGAGAATTAAAAACTTTGTTTGCATGCACTTGGGCCCTTTCAATGCCCAGCTGTGGCTACCAGAATGCACGTCAGCTGTGTTTGCCGCAGGGCTCTGCAGCAGCAAAGGCACATGAAGGGGACTCACAGGGTGGCATTACAGGAATAAGCAGGTCTGGAGAAGACACAGCTTGAACTGATTTACTCAACTGTAAATAAGGAAAAACTTAATTCCCACTCTTGCCCCTGGTTTTCCCTCAAATTATCAGGTTTTACACCTCCTGCTCTGACCCCACAAAGACGAGCCCTACAAAAGTGCACTCAAACTCTGCCAACCGGTCAATTTTTTGACCGTGCTTATGTAGCTTCTTCAAGCCTGTGACAACATTATAACCTGGGATCCATTAAGAAGACCATCTCTAAACTAGACGTCACTTGATCCTTAATCTCTGAAGGGGTATTATGGGAATTTAAGCATGTTAAACTTTACCTTAAAGCTTAGTCTTCAACATTGTCCTGAACAGTAAAGGAACTGAATCCTGACAGCGCGTTCCTGAATGGAAATTCCAGGCAATACATACTTAAACCAAAGCAACATGAAAATAGCAGTAACCTGCCTTCCAAATACACCAACTGTTGTGTTATAGATCAGGTTACATTATCAGGAAGAAAGACTGATTAAGAATCTCCTACAAGCTCTACTGCCACTGCCTGGGATCTTACACAAACCTTATTTTGGATGCAGATGTAAACAAGACATGAGCCTTTAGCAAAGTTTGCTGCTCTTGCAGGTTTCACAGGTCCTTTATTGGAAATCACTCAGGCTCTCAAGTTTACATTCTTCTGGTTGTAAATCTGTGTTAGCAAATTCTGGTGTAGTTAGTTTTACCTCTATCAGCATAGTATCATTACATCTCTATGTGGCTCTGTCTCTGTTCCAGCAAAGAATACAAAGATATGCTTATGTTTCACTACAGTTGAAGAACTGAGGTGGAATTTAAAAGCAAAAAAGCCTATTTATGCTTCCTGGAGTGTGCACAACTACTGCACAATGATACTTGATTTAAAGCTCACACCTAATTTTAAGTGCACTTTAATAACTATCTCAACCTGAGTTTAAACAAGATTTACAAATACTTATCAGCTTATTATACACTTCTACAGGCATCACTTACAATGCTGTGTTGCTGTCCTCATGGATTTAGAAATTGGTGCTGACTTGTATCTTGACTTTGTTTACTTTAAAATCTTTTATTTATTTTTAAAGAATACATTTAGATAATTTTACCAACAAGAACTAGAAACTTCTTCATTTCCAAAAGAAATGGTAGCTTTTCTTGAAACTCTTAAATAGCTATGATCTGGGAGTTTAAGGAAAATGCCAGACCTGTTGTAATATGTTCTCAAAAGTTAGCAATATTACTATATAACTTTATTTTGTGCATATGAATCCTGTATTAGCAAATACTACAACTATGTCTTGAAATATCCTTAGAGTTATTAGCCTTCATGTTGCTCACTGATGTCTTTATATATCAGGTTTCTCTAAGCAGTTGACCAGCTGTATAAAAATTTCATCCAAAAAAGTCACTCCTTCCCCTCAGATGGAAAAACTTGTTTACAGAATGTCTTGAGTATGAAGAAACATGGAGTTAAATTAGCTAATCCTGCAAAATACAGATTAACGCAGACCTGAACATCCCTGCCATCGCAATGTATAGGGCCCTAGTTATGATACACTTTCTATTCTACTTCTGCCACAGATCAGAGATGTTTGATTTATCTTGTTTTTCTTCTTTCTCAGTTACCTAAAACAATAGACTTCTGCTTAAAGTAGGTTCTTTATAAATTTATAAATGTCACTTTACAGAAATTTTGTCATTCGTTGCAGGGTTTTTCAGTTCTGGTGCTTCTGAGCAGCTAAATCTCAGCCAAGAAGTCCTTGGACTATCTCAGAAGGCCACAAAGGGAAAGGTAGAGATTTCAATAGATGGTGTTTTCAGAGACCTGTCTTCAGCGAGGTCCTGCGAGTTGGTGGCTGGAAGTGAATTTGCTCCTCTTGGCCTTTGTGTGCCACTTTCCCTGTTTCTGAAATTGAGAGGACAATCCCTACCCGCTGAAAAGGGCAGCCGGGATGCCTGAGAAGCTTCTGTGCCCCGACTGCGTTTCGTCAACCACACGTGTTTTCGTTATTAGATTTGTGCTAAAAGGAGTGTGCGAGACTGGCCCCCTATAACTTTAATTAATGAGAACATATTATGCTTGTCCCCATCGCTCTCCGCTGTGCTGCACAGCCTGAACACAGTATGCCCCATTCACACCGAAGTTCCCTGTGGTACAACTGCCAGCCTCACTCCGTTATGTGGGTAATAATAGAATAATGTGCTTCATACCTAGCTGCTTTAAGTTAATTTAGGGCCTGATCCTATGAGGCAGAGAAGTCCTCTGCTCTTGTTGACTTTAGTAGGATTTGAGGGACTTGGGACCTGTTAAGAAAAGGGTCTTTAATCTTCTGTCGGGAGCCCAAGTGTGCGAAGGGGAGCTATTCCTTCTGTACGCACTCGTAATATGTACAGGATTTGGGTACCTTTTGTAATAGTCTGCTTAAATCTTAAGGCGTTGCTAGGGAACTGGCTGTGTCCACAACCAACAAACATGTAGACGTTGTGTCCTACTGGTCTCTGGCAGAGTTTACCCTAAGAAATGGCTTTATTGCAACAAGATCTACTAGCAGTAGTACAATAAAGTAGTTTGTCATCTTTTTTTTAATTACAAATATTTTAATTCTATCATACAAATAGAAATACCTTCCAAGCTGAAGGCTAGGCATGTGAGGACACCACCCAGAATCAAATACTTCTTTCCCTTATTCTTTAAAATATTGATTCAGCTATTTTTTAATTTACTTGAGTCTAAGCACAGTGTTTGGGAGCTTAACAAGCTTGGATACTTTCTGCTCTCTTGTACTAACTAATGCTATTACTATTTTCAAGACACTTATAAAAAGAGCTGATTACCTATGTTTCCAAACTGTATGGCTTTTCAAGTTTTCAGACTGCATTTAAGAGTACCAGAAACTATGAGAGTACCAGAAACAATGAAACTTTTGTGTTTATGGAGTCCTAGAATGCTGTTTCTGAAATGGTTTTGTCTCCCTTTCATGGACATCAGAACTGTCTGCATTGCTTTAAATTAGTGATAAAACAAGGACTGAAACACCAACTACCAAAGAAATAAGTCTGCTATCAAAACAGGACAAAATCTGGGCAGAGGAAAAAAAAAAAGTCATGGGGAAATGGAAATGAAATATAGTTTGAGATGACCTACCTAAAAACAAGCAAGCAAACCCTATTCTATTAAGCTCTTAGGAGAGCTGCTAAAAAATTTTGAAATAATCCAGAGAAGGAACTCAACCCCTCATTTTCATTCTTCTCGGTCCATTCCTTGCAACTCCCTAAGAAAAACAGATCCCTTGGGTGTTTTGTACAAAAGGAAGAATTTTCATGATATAAAAGCACACAGCTTGAAACTGTGAGTCCTCATATTCCTTGGCACTCATTATCTTCAGGTTTATGGAGAAGCACATATTGATCCTTTCCAAGGCACGGGTTGGCAGAGAGGCAAGGAACACTCTTCAGGATTCATCAACCTTCCTTGTGGGGCCTGAGCAGGAGCGATCTCACAGAACAATATGGGACTATTAAAAACGCATCGTATATGACACGTGCTAATAGTTTTTTCTCCTTCTCTCATGGTGGTTGCACAATGTAACAGCAAAAAGATGGAAGACACTTAGGAACTACAAGAGACTAGCCAACTAATGATGCTTTTTCTTGTCAGACCTATGGCTTACTACGTCATGCACATGTATTCAAGTGCAATGACCTTTTTGCAAAACTGCTTAAGTTATAGAGAAGACTTTTCAGTATTCAGAGCTCAACTTCTGTCCTCCACCGTCTGAATGCATGTCTGTACTTAGAAAGCAACTTTTTCTAGCCTGACTGCTCATCCCTGTGTGATTATCTGACCCAGAGTTCATGTAGCATAATTAACAGGTCTGTGAGTTGTCCAGTGTCACAGGTGAACTAGAGGTTTTGTGATGGGCAGCCTTGTGACATTCATTGTCATAGATCGTGTAATTTGTGGATTTTAGTTCTCTGACCCAGTGTATTCAATAGAATGAGATTCTTCCTTAACTTGATTTTTCCTGGCTTTTGTGACTCTAAATAAGGTCCTTACATTGTTCAAACATAATTCTTGTGGTATATTATATTAAGATGTTTGGCCTGATCTAGATTATGCGGCTTCATGTAACTGATGAAAGAGCTATTGTTTTTCACAGCAGAAAAACTGCCACTCATCCAGATTACTGACCTATTTCTTGGAGTCAGAAGTAACGTTTCTGAAGACTTGCTGATTTTTAATGCTATGTTTTACACTATTGATCTTGAAGCCCCATGTTTGAAGTGTGATTACAACAGTATTTAGGGATCAGATAAAAAATGTCAACTTAATTTTCAGATGCAGAAAGATTTTATTTTTCCATAAATTTTGGTACTATTCTAAAGAAAGTGTTAAATGAATCAGAGCAATTCAGCTGTGGGGGTTATTCCATTACTCAATGATACAGAAATTCCTCAGGCTTAAACATCACCAGTATATTCCTCTCTACCTTTCCTTCTCTGAGATCCAGTGGAATTTGTCTCTATTGTCTGAAAGAGATGATGAACCACGTCCAGGAGCAAGAATTTAATTGGCTCACCCTAACACTATATTGGGCCATTCATTACCATGAAATCAGAAAAACAGAATCTACAAGTTCCTGAAGATGGGAACAATTTGTAGACAACCACTCCTCTAATCATGCTTTTCAGTTCTGACTTGGAGAGGCCAGTGCCAGAAGAACACATCAGGAGAATAAACTAAAACTGCATAAAGAGATTCTGTGGAGGCTGGCATATGAAGAAATGTATTTACCACTATATATGGCTTTCCTCTGCAGGAGAACAGGGCTTGCATATTGTCTATGCTTTCTCACTGTACAGAGAGGGATACAAGCATCTAAAAAGGAATTAGGATGCTGAGATGCTCAGTCCATGCTGGATTGCTGGCTCCCTGCTCTTCACCGTGGAACATCTGCTAAAGAACTCTTTGGGAGACTTCTGGGTTTTTCAGGACCAGCAGAAAAAACAACACTGTTAGGATGTTTTATATTTGGGCCGCTTTGGTACTGACAAACACCTTCTCATTTTATCATGCTGCAATCAAGATGACAAAAAAGTGTGGCAGCTAGTAGAACCCGCCCCCCACAGCCCAATAAAAAACAGGGTCTTGAAAGAAAAAGTTTGGCACACAAAAAGCTCCAAACACAAAAAAGCTAAACCTCTACCAAACCATTTCTGCTTGTTGTGAGCCTGCCAAAGCAGAACAGACTTTCTCAACAGAAAAGGCTACATTATGCTAGAAGGAAATGAGCTGCAAGGCACAGGAAAAGGGAACACGAGTGGAGATTTATGGCACTGCTGAAAGCAGGCACTGTACTGCCAGATCAAGAGTAAGACGCTACCAAAGGATGCTACCTTTGTTTTTTCATCTATCAAGGAAGAAGGAGTTTCTGTTGCAGAGTATCTAAACTACTGACATCCATTGCAGAAAGTCCATCACTTCAGCCTTCTGAGTCACTGTGTCCCAATCAGAATCTTCTACTTTTTTAGAAGGTAAGAAGGGAAAAAAAAAACCAACTAGCAAAACCCACCCAAACTAAACCCACCCAAACCAAAACCACCAGTCAATGAATACCTGACAGTTAATAACCTGGCAACAGAATTGTGTTACAAATATTGCAAGTTTTGCTCAAGTATCACTGACTTTTTATAAAGTACAAATTGATTTTTTTTTTTTGCAAAAGATCATCATTATGCCCTACTGCTGTTCCTGAAGATCATACGGGAAGGATTTTTTCACGTTCACAGTTTTTACTTTGTTTTTTTGCTGCTGTTTTGGCTCTTGCTCTTTGTATGGTACATGAGGGACTTCACATGCTGAACTGTCCTGGATACAGACTGCAGCAGAAAAGCACATCTGTGGACAAACAAAACCGTTCTCTATGTCCAGAAAGACTCAATTAAGAAAAATATAAAGTCAAGGTTTTTTTCTTTTTCTTTTCTGCCAGGAATTTCTAATTAGACCTCCTTTTTGCCTTCCTCTAAAAGAGGAAAGTAAATTCAGTCTCAGAGGTAAGCTGCTAGCCCAGAGAAGCTGCAGGATCTCCCTGGATTTTTACCAAGCTTAATTTGAACTTTGCCATGGTTTTTATTTGCAAGTGAAAACTGCAGCTTGTTTTCAGCTCCCTAAACTCAGGTGAAAGGCTACCCCAAACAATTCTGATGGATAACTGTATGTTGGACAGCCTCGAAGAACTGAGAACACAGTGACACCCCTAAAATGCATCATGACATAAATGTAACTTGCATGAGGCATTTTGGATGGGCATCCTTAGGTTTCTTTCTTTCAAAATGTAGGGTCTGACCTTTCTCAGCAGTATGTGCCTCTTTTTCATACTGGGTATCATACCAAATTACAGATGCCTATCAGCTTTAATGTACATACGGAACCTGGACATGTAACTTTCAGTAGTTTTGAATCTGAGCCTAAGCCTCAAAAGTGCCTCAGAAGTGTCTTTGGTTTTTCACTAGTAAGGAAGATGTGCCATTTATCTTGAACAAAAATTGACTGCTGCCTTTATTTAACCATAATTTGCATTTGTAAGAGGACAAGATATTGAATTACATTTCTCTACAGTCCAGAGCTAGATCCTGAACTATTGCCCTGAAAAAAAGTCATGTATGTGTAAATACTTTGTGTGTTATGTTAGAAAGTGCCATGTGGAACTGAATGCTCAAAATATTAGTTAGCAAGGTGTGTAACAGAGATAAGGAAGACTCTTTCTTTTTAGAAACACTTTTTTTTTTGAGAAAGAGAACCACTGAAGTAATCTGTATTACTCTCACAAGTCAGCGAACAAAAGTGTGTCCTGAAACTTCAGCTAGCTATAAAAGTGAAATGCTCTCACACAGATTCAGAGAAGATTCCTGCAACAGCACCACTGTTTTCTGGGTAGGATCACAGAAATCAGAAGAAATCGCCTAGAGATGTGGGTGTTTTTCTTCTTTCTCATACATCTATCTTTCTGCTGCAGTCCTGTAACTTGGGTACTACTCCAGTGAAGTCCATTGGGCCTGACCAGGAATGGTCTCATAATGATTTGATATGTTACTTGATAAAGAGATGGATCTGACGGGTGCCGGTTGATTCAGTGACCAATAACCAGTCTCCTTAAGCAACAGTGGCATATGAAACATGATCGGAAAGGATTCATCAAGCAGCTGGCGTTAATACCTATCCACTTCCACTTAAGTTCTTTTACGTCATGAAAAAGATGAGTATGGAGGCTATTCCCAGTTCTATGTGTTCTTCTTCCCCAGTGATAAGCTAGCAGCTTTCCAAATCCTGTAGTAGGTTTCTGTCTATAAAGACTGTCTGTGGGATTTAGGGCATGTTAGAACAGCAAGAGACATAGCGGCAAGGAGAGGGCGAATAGACATGCAGGAAGGCTGGTAAATAGTTTTCTGTTAATGGCAAGGAGAAAAAATCACACCCAGTGCAATTATACCTCTGAACTCGGTGTTATCTCAGAGTGCTGCCCTTGGAAGTGATATTTCTGCAAATGAAAACTTCCCTGTAGATGCATATGCAGTTGTTAATAAATCAGTACAATGCCAGGCAGATATAATGACAACCAAAGAAACTTATCTGGTCATTCCCTTGATGGATTATCATAACGTGGACAGTAATTTTCACTACATACTAGGACAACCCTGACATTAGGAAGCATCTCCAATGTAAGGGAGCTTTTCAGCTTGTATGCATTCTGCTGAGACCATCTGTAAGTTGCTTGACCGACATCAGCTATGGAAGAAAGTGAGTGTGTGCTGTTTTCTGGGCGATGTGGACAGATAAATTCCAGAAAGCTACTTTCAAAAGTAGTAATAACTGAACATATTGCTCACTGGCCAGCTGAACGCAGTTTTGATATTAACATTGGACTTGAATTGGGAACCAGTTTATAAGGAATCTTATACCAAGCTTGTGAGTAGAATAAGCACTGCAAACATTTTTTAAGCAACTCCAAGTCAGCTGATGCAGATAACTTGACTGCCTATGCTAAGCAAAATGAGGAGATGTATTTAGTTTTAACTGACATATTTTATTGTGGCTCAATTTGTAGGTGTTCTAATGGGTCTTATATAGCCTGACATAAAATCATTCATGTGTATACAACAGACTTAACCATAATGTGAGTATGACCCTATGGCTACTTTCATGCAGTTTTAGAAACCGCATAAACAAATGTTTTAAGGGATGTTTAACTGTTCGTGTTACATAAAGACACTTGATCTGTACTAAACAGTAAAACATCTCTTGTTAATGTCTTATACATGCAATTTGTGTATACAGGTAAATGTACATTTCTAATGTAAGAATGGTGACTTTTGTTATTCAGACCAAAAGAACCAGGCTGGTATCAGACGTTAATCAGGCTGCTGTTTCTAATTCTTGTACTTTTCTAAAGAACAGTGGAATGTGGTAGAAACTACACAGAGCCAAGTCATGGAGCTTCTTACTTAGTTTTTCATCTACACAGGCAAAACTCTCATTGAAGGCACAACATAAGAGTTTCTCTGTATAGAACATATGCCTGTGCTCATAGAAAAGATACATGTGCAATAATCTTAATTAGACATATAGCTCTATAACTGAGATATAAAGCCAGCTATGTAGAAAGTGCATAAAATAACTGTTGTATTAAATACGGCATAGATTTCTGTCTGCTAAATAAATACTAATTCAGGTTTCAAGCAATTATATAGTATCTCTAAGTCATTATCTAATAGATAATAAAGGACGTATGTTACTACTTTTTAAGCTGTACCCCTTCATCTGAGTATTGGCAAGCTTAATTTGCAGTGTAATTGAGTACATTAGAACATTATTAATACCTGGAGCCTGTGAGAGATTTGTTTTCACTGTACATAACAATGTTTGAGACACAGCAGTTTGGGTACTCCTACAGCAAGTCTCAGGGACTTTCCAAAATTCTATGGCAGAGAGGATGAATTGCCAGAAAGATTTGTTACTACTACTAAACACTGTGTTCAGTTTCACAGTCACTAAGTATCAGTCTCTTTTTGGCATTAAAACAAAAAGTTTTTGTATTTAGCACCTGCATTTCATTAGGATACTCCAAAGAGGAGGTGTCTTCTGCCTCAACATGAAACAACCTTTGGAAACAGCTTTCTTCTCTAATTAGGCTTGTTTGTATGCAAATTTAAAATATATAAATAATGAAGTAATGAAGGATAGTCTTATGTGTTGTGAGAAAGCTAGGCTGCTGGGAGAAATCAGGAGACTGCCCTACGGGGTGGATATAGGACAGGCTATTATGTTCTTAATTTGATGTACTTTGTCCTGCCTTTTTTTCTGAAGATTTTGTGTTAGATGAACTGGTATTTCTTATGGCAAAGCCTTTCAAAACTCTATAAAGAGAGGATAAAAATTTCAAAGGATGAGTTTTGAGAGTATTAAGATGGCATAGCAATTTATTATGTTGACAAATATCTCAGTTGTAAAAGTAGTAAGAAAATGGTCCTATAATTCAAAACATGGAAGAGGAACACCTGTTTTGCAGTGAATTAGCACAGGCTATGGGAGCTGCAGGGCAGCTGGCAGGATGCGGCCTGCCTCTGCCCTCCTGTAACAGAGTCACTGCTCCCCAAACCAGTATGTGCCCCGAGTTCACAGGGCAGGCTGAACACCTCCTTAGCTCTAACAGCCAGAAGCCTGTAATGTTTACGCTGGATGAAGTGATGTACCTGCATCTAGAGGTAGTTTTTATCTCCTCAGGTGCAACTGAAATTTCATGGGGTCCTAATGGACTATGAAATACTGAGAGACCCGGACATTATTGGAAAACTCTCAAATATACCAGATAATGGTGCTCTCACCTCCAAGCCTTCTCTTTCACCTCATTTCACTGTGCTAGGGAACACTCAGAAAACCATTTGATTTTTTTTCCCCTCCAATTGCAAATCATATAATGCTTTATTTTAAACAAGTAGAATTAGTGTACAGAAGGCCACCATGAGCTTATTAATCACATATTTATAGGCTCATATTTACAGTATTTTCCAAAATACCCTTGTGTTTCCTCTTCCTGTTACTAATTACTAGAAGATTATAATTCTCTATATCCATCCTGCAGCTGATTAGAATTGCAGAGCAGTCAGCTAAAACAGAACTTTTGGTGTAATGCCAGCAGATCACAGCATCAAACTTCTATTTGATAATGCAAAAATATCCTCTTACATTTTCTGTATTTGCAGCACTTTTATACACTATTTGAATAAAGATAACCTACAGGAACACTTAAAGAAAAATAGAGAGCATAAACTTGTTTTAGCTCCATGCAGAGCAAGAAGAGGTTTTTTTCAAAGGTGATTTCTTTTTTCTTGGTGTTCTCAAGCAATATGCCTTTGCCATGGGACACATCGGAGTTTGATGCCTAAACCTTTGAAGAGATCCCCCCCAGCTCAGAAACAGGAAATCCATTATGATGGCTGACATAAGAGTCCTGGTCTGTCATCAGTTCAAAAGGCTACGACACCGACTGCACCCATTTTTTGCCGACATTCAATCATTTGGAAAGAATTCTTCCCCCTATGTTAAATTTTATCATACAGAAAATTTGTGAGCTAACTCGTTGCCTAATACCAATTCAGATCAAGTAGTTCATTTTTTTACTGAAAGAGTCTTAAATAAGATTTCTCTTATTTAACTCCAGTAATGGTTTGCAAGTCCATTTGGTGTAATTTACAGTATCCTCTGATTATAGGCTGTCATGTTTCATGTAGTGACATCTACAAAGCTATGCTATACTCTTACTATATATCACTTTGTTACTGAAGACTTTGTGATACTTGATGTAATTTCACACACCTGCACACAAACAAGTCAAACCCCCAAACAGGCTCCTAGGGTTGATTTCAAACTTCTTTTATCAAAATGTGGGGGAATTTGCAGCAGAATTTTTAGGCTTTATTTGGCAATGCAGACAACCTTCTCTAATACTTAAAATGCTTGACATTCCTAGACTTTATCATAAATGTCAATGTTTTTCCCTACTCAAATGTCTTTGATTAGATGAGAGGCTGTTTCACAAGGTTTATTTTGTACAAGAGATATATATATGTATTCTGCTCTGTTGCAAGTGAGTCGGGTTGATAAAAGGTTGACTGGAAAGAGATCTGGGAGAGCAGGATAGCAGTCTTGAGATACAATTGTCTAATACGAGGACTAACAAATGACATAAATGCCATAAATTTTCCCTATGGCCAGCAGCAACTCAGGTGATACCTAACCCTTGAAGTGCCTTACTTACAGCACTGTGCCTCGCTGAATACCCACACGTACCCCACTCTTATGCAAGGTTGTCTGTGCTCCACTGAGATCCAGAAACTAGATTTTCTCCCTTAAATATCCCAAGGCATTCAATGTAAAGATATGTCTGCATACCTAGAACACATCTTCCCCCAAATTGCAGTTATAGCTGCCCATTAGATGTTAGTATTTCAGTATGGGAATGGAATTAAATATTTCCCTTTATGTAACAGCCTCGCTCGCGATGCAAGAGGTCCTGTTCCAAGACATTAAAATTTCTCCTTTTTTTTTTTTTTTTTTTTTTTTGCAAAACCCTACCACCTACATGGGGCATAAAGGGATACAGCGCTAACAGCATAAAATTGCAGTAGGATAGTATGATAACGTATAGGAAGTATGCAGTAAGGTCCTCTTCCTCAAGCTTGCGGACATCATTCATGCAGACGCAATGGGGTGTCCCAGCCAATTCTGCTACTGTGCAGAACATTCCTGAGGATGCGGCAGCTCCTGTCGCACCCACCGCCACCTCCCCGACAGTTGCCACTGTCATTGCAAGTCTTTCCAACAGCTCAGGGTAACGGCTGGATCTTCCCACAGGATTTTGAGGCTTACTGGGTTAGTACAGGCTGCTTGTGTTCAGCTGGGAAACTGCTCCTTCCCCAAACGCCGCGGTGACAGAGCATGCTGAGGGAAGGTGCTGAGCGCGGCCTGCCCCGATTTCTCGGTTTTGACTCTGCTATGGGAGAAGCAGGCTCAGCCCCGCTGGCTGGCAGCTGTGACACGCAGACCAGGTTTGTCAGGAAAGGCCCTGTCCGGCGGCGGCTCTGCCAGCCATCCGCAGGCGTGGGAAGCGGGGACGGCGGGGCTGCCAACTCCCGCACAGCCACCGTGGGTCCCCGGATATTCGGTGGCCTTCTGACAGCCCAAGCTGCCGCCCTCCTTTTGAAGAACCCCAACCTCAGGTGAAAGAATCAACTTTTGTTTTAGCCTTCGAAGTATAAGTGCCGCATAGAGCCTTAACCGCCCCAAAGTCCACCAGGTAAACGCTTTAGAAAATCTCACGATTTTGTGTTCAGCTGAACAACTGGGGTAGAGGGGGCTTTTACTCCTACTTTGTTAGCACCCCGAGAAGGACCGCACACTACAGGAGGCAGTGAACCGCCGTCCCGGCCGCCGCTCTCTCCCTCCACCCAGCCCACCGCTGGCCGAGACATCGCCCAGTGACCCTCCCGGCACCGGTACCGGCTGGGGACCCGGCGCCCCGCTACACCTGCCCGCGGGTGCCGTGCCGTGCCTCGCCGCCACTCGCCGCGCCGGCCGGCCCCGAGCCCCCGCCCCAGCGCGGGGCTCAGCCGAGCGGGACGGGCGGCCAGCGCTGCCCGCGGGGGCACCCGGCGGCGGCGGCGGCGCGAGCCCTTACCGATGATGATGGCACAGGCGCTGACCAGCCCGATCTCCTTCTTCAGCGCCACCCGCTCGGGGCCGCCGGGCGCGCCGCGCTGCTCCCCGCCGGCCATCGCTGCCCGCGCCGCTCTGCCCCGCTGCCGCCGCCGCGCGCATGCGCCGCCCCCCGGCCGGGGGGTGGAGGGGGGGGGGGGCGCGCGGCGGTGGCGGGAAGGTGCTGGGGGCTGTCGGCGCCTCTCTGAGGGGAGGCACCTGCGGGCAGCGGGCGGAGGGTGGCCGGCCCCCGCCCCGCAAGGTCCCTCGCAGGGCGACAGTGCCCGAGAGGGCTGCGTGTCGGACGAGGTGCGTGTGGCGGGCGTGGCGGCCGCCTCCGAGAAACCTGCTAACGTGTCCCCCGAGGCGCGGGGGGGGAAGCAAGCTCGGTAACACCAAGGTTAGGGCAATTTGGTAAGTGCCGAGCGTCAAATGACCAGTTCGGTCGTTTGGTTTGTCAGGCAGCAGGGTCTGCCCCAAAGCCCAGGTAGCCCGCGTGCCCGCAGCTCTTTTTGGATGACTTTTACGACCAACCAAGCAGCCCAACTCCGTGCAGGGCTCACTTTCACTGCGCTGTCTCCACACGAATCTTCTCGGTGGTGGTCCGCTTACTGTTATGCTTTATTAGTTGTGGTAGTGCAATAATTCAGAGGGAAAAAACATTTTACTGCTTGTAATCAGTACTGACAGTGTGTGTCCAAGCAAGCATAGTTAAAATGAACGAGGCAATGCCCAAACGCTGCCTGCTTGGTTTCTGCCTTTACTTTTTTTGTTAGTTTCTTCTATCCTCCTTCGCACTTTGTTTCAAACCTCTCCGAAAGGAGTTAGAACCCCACAGCCCGTGTGCGCGCCAGCTCCCTTTGCATCTGTTGGTGCTGAGGAGCCTGCAGCTGAGGGCATCGTCCCCCCCCAGCCCTCCCAGGTGCTTTGCTGGGCAGGCAGCAGGCGGTCGATAAGCTGCAGCTGGAGTCATCTGTTGGCAAGCTTAAGGAAATAGTAAATATTTCCTCACACGGGATGGAGCAGAAACGTTGGGATACTTCATTACAGCAAGAACACAGGAATGCCAAGGTAAATGTAAGGAAATAACATGGTGTAGTAATTCACAAATCTTTTGCTCTGTGAACAAACTTCCTTTGTAAGACTTAATGGATGATGTCTCCTCTGCTCTCAGATGAAACTAGAAAGTTAAATTTTAGCTTGGGAACGTGAGCTCTTTACTCAAGCTGCAACAGCCAAGAGGGTTTATTGATGGAAATTGCTGGTTTTGGTCAAGATGAACATCTTCCTGAGAGGAGTTCTGTGTTCAGAGAGGAACCCCATGTGGGTGACCTATTCTGAAAGTGGATAGGTTAGGTAATTTTCATACAAAGATTATGTGATATCTGGGAGGTGTGGGAAGGCGATAGTGTGCATCAGTGAGGCAACCAATGCAGTAACGTAAATTAGATGTGGTGGGGTGGTATCAATGGGAGAAGGAAGGTCTGGTTCTTCACCTCAGTGAAGGAAGGTGGGAAGCTTCTGTGGTGACATCAGTCTGATTTTGTTTGACTTTAGAATGAAAAGTATGACTTGAAAACTGGCGAGTTGGTTTGACGAAATCAGCGAACTATTCTTACAAAGCTGGTAATTGTAAGTGATTTTACTTTATAAAGCTGCTTTATACTGCTGCTGTTATAGAAAGGCTTATTGATTTTTCAGAGGCTGAGACGTGTTTCCTAAATTGATCTATCTCTTTGTGGAATTGTTGTTTCTAAATGAACTGCTTCACTAACTACTTCTAAAATGTCCTTTTATTGAATTACTATGTACTTTTTATAAGGAAGCATTTTACAAGAAGAATTACTTTCTGAACTATGTAAACAGTACTACTGTTCTCCTTTTAAAGACAGGGAAAAGTGAAGACTAGAAATGAAGTTTCAGATGTACAAAAGTAACCTGATGTTTTAGGTATTTCTTTCTAGGTGGTTTAAATGATTGCTTCAGAGCTATGTTTTCGATGGGCAGCAACTCAAGTAATTTCTAGTACCTCTGAAAATCTCAGCGTCCTAGTCTTATATGGACATTTTGATTTACTCTGTGAAAGTTGTCTATGACAGTCTATTTCTTTTGTGAAAGCTAAAAAAAAAATAGATTGAACTTCATCAAAAAAGTACAAAAATCAAGAAATATGAGAATGAATGGCATTGCTAACTGCGTTACTAACCGTATTGCTGAGTTCTAAGAGCCTAATGAAGTTTAGGATCAATTAACCTTTACAGAACAAGCACAGAATCTGTTCAATGAATGACCACTTAGAAGAGTAACGCTGCACTTGGTTTCTTTTGCTGTGGTAGAAATGTTGGTTTGCTCTGAAATATGTGTATAATCTTTGTGGTATTGTCTGGAAGATAAAAATCCTAGTCAGCCCTCTTATGCTGAGTAGCGAGGAACAGTGCATGGTAGCTGTGGGATGATGAAAACAAATACTAGAATTCAATTAACTCTAACAATCTTCTTCAACTCAACTGTGCAGTAGCTGCAGAATTTTTTTTTTTTTTTTTTAAACATTCTGGCCAGTTTAGGGGGCTTTGCCAGGGAAAACGTGAAGTATTCATATGTGTGTGCACTCTGCCTGCTGATACAAATACTTTGTTCTGTAAGTGTTCCTCCTTGCTGAAAGCCACAAGGCGCAGCTGGGTGACTTTACCGATATGTTTTCAAGTATTTTACTGGTAATAAGAAAGGCAAAACCTAACAGAAAAGCACCAAAAAACTCTCCTTAAGAGAGGTAGCCAACAAACCATTAAAACTGAGAAAAGCAGAGGAACCTTAAGAGCATTCTGTTTTCTTACTGAGTTTCACATAAAGTGCATTTTGAACAAGGCTGAAAGAACAGAACTGGCGCAGGAGAACCATGGGGTGAAATCTTAGTTTCGTCCCAAGAAAACCTTTTGCAGCAGAAACATTAATGAACTGGCACATCTGACTGTGGCTCAGCAGGGCCAGGATATTGTCTATTACACCTTATAGTTTCAGCACCAGATCCTGTTATGCGAGTTTCATCCTTGAGGGCAGTATCTGTGACCTTGCCTTTGCGTGGGGCTGTTCCCAGAAGAAATAGGCAGCATGTGCTCCCTGGGCAGCTGTGCTTCCCTGGGCCACGACAGGGGCCTCTGATAGGAAAGACTCACGGCCTTGACTGCCCACCCAAGTAGGGATTTTACAAATGTCCCTTTGAAGGGACCTGTATCCTTGCCCTGGCAGATGAAGATAAAGGTATATGATTGCCTTTTTCTCAATAGGCATAGCATTATTTTGGTAGGTGCTTATTTGTGGTGTCTCAGCCAGAATGTACTTCCTAGTGCAGGCAATAAGCTTGTAAGCAGTTTAGCCTAGTTACCAGGTACTGTGGGTAATAAACAGGGTGGGCAAACGGGGTTGGGTGCCTCTGTGTTTGTGATGGAGGAGGATGGTGGCTGTGCAGCAGCAGCACAGTCTCTCCCTGCCACATGAGACTGAATACATGGTATATGGCATAACAGTTTTGGGTGAGGAGATAACAGCCTGGAAATCAGTGCTGGTAACTTAATTTAGGATTGTAGTCCTGGACCCCTGTAGAGTACTTCATTTTTCTCATTTGTCCTTGGAAAGAGGATAAATTCTTTACCTAAATCCATATAAAGAACATTGATTTACTGATTCTTTTCCCAGTGCGTGCATGATAAATTACCTTCCTTTTCAAAGTTTTAAGTGTTTTACTGTTGCTGAAGGAGTAAGCAGGTGGCAGTTTACAACACGAGCTTTCAATATGCCTGCATCCATAGCAAAACACAGGAGTGCAAAACAGCAGTGAGCCAGAAACCTGTTGGAAAAGACAGCAGTGACAAAGATTGCCCACATTAACTGCCAAAAAATGTTCTTTTTTTTTTTTTTTTTAGGCTGAGTGCCTGCCTGCTTCGCTGTGGTTTTTGCATGAGGGTGAAGAGAGGACTTTTCTCTTTGTGCAGTAGTGTTAGCTGCTTATTTCGGTTGTATATTCTGTCCTTTTGTTAATATAGTTCCAAAATGAGCAAGTCAGAGGGCATGTACATTCTAATTAGTAGTTATCTGAGACAGCTTTCAGAGCAAAGACTTCTTTTAAATTGTTTTGGGTCTGAACATACTGTATCTACTTGAATGACGAAATGTTAGTAAGCAAAAAAGCCAAAGTTCTTTGTAGGAAGGCAATTGCTGCATAGCAACTGCACAGAGAGGATGCAATGAAGCTTGCATGTGTTCTTTTTTTGTTGCTATTTTTGTCCTCATTTTCTCCATGTTCTGAAATGTACAGAAATTATTGAAGTTGTTGGAACCAGTTATTTCATTCATTGCTACTTATGCTCTAAAAAAAAAAAAAAGAGAAGCAGACAATGCAGTTTAGTTTTTGTGTTTGGGGAAGAAATAATAAAGGGAATTTAATATGCCATTTATGAAGGGATGCTGCGACTGAGTTTTCAAATGAATACAGTCTTTAATGTATGTGAAGTGTATGGGAAGAGAGGAAGGTTAAAGGAATATAAAGACAGTCCATGATAGTAGATGTTCTTTCCAGTCTCACTC
Organism: Harpia harpyja; assembly: GCF_026419915.1. Taxonomy (NCBI): domain Eukaryota; kingdom Metazoa; phylum Chordata; class Aves; order Accipitriformes; family Accipitridae; genus Harpia; species Harpia harpyja. The sequence goes on along the minus strand of NC_068948.1, from coordinate 12,146,596 downwards.
CATTTTTGTATCCATCTAAATTGTTGTCTTAAAACATCCATTCTGTTGTCTGAAAAGATAACCAGCCCTACAAAACCAAAACATACCATAGTTGTTAAAACATAATTCAACTTTGAATTTAATGGGGTCACCATAAACAACAGCTGGGAAATAGTTACTTGGAAGGATAAACTATCTTGTATTGCATCTTTATATAAAGCAGTGGGCTGACTGATTTAGCAAAAGGAAATTTAGTGAGTAATGGGATTGTGAAGTGACTCTTAATTACTAATAAACTTGAGAGTAAGATCTGCCATGTTGAATAGTGTCTGTGGAAAGCCTGTTATGTCCATACAAAATAGGGGACACTCTGGTCTGAACTGTCCTTATGGATGTGCCCTACACCAAGCCCATGTTAGAGGGATTTGGCCAGCCCCACAGCTGACAACTAACTTGGAACTGTGGAGTCCCACTGCAACAGGGTTGCTGTTACTCTGTGCTTCGTCACTTTTCTGTAGTAGGACAGAAACTTGTAGGGCGTTAGGATTAAGAGCAAGAATACAAGCCGGAAGAAGGCCCATTTACTGGGAGGTGACATCAGTGGGAGGGAACCATATAAAGCCTTTCCACTTTAATGTGAATGAGTCCCAACAGGCAACCCTAAATGTAGCCAGGTGCAGGTGGATCAGTTACTTGTTGAAAGAATCCCATTCTCCATCACCTAGCTCTATCATGTTCAGTCTTTATATGATAAAGGTGGAAAAAATGGTATTCTTTGTATTTTTAGTAACATGATACTGTACCTCTGTGTTTTCAGAAAGCTGTAGTAGAGGAAGCCGCATTAGTATGACTATAGTCATACTAATTAGTATGACATTGGTATGTGACTCCTGTGTGACTCCCCAGTACCTAAACAAGAAAATGGGGGATGTTCATTTGAGAAGGGAAGACAGAATCTTTTCGTCTAGTTCAATAAAGGAGGAAATTCTCCAGAGTGGCTTTTTTTGGCAGCTACTCTTCTCTGCAATAATGGCGACAGGAAAGAGGTTCCTCCAAGTGTGGAACAGTTCTGGAATAGGTCAAAGAGGCTAATTAGCTTGTGCAAACTAGCTAAGCAGCTGAACCAGGTAAAAGTAATTCCTATGATTAAATATAATCCTAATGATTTGCTGCTTACCTTCTATCATACTCCTTGATTATTACAAATTTCATTCACAACAAATATTGTTTATAAACAATGTCCTTTTGTGTTTGTACCTTGCCAAATGATAGTGTGAGAGCTGAGTAACCAGAATGTGTGAGCCATTCTCTAGCAACAGGTATGAAGGTCCTTCACACCCTCCATTGCCTTGCCCTAGCAAAGCACTGCTCTCCAGGACAATTTAAACACGGTATGCCAAGGTGTAAGTGGAGATCTCCTTCACTGATCTGTAAGGGTTAGTGTGGGTGCTGGGAATGCAGCGCTGTACACAGAAATCCAGCAACCATCTGTAACCAAAAATGTCCTGTAGCATGCAGTAAGGCAGTGGGAAGTCTGTGTTTATAATAAAACATTCGATTTTCTCTTCCTCTTGTTTCAAGTTTTTGGGAAGACTCCCTTCCATGTCAGTAAGGGGCAGGAATGCAACCAAGAGTTGGAGTTGGCAAATACATGATCTTCAGGCTTACAACAGTAGCTTTCTGAGTGGGCTGAGTATGTTCGAGGCTTACTGAATGGGGACCTGGATGAGATAATTGGAAAAGCAGGCTGAGGATCAGGTCTTCTGCAAAGCTCTCTGATCTGAGTTATTTCTGACAATGAAGTATATCTTCCAAATTCTGTAATGTATTGCATTCATTGGACGTTGGGAAGAGCCTTAGTAGGTAAGGCTGACTGTTTGGCCTGACTCATGCCACTCTTCCACGGTCCTCTGCAAGATCCAGGAACTTTAATCCCATGATTTAGGAAGTGCAGGAGATTCTTCGGGCAGTATCACTGTGTTTCAGGCTCCTCTAGGAGGAATGTAGGTCTTGTACATAGTAGAGGCTTGCCTAGTGTTAATAACTCCCTCCACAGCCTCTATAAAGGGCAGTATTTTGGCAATGTATGGAAAAGTGAGGGCCAGATACATCACTGCACTTACAGCTCCCTTTGAGCAGCAGGCTTTTATCCGTAGATTCTGGTGACCAGAATGTTTGCTGTCTTTTAGGTAAATTATTCATCAGGTATGAGCTGTTGGACACTGAGATGTCTGTGTAAAAACTCTATTTCTAAATTTCCACCTATATGAAGTGGGCCATTGTATGTTCAAATTGTATCACCCCTTCAAAGATATTTCATGACAGCTCATAAGTAGATGAGTGTAAGTAGATTATGTAGAGCTGTTTGTAGGTTGTTGATGAGGTTTCTAGAGCCAGGGTTATTGAAAGAACCTAGATTCAGGTAAGCACTGGTACAATTGGTGTGTTATCAGACTACACTGTAATGCACTGGTGAAAGGGACCTGAAAGGATGATCAATTTCAGAACAAGCATTTGTTTTATGCATTTTTTTTTTTTGTAAAAGATCTCTGACAACACTGCAGTATGTTGACGTTCACCACTATAACAACTAAAAAGCTTTTCTTAAATCACCAATCGAAATTTTATTTGTTGTGATTAACAGAATTCTATCTTTTCTTCCTCAGTGGTCACAGGGAAACAGTCTCATTTTTTCTGTACTATGTTTTGGTTTATCAGTTTGCTAGAACACTTCTTTTAGTCTCCTCTTTTATACATTGCAACCACCCCTGATTTCTTAATTTTTTTTCCTCAAAGGACATGCTTTCTAAACTCTGTTCTTATTGCTGTCATCAGGACTGGCTTCAATTTCTGAAGATGGTGTCTTAAGTTGGACATGTGATGCATTAGCTTCAATACTAACTGCTAACTAGGTTGGAATAGTCACCTCCATTTCTTACAAGTGATATTTCTCCCACTTTAGGACTTTTTTGTGTGTGTGACACATTTGTGCTGTTGACTTAGGCTTTTAGCTTGAGGTTCACCATAACCTGTTTCACATCCTTTTCAGAAGGAAAAGGACCACCAGGTCATTTTCCCTCTGCATTGCTACCTACACTGAACTCCCCTATTCTGCATCTGTGTGCTAGATCCCTTCTTTCTTCTTGCACCACTTGTTCAGCTGAATATCAGCATCCTGACTTTACACCATTTCACCAGTCAGCTGAGATCATCCTGAATTTGATTCCTTACTTCTGCATTTGCGTTGCTCTCAGCTTAGTGCACCCATGAATTCTTAGTCTCTGTTTGGTCAATCAAAATGAATAATATTGGTCCCTGGATAGATTCCAGGGAACCCACCTTGAAATTTCTTTCTGGTTTGTCAGTGCATTGTGAATAACTGCCTCGAGAGGGATACGGATTTTTTTTTTTTTTCCTGTTTAACCGGTTACACAAGTAACATGACAATTGTCACTTGGCTCTTATTTCGTATTATCTTGCTGATGAACATGACATGTTGGGAAGAGTTAAAAGCTCAAGTTTAAAGGAAATTAGTTCATATCTACCACTTCTCCTTTATCTACCGAAACGAGTTCCCTATCGGACATGAAAACCACGACTCGAAACATCCCTCCTTTCCGTGAACTCTTGTCATCCGCTGAGAAGCCCAGTAGATGGCACTCTGGATCTGTTACTCAGTATTTTAAAGTAAAAGTGATCACAATTGCCTCCTGTGCTGATTATTTTAAGTACTTGTTTCTCAAAGTTTGGCATCTAAGCTAAGATTAAAATTACTGTACTAGTAAAAGTCTTGTTGAAGTGGGTTTGGGTTCACGTTGTCATTAAAAAAAAATCTAGTAATCCTTCAGCATATATTTGCAAAGCACAATTTTCTATAGTATGCCATTGAGTGAGTAAGCCATCTCTGTGAGGGCAGCTGGAACATGTTCCAGTGTTGGCAGTGCCATACACTTGTGTATCTGTGCCTGATGCATGAAGAAGCAAAATAGGAAGAACAGAGGACCGGGGGTCGTTCTGCCATGTGTTCTCCTAGTCTGAATATGGCCCAATTGTGATTAAGATGAAGGTATGGAGGTTGTTCTTGGATCAGGCCAACCATTATCACCATGATCCATAGGTCATAGAAAAGGTATAGTCTGTTTTAAAGACTTCAAATAACATTAGTTCTGCTAATGGCATTAGCTCTGGATTGTTTTTCAGTTGCCTGAAACCATACCTACTGCTTCATTTTGATAGCATCATGTGGCCACAGTTGGGATCTGCTGGCTATGCTTTTGCTGAGTGCTCTGTAGGCTTCTGCAATGGTTTGGGAATGGAGCCTGGACCCTGCTTTCTCTGGGGGCCCAAGGCATGGCTGTGTGGCTGTCAGTGTGCTGTCGTCCTGCACTCAAGATGCTGGGGCAGAGCAGCTCTCTGCTTGTAGGGGGTAAGTCAGCTGCCAGAGGAAATCTCCAGGCTGCTAGTCCAAAGATTTACCACTGAGGCATGATGGAGTAGACTGCTGCCTCCTGCCTTTTTGAATACTGTCTTCCTGATAATTGATTGTGTCAAGGCAAAGTCAGTGGTGTTTAACATAACCTGTCTTGGCTTTGCCTTCAAAGGGACTAATGCTTAGGATGCCAGATAGCTCCATTCATCCAAGATTTTGGAGCTCCTTCTCAACTCTTCCTGACCTGTGAGCACTCCTGAGTCTTCCAGGACAAAATAAAACAAGTTAGCTGAGCCACCTGGCAGTGGTTTGAGCCGACTTGTTTGACTTTGCCCTAGAACTGACTAGAAGTGCTTACACAGCCAGTTACTGGGTCTCAGCTGGAAGGTGTTAACTAACAGCTGAGAAACAGAAAGGAACAGCTTTCTAAATGGCCTGCAAACTGTATGGCCTGGGTGAGAGGCTTTATGTTAGCCTGTTGGCTTTCCCTGGAAGAGATAAGGTGTGCTCCTATGGCCTGTTCCAGTGGAGGGGTGCTATAAGAATCTGTCCTGTCTCAGCTGCTAGCTATTGTATCTTCCTGCAAAGGTGTGTTCCCTGCCTGTGCAGCACAGATGGGATTGCTGTGCATGAAGGTGTCCAACGGAGCCACACAATGTGCTTTGCAGGGGTGCTGCAAGTAGCTTCGGGTGGAGACTCCATTGTAGAACCTTACTTTGTTGTGTACTTCAGAGAATGGGGAAGCCAGTTTGGCACACCAGGTTGCCTAACAATCTTTGAAATACAAAAAAGCTTTTTCTCCCTTTCCTGTTAGTAAGCTGGTATGTGTATTGTATCATGGAATAGTAAGGAAATGATAACACTTCTTATTTGTACAATATTATTGTTTTTGTGAAGAATAAAAAAGTTGGAACGTGCATCATGCTCTTTACTTAATGTATTGGTGAATATTTGTGCGGAGAACCACAAATAAAATAGATTATCCTGCTATCCAGGAGCTCATCTATGTGCAAGATGAAGAGCTGTCTTACAGACAGAAATGTATATTTGGTTTAAGTGCATTGTGCTTAGAGTTCATACATATCCCCTCCAGTACTTACCTATTAAAAGAGTTCACAGAAACTACACAGTAAACCCGCTGGAATAACTTTTATTAAATAATTTTCTCTGGTAAACAGGGAAAACAGAGCTGCAAGGAGGTTAAAATCTGGGCTTGGCTTCCCCACTAATGACAAACTCAGGCCCCAAAATTTGCTGAGACAGAGATGACAGGCTCTCGCAAGTACATCGGGTCATCTACCCACCCCTCCTTTCTGGTTGCTGCAGGGTACAGGTGCACTCAGACCGTAAGCACTGGGTTGCTTTTGAGCTTTGCTCATGCACAAGGCAGAGCAAGAGGGAGGTGTGGATAGTGCTATGCACCTGTCCCACTCTGATGCACTAGACCAGCACCACCAAACTTTTCTTTCCTTGCACTGCTTGAAGAATATGGACTGTAAGAGTACTGCAGCACTGTTGGTGTTTTTCTCTCAGTACTGGGTGGCCATTTGTAACCTGCCAGCCATGGATGGTTCCCAGTCAAAACAATTCGTGTTTAAGGAAAAGCTGCATGGGAGCAGGGATTCTATGGGTGGGTAGGATTGCCAGCGAGCCCATTCACTCACATCTGCTGTGTGCCCCAGCCCAGGAAACAGTGAATGATGCTTAGACACTGGTGCTTAATATGATCTTGGATAAATCTCTTACCTCTCTGGACTTTGTCACCTGTCTCTAAAACAGAGGTTTCCTTCCCACTGCAATCTGTCTGGAGACTTGTACTCTTATGTATTGTATTATCCTTTAGTATTACCACTGGTGGGCTTTTTCAAGTGGAGGAGGGACAGGATGCCTTTTCTTTATGTTAGGCTTTGACTCTATCATCACAGGGGTAGGGGATTTGCTGCGCAGTGCATCATCCCAAACATTTTCGATGATAGCATCAGATTTTTCTCCTACTTGCCCTTTTCCCTAGAAAGGGGTTAGGCTCTTTGGGTGTTGCCTGACAAAATTCAGGAGGTGGGTGGGTGCAGTGAGATTTTCTGGCTGCACCTCTTTGTAGGGTTACTGAGAGTGCAGAGGGCCCTCAATCCAAACAGGGAGCAGCCTGCACAAATGCAAGTAGAAGCAGAAGATTCTCCAAGGCAGCATGTTTCTTCTTTCTGGAGCAACTTGCCAATAGAGAAGGAGATTATGTTGGAAAGCAGCTGGGCTGTTCTCTGTGTGTGTGCCTTTGGTCAATCATCCTTCATGTGAACACATCAACCTCTTGGAAAGATGCAGTTTAAGCCAGGTGTTGGTATTCACTTGCTGTCTGCACATCACAATAAGAAAACGCAAGGGGAATTTGTAAGCTAGTGAAAGGCTGTGTCTTTAACAGAGAGGAGGACCAGAATCTAGAGCTCATTCTTTGCTTGTAATCTCACTGATCTCTCTTCCAGTAGTATTCTTCATGTTCACACAACAAATGTTGCTGCAGGATGCCTTCATGTCCCACAGCTCATGCTAAGTTCAGTGGCTTCTTTCTGCCTCCCATCAGTACTCTGCCCGATGTCCTTTCTTGACCTTCTGCATATATGCTTACATGCCTCCTGACCATCTTCATCCTCCTTTCAAACTCAGAAGATGTGGACAGACAGACATACCTATAGCATGACTGCAAACTCTCATTTTCTTGGGAAATCTTGCTTAAAAGAGCAAAGTGTCCAGCTGCAGCCAGTTCTAAAGCACTGAGGTGCAGAAGTCCAGTACTACATGGCATGTAGAGTTGAAAATAGTGATAACCTAGACCTTGTATCACCTGTGGAACTATAGGACAGCAGACTGCTCAACAAGTGCTCTTAATGAAATATGCTTAAGTGCTTTGTTGAACTGGAACCACAGTCAGCCTGTGGCGCATGGAATATTTTCAGCTGGAAAGTCTCAAATTGTTGAGTCAAGTCCTGTAGTGTTTCAGGAATAGCTCAGGGAGCTGCTGACAGCTCAGACAAATTGGTGTTTTTCTACCTGAGTTGTTGGCTGTTCAAGCTGAGCTCAAAGCAAATCTTTGGGGCTTTGGGGAAGCCAGTGACAAATCAAAGAATCTTGTTTAACTTGGCTATGGCTGAATGCTGCACTTCCTTGTGAGGCTTGGTATACTCCTCTGATTCACAAACAACATCTGCTTCTCTTCACTGACAATTCCTAAGATGACCTCTTGAAGGAAAGGGAGCAAGCATAATTTTCTGAAATGATGGTGATTCTCAATGGAACAATTGCAGGTGTGTGGAGAAGGCCAAAACCAAGTGTGCTGGATGAACACCTGCATGCTGCCATGGCTGAATACATTGGCTTTAACTATTTCTCTTTGCTTACACAGCACTGATTGCTGATGGCACCATGTGGTGCATGGATTTCAGGGTGCTCAGCCTTCTAAAGTCTAAAGGGCATGCTTAAATACTCTGCAAGGACTAAGAACCAACATGTATCTAGGTGTTCTTTCTGGTACCTGATGTTAAGTACTACCAATACTTAACAGCATCTAAAGACTAGCACTTCCACTTCTGCTGGTCTCATGTCACAGTATTTTCTATCTTCATATGCACATCTCCTGTCTATTCCTCCCAGTGTACCCACCAAGCCTCGTGCACATTTTACCTTATGTGGACAAAGCATATGTGGATCTGGGTAGTAGTTTTGTTTGACTAGGGGCTTCCTGTAAATGGCAACCAGAGGGCCTAGCCCACACCCGTGGCACAAGCTTTTAAAGTCCCATTATTGCTCTGAATCACACCTTCGTCTCCACACCCTGAGTCATATATTAAAATAAAACTGTGGGAAATAATAAAACCCAGTTATATGAATGTGTTTTTTATTATAAGAGTTCTTAAATTTTTTTTTATTACTGCTTTGAGGCCAACTCATCATCTTTTGTTATGTTCATTACAAAAGGCTTTGCTCCAATCCCTGTTAACTTGAAGGGAAAGGAACACAGTGCACAGGGAGAAGAGCAGTTCCTTGCTGGCATCCATTCCCTTGTCCTCAGCATGCCTCACAGTCTACCACAGCTGCTCTACAAGAGCCCTCTGGGGTAGGTGGTGTTACAGGGGAGGTTGACCAGGCAAGTTTGCAGAAGACGACTCACAGAACAGGGGGTCAGATTGAGTTCTCTTTAAGTTTCATACCTAGCACTCTAGCTTATGGCCTTTATTGTTCCAGGTACTCCTGATATGAGCCACTGTCCTTTGTCAAGCAAATATGAAATAGTTTTCAGCTTCACTGATGTCATGTCTGCTTTATCCTCAGCAGAGTGAGAAGTCTTTCTTGGTCACAAAGAGGTAGAAGATGAGATTGGAGGTGGGGTGGGGGGTGTGCAGGGAAAGTAAGTAGTAGGCAGAAGGCTTGTTTATATTTGCTAATTAGAAAAGTAGATTGTTCCCATTTAAAAAGGAATAATCTGCAAGACCATGTTTTTAAGTATTCAGGCTCTAGATTGGGGAAGGGTGGAGCCCTTTTCTTCCTAGGACTGGGTAAATTAAAGTGTTTGTATCTTGACTGAAGCTTGGGAAATTCCATTTCATCTTCAGTTTTAGATCATACTTGTTGACCACACCAGTATCAGGATTCCTTGCTCAAAAACCAGCACATCATCCTTGCCATTTTCTCTGACCCTGAAAAGCAGCTGAATGTACTGAAACTTGAGTCCTCGACCAATGCTCCACTGGAGCCTGGCATCATACCAAAATAAAATAATTCCTCTGCGCACCTCTGGCTACAGTTTCCAACCCCCTTTTTTTTCTTTTCATGTGTCTTTGCTTTCTCAGACAGTAGCACAAGCCTTAGCCTGCGCTCTAGGAATAGTCTGATATTCAAGATCTTCCTCTATTGTAGGGCATGCTACTTTCCGCCATCCCTGTCACACACTTGCCTAGGTCATCTGAATTTCTTCTGGCTTTTAGAAGAGCAGGTGCTTCTGAGACTACAGCCTGAAGCTCTGATGGAGCAGGTGAGTCAGAAGTTGGCTTCCTAGTTACTCTATGGGGAGAGGGTGCTAAACTCTTCATTACAGGTTTGCTGTAGTTTTTTTCTGAAGCTTCTTATAGAGGCACTACTCAAAAGGATGTTTTTTTATGATGTGGGCTTCTGATCATCTAAAATTCTGCTGCCACTAAACTTAGAGTTCACAGGGCACCCAACAACTGTCTGTTGTTAAGGACTTGTGGTAATGAATGACTTTCCAGTAGTCTTTTTATATATCTACTTCTGTCTATTTCTGGACATGTATTAAATAATTCTCCATCATCAGAAATGCATTAAGTGTTCCCTGACTGACCATCCACAAATAATTTAAATAGCATTCTTCTGGTTTATTGAATGTCTTTTGTGACATGTATTATTCTCTGCTTAATAAGCCATACAGGATCTAAAATTGTGGCAAGTCCACTTGATCTGTGAGGATGGCATGTATTTTAAAATGATTTTTACCTGTAGAATCATTAACTCATGAGATACTTTCTGCTTCACTGCTAGGAAATAAATAGAAGTTCCTGTCAGGTAATCAAAAACCCAACAGACCAAGAAACTGGCTCTTTAAAGACACAATAGATCAACAGGATAGCCCTGTGTGGACAAAATGCCTGGAAACTGGGCATCGTCTGAAAATAATGTATACAATGGTTGAAACCTCTGGGCACAGCTGTGAAATCCCTGCAGGTATTTTATTCCCTGTTCCTCAGTAATTCAGGTGACTTTTGTAAGGGTAATGCCTGGAGAGCTCCCATGGAAACAAGAACTAATGATAGGTAGAAATAGAGCTGGGAGAACCGTGTTACAAAGGCTTCACAAAAGCTCCTAATCCATGAGATCTAGCATATACTATTGAGGCTATTGAATAATGGATTTGTTCACTGTACAAATATAAAACTTGTTACAGGCACCTTTCACTAACTGTGGTGTTCTAAAACTGTTCATCCAGGCTCTAATGTCCACCCTTTTTGGTACTGAGTTATTGTACTAGATATATTATCAAACTGAAATACTGGCTGCTTCACTCTTTCTGTTTCTGTGGTTTGTCAGAGCTTCTGCATTTCTGAAAAGTGTATTTTTAAGGGAAGAAAATGATAGCTTTGAACCTGTGTGTTTCCCCACAGGGTAGCTGTTCATGGTCCTTTTGGTTTTGTGAGTAATCGGTCTGGTCCTGGGCACTCAGTATCTAACATTTTGCATACAGTGAGTGGGTGAATGACTTATATCCATGGCAGTGGTGCCTGCGGGTAGGTAGAACAACTGGGAAATTCAGTTCTTATAAATCTATAAAAATAGCTAAGAGGTGTAATGTACTGTAAAGTTGCCACATTAACACGCACTGGGCTGTCTTTTCATTGTTTTGATATGCAGCAACAGTTTTATGGCTGTCTCAGAAGGTGTTATAAAGCTTTGTTTCAACATGGATAATATTCCAAATCCAAATTTTGCTTCATTTTTATGTGGTTTCAGAAAACTAAAATTAACTAGAGTGCATTTGCATTTACTGTGCTTGTCACAATTATAAGGCAGGTGCAGAAATAATGGGAGTTGGTTTCATTTAATAGCAAAGATTCAGCAATGTTTGTCCTATCCAACTGTCTATTTTTTTTTCCTTGTAAGTGAATTGAGAAGCAGAGCTTGAAATGCATAATCACTAGCTTCAGTTGCTTGGCCTTTCTTTGCCTCTCTTTCCCCATGTCTCCATGGGGTCTCTCAGGAGAGCTAGTGTAAGTCAGCTAACACTGAGAAGCACACATGCAAAAGTGTGTCAATCCCCAAAGCAAACAGGAGCAAGGTGGCCAGGTGTGTGATCCCCAAAGCAAACAGGAGCAAGGTTGGCCAGGTGTGTGTTGTAAGGTGACAAACACCAGTGCTGCTTTACTCCTGAGACAGCACCCCAAGAGGCATTTGACAGTCAGTGATGTCTGTGCTCTGACTCTACCTGTTTAGTTCACCTTTGTTCCCCTGCAAACAAGCTCTTGGACTGTTCCTTCCACGTCCTGTGGAAGGCTGTCTCTTCCTTCCTCTTCCTCCATCCCTTTCAATGAAAGGGACTCTCTTGTTGACTTTGTGACTTAACATTCATTATTCTCTTCTTCATGCTTTTCATCCTCTTCCTGATGAGGAGAGGAGGAGGAGGTGGAAAAACCCTGAGGGGACTGAAGCTAAGATAAACTCAGGTTCAGTGTGAAGAGTTGCACAGCTTTTCCCCTCCTAATGGCCACAGTAGGACACCTGTCGGGGCCTTTCTTGTGCTACTCCGCTATCCTCTTGTAGAGGAACAAGCATTTTTTTGCAACAGTTCCCAGGGAAGAGGTAGCTCAGAACCCAGCAGAGAAGCCCTGTGGTGTGACAGGCTCTTACTTGGACCTGTTGCCCATCTGCATGATGCCTAGACTAGAGGGAAAAGCAGCCCAAAAAGGGGGCCAAGAGTAGAACAGCGCCCACCCTAATAATGACTTATTCTACTGTGCAGTGGAGTCCGGGAACTTTGCCTGATTTCTCTTCATTCTCTTTCTGGTCACTGGAAATCTGCTCAGCTCTCTCAGCATTAGAATGGGGATCGTGTTATGCCATTCTTTTCTTGCGGGGAATATGTTATCTGTGCCAAGGTGATTCTGGAAAGATAGCTGAAAATGAGCAAACCACCTTGGAAATTACCACCTGCAGGTGATGCAGGCTGATGTGATGTCAGTAATGGCCATTTTGTGCATCTGCACTGTAAGAGCTTGTTTCATTAGAAAATATCAAACAAAATACTTCTGAGATTGACGGAGAAGACAATATAATCTCACACCTTTTAAGTATCTCTCTGCTTTATGTTGGTACAGTGTGTATATAGCTGATAATTTTGCTTTTACACTGTACCAGCAGACTGCAACTCTGGCTGAGAAGTATCATCAAAACAGTGTTTATGTGGAGAAGAAGGATGAGTTCTGAATAGAGATATTAAGTGATGGGCACTAGAAATAAGTCTTAAATTCTTTTACAGTATAGGTAGTCCTAATTAATAACTGCCTTTCAATTTTAGTGGTAATAACAAATAGATCACCCTGATTATCTTGAATGATAATGCACAAATAGGCATATTTTGCCAGAACTCTGGAACTGTGATGACGGGAACCATAGAAGTCTCTTTGTAGATGGAGTGAATTTGAGTCCATGTGCTGGGTTCTACTCCTTATGATGCTTCTGTGCATCTCCTCCTGGGATGACAAAAGAAGGGCTGGCCTATTCCTCCCTTCTGGCTGCCCGTACCACAGACTGGGGAGAAAATTGGTAGGAGAGGCAAAAGAGACATTGCACACATTCTTTTCCCTTTACTCAGAAGTGAGAGGTCAGTGCTTTGCTCTGTGAGACAGCTTGCATTCTTTTCCTGCACTCTTCCAAGGATGTCTTTGAAACAAACAAACAAACCAACCAACCAACCAACCCCAAACAAAAAAGCAACCTGCACCCCCCCCCCACGAACCCCCCCCCCCATTTGCCTAAAGCAGGCCTATTTCTGTTTTCTTTGTGTATGAAAGTGGTTTCATCATTGATAATGCAGCTGAATAAAGTCTACCTGCTTTCCATTAGGTTTATAAAGTATTTATTCCTTTCTGGTAACCCAGAATCCTAGTGGGATTTCATCTGCTTTTGCACCTCTCTTTACCAGAATCAGCCTCTCTCCTGTATTTTGCTTGGAGAGGGGATAATACGGGGAAAGCACATTCAAGGTTAGTTTTTTCTATCTTTTTTGTTCTTCAAACATTGTTTTTAACCTGGTTCTCATACAGAAGCACACAGTAGTCAGAAAATCTGCTTTGCTTAAAAGGCTAATGTAGATAGTTTGCTTATAGGAGAGCCATTTTAACTCTTCTAGTACTGGCCCTATTGCAAGATTTGCAGAGGACAACATAGACCTTCAGAGTCTTAATTTTTCAAAGCTTTAGTGTTATAAATGCTGCAAAAATTTTCAGCTCAGTTTGCTTGAATTTACTTTCACTTTAGGGATTTCTCAGTTATTGTGGATCACATGTACTAATGAAGGGTTTTTGTTTTGTTTTTTCTTTGTCAGCAGCACCTCTGAAGGGAAGTTCAGCATGTAAAAGTTTTAAATTCTAGAAGAAATTCCAGTAAAGAATCAGTAGGTGAATGTAAACATGCATAGAAGAGTTATTGCCAAGAATTTTGAAGTATTAAACCCCCCCCCAGATGTGATCAACTTGAAACTGTTTTGAGACCAGTGTATGCCAGTGAAGTATCTGATTCAGTAAATGGTGCTTAATGCCATGAGATGCTGGCAAACTAAGCATTAAACTCAATAAGATGTATTTGGAGAATTGGGCCCCAAATGTGATTCTCTGGTTTCGTCTTGAGCTGTGGGTGAGTAGGTGTATACTGTATGACAGCAAGGTTGCTGTAGTAATTATTCATTAGCTTTAAATAACAGGGTAATTATGAAGGTAAAATTCATATACCCCAACACACCCTTTTTTTGCTAGCTTTTCAATTTCTGAAGAATGCCTACAGCCCTCTGCTTTGTGTTGGAAAACAGGGCACTGCCCCTAGTTGTACATGGTTGTTTCTTTGCTTTTTGCATGCTCCTTGCAAGAATGTGAACTGGGGTGAAAAGGTAACATGAATCAGGGAGGCAGGCACTTGAAGAGAATAAAAACTCAGTTTCTCCTATGCCTCCAAGGATAATGAAGGTCACTCTGGTGCCCATAAACACATGTATACTGCACACAGGACTGGTTTCTCCCTGAAAATTCTTGAATTACCTGCTTTTTGAATTTCTGTTCTATTCTGGGGCAAAAAGCAGCTAGCAGAACAGAGACGAAAAGGACAAGTGGCAATATTATGGTAGGACAGGACCCAGTCTGGTAATCTATATCCTAGATATTTAACCATCAGGTGCTTTTGGGTGGCATGGCATGACCAGTGAACTTGTGTTACATAGGCAGAATAGGCAGAGTTTGAATGCTTCTGGATAAAAGTTCGGATCCAGGAATCAATTTCTCTCTCATGGATTGAACCTAAGTCACTATATTCAGAATCTTGGAATGAAGTCCACAAAAGTTACTTTGTTCTTTTACGTGTAATCGGGGACTGTTGCACATAATACGCTGCGGTTATGCTCCACATGTTCTGCGTAGCAGATCTGATTTTACTGCATTCGTGAAGGGCTGCTACAATGCATGGTGCAGGGAGCCCAGCAAGCCTGTACACGCAGCAGGTGGAAGGTCCTCTGCACCCTTGTGGTCCTGTGCATAACCACAGACTAACACAGACTCATTCTACACTTCCTGTGCTGCAAACCCCATAAGCCTCTGCTTCAGACACAAGGGCCTTAACCTAGTGTAACAGGTGGATGATTTGGCAAGGGCAACATGCTCAGCAGTGCTCTCCCAGCTAGCCTGTCAAGGACAGGTTGCCACTGCCAGTTTCTTTTACTGAAGTTGTTTGGTTTTGCTGTCCTTTACCCAACTAAATGCTGCAACCATTGGCTAAGGGTTCATTCTCTGTTTCTTGCACTATGAGCATCATATTGTGAATGCCCAGTGCAACATAATAAAGCTTATGCCTAGAAAGCCATATGTAGTTCAGGCCCTCACACAGGATATGGTACATATGCCAGATGTCTTACATTGCAGATAAATTCTCAGTGTGCTGGACTGTTGGGATAGAAGGGTCACCAACAGTACCATACTTGTCTGTCTTCAGATGTGCCTTCTTCAAGTAGGTGTGCTCTAGGATCTGAGAGCGAGCTTTACAAATGAGATCAACAAGAGGATGCTGAGTTTGTGATCCCAGGTATATCTCAGATGTGAGACTAAGCCTAATGCTTAGTGCTTTTGCAAATGAGAGGTTTTTTCACCTCTTGATAATATTGACAACTCAGTAGCAGTGGTGAGGAGCAAAGTGCTAATAAATATTGGGCCAGTCACCTGATGTGTTAGGCAAGCACCTAAGATCTTGTGTGGAAATTGCCTATCACATTTTTCTGTTCTAGTGGAGCGGATGTGAGCAAACACTGTTGTCTAAAAAGACCCACGTGGACCATGATTCTGGTGTGTTCTGAACTCGAGAGTTGAAACAGTTCTAGTGTGGTAACAGGCTGGTGCAATTTCCATAGCAGCTGAAATGCTGAGGAGACTGGAGAGATGGACAGACTTGTAAGGGAAGAATTAAATTGCCAGAAACTTGAACTTTTGGAAGAAAACTGTCACTATCTTGGGAAGTATTGAGTGCAGATCTGTGAGACCGACTATTTGAAAACAAAATGGTTATTAGAGAGCTCATTCTTGGGGGTCTAATGGTGACTTCAATGGTGAGCTACTTTGTTGCTGTAGTGTCTGGGTGCTCTAGCTCTGTGCTAGGGGCCCCTTTTATTATTCTGAGATATCATGTTGAAAAATCTTGTTTTAAGAAAAAGCTGAAAAAGAGAGTGATATGTAAACTGTTGGATATCTTTATGGGCAACAAATGGTCTTCACGTTAAAAAAAACCCAAACCAAATCCAAACCCCAACAAAAAGTCCCTTGCATTGTCACCAAATTGAAACATTAACAGTAAGAGTCCAGGCCTGTAAGGAGACAGCTCCTATCCAAGCAGCCTGGACAGGGTAACTCTTTTATCAAATCCTGAGCATTTCGTTAGGGGAGCCCTATCTTTGCCTGCTTCTGTACCTTCTCTTGCTCTTTGTCCTCAAAGCAGCACTGTTATTTTAAAACACCCTGGCAGCTTGGAAAAAATTTTATTAGGCTCTTCCAGTAACTATCCCACTCTGCCCACCAGCTCCACTGTGCCCTCCAGCAGAAATGGAGCACACTTGACCATGCAGTGTGATATGTAGCTGTGTGGAGGGCTGGGCAACAACTCAGTGTTTTGATATTACAAGAGTATTTGAGACCTGATTGATATAAGGTTGGGATCTCTGTAAGAAATACACTTAAAAACCAGTGCTTTACACAACAGAAAAATGAAAACCGATACAGAAGTAATTAGTAACAGATAATCTGTGGTAGTGTAGTTGTTTGCATTAGATCAAATATAGTAGCTAAGCCATACACAAAATGCTATGAGGAAAAATAGAAGGTCAAAAACATATACACCCTTTTATTGCACAATACTGTAAGCTGTATGCATGTGTGAGAGATATATAAATATATACATTGCTCTCTTATGCATACTCCTTGGACCTCACACTGTATCATTTCATAAATAGGATCTGTAAGTGCCTATTGTATTGAGGCTTTGGTTATTTTTATTTCATAACACTAACATGTTTGGTTTTTTTCAATGGTATTCATCTGAGAACATCTGAGAGCCGAGCAGCTCTGTAAGGCAAGCATGTTTACTTGTATTAGTGGATTACTTAGCCAATGGCCTCTGGTCCCATCACAAATTTTGCATCCTAGTATCACAGAAACACTAAATCATATCAAGAGGCACGTAAACACTTCAAACACAGCTTTTGAGTCCTAGAGACTGAGACCTTTACATTCGCAAAGTAAATCTCCAAAATTTGGATGCCTAGCTTTGGATGCTGATGACTATGGTGGACAACCACAAATGCAGTTTTCTTCACAGGAACTATTGGTGCTCAGCATCTCTGAAAGATTGAGAAGTTAGGTGTCTCAGACAGGATACTGTGAACTAACACTTCTGTGGATCTTAGCCTCACATTGATCAAATTTAGCCCTGATTCTTACAGACTGTTGATGTATCAGGCAGGAACAGGACCTTTTCTTGTTGCCTTTCAGTGCTCTGTGTTAGCCACTGAGTCATTCTTCTTGTGTTGCTCTAATGAAATGGTTGACATATCAATCCATTACTTCAGAGGTTAATGGCTACATGGAAAGTAATATAGCAGGCCCTTGTGGCAAAGCAGAAACCTTATCACACTATTTCCTTTCTGATCCTCTCAGTTTTGACAGCTGTTGTGGGGGGAAAAAAAAAAAAAAAAGCTTTTTGTGTCTTGATTTCTTTCAGCGACATTGGTTAGTGAACCTAGGATTTTTCCAGTGAAGTGAACCTGATTTTTCTGTTCCTTTTCCTTTTTCCTTGTCTCTTCATTTTTAAAAAAGAATCAGCGTGTGGAAGTTTGAATTATTTTGTGGGTGGAAGTGAATAAAAATTGGATTACTGACTCTGAGAAAACCAGGACTGTAAAAGCAGGACTCTCATAAAATGAGTGTCTGCTTATTAAACAGGATTAGCTCTGTCATACAAGTGTTCAGACGTAGCAAGCACAAGCAGAAAACAAACAATTTTCTCACCTTTAAAGAATGGTATCCTGTCCTGTTCCTTATGGTGTCCTATACCAGCATAACATTACAGTTTCAGTCAAAAGCTCTACACTTAAAAATAAACCCCTCACCCCCTGCCCCCCCCCCCCCCTTTGTGTAGAGACTGAACAAAATTGCAAAATATTTTAAACAGGAAAAGCTGCTGCTAGAGTAAAAAAAAGAGGAAGATTTTATTGCTAAATTAGGAAGTGGAAGTTCATATGAAAGACGTTTTCCTCAGGAAAAGATTGGTAAATGTGAGGCAAGGTGATCTTGCAATATAGCAGCTCTCAGCTCGCTCTCTTTCTCTAACACACCGTTCTTCTAGTATCACATTTTATCTATGTACATCATGACCTGGTACCCAAACAATAATAGCAAAGAATGAGGTTTGACATGATGATCTGGGTAGTAAGTGAGGATTCTGTAGCAGCAATGTATTTGGCATTAGTGACAGCTAAGGATTATCAGCTCTTTTTACCTCTGTGG
Source organism: Harpia harpyja (assembly GCF_026419915.1). Classification (NCBI taxonomy): domain Eukaryota; kingdom Metazoa; phylum Chordata; class Aves; order Accipitriformes; family Accipitridae; genus Harpia; species Harpia harpyja. The sequence continues at coordinate 12,128,383 of NC_068948.1, read as the reverse complement.
GGTTTTTTGGGTCTCCCCTTTCACTTGTCAGGGGACCAGGAACAATGTACAGGAATCTGTATCACATTTTGCAGTCAAGATGTGTTCTATGCAGAAAATAATTAGTTATGAATATATCAATGTTATTAAAAAAGTTTTTCTGGAATGTTTTAGGGCTAACCAGTAATGGTATAAAATCATATAATTTCCCATTTGGCTTCTTTATAATTTCACAAAGTGACTTAAAGGTATTAAAGCATGTTTCCCCAAATCAGGACTTACATATTTATCATAAAGCTTAACAGCTTATTGTTACAGTAGTTTGTCATCTGTTTTTTTGTGCCTTAGTTGACTTGTTCCTTCCAGAATGCATGCTAAGGTTTTTCTGTTGATGATTCCAGCTACTTGGTTTAATTAATTACAGTTTGCTCAAAAGCCACATGAAATAGCTGGTCTCCAACCCCAAAAAACTTAGGAAGAAAGAAAAAAACCCAAACATCCGTACACTTGTGGGTTATATGGGCAAGATCCAGGAGTTCAGATAGCAAATGTCAAATAGAAAGACATTTCTTTGTGGAAGAGGAGGCTCAGCAAGGAATTATTTATTACTTTTCTATTCTTTCTTCTCAGAGGCATGCAACAAAAGGACAAAGTCAAGGGTCATGTGTTGTGAGAAGAGACATTTCAACTAGATATGAGGAAAATTTTTTCACCAAGAGGGTGGTCCAACACTAGAACAGGTTGCCCAAAGTGCAGTCTCCACTCTTGGGGACGTTCAAAAGCTGAGCCGTCACCAACCTGCTCTAGCTGGCCCTGTGCTGAGCATGGGAGTTGGACTAGGGACCTCCAAAGGTCCCTTTCAACCTTAGCTATTCTGTGATCTGTATGTGGTTCTGTATATCTTAGTTCCATAAATGACTTGTTATAGGCCAGATTTTTCAATACTGCGGCACAAAAGTAGATATGTTGAAACTGAGGTATCAGCATTCAGAATGGTTGGTGATTGTAGATGATGTCTTTTCCTTCATGACCTGCAAATAATTGCTGTGATTATTATGTTTGCTAATAATTTTCAAGTAGTAGATCTGAGGCACATTTAATAAGTTTCACTGGTTGAAAAAGGGTTTTTCCTACATTATAATTACTTAATAAGCTAAGAAAAAAGACTGAAAAAAATCTGCTCTTTTGCAGATGTTACATCTCTTGTAATGTGAAATGTTATTCTAATGCTTTAGAAAGTGTTTATCTTTGGTCTAAGCAATTATCTGATTGGCACCTTCTTTCTTTTTCATCCCCCACTATCTTTTTTCTTGTCTGGCTTCTTCAGTTTCCCTCCTTCTTTCCTGAGAATGGAATAATAATTAAAAAGAAAAAGTCTCATTAAAATGCAGTTAGTTAAATATGTATGTTTTAACAATTATTTCTAATGGAAAACTCTACTTGTGATGGCCGCTGCTATTATATGTATTTTGAAATCATCCTAGATTTGGAAAATGCATCTTGTGTGGACAGACAAAACCTTTCCCTTCCAGAGGTAATTTCTATCCTGATGGTGCTTGATTCAACATGCTTAGACTACATGAGATGGAAAACTGGGGAATGGAGAAGCATATGTAGAGCCTGAAGAAAATAGTTATTAAAACAATTTAGCTTGCCATTAAATCTCACAATTTTTGAATATAAATAGGTTGCTCTTCCCTTTGCCTCATCTGTCATTTTATTATAGCAGAAAACCTGGTGCTGAACAAAATAGGCAGGGTAGCCTAGCAGTTAAAATAGAACTAGAAGCCAGGATCTTGATCTTTGGTCTGACTCCACCAATGACAAGCTGTATCATCCTGTGCAATTTACCAAACCTCTGAGTCTCGCTTACCGCTCTGTAAATGTCATATAACTACATAGGATGCTGAGAGGTTTAATTAGAATTAATTTTAGCCTTTCAAGTACTTTGTGTTTCTCAGATGAAACGTGCTATGCAAGTGTGAAGGATAATTATTATGTTGCGTCTGTGTTTTTCTGATACATTATTACTATTCTTTTATTAACCTTGTTTTGAAAAAAAAAAACCCCACAGTACTTACTGGTTTTCAGTTTTGTTTGTATGGTTTAAAGTTAGTCCCTGTGAGCACAGTAAGTAATTAAACTAATATTGGCATTGAGATGTGGGTTTTTTCATTTGAGAATGTTAATGGCTATTAGTATATTGTCACAAAATGTCTGGCTGTTTTGATACTTTGAGCACCTTGAATCATGCACTTAGGTGTAAGAAGGGTCATATTGCTTTTAAATGTAGTGAGGTAGCCAAGCAATAACAGCCTGCAAAGTCTCTGTTGATAGCTTCCTTGTAGCTGGTCAGGCTTGACCCAGACGGCATTATGGAGCAATTGTTCAGAAAATTGTCCTGGCAATCAGTGCCTGGTGCCTCCTTAACCGTTTGCCAGTCTTGTCAGGAGCTGAGCATACCTTTTGCAACAGGCCACTGCCTGTTTCTCCACTTTTTTTCAACCGAAACACTGAAGTCCAGGGAAAGCCAAGATACCAGGGGATGACACGTAGCACATGGAAGCATGCTGTCTTGTTGGATAAGAGATAACTGTGTTTTTTCCAGATGGAATCACTGCTACACGAGAAATAAAAATAACTGATTGTAGCAGAAACTCCGTGTCCCAAGGACATAATAATTCAGAAAGTGTTGAGTTATAAACTGTGCTTGTACTTTAACATGGATTTGAGCATGTGATTAGGCTTTTCTTGTAGCTGAGTGTTCAGGAGCCTTAAATAGAAAGGCAGTATTAACAAATAAGATCAGATCATTTTGGGATAATGAACTTCTTTCAATAAGGTTATTGTTTTATAGGCAGGTCACACTCTTTTTGTCCTCACTTGCCATGTGCTATAAAGTGCGACTGTACAATTATTCTAACACACAGGACTCCTGTGTTAATTGCAATGAGATAAACGTGTCTGGAGACACAGTTCTCTTCCAGTCAAGGCCACAGAGGTAATGAAGCTGGCTTACCTTGCTGTTAGACATACTGTCTGGAAAACTTCTTGAGCTGCTTTGGTGCCCTCCTATTCTAAAGTAGGTTAGAGCATAAAAATAAAAAGGACATGAATGTGTTTATGCCATTCTTACTCTTCATACGTACAGCATGCAGATGATTGTAGGTGTACCATAACACTACCTAAGCAAAACACAGACCCAGCTTATCCACTGAAGCTGCATTTTTGTCCTGCTCTAGTAAAACCACTCTTGAGCAAAGTCCTTACTGGTATAGTTGTCTCCACTGTCTCTGTCCTAAATATTAAGTACCATTTGATGATTCTGACAGGTGTAGGTTAGGGTTGGCCAATGTGAACTTTGTCAACTTTATATGCAATAGACTTCTTCACTAGCATATTAAGTTCAAGATTCCAAACTTACACAAAAAGCGTTTCTTAAATGCTAATCCAGCCCTGATTAAGGTCCGTTAACATGGGAACTGTTCTTCTGCAAGTAGGCATCTTGTCTTTGGCTTACCTGGCAACTTGTGTATTTGTAAGATAGGATGCCAAATAAAAGAGTGCATGCATTTTGTAAGGCTTGTTAGCTAAAAAATGTTATTTGATGTACTTTGCTATTATCAGAAGGAGAGGTGTGGTACTGGAAAGTTCTCAGAGCAGGGAATAGGCACAGATACATTTGAAGACCCCAGCTGTTTCTTGTTTCTCCCTTGCTACCTGTGTCAGCCTGTGATGCCTATGTTAACACATAGGATTTGAGATCTGAAGTCATGTCACAAACTACATGTTGATTGTGCTGTAATGTCCAATGGCCACTTGGGTGCCTGGGGTCTGATGGTTCTGGTACCATATTGGGCAGACAACAGTTTGCTGTCTGGCATATCTCTGTTGCCCTTTGAGAAATAACTGATCATGGATATGAATCTAACTGAGCCACTAACAAAGAGACTACCAGGTCTATGAAGAGACTGACAGACTGAAAGGGAATGCAGATGGGTACTACACATTTGCAAATGTTTATTATTTAAAGTCTGTGACTGGGAAATATATAGAATGAAAGGGTCAGAGAAAGACAGTGTGCCTTGCTGGCTTTGCCTTTTAAATTTTAGGATCAAAAAGAAAGAAGGAGAAATATGTCACATTGCAGGTAATTAAGGATTCATCAGGAAATAAGGAACACTTGGTCCCTGTCATAGCTTTGAGGACAAAAGGTGAAGGGTATCTGGTATAATATCTTCCATATGTGGCATGCTAATTGGAGGGATAGAAATGAGGTATTTGGAAAGCTGAATCTAAGCTCTTATAAATGGAATGCTTTTCCTTAATAAGTTTGCTGGTAGGCTCAGTGCTTTACACTTGAAAAATAAGAATATATTTGGGATTTGAATGATGATTCGTAAGCATCGCAGTATCTTCTCATTACCAATGCCTAAGAGTTGCTGTAAATGTCATCTAGGCTGTTGGCATTTTAGTCTAAGTCTTTCCAGAGTTTTGAAAGCCTCACATTGCGAATGGCATACAGAAATTGTTTCTCAGAGCTTAGAAAAGTGTGGGGCTTATTCTGATTAGATACAGCTTTGTTTTTGAGGACGAAAAGGCATCACCACGACTTGGTTTTGATAGACATCCCCTGGTCCAGACAAAATGGGTCACTGTGTCCAGGTGAGTCGAGCCAGAACAAACACCTTCTGGGCAGTTATGTCCTGCAGATTTACAAGTTCGTCTGGGATGGAGAGGACAGGATTTCTCTATGAAGGGCTGTAACGTGAGAAACGTCGAGGGACGGAGTTGCACATTATTCCCGCTAGATGGCAATTAAAACACATCGGATAAATCCGGCTGGTAAAGCTCGCCAAAGGTTTCGACTCTTGTAGCTTACTTTGAAGTGTTAAAAGCTGGCCTTTTGAGTAAGACTTTGGGATATCTGTATTTTCCTTGGAGTAGAGCATGCAATTATTTCCATATGACAAAGGAAATATTGTTAAAGCTGAACCGAATGTTGGATTGCACATTTGGATTCATACATGTCTTGGCAGTTTTGGAAAGGATGTATTTGGTTTCTTTGCTGTAGAACCCCCACCTCCTTGGGGAGGGGGAGTAGTAGAGTCAGCAGCAAGTAGGAGAGGTCTTGGCAGGGTGGCCTCTTTGAAATTCACTGCCAGGAAGCCAGAAGAGCCCTAATTAGGCAGACAAGTAGAGCCCGATCCAAAGCCTGCTGAAGTTAATGGGAGTATCTTGGGTTTGGGCATTGTTTTCCTACTTCCAGGTAAATCTACCAAATGAGTCTGTCCTCTTCAGCATTCTGCTTTATATGCATTACATCATCTACTGCAACTGCTAGCATACTAGGTATAAATGCATGTCTGTATTATTTGTAATGAAGATATGGTATTCGCATGCTCTGTATGAATAACTTACAGGAATACATGTGAGGTAATTGAATTGTTTTTCTATTTTTTTCCTAATTAGAGTTTGAAACAATATAATTTTCTCACATGTGTGCTGGAGAGTATAATTTCTTTTGAATGAAGGGGAGGGGCACCTTTTATCCTGACTTTTGTCTCAATATATTTCAGGTAAAGTTCTAATTAAATGCAGAATGTCACATGTTGGGCTGCCCTAGCATACACCCAGGGACCTTAATAACAGCTGGTCCTGGACTTACAAAAGTCATTGCTAGCAGAATTCAGGCAAAAGCTACTATGGAGTTAGTCCTGCTTCTCTCTTTAAAGTTGCTCCAGTACTGGTAATACTCATCTCAGAGATAACGAATGTAAAATACTGGAAATGACTCTGTGCTCTATAATCAGGAAGAAATTCCCCATAGATTCAGTGGGAATTCTGCCTGGGTAAACCCACAGGTATTGTGTGCATTGTGAGATTGCATGCAAAGGAAGATCATCCCTGTAACTTTATGGCCTGATTAAAAAAAAAAAAAATCTAAATAAAGATTAATGGAAATAGCTTCTCTGATTACACCACTACTTTATGCTTATTTGAGCAACTTTAAATAGATAAGGAAATATGAGTTTCAATCTGTGCCTGGTGCCCTAGAGTAATTGAAACTCCCCTTTGTTGCAGAAATGCTGGCTATAACCACTGTAAAGCAGTAAAACGTCTGTTGGATATTCTTGCAGAATTCTGTTTTTATCTGTCAAAGTTTATTCTCCCTATTCACACAATATTAGTGTAATTTTTTACTTATTTTAAAAGATACACTTAATCTTTTTGTTACTGAAGCACAGCATATGAAAAATGGAAGATTAACACTTTCAGGATTTTCATATTGGTAAGTCACAGTTGGATTCAGGTAGCTTTACACTAGGTTTTGTACAGAGTTGAGACATTTGTGATTGCAAAAGGACACTAGTTTCCCAATGGCTGACAATGACTGCTACACATTGTACACAGAGAAAGGTTTTCATGTTTTTCAGTTTAGTTGAGTTGATGTTGCATCCCTGAAAGGCTCAGTTTACTTCTACAAGATGTTGTGCGGCAGCTCTTGAGGAAGTAAAGAAGTTCCCTGTTTATATGGATGGGTGACATAACTGTCTTTTACCATAAAGACAGATAAGTTTGTCCCCATCTCTTCTCAGCCAACTCTTGATACGTTCTAGGTAGACACTTTCATATTCTAGGCTTGGGCTCCCACACTTTCAGTTCTCTCATCCTCTGATTGAACTTCTGCCATGCCACGTTTTTCAGCATAGTGGACAGGATCAAGGAATTGATCAATTTGCAAGGGGTCATAGCTGGATTAATCTGGGAGGGAAATGCAAGACTTGGTGTTCATGTGGGTACTTAGTGAGATGGGTGAAACTGTTGATTTGAGTCCTTTGATGAGAGCTTTCAGACTTGGAGGGTAGATTCAGGTAGGAATGTAGTTCTTAGGCAGTGATGGCTTAATGCCCTATGTGGAGCAGTGCAGGGCTGTACAGTGGTACCAAGGCAACTGCTGAACAAGCTAGTTTGGATATGGGAAACAGTATAATTGTGTTAGCGCATTGTTCCTGTGGGGCAGTCTGCCATTCTTCTAAGGATAAACCAGCCTAGACAGACCATGAAGTTAACACATTTCTATCATGTCTGGTACCTGAGCTCAGTCATTGCGAGCTTGTTGCTGTCTCTCCAAGTGGCTTTACATCCTGTCTTGTAGGGCTATCCTCCCATATGTGGCCCGTGGAGAGAGCAGAGCCCTGTATCGGCTCCATGTGGAGGGCACTGTGTCTCCGTCAGGGATATGTAGGCAGGTGGTTCAGTGGGCCCATATAGAGCAGGAGCTGTGGATTCATAGCTCAAACCACCTTCCCGAGGATAGGTGCTGGCTCCTGTTCTTTCAAAGAATTAAGTAGAAATAATTTGTTTTAAAAGGTGTTTTTACCCACTTTTATATATAATGGTCCAGCAGTTTAATGAGGAAGCCAGTGTTCAGAGCCTCTTCAGGTAGGAGAGTCTCCAGCCTGCATCTTCCTCCTCCCAGGAGAGCTGTCAGTTGCCTGTAAGAAGGAATACAAGACTGTATGAGAGAGACTGAGTGCAAGGGAGGGAATGAATTTGTCAGTTAGTAACTGAAGAATTCACCAGAAGAAATCAGGGTCCAGTCCCAATTCCAAACAGTTCCCAGGTGAGGTCTCTGAGCACCTGGCTAGGGAGGCAGGTACTTTTTGGTTTCTGTCTCTTTCTTTTCTGGTCCAGTGAATTCTGAATTCCTTTCTGCACATGGCCACTTCAGCAGAGTGTGCATTGCTCTCTGACTGCATTTTGAAAGAGTGGACTCTTCTGATTACTGTCAGGCATGGCTGAGACCATCTGGCAGGTCAAGAAAGAGGCTTTGATGGGTAGGCACTGAATTCTTGCATCCTGATCCAGGTTAGCGGTTGTATAGGTGCTGAGCAGAACTCAAGGAACAAGATGATATGGTAAAAATTAAGGGTTCCTCTGGAATTAGGTCATATCCAGATGAGGTATCAGGCTTTTATATCACAGGTTTGCACTAAGGTACCTACCTTCCTCCTAAATGATACTGTAAAATGCCTGCATGTTTCACGAGAGTTAATCCTTGGATCCCTACACATTTTTGTATATTAAAGTGGCCTGTTATTCAGAATGCTTGTATCTGCTGCTTTGATTTACTTCCTCTGCATTAGAATATGTACAGGACACAAAATACCTTATAATTTCAACTTAGTTATTGCAAAGCAATGAGTGACAGGCTATTGGTAGAGTTGTCCCATGTCAAAAAGAAGTGTGAAAAAATACAAGATGATGACAGTGCAGTCCCTGAACATTGGCTGTCAGAATCCTGAGAGAAGCATATGTTCAATTACTGTACTTGACAGCATGTTAACATTGTTCCACTGGTGCTTAAGGATAAATTTTATAGGATTTCTTGTAGTGTCTGAACTGATTTGAGACTCTACAGAACTGAAATACGCAGAATAAGTTAGTGTGAGACTTCTTTACCCTGAATGAGGTGCTATGACAGATCCTACAAATAAAACACGGAAGGTTTCATTTTGCTGGCAATGGGAGATCTGAGCAGAGCAAAGGCCTTACAGAATAGTGTGATAACCACTGGAGAATCCTTGGTCAGAGAGGACCAATGTGCTGATTCATGCTCTGGCACTCAGAGTGATTGTGCTGTTTGTTCGGAATCACTTCATTGTATCAGTGGAACTGAGGTGGAAAAAGTCTAGGAATTCATTCTGGCTCTTCATTAGGCTTCATGACTCCTGGCTGTATTTTACATTGCAGTATCTTTCTGCTGCCAGAGGAGGTTTGAAAGAACCATGTGGCAATGTTCCCTGCCAGGAGTGAGCCTGATATTAGATTGCTGGTGGGCTTCTATCCCATCTCCTCAAAACCACAGATGACCTTCAGTTCCCCTTTCTTTAGTAATTCCAGGCAAGTTAATGGTTGCTATTGGAGGTTAATTAAAAGGTGGAAAGATGCCCAGAGAATGGAAGGAATGTAGTCCCAGTGAATAAGTCATGGAACAGGAAATGTGAGAAGACCTGGGTTCCAGTACCAGCTCTTCTGCAGAGTTGGTGTCTGCTGTCTGTCTTTTTGCTTATCTGTGAAATAAAGCTAAAAGTTTTGCCTCTGCTTTGGAGTATTTGACATTTGTGGATGAAAAGGTCTACGTAACTGCTAAGCAAATCTCATAAACTGCTTTTTATATTGTGGGACCATCTCACTTCAGATATAAGCTCTGAAAGTCCATAAAAAAATCTTCACCGTTCAGGTGAAATTATCTGGGAATGAGTAGCAGGATTTCAGATGCAGTGAAGCTATAACAGTATTACAGTGCTGTAGTGTTTCAGTTCCTCAATCATTGTATGAAGAGAGGACTTAATTTTGAAAATTGCCAGGGGTTGCCAGACAGCAGAAACAAATGAAAACATTATTTCAATTAATGGAGGTAACATTATTAAAAGTAATGGGCAATATGATTGTACAATTAGTACTTATGCATTTATCCTAAGTTGTGTCTTTTCTGCTGAGGGGTAGTAAGGGAAGGTGTAATGGTTCAGCAGCTAGTTAGAAAGGTGCTTTTCTGAGAGTTTTGTCTGATAGTGGAAGCAAAGGCCACATGTAGCACCTGAAGTGCAAGAGGATGAGTTCCAAGCTGGTCTGCTGTATTGCTGTTTTCCACCAGCAGTTTTAATGGATATCTGGTATAGTTCTGCTAGGGAAGGGCTCCAACTCTGCTCAAAGGAGATATATATATAGCATGAAGATATATTTTAGTAAGCTCATCTTCTGTTTATTTAACCACAAAGATATGGGTTACTTTTGCTTGACAGTCAGGTGTTAGCTATCTTTGCTGACATGGGTTATCCCATTTGAGATGTTTGGTTTTTTTCATTGTTTAGTTTGTTTAGCTTTAAAATCTTTTATGCTCAAGTTACCTTAAGGAAAGCCTTAAGACAGCAAGTAAATAAATCCCAAATGCTATGAATTCTGTCATGCGTCCCCCAAATCCCAGATGGGAACGTGTCAGGAGGAAAGAGATGAGCCATGAGTGTTTGTATATGAGCATTCAAGCATATAAAGTAATGTCTCTTTCCTGTCAATTTTGTTGTCTTCCAGTTAAAGGTTTTCTGATTGGTATCCTGGAGCAGAGAAAGGGCTAAGTATGACAAGGAGAGCAGGCAATTCCTTCTTAGCAGCTTGGAGCTGCTGTGTCACGTCAGTCCTGTGACGGCTGGTGTCAAGGAGGAGGTTCTTGAGCTCTGGTGCTAGCATGTCCCATATCACCTGAGCGCTGTTTTCTTTCCCTCTCTGTGAAGATTTTCCATCACTTCTGACAGGGCACAAATCTGTTGAAGTTCCAGGTGAGGGCAAATGTGAGACAAACATTCTCTGAGAACCATGCACTAGATCCCTGTTGATCTCTATCTGTACTGCTGATTTTCCTTTGCCACAGTGAAAAGAATCCACACCAAGTCAGTCTGGCTTGTCTTGAAATAGGTTTCCTAGGGAAGCTGCAATTTAGTATTACTTCTTGGCATCCTTCACCTCCAACTTCAAAAGAGTAGGTCTCAGTGTTTAGATTTTTTGGGGTGGTGGTGGGGTGTGTTTGGTTTTTTTTTTAAGATTTTGAGACTTGCCTAGATTGAATGGTGGTAATAACTGAGTGTTGCTAAGGCAATTTCCATTGTTTTAAATACTTATTTTCCTCTTTCACGGTAAATCCCTGGAAGTTCAGTTTGACATGAGAGTGAAGAAACACGTTAAAAATTCAGTACTTTAATAATACATGCAATAAATAAATTAAAGCAGATATACCTCTGAATTTCTTATGCAAACTTTGTGTGACAGTATATGAATTGGGTACTGCACGTATCTTTGTGTACCTGTCTATGCAAGTACCTTTATGGTACCTGTCCCTGCAAGTATCTTATCCATATGCAGTATTTGCATATGCCAATTTGTTCTTTGCACAGAAAGCATTCTTCACTGTCTGGAAATTTTGCCCAAAGTGTACTCTCATTTTTAGTGCTTTCATTGAAGATTGTGGAAGACTGAAAGGTAAAGAATTGCTCCAGGAATTCATATTCAGAAAATGCATTAAGATACAGACAAAACTTGGATTTTTGTGGATGTGTTAGGAGAAAAGAAAATCTCAACTGTGAAAGTCTGAAGGCAAGAAGCGTGTATATTCAGGAGGATAATGTTGGTCTGCTGTGGAAGATACACATCTAGCCAGCTGGAGAATGAAACGGTAGCCAGTGCCAGTAGTGTGAGGACAGGGGACAGATCTCAGCTAGCAGAGCTGTACTGTTCCAACATGTTCAGCATGTCTGCACCTCCTCCAATAACACAGCACTTGCCTTTGCTGACTTCCTTCTCAGTTTGTACTGTACCATCCAGGCCAGTCCCTGACATATGTACAGCCAGACTGAACTGGACTGTCAGCTGCAGAAAGTGTCAACAAAAAGGTTCTGATTCTGCAGAGCAGAGAACAGCAGTTGTGATGTTGCAGAAGGTGACCCAAATGTGTTTCATGACTTCTGTGCTCATGAGATTTATCTGCCCTTATGTAAAAATCACTAGTGATAAAATCCCAAAAGGAAGGATGACAAAAATCAGATGACTGGTGTTCTTGCAGGGGTGATGTATGGCCTTATCTACTTGAATATATCATGTATTGCTTACGCCAGCATGATGACTGATTTCAGTGGTACAGGTAAGAAGGGTTAATGTCACCCTTTGGCAATAGTATGATACTTAAATCCCACATAAGGTCCATTTAGAGAGTTTCCTTGAGACTTCAGCAGTGCATAAGACCTGCCAAGAATTTTTGCACTGGAGGAGTACGGGTTGGCAGGATCAGCCCTAACACGTTAAGTGCTGTTTATGATATTATTATTGCTTTGTGAATTCATTTCCCGCAGAGACAGACTGGAGATGCAATGTTCAGATTCAAACTTCCTCTATGCTCTGGGGTGTCAGCTCCATGGTTTAGATTTGGGCCCATGTCAAACTTCTAGTTATTAACAGCAATACTAAGTATTGTGTTTATAGGCTAACTATAAACTGTATGAAGAATGCAAACAGTTGATTTTCATGAAAAGGCTAGGAAGATGTTATTTTCAAGAATAAAGGGAATATAATCACCCTTCATAGGTAAGATATGTTATTTACACTATGGGGATTCATGTCAGTACATTTTAAGTAAGTTGCTTGGCTGAACTTGTTATCTAGCTGCCAAGAACGGAAGTGAGAGAGAAGAGCCAGTGAGAATTATTGGACTCTACACTCCAAACTTACATCATGTAAACGTTTATAACATGACTTTTATTTTCAGCATTGACCATTCTGGTGGGGGCCTCTTTGTTGCTTTATTGCTGGCAGACTGCTTTTGATGGCACTTTTTGGCTTATTTGTGAGGATGCAGCAAGCCAATGGATCTGGAACTACACAATATTTGCAACATGTACAATGAAAATTTCTAGTCATCCCTTTCTCTCTCCAGGTTCCCAGCCACAGCCAGCTGCTTGGGTTTAAGCACTTCCTTATGCCCCTGCTGTTAACGCTGACTTGCAGTGACCGATGGTCCCACCCTGCTTTCTCAGCATATAGTGGTGAAATCAATAATCATGCATGAGAGAGAGAGAAAGAGGCCGACTTTTCCATTTCTCCTTAGTCTTGCAGTTACAAAAAAGTATATAAATTCTAAGTACATTATTTTCCATTGAAGAATAGCAACAGATTATAATTTGCAGTTTACCTGGCGATGTTTACCTTGGGACAGGAAACAGTCTTTCATTACAGTCCAGACTTCCTGCTGGTATCAGTAATGCTTTTCTCTTTCATGGTATCAGGATATGTTCTTCCCAAATCACTTAAGTTCATGTTGAGAATAAAATGCATAATTCAAACAAGTTACTCATTTCTTTCAGATGTTGTCTGTAAAACAACACAGAGCAATGCAGAGTGGTGAGGAAGAGGAGAATAATTCCGGTTTCTTCCTTCATGCAGTTTTGAGATTTCTGATGATGCTACAAGTATCTGACCCAGTGCAATTATGTGGGTGAACTCCCTAAGTTTTTCTTAGCGTTTGTTGCAGTTCATCAATTTGTACCGTTTAGGCTGTAGCCACAGCTCAGTTTACACATGAGTTTTGTTTGTTGTTGTTATTGTTTTCAGAGCCCCTTAATGCTCCTCACTGACCCTTTTGTAAGCTAGAACTTTTGCTCACACTCCATAAGTCAGGGACTCTTTAGTAAAAGAGCCTATCAAGAAAAAAAATCTGGGATGCTTTCCAGGGAAAGGCATGTATAATAGAGAATTCTGGCAGTTTTTCATCTGGCACTAATTTATTATTTCAAGCTGGCTTGCTCTTTAGACTATAATAAACAGTATTTTACATCTAACAAATCACTTTTAATATCCCTGACCTTGACAATGGGTATCTAGTATGGCTTTAAAAGAAAAAACTCTAACCAGAAATACAGTGGGTCACAAACTGATGTAATCATGGTTCTTAATTTTCAGTGTTTCTAGTGAAACGAAAGATATGTGGAAGAATAGGTTGTTTTACTAGAGACATCTACTATCTCCAGCTATGCCATATATGCTAGGTCTTGTAGAGTACAGTCTTTATGTTTAGTCTAAAAGGATTAAATGAAGTAATCATGGAAGAAGATACAGGTTTCAATGAAGTGAAGGCAGTATTTTGCTGAAGTCAGGAGGCTGCTGTTTGCGTACCCTTAAGAATTCAAAGAAATATTTTATCGACACACTTAAACTGTGTTTAGATGGAAGGTGCATTCATTCTTATGTTCCTTATTATCTCAAAGAGAAAAGGATTGTTCTTCCTTTTTTGTAAAAGCACACGTAAACCCCCAAAAGATAACAGTGTCAAAAGGTTCTCTGCACCACTGGGATATGCTGTCTTTCTCTTTTAAGACAAGTGGTAGCTAGGGAGTTGCTTATCAGATCCCTGGATAGGAGAAAGGATGAGAAGTTGAAATACGTCTTGATTAAAGAGCAGCAGAAGACTGCTTGCTTCATGATCCAAGCAACAGTTTGACTCTTCGACTCTTTCCTGTTCCTTACTACTAAGTGTACCCCTTGAATAGTTCAGATTTATTGAAATGTGATATTGGTCACTAGGCAAAGGTTTTTCATCTTTTTCCAGTTTACATTATCTGCATTTTTAAGTTCTAAACCAATTAGTGTAAATGTAACACAGGTAGATGCTTTACATAATTTACAAGCAGTTGCTACTCGTGTACACACACATACATAGAGCCACACACAAAGTGTGTCAGTTTACATTGTGATTTGGTTTGTCTTAATCACTTTATTGATAAAAGAAAGCTGTAAGCCCTAGCTAGTTATGACCATTCAAGTCATAAAAAAATGACTTATTTGTGTAATACTATTAGTAAACCTGCTCCCAGGAATGCTAACCTACTGTTTCTTTTAATAGCTTGAGCCTGACTTCAAAGCTCACTGAAATTGAGCTTATTAGTTCTACTCATGTTGTTATTATGCAGACACCTGTTCAATGATAGTTCTTGTACTCTTCTCTCTCCCTTTTTTTCTTTCTTCCTTCCCTTCTCCAATGCCTAAGGTGAAACTTGGCTATGCTGTGAACTATTTTCATTTCAAAAGTTAGGAATTGCTAGTTCTGTTTCTATCCTGTACTGCTGGTATTTTTCTAGGGCCTGAAGATGGGAATTGGTTCCCAAAATAAATGGTATATGTTTATTGCAGAATATTAGGCAGCCCTTTCTATGATGTTAATGCTTTAGTGATTAGATCGGTTTGGTATTGCTTCTCCTTAGCATTTCCTTCCAACAGCTTAAATGTGTGTGTGCATGTGTATTTAAAATACATGTTTGCAAATATGTTTTTGATACAAAACCTAAATGACATGAGAAGGTATCCTTAGTTTATTATTCTGGAGGATAAATAGAGCTTTCTAACAGTGTAAATTTAAGGTTGTCTGGATGTGCTGTTATGAAATTTTGAAAAGACAAGAAAAGGGAAGTCGCAACAGTTGGTAATAGCTTTCCAACTATTAACCATTTTCTACTTAACCTGTGTAACAGAGGGGAACTAACTGACTTTTTCAAGCTCTGATCATAGGGGCCCCAAAAGTTTTGCTTCAACTACTCTGTAGTTGGGGATGTGTGCACAATGTGAACAGACTCAAAGAATTTAAAGAGCAATCTATTATGAATTTTTAATGGGGATGTTGGATAAACCCTGTTTGTCTCATTCATGCACATGCTCCTTTGAAGCCAGGAGATTGATTGTATGAGCAGAAATTGGTTGAATGTATACAAAATGTCATGTAAATTTACATTGCTAAATAGAGGAATTAGAATAATTGTAAAATATGCAGACATCCAGTCATGTTGGGTAGCCCCAGTCTGGTCATCGCAGCAAAGAAATTAGCTTTCTGTCTCAGCTGTTGAGCTAAAGTTAGTCAAACACTTGTAGTATGCAAATGCACAGCAAAAAAATAGCTTTTTAAAGAAACAGTTTAGCTAAATATGTGCCAGATGTTCAGACTAAAATACCAGTTATCCAATTTTCTTGTGAAAAGTTAATCTCCTCTTACATTTAAACCATGCTGTGTTATGTGAGGTTATACTGGTGTACAACATGAAGGGATGGAGCTTGCCATATTGTCAGCAATACAACAGAATAGCTTATATTTGAATGGAGAAACACATTTTCAGATTTGTTGCCAGGAAGATTTGCACATTTTATGTTTCATTGGGAAAGTCGACCAGATTTCACAAGCCGTGCTGTTGAAGAACAAATTAATGTTGACTGGGGCCAATGCCATAATATCTTTCCTCAAAGTACAGCCTACATATTAATTAACATTTGTAAAGCACTTTGAGGTGCTGGATGAAAGGCATCATAGAGTACAAAGTTGTTGCTATGATTAATTAGTTATCACATTGGACATGTGAAGCGCTATATTAGAGTGTTGCAGACTATTATTTATTAATTGTTGCTTTTGCCTGTGGCCGCCTTTGTTCCGTCCTTTACCTACTGTGTTACTGCCCTTATTAATCCCATTCTTTGGGCTGGAAGGGAACACTTTGACCTACATGGCAAAGGCCGTAGACTTTCATCAAGCGATACCTGCAGGAAACCAGTATCTTCTAGTTAGGTACCAAGACATTTGACCTTGATGTAAAGACTTCAGTACCACATCCCTAACAACTTGATTAATCACCTGCACTATTAAAAATGCATGGCATGTATTTTGCCTGTCTAAAACTTCTGCTTCCTTTGTGTCCTGTTACGCGTTTTTCCGTAATTCTATTGTAACATCCAGCTAAAATATAAGAAGCAAATTTTCCAATTTTTCAAGTGGGTCCCCGTGTGAATGCAACTGGTCAAGGGGGTAGTAATCTATTTTGTGCATATGAGATTGGATCTCATTGCTAAGAACAGGGAGCATATTCATTGAAATACGGACCATTCCCATGACCCTTGATCTCCACACTAGAAAACCTCTCAGTAGCTCAGTTCAGCATGTTTTTTTGGCTTTTCAGGAAACTGGATTATGGATAGAAAAGCCCAGCCTATGCTCCCATTAGGCCTATAGCTTTTCTGAAATGAGCTTTGGCAGAAACCAAATCCAGAGTGTGGCTTCGTTTTCAGGGCTACAAAGCAAATACTGCTACTTGTTTTGTCTAGTGTCACTGGAAGCTGAGAGTGGACACTTGCTTCCTTTTGTTGCTATTCCTCCTCCAAGATAGAATCAGATCTGCCTAAAACTTTTCAGAGACTTCTGTAAATGGTCTTAAAGGTCTCCAGTGCCCCCAGGTTACTCTGTTCCCCTGCTACTCTGTGTTAGAGAGCACTATCTAATAGTGAGCTGCAACATTGCTTGATACTTGTTCAAGCAGAAACCTTGCACATACCTGAAAACTCCTTCCCTAGTACTTGATTTTGTCTTGTTTGGAGAGAGCTTCAGTCCTTTCATTTTGTCTGCTCAAATCATGATTTCTAGTTCCCTGAGCATTACGGTTGCGGAATTCTCCCCTTGCTCCATATCTGAGCAGAGGGCTCTAGCTAAGGCTGCCGGTAGCCCAGCAGGAGGAAGTAACTTTGTCTTCTATGAATAATTCTCCTCGCTTCTCAACCTGATGATTGCTCACTTTGCAACAGCAGAGCACTGTTCAGACTCCCCTTCAGCCTGCTGTTCACCAGGCTTTCTCTTCTGTGTCTAACATTCATTGTCACACGTCACCTGTCTTGTCCTTCTGGAGTTCATGACAATTGCAAAATATTAATAGAAGATGCTGTGTAACAGTAAGCCTCTCTTTTGAATAACAGCTTCATTTTCTAATGTTTTTGTCCAACACAAACCTGGATAGAAAAAATTTTCTTGTGGTAGTGAGTGCTTGTCAGACTGTGGCAGCGAAGGGTGTAAAAGTCTTAAATTTACACAGCATTTTTTTGTCTTAAGCAATTTATTATTACTGTATTGGGTCATTTGACTTCTACATTTATTGAGAGTTAAAAAGAGCAGTTTTAACAGTGATATTTTTATAAAAAGGGGATCCATAAACTAGACTTTCTGTAAGAATGGCCATCTCATTGTCTCTGACTATGCCAGTTACTGACAATTGACAGAAAAAGTATGGTTTTTTTTTTTCCATTGATAAATTAGTATTACCAGTTTGCTTGGGAGTTCACAGTAAATATATGTTTCCAGGAAACAGATGAGTAAAGGACTACCTTTAAGTTCTGTCATGGACATACTGCATTATACATACACACTAAAATTAATAGTGGCTGAATTATTTTTCAGTATGGGTTGATTTTCATAGTTTACATTATGGATTTATCTTAAAAATAACTCTTATGCTAAATAATTGTAATACTACCTAGTGTAGTTTGAGCTGAAAAGAGGAAAACATAATGAAGTATTATTAATTTGTATTATTTGAAATAAACATATTTTAATTCAATTAAAACAAAAACATAGAAAAAGCAAAAATCCATTAGTGTCAATGGTATTAAAAAACCCTTACATTTTGATAAAGACTTTTATAATGTCACAAATACTTGTTTCTTGAAAGAAGAGATGGAGTAAAGTTGTTTCCTATTTTTTAAGCTTGATTAAGGGTAAAGTTCCATTGGAAGAAAACAACACTGATTCAGTACTGCAGAAATGCCGCTTTCAAATTGTCTAAATGGATTGCAGCTGACAGTCAGAGGTGTCTGTGTGCCTACTGTTGTCACTGTATCAGCACCAGATATGAAGTATGGGGGCTGTAGCAGATTTGCCTTGTCTGAGTTCTCTTAAATCTCTACCGCACTAAGGGTAGGCTTCCATTGCTCAGTCATTCCTTACCCGTTCCTATCCACTCTTTGGACCACCAAAGAGACCTTAAGAGAGCTTAATTTAATTGAGAAATGATTTATGATTAGTGTCTGATAGACCTCTGTCAATATGTCCTTTGATAAACTCGTCCTTCATTATGTGTCATGTGTGCATACTCAAGACTGATGAACCTTTAGGACCATTGAGACCATTCTACACAGACCCCTCAGTGTATACTCCTCTTTCTAGAGATACTGAAGGTCATCAAATCAGTTACCTTTTTTTGCCTGCTCTGATTTGAAGGCTTTTCCAAAGTCTGATTGCTCTGATAATTAGAAATCGTCTTTCAAATATCAGCTGACATTATTCCAGGCCAGTTTATGTTCATTTGTAAATGAGCAAACACTGTTTATGCATTTAAATGGGTTTTCCTTCTTTAGTGCTTACTCCCATGGCCGTACTCATAAACAATAACTTTGTCCCCTCTTCACTTTTGCCAACGAAGCCAACTATTTTGGTTTCCTTTCTGTGAGGCTTTCTCTTTGCCCCTTTTGTCCTTGTGACCTTCTCTGCATACACATCCAAGTTTCAAATGACATACTGAACAAAAGGGACTGGAAACTTCAGAGTTTTTTACATGGTACTGATGTTTTCCTAACTGCTGGAAGAGCCTTTTCTGATCCATTCTGGAAGTACAGTTGCCTTTTTAGTTTTGGCATTGTGTCATTGCTTCACAATCATTCTATGGGCCAGGTCCTAATCTTTGTTGTTGCAAACTGATGAACTCCTAATTTATTGCAATTCTTTGGTTATTAACCCAGTACTGTATGGCTGGGCCTTTTATGACTTCCAGACACAAGATTTGTAGAGTAGCTACTCTGTGACTTGAGGAAGTAAAATGGAAAAATGGGATATGCCAGCTCTCAAAGACGACTTATTTGAGGCATGAATATCATGTCACTTATTATGCTCTGTGTTCCTAGAAATGACCAGAATATGTTAGGATGATGTTGTCTCACATGTGCCAGACAATTAATACACTACACTACACTGAATATTTAAAATATTTTCTTTACAAGTAATTTTTTTTTTGTTTGCAAATTACTGTGGCCTTTTTTTAATATGTTGCTCTTCATAGGTGAAAGCTACTTACCTAACCTACAAGTTTTGGACAAGCTATGATCGTGCCTTATGTGTATATAAATCAATAAGAGAGATCCATATAGAATACAGATTTATATACAGCGTATCATTAGAGAGAATACGAGATGGAGGTGGTTAGGACAAAGATTTTTACTGGCATCTACTTGAGACCATTGCTATTACTTACTCTTCACCGTTTATGAGATTGTGTGGCTCTCCCAAGCTTATGCTGATAAAGCAGTCACCATCCCATAGTATCCGGTAATAACTGTGTCTACACCAGGTATTATAAATACAGACGGAGAAGAGAAAAAACAATGCAGTGCTAAAAGATTAAACAATGTCATAATTAATTAGTTGCAATTGATGAATTTAATCATGCTTGCAAACACCTTTAATTCCTTAAAAGCTGTTACACAGACAGATGTAAAAGCTCAACCTGTGGAAATGGAGAAAATTCTTGGATTGCCTCACCCTTGCATATATCTTCAAAAGCTATTTCTAATCTTGCACAGGCTGTTAATGTGGAGATAGTAGCAGTTATGAAACCTGGGCTAGATTCCAGATATGTTGTATCAAAGTGTAGAATGAAAAGGAAATCAATAGTCACTCCTTAAGGAAAGTTATGCCAGAATTGTCCAGTATGGTCTAGATTAATCAAAGCCGTAACAGCTTTTTTTCATTAGTAGAACATTAACAAGTAAACAACATTCCTGTTTTGTTATTTAGTTATACTAACCTTTTTCAACAGCTAGGCCCAGTGATAAGTTTGGATTTTCTGTTTATAGAAAACTGGTACATCAGCAGATAATAGTACAACTCAATATTTATGGAGTGCTGGCTTTATGGAAATGGAGGAAACTGGAAGTTATTACTAGAAGAGTTCATTAAAATGTAAACAGGAGTGAGGAGACAGCACTGACAATATGTATATATTTATTTATTTTTGCTATTGTCTGGTTATACAACAATGTTATGGCTATGGCGTGAAAGTGGGAGTTGTTTTGGGAAGAAGCTTTTCTGCTGACCCCCTGAAAGGAGGTGAATGCCAGCAGTGTGTAACATCTCAGAATCAGTGACACATAGGTGTACAGATCTGATGTAACACATCTGCTTGAGGAGGACCTGTTTTCTGATTATGATATATATCTGTATTAAAATTAGAACTGTTCTATTCTTGTGGTATCTGTTGTGGTATTTTAGAGAAGTAATGACAATGGAAAGGCTGAACGATGTGTTTTGTAAATTACTAGGAGAGTTTCTATCAAGTTGAACACTTTAAGGTTACTTTGATTTGATTGACTAATAGCTGGTGTTTTCTGAATACCAAATGGATGCATATATTTTAGCTGTTATGTAAGCCTAGCAATACATATATTAGAAGATGACAAACTACTTGGCCCATAACAGTGGAAAAGAAAAAAAAAAGGGAACAATACTTGTTCTACGGAGTTTATTATCTGCATAAGTGAGAGAGATCTTATTTATAATTAGATAGCGAGCCATATGTATTTTAGCTATTGTTTTTAAAATTAACTTCCTCTTTGAGTTGTGTTGCTCAAGCCTTTGTGAGGAAGGATCTGAACGAGCAGAAGATGGCAGAACAGCACAGATAAGCAAGAAGAGGAGAAATAAAGCTGTTCTTAGTATAAGGGGGCAGCATGGAAATGACAAGGCAAAGACTGGGAAAGGTGTGCAACTCAGTTGATTCAGAAGTTTGTGTGTTCTTAAACAGAATTGAAACATGAGATGAGATGTCTGGCATTCTGTATTAAAATACTTATAAGATATCTCAAGATTACATTCTTCCAGCTAAGAGAAATGCAAAACTTTCGGCTTGCTCAACGTTAAAGTAGAGCTCCTCTCTGCTTTTGTAAGGATTTTAAAAGTGCTGTAGTACTTTCTTTCTGTGGCAGGGTTTGCCTTGGTGCGAGTGGCCGAGAGCTTTTATCTCCATCTGCTGAGTGCTTCCTGGGACAGGGAGTTGTTGCCCCAGGATTCTAGAGCTTTCAGCATTTCTTTGGTATTCTTTGTATACATCTTTCAAAGTGCTTTTGGATGAAAAGTACTATGCAAATTAAAAGATTAATAATTAAGATTGTGTTAATGTGTAGTAATTGTGCATAATGCTGTGGACCACAGGCATCCCTCTTTTGGGCTGTCTGACTGGTCTATCTTTTTTTTAAAGATACAGGATAATTATGAGATTCATAACCATAACTATGCAATTATCACAGGATAGGCAATCCTATTGACATGCATAAAAATGATTTAATGAATCACAGTGACTTTTGGCTTATTTAACCTAACATGAAAACACAAATCTCGCATTTTATAAGTTTGTTCTTCCCATGGGTCACCACAGAAGTAATGTGAATATAGTGTACTGCAAAGGGCTCAAACCATTCCTCATCTGTGTGGTTGTTACTGGTCATGCTAATAATGTGCTGTTAGACCACCTTCTGATATGTTTCAAGAGAGGACATTAAAACACATTAAGGATAACGAACTAGAAAAATCCTAATTTTCTACTGGTGGTGTAAAAGAAGCAAGAGATGGTTTAAAGCAATACATGAGCTATATATGTTATATTTGCTATACTCTGTAACACAGCTGACTTGAAGTCCTGAAGACATTATTATGTTTACTTTGCACACAGAAGCTCCACTGTGTTAAAGCCATAAAGATCCACACTCTCGCACAACTGGTCCTTTTGAACTACCTGGGCTGCTCATGTGCATAAGGCTGAATGGGGTTGGATCCTCAGCATGTTCCTCTGTCCCTTAGTTGAAATGTTCTTGATTGTTAGATAGAGAACTGTACTTTCACGCTGAGTCATGACTGACTCAGTGTAACCTTTGAGTACTTTTCAGGTAAACAAAAGTGTATTAAAAAAAAAAATCAAAATAACTCCTGTAAGTCAGTGTGGCTCAGGATTGAACTATGTTAGAAATATTAGATGTGTTGTTCTTATCCACATTATGAATGGAAAAAGTGGGCCAAAAAATGTAAAGAAGATCTTAAAGTTAACCAACTAAGTCTTTTCTGAGTGATATTTCACTGCAGTCTCTGAATGGTTTTGCTATTACAATTACTTTGACTGATTTTGAACTTGCGTATGGATGAAGAATGAGATGAATGAATGAAATCATGCTTGCATCTGCCTAACTAGTTTTGTTTTATTTTGTAAGAGAACTACATATTTTTCTACACAATTGTGAGGGAATAACTGAGCAGTGCTGAAGAACCTGCTTAACCTAAGGGTGTGCTCACAGCTTGAACAGGGTTTATGCAGGTATCTTCAGATCCGGTACAAGATCAAAGCAAATCTTGTTAACCCCAGCACATACAGACTGAAATGAGGGAGGGACAAGAGAGTGTTGCCAAGAGAGAAAATCTGAATTCTGGCAATTCTGAATCTTAAATGTAGGTGGAAGATGGTAGATAAGAAGAAGGCGTGGTAGAAATCAAGTGAGTCCTCCTACAGTGGAAGAAATCATGTGTCATGTACTCTGGATGCCTGTGGTGCCAGAAAGAATAGGGTGGGGTTAGCTCTTCCTCTTTGTATCTTATTTTTCCTTTTTCAGCTTTCTTGCCTTTGATTTTGGCTGCTCTTTGCAGCTTCCCCACTGCTGATGCCTGAATTCTCCTGAAACTTCCTGTGTATCATAGCCAAAAGACCACTGTTTCTGTTCCTGTCTCTTTTTTTGGATCTGTACAAGAAATCAATTTTTGGCTTGGTCACCAAGCTAAACGATAATAATAATAATAATGATGATGATAATAATATCCTGCAAGCCATTAAATTACAGTTTTTACCAAATTGAAAACCACGTGAATTGTTGCTGTTTGTCAGGTGAAGTTCTTTTGTTCAAAACATTTCAAACAGTTTTTTTGTAAGTTTTTTTATCCAGCTGCCCAGCAGTTAAAGAAGTTGCTCTGGGTTATAGATGTTTCATTCCCATCCTGCCTGAGATAATTGGAAGCAACATCTTCTAAGAGAGCATGCAGCTGCCCTCACTGGGACGTAGTCTGGGCTCCCTTGATTGTTGTCAGTCTAGCCTTTGGTTGCTGTTCTACTTTGCAGAAATTCTTAAATACCCACTATTCAGCAACTTCAACCTTTTCATCCATCTTGTCAACAACCAGGTAATGGAGTAATTTTCTCCTTGCTCCCTTGTCCTTCACACATGCTGAATAAAAGTATTTCATACAGAGTGAAATAGCATTAACATGAGAGACTGCTCCATCCCTCCCTCCCTGCTCAGTACACCCTCTAAATGCCCTAGGGCAAGGCACTTCCAGAAATGTTGGTTCAGATGCCATCAGCCAGAAAAGGCAACTGATCCCACACAACCTGAGTGAGCGTGCTGACAGCCAAGCTTTTGGTGATAGGGAGTTGACACTACCGCTTCCTCAGGCAGTTTTGTGAATCTGCTCCCCCTCTGCCCCTGCTAATTCTCTCCAGATGAAACCAGTTGACCACTTAACAGTTTCGGGATGACTAAAGCAATGTTTCCCAGTAAATTCACCCTCCTCCACTCTACTGCTGACCTTGCTCCTTTGTGGCATTCTTGTTTCTTTAGCATGTCTCTCCATTCTTTCTTCCTTCTCTTTATATTCCCTTCTCCTGGCTACGTTCTTCCCCATTTGTGTGCTCTTTTCAGTTGCCTGTCCAGCCCTTCTTTTCAATGTGACTCTGCTCTTTTCTTTGAAGTTCCCACTTCCATGGCCCAAGTCACTAGACACACAGCTCTTCAGGTTTGGGCCACAATACCCGAGAGATCTCTGAATGAACGCCTTTAGCGATAGGAAACTTTCTGTGTAGGCCACTTAGCAGTTAAATTCACCTGCGAAGAGTGTTTTCCTGTCATAACTGTGCTGTTTTGCATTTAGCTAACATCACATCTGCCTGGCTTTGTGATGATAGTGTAGTAATAGCACCCTCAGTGGCTCTACATGGATTCTGTGGGGAAGATGAAGCTTGGCATCTCATTCCTTCCATTGTCTTCTCCAGAGTGGTTCATGGGGAATACTGTCAAACGATTTCGGTATATTAATAAAAGCAATGGTACCACAAGGTCGTCTTCCCTTTCAGCACTTGGTGTTCAGGTTGCCCAAGCCTCTCTCTGCTTCAAGTGTGTTAGAGTGAAAAGTGATGCTTGTGCTGTCAAAGCAACAGGTATGAATACACTCCCCCAAAGTAACTAATTCTTAGGTTCAGCTTGAGCAAGGAAACACTTAACACTGTAGTCTGAGCTTACTCTGGTGCTGAGCTGTTGCAGCCCATGGGTTATTTAAGGTCATGCTGGTATATGCAGATCATCTTGTGACATTGCAGTGAATGAAGGATGCACGTATTGGGCCTAAAGTAGTTTTAAAAAATACGTTCCTTCTTCTCCCTGCTCATTCCCTACACACACTGAGAAACATGCAACTCAGCAGTCACTCTGCATTTCGGTGTGGTTAGGTGCTGCACTCATGAATGATGAGATACTTAACAGCAGTTGGCAATACAAAGTTGGCATAAAAATGATCTGAGAGATTCCAGTTTTTTTCTGAATTGTCTCTAAAATGTTGTTTTAAAATTGGTTCTAGATTTGGGCTTTGGAGGTCAAGGATAAAACATACCTATTTTAAGCTCACAGTAACTACGTGGTTTTGGAAAACAAAACAAAACAAAAGCAAAGGATCTGTTTGAAAATGTTCTCCTTTAATCTGTGCCAGCAGTAAGGGATCAATACCAAGCTGTGCCAAGCAAGAAGAACAAATATCTTGCTGTTGATTTATAAGCTGATCTTGCAGTGATACCCTCCCATTTACAGCACGTGTTGTAGATGTTAAAGGTGAACAAGTAGAGCTCAAGTCTGCTAGAATTATTCTATCAATTTCATTAATTAACTCCTGTAGGCTGGGATTATTTTTCTTTTGTATTTGAACAGAGCCCGAAACAATAGGGTCTATTTCATAATATGTGCTATCAGAATACAAACATGAATGAATAGAATTAAGAATTTGTTTGACTTTCTTAGCTTTCTAGGTACCCTAACCACCAATCTATTTTAAAGGAGATTACCAAGCTTGAGGTGAGAATTTTACTGAACAATACAGACTTCCTTTCTTCCCTTGGTGTTAAGTGTCCAGGCTTTCTCAGTCTTACAGATTTGAAAGTTTAAGTTTTACTGGCTTGCAGAATACCATTAGTTTTAACACATTTTACACAGCCTCACTTTCTATATGGTATTGAGAAGACTGGAATCTTAAAACTAATATATAAATTAGCACAATTTCTGGGGAAAGCAGATCTGGGATGCACTTTTGTTCTGGAAAAAGTATTGCCTGTCCTCTTTTCACATACACCATGCATAAATCACAGATTTGTCTTAAACAGGTAAAAAAAGGACAAATTTTAAATACAAGAACAAAACACACAGAAGGAGCTTTAGACTTAATTTTCTATTTCCCTTATTTGTTGCACAACTAAAATAATGACATGAAATTATTTAGCAGTCTGTGATTACTACAAACAATGGAAGGAGATTGTTTATCTGCTTGTTTCTACAATGAAATGTGAATGCTATGCAGCTGGCTACTCTGATGTTAATAGCCACAAAATCACTTCTCCCTTAGTCTGTTCAAGTCATTTACTGACTAAGGGAAATTTTTCAAGTTTAAAATTTCAGCTTTTTTTCCAGTTTAAAAATCATAAATCTCTCTGATCAAATTTATGACCAGTTAATAGTTTTTTAATTCAACAGAAACAAAAAATACAGAAGTTAACTTGTATGATTTTTAGTGACTACTGCTGTCTGTGAAGATTCTGCCTCAGCCCCTTTCCTCAGCTCCCTCTTCCCTGTGCCCTGTCTCTATCAATGGCCAGAAGCAGATGCTGAGGGAAGAGAGAAAATGCAGGCAAACACAGGTGTTACCCCACAGATCCCCTCCCGCCTCCAGCTGTTTGCAGCTCAGCAGCTCCATTCTCCCCTTGGGAGCTCTCCTGCAGAATTAATGCTGGACACTGCAATCTCTATCCCTCTCCTTCAAAACTCAGTCACCTATGAATTCTGATACATATAAATTGGAAGCCATAATTGTGCAATTTCACATATTAGTGACCCTAAATCAGACAAGTTTAATTTAATGAGCTTGATCTGTTTAGCACTCATGGAATTACTCCTGGGATGTTTCTAGTGTCCTGGTATAATCTGATGACCATGAAGAGAAGAGTTTGATGCATTAACAGATTTACTAGGCATGGTAAAGACACAGATACTAGCTAGGCGTTCGTCTCTCTTTTGTTTAAAATTTTTCACCGTCTCGATTCTACCACTGAAGGAAAGTGAAAATGTAACAATTCCCTGTAAGCAAATGAAGGCAAGTGCATTTGATTGAGATAAAGGCAAACAAATTTCAGGCAGGGTGTTTCTGTAAGCCAGTGCTGGCAGCAGACCATATGAGAGTCTTCCTCTATCTTTTTTTCCTCCTTCTCTATGTTAGTTCCACTTGTCAGTAAAAGAAATGGGGATGGGGTGGGAGTGGTGGGCATTTCAACAGATGCATCATAGGCCTTGCTGCAGTAGAAAGACAGTCAACCGATGTGTGTGATACTTCAGAGTGGGAGTTGTAGTCTGGGCAAAAGGTGCATCAGAGTGAGGGGACCTCTTTGTAAGACCGTCTTTGTTACACCCAGATTTTGCGCTCCTGCAGCTGTCAGTGTATACAGGTATGAGGCACGCTGAGGCCCAGGATCTGCACAGAGACTTGTAACTTGCAGATACGATCTTCTGTTTACTGCCGTGGGATTTGCAAGGGAAGTAGCAGAGAGTGGCTTAGTCCCATCTTGTACTAAGTATATGCTGCCAAGGGAAGAATGGAGGACAAGCATCTCTCTTTTAAAGCCAAGTGATTATGTCCTGGCTATCTGCATTTAATCAAAGTTCAGCATTTCTTGAAATGGAAAAAAACCCTTCGTGCCAGGGAGATGGTGTCATATCTCCTGGTACGTATCTAATCCTATTGCTAGGCGCCTTGGTTTTTGTTTCAAATTGTTAATGAAATCAAAGCATATCCTGGGCCTATCCAGGGAGTGGCTTAGTTTGTGTAGCTGAAGAACAATCACAAGACAATTTTCTAAAAACAATAGGAGATGAAAGAGGAAGTTTAAACCACTTCCCAGTTGAGAAAACACAATTCTGCTGATTCACATCTGTGCAGAATGATAGGTTTTTTTCTTTTGCCCAGTTGTTCTCAGATTGCCAAGATTATATTAATATGAGAGTGCAGTAGGACACTCCCAGATGTAAAGCCCAGTAATCAAACACAAATTCTTTAACTACAATTATCTCTTCAAATTTCATCTTAGGTTTCAGTTTTTAGCTTCCCTTCCTCCCATATTCTTTATACAAATATCCTGGTATTATTCAAGGATGCTTGGGCAGAAAAAACACATTTACTGATGCACCACAGATTCTGAAAGGGTGTATCAACAATAGCAGGGTTACCATTCATAGTTCAGAAATTCACCCTGCGCAGGATGTGAACGTTTAACTGAAATAACCTATTAGCTAGGTAAATTGAACACTGCCACTGTGAACAAACAGAGGGACGTTATGGCCTTTATAAGTTACCTCTTCAGTCCTTCATAAAAGCAACTGCTGGCCAAGCCTTGCCCTTTTAACCTAAGGAGACAGGTCACAAAGAGAGAGTTCAAGACGTAACAAAAGCAGCACTTTCTGTACAAGATATACCCTCCATAAAAGAGGAACTTAGATGTTTTCGCTATCCAGTTTCATAATACTGAAGAAGATGAGAAAAAAAATTTCAAATACATCTGACCTATATAAAGGAACCGAGATTATATATAAGCTTTTAAGTAACATTAATTGAACACTTAGGATTCAATGTGTGTAGTTTGGAAGGAAATGCAATCACACACATTGTGATTTGCCTTTGTTGAAATAAAAAAGTAAAAACATGTTCACTGTGTGGGGCATTGTTACTTCATTTGAATGAAGCACTTGCTCAGCTCCTGCTATGACTGGTACAGTACTGAGAAACAACACAGAACAGAAACATGTACTGTATGTCCTGTTTGCTGGGAAGGGAGAGAGTCTGACAAGGAGTCCTGAGGAGCAGCTGAGTGACTTCAGCAATGGTGGTTGTCTCCAAGCAGGACAAAGTACCTCTTGGATTTCCTTGAGTAAGAAAGAGACTCTCTTCTTCTATAGACACTCTCTTGATTATCTCCCATGTTTTGCACACTCATTTAAGTAGGAGTTAAGCCACTCTTCCATAGCTGACAGAGCATAAACTCATAATAATGGCTGTTATTTTGCACAGGTCTTATAAATAGAGTTCAGGATTAATGGCATAGTGCAGTTTCCTGAGTCACTAGTCTTTTGACTTTTCCACAACCATTTTGTGAAGTGAGAATGGCCACAGACCTTGATCCTGTGCCTAGAGATGTCCTCTGTTTCCTACATGCTTCCGCAGTATAGGACAGGTGCATTTGGCTTTCTGTCAGCACAGTGGGAACATGGAATGAAGAGTGGCAGGATGGACTCTCACTGTAGTGCTCAGGATGACATTAGGGGAATCTGCTTCTAATCGAAAAGACCAGAAAAACTAGGCTTACATTCAAACAGGGCAAATGCATAAAGCTTCAAAGTGATTACTGGCTGTCATTAATATTCTAGCTTTAGCTTAAGAATTCACTATTTTTCACTGAAAGTCAGGGCTATTTTCACAAATGGATCAGGGCAGTAATCATTTGTTAAAAAACCAGTTACTTAGACTTCTCATTTCTTACTGGGAACTCAAGTTCTTAAAAGACACAATTTTTGAGAATTTTTTCTGGTTTTATTCAAACTATCAAGTAAATTAGAAAACAGTCTTAAGTATTTGTTCATCTACCTCTTCATTATGCTAAAAAAAAATCAGGTTTTATAGCTTACTACTCTACTATTTCTATAGCTGTTAGCTTTTAAATAGCCCCACATGCAGCATGCTTGACTTGTACCTCATTGCACGTGCTAGCTATCTGCATGGATGCTAATTAGAAGAAATAGAGACTGTGATCTATCCATTAAGATCTTTGTTTGCATGTGTGTATATACATCTGCTGTTTTTTTAAAAAGATAGTTGCGAATTAGTTGAAATGGGTTAAAAATTAAAGCTTCATGTGAAAACTGCTCTTTTAAAATATGAACTTTTTCATCTCTTACTTTCTGTTTTCTTTTCCTGTTATACCATGACTGCAGAGATGTGGAATCAAAAGGGAGTAGGAGGGCTCAGAAATTAAGCAACGGAAAAGTTGAGAATACCAAAGTGATTGGTCGGCTTTAAATATTTAAATTGTAAATAATTCTGTTGTAACTTTAAGTAAAATACTGTATTTAAATTATTTAAATTAAGTGAAATAGTTTTTCTTTTTTTGACAAGTTCTTACTAGTGTGCATGTAGTATTTTAAAAAGATTATTTTAATATAGCACTATTATCAAATTTGACACCTATTTGGATAGCATCATTGAACATCAGAACATCTCAGCAATTGCTGAAAATCCACAGAGACTGAAAGATGGGACTGGAATAGTCCTTTCTTAGAAACAGATTTGAAAGCCATTGTATTGGTTTCCATGGGACTAGCAACAAAAATATTGGCAATGAACTTATCGGGGGAGTTTATGGGAAACTCTTGATATAATGGACATGACTTCCGTTATTTTTTTTTAATAGTTGCAAAAGCCAAGCATAAAAATACACATTTCATGAGTGAAAAATGAAAGAAACAGTTTGCATTTATTTTAAGTTACGTTATTTGACTAAAAAGAGTTCAACAGTCACTGCAGGAACTTGAGAGTTTATAAAGCTGCTACTTTTTGTAGGCGTTTCTTAATATAGCTGTCACAGCTAATATTAATGTTGAGGGTAAACATGAATCAGATTATGCAGCAGAGAATAAAAGTCTTCACTAACTTGCAGCATTTCATTCAGAAAGAATTTTTTTTTGTTCATATCAATAGGAATTACAGTAAATCTCTGAGATGTGTAATGTTACAACTGTGGAACATACAAGCTTGTATATTCTTATACCCAATACGTAGAATAAAAGACCAGTTGTATTGTTAGTCACTACTGTGCACTCAGCACAAACTATCTGCGTTTAAATGCTGCCAGATTGTACAGTATTGTGACATAAATAGGGCCAAATTTAAGGTACAGCTTTTACAAAGCTTAAGATTTGGGAATATTTAATTCTCCAGGAGTTCTGTAGAACTTGAAGGAGCCAAAATAATTTTTGGCAACTTAGATTCATCCTGACATAGAAATGATGTCATTAGCTTGAGTCCTGGGAGAGGTTCTGTGCTCCATGCTCTACTATTCCTGAGATTCCTTTACAGATACCAGTTGTGCAGAGAGCCAGGAAAATACAGTTTAGAACAACTTGAGTCCTCCTTTTGCCTCAAAATATGTGTCTCTGGGATTATACATACATGTCACAGATGTTAATCAAGATTTTTAACGCAAAAGGCTATTTGCAGGACCCTCTGAAGGTTTCCAGTGTGTGTGTATCTTTTCTGTATCTCTGTGCTTCGTTATCCAGGCATTATTCTTCCTTTCTTGACTGAATTCCTACATAATGATCAGGGCTGCTGCTAGCCCTTACAGTCCCTTTTCCTCCCCAGTGTTTATCAAAGCTAATAAGTCCTGTGCAATTTGAGTTGAAAGGTGGGAAGTGTTCTAGTTGGTCTCCTGCTACAGCCAAACTTCATCCAGACCCTGTATGTTGACATGAAAATCAACAGTTGTTGATCTTCTCAGGAGGCAGAAAATTCCCCACCTTTTCCTGGGTGAGATGGCTGTTCTGTGTGTAATGTTTTGCTATTTCAAAGAGAGCACTTTTTTTTTTTTTTTTTTTTTTTAAAAAAAAACTAAATAGGAAGATATAAATTTGCCAGTGAAATTCTTTGGGTAGATACCCTTGTATAAAATATGATTTTTATTTACTTTTATTAAAACTGCTTGGATACGTCTTGGCTCTTACGAAGGTCTTCCAGACTGACAGATCTGGAGAGCAGGGCAAATGCAGGCATTGTCCATGACACTACCCGTCGCATTTGCACCTCACCCATGTTGGGAAAGTCAGTAAGGGACTCTCACACCCATTGAAACCTCAGAGTAATGGAGTTTATTCAAACTGGCCCCAAAGTCTGCAACTGAAGAGTGGCTTTGTGAGGGAGATGCTCAGGAGGATCTAAGCTCAGCAGCAGAGGTTCACAGTTTTTTTAAGGAGCATGTCCTATCTGAGCAATTGAACTAGAGTAACCTTAGCTCACTCAGTGTTTATACAGCACCAACACCACTGGAGACAACTCTGTGTGTACCTATGAATATCTACTTATAGTAATAAAAGTCCAAAGCTTTTGAGTTTGGATAACAAGATTGTTTTTCTTACCCAGCTAGTGAGATACAGTAGTGGATAATCTCTCCTATTATGGCATGGGTTCCCATGCTTGCTCTAAAACTCTTTGGCAATACTGCTCTTAAAAGGCTCTGACTACCTAACTGGAGTGTCTGAGCTGGAAGGCAGTTGACTCCTCGGTAGAAAGAAAGAGGCTCTTGCAGGAAGTTATTCCAACTTAGAGGAGGTTGAATTGTCTGTAGATATGTCTCTTTCTTGTCACTGGTTTTTCAAATGTCTCCATTTTAGAATAGCTCTTTTTGTAGTGAAAGCAGAGGTAGAGGGGTTGAAAAGTCTGGGCTTTAATCCTAATGTTTTCCTGTTTGGATAAATCATTTGTCCTGTGTGCATTTCATTTTGCTTTTTGGTTTTCTGCCTTGTTTTCTCATTTATAAGTAGTGCATGTTTATCTCTGAAGGGTACTGTTCAAAGTGTGAAGAAACTTCAGTTTCTCAGATGAAAGATCCTATATAATCTTAAAGGATTGTATTTAGCAGTTAATAAAGTCTACAGATAGACAGGAAAACAACTTTAAACTTTTGTATGTGCAGTTTCATATAGCTATTGTAAGCCCTATATTTAAAACAAAGGGAACTTCTTAGTTACTTTGCCATTGATTTTATCTGAATCTGATCAAATCCAAAATTATAAGTGAGCTACAAACACCTACATTTTCATTCTTTGCCTAGTCACATCTCAGCTTTACAAGCTGCCATGATCTGCAAACTGAAGCTGTAATTCTCTAAATAGAAATGCTTTGTGTTCCCATGTGGTCTGGAAACTGTGTGAAAACTGTGCAATATTTCAACCTTTTTGCAAAGACATTTAGCAAAAACACTTGAAACCCTAGTAAAATTTCTTCTTATGATCTGCTTTCTGTCTCCACCTCAGCCTTAGTTCTTGAATTCTCAGCTCAGGCAGTAAGTCCTGCTGTCCTTACGTGCACTCTGTCCAGGCAAAATTCCTACTCACAGCAACGGCCCTTTTGCTTGCAGAAGGGCTGAGGGGCGAAGTGTCAAAGCCATGAGAGATGTCTGGTTTGCAATGACATTTTTATGGATCCTGGCACTTTGTGACAGCAGGTCACACTGCTTGGGCTCTGCAGATGTGTATTCTGCATCCTACAGTTGTACAGCAATTTAACAAAGGTTGCAATTAGTTTGGCAGTGAGATGGTTGTCATTGCTTAGGTGATATGCTGTATCTCTCTGCACACACCAGTTCTTCAGGAAGCATAGATTTCCCTTGACTGAAATTCTAGGACTAGGGAGAAAAAGAATAAAAATGCCGAAGAGTGCCTGAGCCCTGCTTTAGTTCAGTGCAATGTACACTAAGTTTCTGGTCTAATCCAGGAGAGGGAGCTAACTTTCTAGCCATCACAACTGGCACACTGTGCTGGAGGAGGTTTTTTCACAGCTGATACCCCATGTCTGACTGATGATTCACATATGCTGTCCCCGAAGGAGAGTCATCTTGGGAGTGCAAAACCGCCCTCTCAAAACATTGGTTACCTCTGTTCAGTGCAGTAAATATAAATACATGACATATTCTTGACGGGGGAGTATTTATTGTTAATATACTTTACTATAATTTAAACACTGTTACGTATTGTTTGCTCTCTTCCCCCACTCTTCTGCCTTTTGCCTATTAAGGAATATTAACAGGATTTTAATAGTTTCTCCACTGCAGTAAATGCTGCTCCCTGTTGCACTGTGGGAAAGCAGGGCAGTAACGCTCTGCAGCATGGCAGCGGGTGTGTTTGCAAGCTCCTATGCTTGTAGTTTGCTCCCAGCCTTGGTTAGTGTCCCAGGCACAGGGTGAAACCTATGTGAAGTAAAGCGCGCGCACACCAGTCCCCTTCCAGTGAAGGAAGCTGGAAAGCAGCTTGTGGAGTCCAGCTAAAAGAGCATGTCCACGCTGCTAGGCCCTCCTGCCCTGCACCTCTTCACAAACTCCCTGCAAAGCTTCTGCCTTGGTCAGCTGTCACTGCAGCACCCAGACTGGGCTGACATAGGACAAAAAAAATTCCTATTTGTTGAAATAAGTTAATGAGTTAGAGAGGAGCATGAAAGAAGGCTGGGAGATGGGCTGGGGTGTTTTACGGGCCCACAGAGGGGAAATGTGCAGGCAATTGTGCAGAACATCTGCCTGTGGGCTGTCCTGGGGACTCGTTGGCCCCAGGCATGCGCCTTGTGCTCCTATACCTCCCACAGCCACATGCCCCCCAAAAATGGGAAAGCGTGAGACTGACCTTGCTGCCTGGGCATGTTGGGGCACTCTGCCAGCCGCTGGCCCAGGCACCCATCTCTGGCCTTGGTACCCCAGTCCCCTCCCAGACAAGGAATACCTACTGAGTCAGCAATCCCATGGCTGTCTTTCTCTCTCCCTCTCTCTGTCTTTCTCCCCTATTGCTCTCTCCCTCTCTCTGTGTCTTCTCTCTCTCACAGACAAGTTTTAAGCTGTAATTGTTAAGCAGAAGACTTTGAAAACATGCCATGTGTATAATAGAAAAAGTTCAGACCCTAGAAAGAAAATGGAAAGAAAAATAAAGCAGTGGGCTTTTTTGTGTCTGGATTACTTGATGAGTTTGATTAATAATAATTAGATTTAATCTAACCTTGTGATTTGGGGTGCTTGAGGTTGGAGAAAATTTGGACTGGGATGAGTAGCTCTGAAGCACTCTATTTGCTCTCTGTACAGAGCCCAGCATCTCTGAAGGCATGAACAACTGAGTGCAGAGCAGATGGAATCATTTTTCTGTGTTAGTTATTTTAATACAAAGGAACATGAGGAAATTAATATGGAAAATAAAAAATCAATTTACCACATATTTAAAATGAAAAGAACATGAAAGTTCAAGAGAAAGGGAAAGAACTTCTTAAGGCTTTGAACGTTTTTCATGTTTGTTTCACAATAGGCTGATGTTAGTAAACAAGTAAAACCAAAGGCAAGAGAAATTCTTCATGTCATGTTATTTAGCAAGAAATTTTGATCCAGTTTAACGAGGAGCAAATAAACACTGTGGGCTTGAATATAGCAGGGTGGCATATTAGCACAGAGGTGTGCATAAGTTAAGTTGATAACATAACCTTGAGCTATCTGCGGTGAGAAAATAATATGGGGAGCCATCAGTGCTCTCGATGTCTTGAAATGGTCTGACTTGTGAAGTAGTCAGCTCGAAAACACATCCCACGTCACTGGAAAATGCTCAGTAATACTTTAATAGTCCCCCTGAAAACTGTATCCATGAAGAATGGCCCTTTAAAGCTTAGTGGAGTTAATTGCAGCAAACAGTTTATTGAGGTAATTAGGCCACTTTTTTTTGTTAAATATCCATGAAGATTGAGCATTTTGCTGAATTATTTATTTCAAATTATTTGATGAATAGGGCGTGCAAGTGTATTTCAACCTCAAGAACTATCTGCCATGGCTATTACTTTAGAATTCACTGTTCACGCTCTGTAATTAGCTAGAGAA
Organism: Harpia harpyja; assembly: GCF_026419915.1. Taxonomy (NCBI): domain Eukaryota; kingdom Metazoa; phylum Chordata; class Aves; order Accipitriformes; family Accipitridae; genus Harpia; species Harpia harpyja. The sequence goes on along the minus strand of NC_068948.1, from coordinate 12,093,005 downwards.
GTCATGTGGGTTTGTTTTGCTGCGATTGGATTCTCCCAAATTTATAGTTTTCAAGAAAGCTGGATATATACTGAAGTGAATACATTTTGCCCGAGTGATCATTCAAATTCCAGAGAGTAATATACATTTAAATTAGAAGAGCAGAACAAAGAAACAAGCCTATCGTGTTTACTGTCATAATGTTTTGTGCACAGCTATAGATAGGGGACATCCGCTAACTGCCGTTGCAGGTATCCTTTGTTGTACAGACCAGAACAATTCCTCCCCCAATTAGAATGTTGTGCTTTGCAATTATTTTATCACATGCATCTGTTTTGTGAAGCCAACATTGATACTCTGTTAATTGTTTGTCATGTTATGTTGGAGTTTGTGATAGATGTCCTTTGCTGTGGAGCTTTCTTCCAAATGAGGAATAGTAACAAAACCTATTTATTATGAGAGTGTGACTGTAAGAACTGTCTAATACTAGAAATCCATGACCACCAGTGCATTGCAAGACTGGCATGTAATACTGATTGCTTTGAGCAAGGTAGCAGAATCTGGCCCAGGTTTGTTAGTGTGTGCCATCGTTGCTGACATGGCACTGTGGGTACACTTTCGTACCTGTTTTGAAAGTCTGTGCCTTGGTGCTTAGCAGTGAGTAGTAAGCAGAATTCACCAGATTTCACTGGCAGTGTCACTACCTTGGTATTCTGCACACTGCATCGCAGCTATGAGGCTAAATAGATATTTTCTCAATTATTCACAGTCACATAACTGGCCCTTTAAATTAGGCAATAGGATTCCAGACACCAGTTATGGCAAAAATGCACGATGTTCATCTCCATTATCTCTGTTATTTAAGGCTTTCAGAAAACCACTAACCTTAACTCCTACACTCAAACAAGCACACACTAGCACACAGAGTTAAGCCAAGTTTTTAACTCCCAGTCATTAAGGATGTCAAAACATTCTGATATATGATATAAACTCATTATGACTGGATTTTGTTTTTATTAATGTAAGGGTTATGTTGTGAAGAACAGAAGATTTTTTTAAGCCTCTTACTCCTTAGAGACAATGTGATTTGGTGGTTTAACATTGTAACATTTTAAAGGGCTTGTTAAGCCCCAATCAGAGCACATTAAGCGCTAACATTTTTAAAGTGCATAATAAGACCTAAACATTTTAATAGCATATTAACTTGTAACATAAACTAAACACAGTCACAGTGTTGTCTTTTTCCTAGTGTTTTTCCTATAACAAGTTCAAACAAGTAACCAATACTTCTAACAACTATTAGAAAGTTGAAGTTTTTTGGTTGTCTTTCCTGTTTAAAAAAAAAGGAAAAAAAAAAAAGCCAGGAAAGGTCTGTATAAGAAATTTTGTTTGGAGTGAAATTTTAAAATTAATGCAGAAAAAATTTGCTTTGAGAGTTCTCATCACTAAATGTTGACAAATAGAGTATGCCGCTAGATGAAAGGATTGTTTTCAGTGAAATGACATTTTGTACTGGGAAAATGTTTTTGCTTGAGAAGTTTTACTCAGATCAGAGTTTTGGAATCATCTGTGAACAAGAACTGTGGGATGGGCTCTTGCCGGTGATAAAGGTTCATGGAAAATCTGTGGGGGACTTTTTTTGCTTTATTTTCCCAATATAATCTCCTGCATGTGATTCTGGAAAAGAGGTACAAATTCATTGATACTGTGGCCCAGCAATTTCCTTTGAGAAAAAAATAAAAGGAAAGTACAACGTAGCCTGTGAGCGTCTCTTCTTAATTGGTTTGGAACCACTTGATGAGTGATTCCAGGCGCACCTTCCCTCCAGGGAGCTGAGTGCAGCACCTCTGCAACTATCTCAGCCCCTCCCAGGTTATGGCAAGGCATCTGAGCCACCTTTTGGACCTTCGTCGTCCACACTGTATTGTGAGGGGAAGTTGTGGCTCAATCATTTCAGCTCAGGTTTGACTGCAGCTGCTCCTGCTTTCCTATAGTGGCTGTGACCCCAATGCCTTCCGTGGTGGTGGCAGGAGGAGGATGACAGTGCCTTTGGAAAGCAGTTTATAAAATGAGTTTGGAGACAGCTGGGTGAAGCTGACTCAGAGCTGTCCCCGTAGTACTCGACCGATAGTGGGCTACAGCCTCCCTTGATGTGGACAGTTGCATTGATGTGGAAATACACTTGTGGATTTTGTCCATAAGCTGTTGTATCCATGTAATTGCCTCTGCATTACTGTCCGGTTACCATGAGAGGACAAGGCACTCTAACTCAGTGGCCTGAAGATGAACACCTCTTCAGAGTTGTACATTGCTACTGCCGTTGCTCCAGTACAGGCAGTGCCTCTCTGTGACTCCCTGTCTGGCAGGCAGTGAGCAGGCTGCTTGGAGTGTCTCTCATTAGGACATACTGAAACCTCAGTATAACTTTGGCAAATACAGATCAGCTCCAGTCTAGGTCTGGACAGGTGAAGAGTCCCACAGTAGCTCCATCTTGAGAACTGGCATATGTTTGCTCTTTATAGAAAATGCTCCCTTTATTGTAACTTTGACAGGGCAGCTTCTGGACTAAGACATTTTGTGATGTCAGGAGGGCTGCTGAGGGGATAAAAAGGCCCTCAAAAGTGAGCACAGGGCCCCACTGTGTGTGCACAACAGGAACTTAACTACTGTGGGGATTTTTCTCCAGCAGCTGGGAAAAAGCTGTGCGATGCAACAGCAGCAGGGGCTCATCTGCAAGGGAACCATGTTCAGGTCAAATCTAGTGTGCAAAGAAATTAAGGGAGCAATGTGGATCTTGCCTCGTGTCTGGGCACTGTTACTCTGGTACAAGAATGCCTTTTTGCTTGTCTGTTTGTTTATTTATCCCATGTAGTAGTTGGAAGTAGTTAAAATAAAACATAAAACCCCATCCTTATTCTGGACTAAGAGTGACCACGGGGAGGAAGAAGTAATTCTAATATAACTACAGAGGTTTAACTACACCAGTGTAATTGTACCACGTAACTGGGAAAGCGTTCCTGTGGACACAAGCTCCAGTCGGAGAGAGACAAAATCTTAAAATGCTGTAGACCTCATCCATAGAAATAACTCTCTGTAATCTCAGACTAATGATTCTTTATTTTTAGTAAATAACTTGAGTCAATAAAAGGAAAGCAATTCTTGTCTGCATGAACTGTATTCTGGCATTAACGTGACTGATGTCCTGCAAAATGTGGGACAACTGGGGGGGATGAACCAGGGCTAAGGATGTGTTGCTGTACTGATGCTGTTGTAGCCCATGATTTGGGTAATGATGGAGAGAATCTTCTTCAGGCCTTTAGCTCTTTGGCAAACAGAAGAGCAGAGGGGAAAAACAGTGCAGAAAGTCTGCATGAGAGCGAGCTCCGGTTACACCTTGGGCTCTATCTAGGAAGGTTTGTCTCTCCATTCTGTTTCTCCCCAGATCCTCTCCTCAAACCTGTCAGTTTTGCTTGTATTTGTTTACAAAAAAAAAAAAAAAAAGACATCTGAGTCTTAGTTTGGCTGTGGCTCCCCTGTGAGATTCAAATATTGCAGTTTAGACTAATCTGGCTGGGAACTACCAGCCTAGGGTCCCTTGGTGCAAGGTAGATCTTTGGACAGATCAACCTATGTATCTGTTCTGCTGCTCTTGCTGTCCTGTTAGGGGAGGAGGAAGAGGAGGTGGTGTGCTGCAAGGGACACCTATGTTAGTGGTACCACAGGAAAGCGACAGATAGGCAACTTGAGTCATCAAGGATCAGCACTGACTGATGGCTAAAGGGAACTGAAAAGCACTGACGAGGGAGTGGCATGCTGATTTCCTAAGCACCACTTCTAAAATGTGGTAAAATCTGCACTGCATGTTCATCCTTATTATTTGTAACTTTATGGTCTGAAGTAGTGTCAGTGTGGAGCAGTGGATATTATCTTTATGTCTCTGGAAAAGAGCCATGTCATTCCAGAATCACAGAATGGTTGCAGTAGGAAGGGACCTGTGGAGGTCACCTTATACAAACCCTCTGCTCAAGCAGGGTCACCTAGAGTAGGTTTCCCAGGATCATGTCCAGGCATCTTTTGAATATCTCCAGGGATAGAGATTCCACAACGTCTCTGGGCAGCCTGTTATCTTTTATGAAAAACATCTGAGCGTACCCTGTTCTCTGACAGCACCTTAGTGCACAATATGTTGTTACACTAGCAGCCACAGTTCATCTAATTGCTGTGACCTGGTGGCTAGAAGAATGGCACTCTTCATATCAGCATTAACCAATGGCAGCATTACATTGCTGCTGCTCAGCTTTCCCCATGTGAGCAGTTTTTTAAAGCAGGTGTGTTTTTCCCATTACTTTTTTGTTTTTAAGGAAAATATTTGACCTATGCTAGGATGGCATTTGTGGACTCGTTCCTGAGATCACAAAATACTTGTAGATCATCTCTGTTTGACTGTAGGCCTGCTTTGCTGACTTACTCTGTAGCCAAAACCTTAAAAGATGAAGCACACAGGTTCTAGATTCTCTGGCATCTTAATTTAGCATGTTACACATGTGAACGCCAAGCAATTTACCATACTTCATGGTTCCTGAGAAACTGCATTTTCAGGTTAGAAGATGACTTGGGACAGACTATGCAAAGACTATAATCTATAGACTATGTGAACTGTATTTCTTTTAAAGGTGGGAGATGCGGCTGCCTGAGATGGGGGACATTCAGTTGTGAAGAAGTATTTGTGAGTTCCTGGGAAAGAAGGCTTAAAAAGGGAGAGTGTGAAAGATTAGGAGAACCTGTTTGCTTTCTATATGGTGTATGCCACACTGAGATAATAAAATTTCTAAGCTGCTAGGTTGAGTGGAGTACCTGGAGCACTTTCAAAGTCCATAAAAGCCATCTAAGAAAATGCTTTAAGTGTATTCTATAGGGACTGTGGAATAGCATTGCACATGATGCGTGTACCTGGATTAACTGTACTCTTGAGGATGAGCCAATCTTACATGCTCATAGCCCTTCTTACTTCAATAGGAGTATTTGTGGATGCTGAATGTTCAGTCTGTGTTTTGACAGGTATTGCTTCTATCTCATTGCATAGTTGCCTGCAGGTTACAGGTACTGTTTTTGTAGAATGCAATGGATATGTCTACCAGAGAAGAAAGCTCACACACTCTTCTGCTTGTACGCTGAGCTGACTGTATGCGAGTACAAACACATTAGCACAGTACTAAGCCCAAGCTAATATACCTGCCTCATTAGCAAGGCTTATCAACTCAGATTCAGTACTGTGCTGAAGTCTATGTGACTTCTAAAGTTCAGGTAATGTCTGGCCAGCAAGGAGAACTGGCAGAAAATTCTTGTGCCTGTTAATCTGTGAAGACGTCTCCTGTGGATAGAACACATTAGGAGACTGGAGTAGTGTTATTGAGGCAATATTTGGGAGGCTTTTTTGTTTAAACTCTAATTATTTTATTTAAAATACAAGAATATGTTTTAGGGTATTTGATCAACTTTACTGCAAGAACTGATGGAAAGGAAAAACATGGAGAGGGGGAAGACGATGTAACAAAAGGTTTGCCAGATGTTTGTGTATTCTAAATTTTGAAAAGACCTGTATAATTGTCTTGCATAAATATCTTCAGGAACCCAGTAGTTTTACCTAGCTTGGCACAGACTTGAAAGCTTTCACTGGTGGAAATGAAATTAAGATATGATTGCTTTTTGACATGTATGTTTTCAGTTTATTAGTATAGACAAAAATCTCCCTCGGATAGTTAATAAATTTGGCAAATGAATCTAACTTTTACAGGCATCATTTACAGAGATGAAAGCATGTGGTCCAGGATAAAAAGAGAGGAGAGTGTGACATGATATTAAATGCTGAAACTTATACACTAACTTAGAAGCACATTTCACACCAGGTTAAAGGACAGGTTTGAATCTCTTCCAGTATGCTTAAACATATAAAGTCTTTTGACAGAAAGAGTTGATGGGTAGAGATGGAGCATCATAGCTCCTAATTTGTGTCAATAGGTTGCTTCTTTTATAAAATGTGAGGAGTTTAGGTGAAGTATGCTCCTTTTTGGGCAGTGTATAGAGTTGTAACAGCTTTTAAATAGAGTGCAAGTTCTCTTTTTTTCTTGGAACAAAAATGTTGATGTAAAATTGAAAACTCCTTTCAGATGCCTGCTGGGCTGGCAGGATGTCAAATTGTTTGGCTTGAGTGTCTCTCTCTTTCACTCCCTTCACATTGTTTACAGACAACATACTCAACTCCAACTGACTGTATTTAAATATCAACTAATTATGTGCAAGGGGATGTGGAAAAGGGCACCACACTAAAGAGTCTCCACGTCTTAGACTGGTCAGGAATAGAGCTTGCTGCAGGCAAATCACAAAGTACTGTCCTAAGTGAAGTGCATGGGACAGAGAGAGAGAAAGAAAGGAGGTAGGAAGAGACAAAAAATTATTTCAGCCAGTGCTTTCGGGCATCTGATTAGAACTGAGAAATTACGTGACTCCTAGCTTTTGCTTCAGGTTGTATATGCTGATGTGAAAGGTCTTCTAGATGCACTGTGTTTGCCAAACTCAAGGAGGAGGGGGTACTTCCCACAAGGTGCATTTTAGTCAGAGTACATCAATACTGCACTGCCAACCTGGATCTTAGCTGGATTTATGACTTAGTCCTTTTGGTGTCAAGATGGTTTAAACACAAATTTTGCTCAAGTGTGTGCCTGTCTTAGCCCAGATTTGCCTGTAATGTGGACTGGAACTTGTGCACCTTATAGTTGAGACTAAATCATTCAAGGGCTGCTAGTCCTGCAATGCCTTTGCCATGGTGTTCTTGGAAGACAGGCAAGTTGTCCTGCATCTGGGCCAGCTGTCTGGAAAGGAGTCCTAAAGTATCTCAGCCCAAAGTTCTATAAGATATGATCTCAGACACAGGTAACTGTAAAATTGAAAGGGTAAAGTGTGTATTGTTTTGGAGAGGAGGGGCTCACATCTAGGCTAAGTAGTGTTGTTCACATAAATACCTGGCTAGGCCAGCCATGGAAGTAATGGTGCATGGAAGCTCATGGGAGATTCTTGGCCACTTACAGGTTAAGAGTTATTGTGTCAACTTTGATGGTGCAGCCACCACAGAGGAGGCTAACCCAGGCAGAGGCTTTGTTTTACTGTCAGCCAAAGAACTCTTGATGTCTCTGAATTTTTAAAATATATAAAGCTTTACCTTATTTACAGCATTCTCTTTCTTTTGGTTATATACTCCTCCTTGTCAAATTTGGTTGAAATAAGTAATGTGATACAAAAGGTAAGTAACTGTGAGTCTGTCAGGCTTTTATCTTCTCTTACCTATGTGATGTGGAGTTTTGCATATACAAAGATGATTAGTGACTGAGTGTGACCTGGATTTTAATGCTGTATCCAGAAAATTAACTCAGCTTTGCACAGAATCATATCAGATTCTCTCGTTGTTTGAAAAAAAAACTATTAAAAATCAATGTCCAAGAGTTCATCTGCTTAAAAAAATTATGTGATAGGGGAGGGAAAATAGAAGAGTTGGATCCTGTTATGACTAAGGAAATTTTCTTTGGGAGCTTCATCTACCAAATGTGCTTATCTGTTCTCAGGAATTACAATGTGGTTAGTTTACAGTCTATTATGCAAAGTTGCATGCAGTGTGTTAATGATATTGGTAATTTAGTAACTATGTTCTGCACTAATTAGTAAAGCTGAATATCGTATTGCTCATCCTGGATCACTTTCAATGCTGCTGCATATTTTTTCAGTGTGTTTTAGCTCTTGTCATTAAAGCATGTATGTACAAGTCAACATACCTTGTGAACTTTGGAAAGAAACTCAAAGCCCCCAGTGTTTTATTATGTCTGTCATATTAAGCAAGAAAATAATCTGGTGGTTTGATAAAGAGATTATTGTGGAAGGACAGCTTCTGTGGTTTAGGGAATACAACTGACTAGAATCCTTTTCCATGACCTGTGTTAAATGTAGGGTAAAGGACAATGCTCTGTATTGGCAATGTAGCTGAGAGAGAAGGTTTTGACACAGTGACTCTAATTATACCCTCACAATTAAATGTTTTGGTCAGAGGTAGGTAAAATTAAGGGTTACACACTATAAGATCTCTGTCATGTTTATTCCTGTTAAATTTTTTTCTAGTGTTATCGTCTGCAACAAATCTTTAAAAATACCTGTCTTCTGTGAAGTGACTGAGTGGGAAAGTATGGAAAAGGGTTAGTATTACAGTAAGAAAAAGCAGCTATTTAGAAATTATCTTACCTCAATATTAGATATACAAACTAGTGTCAAATTTGTTATGTGCTGCATTCTCTCAAGACCACTGTGAAATGCAGATGTGTTAGCAGTTAAACATCTTTTGGGAGATGAATGGATGCTTCACATAAAGAGCTAAGAAGAGACCTGTTGCCTCTTCCAACAGCTTGAATATTAATCTAGACTCCCCAGCCTTTTATAAAGTGCATAGGACAATCTAGTGTAAGGATTGAACAGCCCTCTGGGAGGAACCCTAGAAGCTGAGAGAACACTTGAATTGACATTTCAGATTAACAAACCAAGCTGGATCACACAGAGACTTTGAAATACTTAGAATATCTGATGCCAGATCTTCATGTGGTGTGTACTGTACTACAGGATACTAGTAGAGCCTTTTCGACCTCAGCGTGTAGCAATGTGCGGAGGAGAAACACATTGACTTCATTAGTTCTGAACTACTTGCTAGCACTCAGGTAGAGATTTGGAGGTTTTATTAACTAATTCTGTAACAATGCCGGCTTCAGTGTTCAGGAGCAGTTAAAAAAATATGAAATATTCAAATTTAGTGGAGAGGAATAGAGAACACATTAGAATATACTGTTACATCACTATGTAAATCCTTGCTACATCCACATTTTGAACACTGTGCAGTGTTCACTCTTATCTCAGGAAGGATAGAAGAGCTGCAGGCAACCAAGGGCAGAGAACGGTTTCCGTACACAGGAGAACCAAAGTGGCTAGGAATTAGCAGCCTGGTTGAGTAAGAGGCAATCAAGGTCCCGAATGGCCTGTAGAGTCGATTAGGGGATGCTGGTCAGTGTTGCAGAATGTGACATCAAATTAATTATCAAGGGGCATGTTCAAAGCAAACAGAAAGGGGTTTAGCACAATGTGAAACCCATTGATATGAATTGTGGTGGATGGCAAAAGCTGACAGTTTTAAAAAGTATGAGAGAAATATATGGAGGGAAAATCCATCAAAGACTATTAAGCAGAAGGATACTGCTTATGGTTAGGAAGCTGGAGCAGTTACTGTAGGCTGGGAGGCTGTACTAGGGAAATATCACTGTGTGTTACTCATTACTGCTGGAGCCTGAATACAGGACCTTGGTTTGATCCAGTAATGTTTTTCTTATGTCTCTAATGAAATGACCGGTTCCAGATCTGCCTCCAATTTGTTGATCCTGAACCAGCCAATGGTACTGTACAAATAGGACTGTATTGGTATCCAAGCTGGGTGGAAGCAGTTGCTGCTTAAAAAAAATCCTATAGAAAGTAAATACACTTCCTGTCATCTGCTAGACTACAGTCTTTCCTGAAATATTACAAACAAATAATATTTGTCTGCTGATAATGGAGATGAGCTGATTGGAGATGCATTTTTCAACAGCAAATGTCAGGTGTTAATTTGATATATCAAAAAAAAAAGGAAGGAAAAAAAAAAAAAAAGGTTGCAGCCAAACAGGAAGGTGACTTGGTCAGCACAAGTTGATATGCTGCCTGGGAGCACTGACTGATATGCTTGTCTATATTCTTCAGTATTTACAGGGTAATCAGTTGTATGAGTTTCTCCAAATATCTTTGTGTTAGAAGATAGCTTTTTTTTCTTTCTACATAACTTTGTCTATGTTGTTTGGCCTCTTCAATGAGACTGTTCATTTCCATGATGTTAAAAGAAATCAGGTGTCTGGAAAGACAGAGCGCTTAATTCTTTTATCTCCCATTACATCTATTGCTTTGAGTGGATAAAAACTGAAAATAGTTCCCCCTAAACAATTATTAATGCACACCTGCTGTGTTTCTTTACATTCACAGAACTGGTATAGTGCTTGAGAACTTCAGTACTATTAGGATCAAATTCAAGCTCCAGTAGAGCCAGAGAAATGTATTTTGCATTTGACCATCCTTTTCCGGAGTATAAATACAAGAAAATTGTAAAAAATTAAAACCCAAAGATTTCCCCTGGTACAAGGGAATTCAGTGTGAAATGGTGTCACACAAAATGACTACTGCTGGTGTATGGCCCAAGGTTAAACAGTAATTTAATTTTATCTTGTATAATAAGTTACCACATAGTTAATAATTGAAGAGAATCCCATATTTCATAGCAAAAGGCTTCTATATTAAAAAAAAAAAAAAGAAGAAAAAAGTAGAAATAAGTTCTGGAAAAATCAGTGCATCTTTTTCTTTGACCTGTGAGTACATAAAACAATAAGCTTTTGATTCCATGTGTATAAAATCTATGGAACAGTTAAGAGACCCATCAGGAAAAGGAAATAATGAACAGAATAATGCAATAGAGTACACCGTGTGGCTGAGTCCTAAGCAAGGCAGTTCAGTGGGGACTTCACCAAGGGAACGCTGGGCTGGCCCCTAGTGAAATCCATGGCAGTTTGTCAGGCAGTTTTGTAATTCCCTCCCCCACAAAACTGGTATAACTCAGTTATGTTTCACACTTGCTGAACAGAAAAGCAGGCAGCTTCGTTGGAACTGATGCTGTTTTTCACAGCAGCCTTCACAGTGAGTTTTCATGGTACAAAAATAGGAGTGGGACCATACTCAGCAGGCTCAAGGTCTGCCCTGAAAATAATAGGATCTAGCTGTTGTCTGGGACATGAGGTCTCTGGGTTAATTCACCAGTTGAAGTGCTTGGCATCCTCATGTGAAAAGCCCCTGACCTACCTCCCAGTGCCCAGTTGGTACTGTCCTTCAAGGAGTTAGCAGGAAAAGGAGGAGATACAATTCACCCTTTACCCTGCTCTCCATGCCTCAGGAATGCTCAAGGGAGCCTCCATATGCATCCTCCTTGCTCCTACAGTGTCTTTTCCATGACTGGAAGAGTGTTGGGACAGTCTATACTCTGTTGAAACCTTTGGCACCATCGCTTCCTTTGTCCTTCTTCTCTGGCTGCTGCTCAGTAAGTCCTGCAGAGCACTCTGAAATGTGCAATGGATGTATTTCCCTCTGTTTCACTTGACAAATCCTGTTCCTCTACTGTAGAACAGGCCTGTCTTGTATTTGCTAATGGGGTCCTTCAAAAAGGGTAAGCATCATGTTTTTACCTATTTTCAAAATGGATGAATAAATCCAGATTCTGGCAGATTCTAAATATCCGGAAGTGGTTTTTCATATCAGAGTTGTTCTTGAGTTTTGGGCTTTGTTGTTTTTTTTTTTTCTTCCCTTCACACAAATATATCTGTTTCAGTAAAAATGTCATCAGATCCAGGGTGGGGTAAAGCAAGAGGAAGAGCTCCACCCAAGCTTAGTGGTTAGGACACTCATCCGAGATGTGGGAGATCCAGATTCAAGTCAGTGTTTTCCTGGTTCAGAGTGGGGACTTGAACCTGAGTTTCCCACAGATCAATGAATGCTCTTACTGCTGACTATTGAGTTGGGGATGCAGGGCTCGGTCTCCCAGGATATTTGAGAGTTTTTGTTTTTATTTTATATTGTGTTGAAGACAAATTTCAGACACTGAAATTATTTTGCATGAAATGCAATAGCTCTTTTCCAGCCAGCCCTAATTCCCTACATGGCAAACTCGGCCAGGGGTCTGAGAAGCAGTTTTGCCATGGCTTTGGAGATGAACATCTGGAGGCAGAGCCATAATTGAGCCATTGTACATTAGAAGAATGTACTTTGGACTGTGTGGATGGGTGTGCAAGAAAAAGTAGTCAGCTGCTTGCCTGCTGCACATGGACATCACTCCAATCCAATGCCAAACATTCAAGGACCAGAGGTTGCCCCAAGAGCATTTAGCATGTGGATAAATAGAAGAACTAGGGCAGTTTTTCTACACTGCAAATAATATTAAGATACTATTTCTTGTGGCTTCCTGCCCCGTCCTCTTTCTCTGCATAGTTTCCATCTCTATGAATGAAATCAATCTGCAGTGCTTTGAGACACAAGCATACTTAAATGGCCATTTAAGTAGCTTTGCTTGAAGCTTTCAGGCTAGCCAACAAATAATGTAAGGAGCTGATTGAGAGGTTAGCTGTGTGTGGAAACTTAAAGCAAGCTCATTGAACAAATACAGATACTGCCACTTCTGTGAAAATTTGATCTTTGACTAAGTCTGTTTAATGTCCGACAAAGTGGTTTGTTCTTTAAAAAAATAATCCTGTTTTATCCTGGTGTATCCAGGCATTTTGGTATATCTAGGCAACCTATCATCACTTCAGACAAGCTTTCTTACAACATGTGACTACTGATTTTTTTGCACAATGAAGGAAAATTCTACATTACCTTCACTGAAAAACAAACTTGCATGAGCCTGTAAGTACACCTGGAGTATTTTCTAAGGAAAAACTTTCTGTTTTGGAACTAAGTTAGATTTTGCTGAGCTAACACTCCATAGTTTAATGTATGTATTTTCAGTACTTGGTTAGTATTTAGTAAGAGAAACTGTTTTGGCTTCTGAAAAATTATAAGAGATTCCAGGTAAAGAGAAAAGAAATTATAATGTGATGAGAGATATTGAGAAAGCACATATAACTTTATGTTTGTAAAGCTGAACTATAGAAATTGAGTGACTACTTACGTAATAAATCCAGACTCAGCTGGGGAATGGTAATCCGTGCCTGTTTATCTTGAAGATCTATCACTTTTAATGAAGGATAATAACACTCACAACAGCCACATACATGCCTGGAAAAAGCCCACGTGTGTAGGTGCAAAAATTTGCCTTGCCTCCGGCAAATACACTTGAAAAATTGAAGGCTGTGGTTATAGGTCGGTTTTGGCAGAATCATGAAGGAAAAAAACCACCAAACAATGTAAATATCTTGTCAATTATAATGCTGTATCTCTTTAACCCTTTGATTTGTTTTTTCCTAATTTTTTATTGTGCACACCACAGTAATTTTCTGAGTGACATACTGAAATTAGAGCAAATTTGAATAACTAAAACCATCTCCTGGTACTATTTCATTTTTGTGCTGCTGAAGTTGAGTCTATGCTTGTGCCAGAAGCTGTTTATCATTTGCACTATTGGAGGCAGCACCTGAAACCCTGCTGTGCCGGGGGCTGGGCAGAGGTTGTGCATAAAGTTTGTGGCAGGACGGGAGTCTGGCTAGACAGCTGTGCTGTCCTTCTTTGCTGAGAGCACTGGCACTAAGCCTCGTGATGGCTGGAGCAAACAGCCTTGAGGAAAGAAAAGGGGAGACAGACATTTGTTACCAGCAACTAACCTAAGGAGTCTCTGGTGAAAGGCATCACTCAGACTGGTTCCACACCACCTCATCAGCATCATATGATCATGAAGCCTCTGAGTGTATCTGTGGCTGTTCAGCCCCTCCATCAGTAGCAGGGTGACTACAAGTGTACCTGTCTGATGAGATGCTAAGACATGAATAGAGAGGGAAGACTGATGGCAAGCATAAGGCTATGGCTTCACCTCAAATGGCCAGCAGACCGACTCCTGAAACCTCCAACAGCGAGGTTTTGCAAGGTGATGCAGCTGGGTCATTTTCTTCATAGCACCTATTTGCCCAGTCAAAAGAAGACAAGCGAGAGCTGGCTGCTCTATGCATTTAAACTCTCTAGCCCCGATCTTGCAAAGAGACTGTTTCTTTTACTGACTTCAATGGCAGTCAAGTCATTGCAGATCTCCTTGTAGGACTGGCATCCTAGTTGATCCTGGTAAGCACAGCTACCCAAAATAACTGTTGTTACTGACTCTCTGGGTTTAGCAGGATGGTGTTCTAGCACAGCATCACTAAGGATCACACTCTCTTAAGTTGCTGCCAGTTTTGCTGCTGATTTTTAACTGAAGTACCTGCAATCTCAGTTTTCTACATTGACTGACCATTGTTACTGGTTAATTCTTAATTCAGACTAGAGAGGTCTCTCACATGGTGAACAAGGTGCAGGGAGTGTCCATCCTGCACGAGGCCTGTCTCCTGCTCATTGCAGTGATCTCGATCCATTGGCCCACATGCAAGATGCAGCATGTGGGCTGCTCTGCAAGCCAGTGACTCGCTGCACCTGAGCTACAAGGTGACAGTGGTGGACATGGCCGCTGCGCTGTACTGCGGCTGGTGATGGGGTCCCCGGAGGGTGGGCACCTGCAAGATTCTGTCTTGTCCTACATCAATCTCCACGGTCACATAACAGCACACAAGTCCTGCTGCTGCGGGCCAGAAGGTGTTTAAGTGCTTAAGGTTTGGTTGCCTTGTATGTGTCAGTTTTCTTTCACAGGGATTTCCTCTGGCTGTAGCTAGATTGATGCTCTAATATCCAGAAAGGCTTTTTTTTCCCCAAACCACCCTATTCTATACCCATCTGAAAAGCAAGTGGGCTTTTTGCCTCCTAAACCCAAAAAGCTACTAAAGCCCCAGGTCAAGCCTGAGTGTTTTAACAGCAGGAATTGAGAAACAGGCTTTTGTGAGCCTATTTGCCTCAAGAGGACAATGTCCCCAACTGGGCTATTTCACATCTGATACACTGCGGCAAGGGTTTCCTGTGACAAAATTTTCATCCATGCTGGGAGGACAGACAGAGATACATCATGGGAGATGTAGCCTACCCAGGACATTTGTCTACATTTGAGACATCTTTTAAGCAGTTTCCAGATGAAGTTTCTCATTTTCAGTTGAGCATATCTTGCTTTTCAACCTTTCTTCTTTTTGTCTCAGTTACTGTACTTTTCTGTGGAAAGACCAAGTAGAGAGATCATACTTGTTCTTAATATACCCTTTTCAGGACAAAAAAATTACATTTTCTGAGGATTACTTCTTATTTCTTCTGTTAGAAGTATCTCTGGAAGCATCCATACTTTCCCTTTCAGTAAGAACAGCTCACCTGATAATCAGCCCCAAATACTGCCTGTGACAATGGCAGGTGAAGGGTAGCTGTATTCTTGGTTTTCTTTTTTTGCATATCTGTATTTAAGACCGCTAATAATTAATTATCTGTAAGAAAGCTACTAGCTAATAATTTCTGCAGAGCAATGTGAGAACAAAACGCAACATTTGTTACTATGTGGTTTTAGAGGGAAGAATTTCTTTTGTGTGTGCTTCTATAAGCCAGAGCAGTAGAAAGCTTTTCCACTCAAGAGTCTCTGTAAGTACATTGTATTTAAGAAGGTTTTGTTTTTGTAAGATGGTTAATTATTTTTATTTAAAAAATACATAAACAATTTAGCTGGGTTATTAAAATCCATTTGCTTTCATTATACTAGATGCTTAGTTCTTTGCCATTTACAATGTATTTCTCAAAATTGTTTTCTCCTTTCTATTTCCTTGCCAGCTGGATCTTTATTCTACCATTGCTCGCTGCCTTTTTTTTCTGCCAAAATCTGAAACATTTTTAAATTACATTAAGATGGTTTAAAATTAGACTATATGAGTATAATTTGGAAAATGTGTTAGATTGACTCAGCCTAATGAGTCAGGCCTATTTTTTAGATACACGGGGTTTATTGTAATATTTTATCTGACTGTCAATAACTCAATAAAGTAAAGAAAAGGGGGATGAAAACAAAAAATGCTCCAGCAGAGCAGAAAAAAATCAGAGCAGTGTAAATAAGGGGACAATTAGGAGGTGATTCTGCATTATTTTTGCACCTAAATTCCCTCTATTTTGAAAAGATTTTTCTAGATACAGCTTTACCTAGGCAACATTCTCCTTTCAAGCTAAGGAAACATAAGTTTATTCATTAGGACTTCAACTCAGAGTGGAGATTTCCATTCCTTAACACACATCAAGGACCTATGCTCATGCATTCAGAACTGTTTACAAAAATGGACTAATAAGAGAAAACAGCTTTATCATTGTGGCTTTCCTTGTGGTCAGCATCTGCACGAGAGAAGGAAGGGTATGAAGGAAGGGTAGTCACATTTCAACAAAAAGACAACAGAGCAAATCCCGCTCTGTTAGGTGGGTGTAAGGCCATAGCTAACTGCCGATTTTAAATAAGTAGTTGCAGAACCATACTGCTGTATACAGAAAAGAGGATTTGGCGCTGTATCAATAAAATTATTCCAGGGAGGCGGGAAAAAGAGCAACACACTATTTCTGCTTGCAAATTTAATCTGCTCTTGCAAGGCATGTCCTGCAAGAGACAATCTTGGGGATAAATCTTCCTATGCAACTCTAAGCCCAGTGAAGCAAGATTTACACCTCTATAGCCAATCCAAGGCTTGTGTTCCAACCTCCAAGCAACCTCCTCATTATTTTCTAGCATGGGTTTATGCACCAGTTTGCCAGTACTTGAGCTAACGTTAGCCGATGCATATTGCTCTGGATAACCTGAATCACGATGCATATATGGATAGCAATGACCTAGGATCATACAACTGCTGCTCTGGCCCCTCCTCAAAGGTTCCTTGGGTCAAGAGATGAGGAACTAAATGTAAGAGTCAGGAACGAGACAATTCTGTGGCCCTTGCAGTATGAACTGTATGGGGTCCCACCCATTTCTAGTAAAGGGCACCACAGAAACTCTCTATCTTGAATGAAGTCCTGCACTGAGCTGAAGTTACCTCTGCTAACGAAGAGTCTGGTGGTTCCAGTGATGCTTGCATGACAGGTATCAGTGAGAAGTGAGGCCCTTTGAAAGCTCCTGTTTGGATAAGTTTGTGCGTGAGTGAAACTCTGGGGTGCTTAGGGGGGCAGCTAGCAGGTGCTATAGCCTCATGTCACCCACAGAGTGGTGTGCATACGTTATAGGGCCAGTATCAGGGCACAACAGCTCCTTCCTGAGTTTGGTGGTAGCAGGTTGCATAGGCTGTGCTCTTCCCTTGTGTGAGCTGTGATGGGCTTGCATGATCAATATAGAAGTATTGATACATGTGAAATGCCTGCCACTGCAAAACATTACATTGCATTATACTAGACCTTTTGAATAAATAATTTGCAATATTCTTTTACCCAAAGGGCCCTGTCTTGGGCTCTTTTACCTAGCTTAGATTCCCACTGACATTGAAATAAAAGTTGAGGCAACTGTGTTTGGAAACTTTACAAAGAAAACATATGTATCTAGTTTGCTCAACATGGGTGTCTGAAGAAATGTTAAAAGGTGTCCAAGATGCAAATGTTTGTTTATGAAACACTCAGGAGAATTTCACAACCGCATATAAGAGCAACCTAGTTTTCCATTTGAACCCTTGTACATCAGATGTACGCTGTGTGGATATCCATTCAGCACCTGTCCTGTCATCTCATTTGCACTGATGGTTGCTTCATGAGGTTAGCATGACAGTAGAGCCTCTTAGCCTGCAGCATCATGACTGCCTTGTGCTAATCCATGTGTGGGTTCCCCTCCAGTGAGAAAGGTGTCTCAGTGGCTGTACTGCCCCAGCTGTGTTCAGCACCAGTGCTTATGGAGTCATGTGGAGAACACAGGCTAGCTGATACATTGGGTTGATTCTCATGTGGATCAGTTCCCAGATCTGGCTCCCTGTGCAGTCATGCAAGGATTAGTGCTTGCACAAGGGCAGAGATAACATAGTCAGACCTACCCCTTGCAGCAGCAGCCCTCACGTAGTGTAGCTTGAAGCTACCATGATGTTGGCTCAGTGTCAGTGCAGGTAACACTTCAATACAATGCGTGGAACTAGGTTTTAGCACCGTGAGTGCATGCAGGCTTTCCAAGGTACCAAGAAGTGGTTTCCACTCTAACGATAAGAACTTCATCAGTGTAACTTCCTATAAAGTGTCCGAAGAGGACACGATGGCTTTCTTGCTCCACCCTAACTTTTTCCTATTGCTAAGCCCAGGATAATGACAAGAGGCTGGGAAGCAGCTGGCTGCTAATTTCATATAAATTCTCATAGTTCTTTGCCATATTGTAGGAGAACTATTTCTTAGTTTATCTCAGTTCTTTTTTAGAATGTGAATCTAATTGCAAAACTATGATACTGCACTTCAGCATGTATTGCAGAGTTTCCGGGATCACGTGTAGCTGCAAACTTTCACTTCATGCCAATGTACTGCACTCTAATGGGTGAACTTTCTAAACTCAATGTTCTGAAAGCATGAAGGTATTTTGAAATAAAACCCCAGTGGGTAAAAATAATCCTCTAGTATTTTACTCTCAGTTAACCTTTTGATGAGAGGGGATATAGAGCTGGGCAGTAAAGCTGAAAGTCCAGTTAGTCTCAGCGGGACTATTCATGGAATAGCTCCTCTTCTGTGTTAATGAATCAGAATCTGCCCCTGAGTAAATAATCTCCAAGTTCAACATCCGTGAACAGGGAATATACAGAAAAGAGCCATAAATACTACACAGTCATAGGTCAAGGCAAGTGGACATTTTGTGGTGGTGCACTTCATAATTATTGATCTGTAGCTAAAGTCCTAAGCTTGTGGATGCAGCCGAGGCAGGAGTTCATATATTCGGTAGGCCAGCTCATTTTTTAGCTTTAGGCTGAGAAATAGTCTCTTTCTGGCTCAGTCACTGTTTAACGATTCAATGCAAAGTTGAACAGTGGCTCCCAACAGAGCTGAGAAAGCTCTTCCTCCAATGCCTGTGGGGTAGCAGGTATGTCCCTCAATTACAGAAGGGAATTAAACCTGTTTCCCTTCCACACTGCCATTTTCAGTGAATGCTCTAGCCACTGAGCTGTTGGTGAAGGTGGGGTATAAAGGCAATAGTCTTGTAAGAGGAAGGTGACCATGTTCTGTGGGGAGACCACTTTGTTTGCAGGAAGCACTCAGTTTCCTTACTTGCTTGAGTAGTGTAGCAAGATGCAGGCAGTTCCTGTGAGTCTGCTGCATGGAGCTGGGTCTTGCCTGTGCCCCCACCAGGCACATTTGCATGGGGCATTCAGACCAAAAGCAGCTAGGACTTTGGTACTTATGGCCTTTTGTGTCTCCAGGCAGTGAGTTCCATCAAACCTGTTGTTAGAGTAAGATCTGCTGGATCAAACAGAATTTCCTGACTCTAATAAAATGAAAAGAATAAAAACATATTAAATTCAGTCCTGATTCAGCTCCTAATTGAATAGATTTACCACCAACATACTGTGCAAATGTATATCTCAGATAGTGGCAAAATTGTGTGAACATCTGAGAAATTGCTACAAATGGTAGAATTTGAGTTCTAGATCCCCTTGTAGGCAGAAGGCTAAGCTCTTTTCTCTTTGACCTGATTGATGTTTGCTAATGACAGTTTAGAGGCTTGGTCGTGTTTCAGTATCATTTGAAAATTCATTTGTATTTTCAAAACTCTTATACAAGATGTCAAAGACTTTCTTCTAGGGATGTTCTACCATGTCACTGACTTGAGCAGGAGTTTTTACATGAATACACTTTTGAAGGATGAGATCCTGAGCTGGCATGTATTTGCAGGTAGATGTTGAACCCCACTGTTTCATTAAGCTTGTCAATGCTTATCCAGTGTGACCTCCAGTGAACTGGGAACTGGGGTGGGAACCTCCCAAGAACAGGTTTTCCTGGGAGCACTTCTGGCCTTTTCCAGTGGAGTCTGAAAATTTTAGAAGAAGAGCTGATCCTCTTGTCTTAGAACAACTTAGGGGGTTGTTTTGGTAAACTGGCAGTAGGAGGTGAGTATGAAAAAAGAATTACAAGGGACATGGTGGGAAATTAGTTCCGTCAAGGTGGGTGAGCCCTTTTTTCTCCATCAGTTTGCTGGCCCTGCAATTTGTATCATTTAATGCAAAATCTTCCTGACAAGTCTTCTGTTTGGTGGGGAAGAGAGGATCATGGAAGTAATTTGCTGGGCTCCTAATTCCCCTAGCTGTCCTCGTGTTGATATGACACCTGATGTACCAGAGCAGCATGACAGTTAAGATCAGCATTCACCAGCAGATAATACCAGTAAAGATTTTATTTCCTATTCTAATCAAATGTGGTATCACTGATATCTGATGACAATTGCTGTCTTTTTAATAATCCCCACTGTGGAAAGCCTTGAATACTCAGTTATAGTTGCATTCCTGGAATCATTTATTCTCTGCATAGAGATGCAGTAAGATGTCTGCTCCAGTTAAGCCAAGACTTAACTGTGCCCCAGGGAGTCAACCAGCCAGCTACTGAATCTTTATCAAACTGACATGGGCGGCCCTCATCCCTGGTAGGGAGATCGAATACCCCTCACAGGAACACAATATTCTTTCAGCCTTTCAGCATCACAGTGTAAACTGGAGCATGCATTGGCTTGTTGGCTGGGCACAAAGGGAGGGAAGCCTGCAGCCGATTACCTCTGCCCCTACCAGCTGTGGCAGTGAGACTGTGCTGCAGGTTCCAGGGATTGTGGGGATGTATTTGGACAGCTGCAGAACATGAGCAAGGGGAAGAAAAAGGGCTGTCTCCAGGCAAACATGTCCTGATTTATAACGGAACTATATTTATGTTAGTCGTAACCACATTATTCAATGTAATTGGGGTCAAGAATTGAACGAATCTAAAAGAATGCAAAAAATAGTTTCAAAATTCCTATTATAAAAAAGACCTGGTTTAGAGGTTTTGTGAGAACTCCAGAAGTTGAAAGCGTAGCAAATCCCCAGTGTTTTCCAAAAGACAATGCCAGAAAAACCACATGAAAATTCATCTCAGTGGAGACTGACTGCTTTCAATTTATTTTTTATTTTTTGGTGCTTGTCAGTGTCTCATGCTGCCCTCACTGTCATTTTACTTCACGCTATTTCTGTGCAAGATGCCCAGTTCAGTATTGGTGTCTTGTAATACCAGTCAAGAGCAGGGACTTGCTGTTCATAGTTGCCAGGAGTGAATTTTCCTCCCCTCACCATGCCCCAAGCTATTAGCAGTTGTCAGTCAAACAAAGTGATGGCAGTACCCTCCAGTCTTACGCTGTGTTTGTTAGATTTTCAGCTGGGAAATGTATGTATTTCCCCCCGGCTGCATTTTGGAAGGCCAGCCCCCAGGCTGAGGCACTATGTTCTGCTCTCCTTTACATTTATGTGCTACCCGAGGGCAACATTGTCTGAAGAGTTCCTACTATTTGCCTGATTTTTTTGCATCTTGCTTCTTTGCTTATGCTCTGTCTGGTAGGATAATACTGAGCCCATAGTGAAAGCTGTGCCTGGGCACAACTTTTGAGACATGAAATTTACTGTGTTTAGCTCTGTCTAAAAGGATGTTTCTCCCATCAACGAGAGCTGTCCTGACTATTGTTTCTCTTCATAATTTTCAAGCGAATATGAAGTCTCCCCTCTTCCCCAAGCCTTCTCTTTCCACCTACTCCTGTCTTCTTCCATGGTACTCTGAAGAAACATTGGCAAATTCTTCTCTGCAATCGACTTTTTATGGTTGTGTTGCTACAATTAAAGAAGTTGTCTTCATTTTGACAAAAAAATTCAGAATGTGGCTTGTAAGCTATAGTAATGCTGACATTTTCTATTACAGTTAACCTTTGCTCTTCAGTTAAAGCTGTATCTCAGACCTAAGCCAAGGGTCATAGATAAAACATCCCTAGGTTTTTTCCACCTCTTAAACTGAGTTGCATCAGTGAACCATTAACTTAGTAGATTATTTACTGTTACCTTTATGGAAGAAATGCATACTGTACTTTTCCTGCATTGCTCAGGTTTGATTTATGTACGGCCTCAGTTCTATATGTTCCTCAGTGAAGCAAGGCCTTCATACCGCAGCAAAGTAAACAGGCAGCTGAAACTTGCCTGAACAGTAGTCAAAACTTACAGTAATTCACATACTTTTGTCCTCATATCTTTTCTATTTAACATGCAGCACTAACAGTCCTGGTTTGCACTGGGGAAAAACTAATTACAGCAACATTAGACTCAGATAAGTGTTAGCCTCAAGTTAAACTGCAAAGGCTGCGATCCGAGCTGTGCCCAGATCCTACGGGGAGCTGTAGCCAATTCATTATAGCTCCCTGATCTGAGGACAGGTTACAAACTGGCCCCAGCACTGGTTAGAGCAATATTAGAGAAAAGATTACAGCATCTTGGGGGCTGCTCTAATCAGGACCAGCTGCCGGTGGCCGTTGGGGCCTGCCAGAGCATGGCTTGTGTTGGACTGCACCCCTCTGTGCCCTTGCTGTGGCCTTGCAGGGGGCTGCAGGAACTGGTTGCACCAAGTCTCTGGCAGGATAAAATATCCAGGCTGAAAACAAGTGAGTTCTTTCAAAGGAGGCAGCACATGGAAGTGGGGAGGCCATGGGCTGACTAAATCTTCATCCTCCCATTGGGCAGCTCAGCAGGAAGAGATAACAAAACAGGAGACATCCGCTGGTAGTGACCAGCTTTTCTGCTCTCTGACTAGCAAATGGAGTCTTCCTGGCATGATTTTCCACTTCCTCCCAGTCTCACCAGCCTATCTTTGAGAGTCAGATTTTACAGTAATTTTGGGGAGGTGGACTTCCCTATTTCTTCTCCTGCACACTCCTCTTTGCTGTTGCCAAACATTATCTCCCCTCCCAGCACATTGGAGCTCCCCAAAGCAAAGGGAGTGGAGTGTGAGGAAACCAAGGGATTTGTCTGACTCAGCTTCATTTGGTCTTTCAATCAATTGAGAAACAAATGTGATATCCCCCTCCACTCCCTGTTGACTGGGCCTGTGCGTGTAGGTCAGGCATCTGGAGCTGGATTTTCCAATGGTTAGGAAAGAGCTTAATCCTTAAGAGGAGATTTGTAGGGAGGTGCGGAATAAAAGGGATAGGTTCTCGATACCCTTACAGTGAGAGCCAGGAGAGAGGTGATTCACTCAGCAATGCTAGTAGCCTTCTACAGACACCTTTTAAAGGAGGCCAGAGCTCCTAGAGAAGGGCAGTACAAGCCAGCTACAGATGCTTTTATGCTGTTTACATTGACTTCAGCTGTTTTCTTGACAAAGCAGGGCTTAGTGCTCCTTTCATTCTGTATTGTGAGGAATGATAGCCTTAATCTGTTTTGACAAGCAAGTTTAGTTCTGCACACCATTACTGCTTTGCTAATGGGGATAGCTGGGTCTAACAGCAGCGTTAGGGGTGCAGGGTAGGAGCTTGACTCTGCTGCTCTGTAGCACATGGTCTGATGGTGCCGCAGAGGCTCTGCATGCTCTGAGCACCCCTAAAGGGCTCCAGTCCTGACTACTTTCAGAAGCCGATTCCCCGTGGCAGTGGACAAGTCTGGGGACAGCACTGCCAGCTGCTATCTTGCTACATCTAGCATGCCAAAAGTGGCACAATTTCTGGGGGCAGAGGGGAAAAAGAGGACAGAGAAAATGCTGGAATCTCACTGTTTTCCTCCCACACACATCTGCCTGTAAGCACAGGGCTGCTGTGCATTGTGCAGCACTGTTCAGCTTGAGCCTGGGGTGTCCAACTGTGTCAGGGCTGCCACTGTCTTTAGTGGCTGCCACTCTGTCTTTAAGCACCAGATTATACCACAGAGCCCAGAGGCTAGCAACAAGCTAAACTTGGGCTGCTTTTCTTCCAACACCCAAGAGTACACCACCCTCTTGGATACAAGTCCAAGATTTCACATCTCTCAGCTGTGATGTTTTCTTGCCCTCTGGCCTTTGACTAGATGGTGCTGCCCAGACCACTCAGCAGCTGAATGGTCATGCCCTTTTGCCCTCCAAACATCCCGGTACCCCTTGAGTGCTCAGGACACACAGTACCCTCCGTGCAGAGCCCATCTCCCTCATCCTGCACTGTCAGGACATGGCATGCACAGGTAGAACACCCCTTTCCATGTTCTGCAACCTGTGGCAGCATTTGCAGGGCCCCTGCCAGCAGCCCCCATCATCCCTACATACTCTGCCACTCCCCATCCACCACTTTTGGCATTGTCCAAATGGAGTGCAGCCCCAGATGCTTCCTCCAGACAGCTTAAGAAGTTGAACGAAAGTTTGTAATCTGAGGCTAACTCAGATTACTGTATACATTTCCTTTCCCTACCCCCTCCAAAGGAGTATATCGATATCTGCACCTGGCTGTATGGGAGAAGGCATTGTGCTCTCAAATCCCAGTCCCCCTTTGGCCACCATGAGTTGTGCACGGAGATGTTTTAGTAGGTGAGGCAGAGGAAGCTGTCTGAGAAGGGAAACAAAAGCTCTTTGAGTGCATGAGACCTTAATTCAGTATAGCTTGTTCCTAGTCAAACTCAAAAGTCTAATTCATTGAATGGACGTAACACCCTCCTCTTTTCTCTTTCCCAGCCTAGATACTCTTCACTCAATTTAAAACAGCCCATATCAGTGAATCTTAATCTAGTCGGGTGCCACAGTAAATTATGTTAGGTGAATTTTAAGTAGCCCTAAAAGCACTCACTGAATCAGCTTTAAACTCATTTTAATTAGACCAGTGTGTCTTTGTGAGTGGTTGATGCATTTTGGTCCCAGCTGTGCCACGGTTCTGTGTTTCGGCCCTGACCTTGCTCTAGCCATGCTTAAGCACCCTTTTTAAAGACTCCTCTAGATGTAGCACTCTGTGTAGTGCAGCATGGCTTATGGTAAGGTCTGAGAGGAAACAGTTCAGTCCTATCCTTCATGCTCACAGTGTTGTTCATAATCAGTGTCAGATAACAATCTGCTAGTGTTTTTCCAAAGGAATGAAGCTACAATTTTCCTCTGCATGACTTTAGCTCTGAAGAAGAGTTTGTTTGGCCCCTTATTACAATAGCCAATTGCAGGGTTGAGCAAGATGATGAAAACTTTGAGGTTATGTAAGGTCAGGAAGAGAAAGCCCATGTGGCCTTAAGTGTGCTTAACAGGTGAATTTTAAGTACCTTTTTCCTTCCCTGGAAGACACAAAGAATTCAATTCAATTCTGCTTTTCCCATGGTTTAAACCTTCCTATTATTTCCATTATTATTGTTTTATATTTTCTTTTATTCTGTGCCTCAGTGTGTGCATTATTTTTAGCTGCTGGTTGCTCTCTCTTGTAAGCGTACAATGACATGAAAAAATCTTCAGCTGTAGGACAGGACTCAGTAAAAGAGGCATCTGCATTGCTAGCTCTGTTCATGGTGGTACTGTCCTCTGACAGACAGCTCAGTTCCCTGGGATGCATGAGTAAGTAGTCCTTGAGACTCCAAGGTATCTCTTGGGAGAAAGGCAAACTAGTCTTCGGGCCATTTTTCCTGTGCAGGATTCATGGCATGGCCTAGATTTTTTTTCAGAATTTTTCTTCCAGAATTTTATAAAGGGAGAACATTGTTTTTCAGGAAATTAGATGTTTCATGTTGACCCTCACCTCCCACAGAGGATTGGGCTGATTGTATTAATTGCTCAGACTCTGCAGGAAGCAAACTTCGGCTGTGTACCACGAACAAGAAAACTCATGCTCTCTAAAGCTCCTCCTTATTATATTCATTGGCATTCAAAAGAGTCAGGATGTAAATCTGTATTGAAAATGCAGAGACTAAACTTCTGAACACAGCATTTTTCTTCTGTAGATTTAATCTACTCTCATTTATAACCTGGCAGTTCCAATGAAGTCAGTAGATTAGATTTTACCCTACAGGAAAAAACACACAGAGATTCAGGATTTGCACAGAATCCAGTCCCCTGTAGTTTTTGCTTTAGGGAGCACAGTGACCTCTCTCCATGTCAAAGCCAGGAGTGGTGCACATCACCCTTCAAATACCTACTCTCCTAAAACAAATGTCATTCTTCCCTTGGAGGCCAGTGGGTGCCAGTGGTTCTAAGCTTTCCTCCTCTGCCGCAATTTCTGTGGGTTTTCCTCTGTGAAAACTTCATCATTTCTAAGCTCACCATTTCTCTCAGTCAGTCACTCACTGTCTGCCTTTAAAAATAGTTTCACTTGTGCATTGCTCAATCAATGCTATTCTTATATTTTTCTATTTTTGGAGCTGGAATTTTAGACCTGTAAGATGATGCTGAGTAGTGGCCATTGCTAAGAATCAGTGAGCTCCAAGATCCTCGGAAATGGAGAGCGATTGGGGTAAATTCTGCCTCATTGCCTGCCAGACCTTGCAATGAGCAAGCTCGCTTCTGCCCCAAAAGCGGGCTTAGGTCAGGTGTTAAAGGCTGAGCACCGACACCGGAGCCATACCAAATCACCTGAAGACGTTGGCCTGGATTTTTCAAAGCATGGGTATGTTTTTCTATTACAGTCCATTTTTCCTAGGCTTGAAACTGGAAATATGGCAGAGATAGTAATTCAATGTAAGCAGGATGGTGGGAAGCCTCAGACTGTCTGTGTAAAGGGCACCCAGCTTGTCTGTGCCTGCTGTGGGAGGCATGTGTGCATGTTGAAGACTTGAATGCAAAAGTCCTTTTGCATGTTTGTGCAATATCTGGTTAGCGTGTAGGATGGGCATGAATGAAGTGCATGCACTTATATGCATGTCTACTGGTGCTCCTAGTCTCAGGGGTAGCGTCATTTAAAGTTTAAAATGGTTAATATTGTTTTCTATTTTATTTTGGTATAAATAAGGAAGTGCAGTGAGCAGCCATCTTTACAGTCAGCCATTTTCAGTTCCCCTTTTTTTCTGATCCGCCCTTGGACACGAGAACTCCTGCGAGCGCATGCAGCTCAGAAGCAGTCCATGGTCACTTCAGAAGTCATATGAGTCATTTAGTTGACCAGATTTTACTGGAAGTCACTGTTCTGATTTCAGTAACAGAAGTATGCAAATAATGGAAATAATACAGAATTTAAATGTTCGCTTTTTAATTTGATTAACAGCAGGATCCATTTTTTGCTATTACTTTCACACAATACTTTCAAGTAATTTTTTGGAGTTCCTTAATTTTCACATTTCACTGCAAATTTGTTGCTGTAGCTCTGATATGATTACATTTGAATTCAGCATGTTAGACAATGGTAGGATTACATCAATTAGAGAAAATCACGACTAGACGCAGTGATGAAGGGTAGAGTAGGAAATAGTGCTGAGAGATAAGCTGCACCACAGCTGGTGCAGCAAGACAACTGCTCAGTTACAGAACAGTTGAAAATAATGGTTAGGAAAGATGTGTTCTGTGATTGAACCCCACTCACTGCTTGTGTGATTTCAGAACTAAAGTAATAGATCCTTGTACATGGAATGTTTTTGCACAGTATAGGTCGCACCCCGTTTTAGTGAGATCCACATAACACGTGTTTATCGTATATGGCTGATACTGAAGAGCAACCTGCCTTTAGGATACAGGCAAATGACCCTGCATTTAAAGTCAAAGGTCCCAGGCAGGAGAAGGGGAAGTGAGGTCACAAAAAATGACCAATGCTTGACTTGAATTCCAGTGAATTCAGCTGCATTAGCATAACGCTTCCTTTGAGGGAAAGTATGTAACATCTTTGCAATGTGTTGGACTTCCCAGTGGCATCCAGTTGCACAAGATGAGATCTACTGCTTACCTCCTAGTAGCATTACTGTATTGCTAATAGCATGACTATTCTAGTTCATTTACCAGAGGGCCAGATTTTTTAAGCTAAAAATCAGGGATTCAAACCCAGTGAATAAACCATCTGGTCTTTCCTTGGGAGACTGCATGCATAATCAATGATGTTAATCATGTGAACAGATGCTGAAAGATTAGATTTTTTTGCTCCACCAGTATAAAGATTCCTTATTAGCATGGCAAAGTAGTTTTGTAATGCCTTTATCAGTTCTCAGAATGATACGCATTGTTCTTCCCATGCATGGTGAGCATACCTGCCTATGGGGACTGTCTCAGTATTGTGCCTATTGAACATCTCTTGACTTTTGCTTGTTAAAGTATGTGCACGGTAGTTGTGATGTTTCTCAGTTTCTGGTAATTCTGGACTAACTTCATTAGAGCTGAGCTAAATTGAATCCTGGCTATATTTCTCTCTGTATGTGTTGTAATAATCTCTTCCTCTTCCCTTTGCCTGTCATGTCTCCTCACAGTCTGCGACTGCTGGCCTCAGCTGCTCTAGAGCCCATTTATCGCAGTTTTGCAGCTCACTGACAGGCTGGGTGCAGCAGCAGACCAAGAAAATATGGCAAAACTCAGAAAAGAGAAACCAGGTTTATTTGATGAGTTTCTAACTTTAATATATGTAAGATCAAATGTAGTTAAGAAAACCCAAGCTATTGGCAGGACAATCCATGCAGAAGATACTCTTGTCACCAAAGTGAATTGCCAGGTTCTGGTCATTTTTGGTAATAAAAACAGATCTGTGAGCTTCTGACTAAACTGGCAGTAATCAACAAATAACACAAGGGCTGGATATGGCTATATGATGTCTTTCACAAGGATGGAAAGTACAGTTTTTCTTAAAAATGTTTTTATGTTGTTTTTAACATTTTACATGCATTTTCCTCATCAGTCTGGGTCCAGAATTCTCTCTTAAGAGGTTCAAATGAATGCTGCATCTGAAAAAGGCACTTGTTAACTTTTACAGGCTAACTTCTACAGGGTCTTAATAATATTCTCAAAGGAGTAGCCACTGATAAGCAGGACCTACACGAATGAAGTGTAGACCAGTGTTTAAAGCTGCACTGGTTATGTTTCCATTGATTATGCAACCCATTCTAATCTATAGAAGGTCTGCGTTCATTAGCAATTGCTGTCTGAAGTGAAACAAACACAGTAGCCCGAACTTCAGATGCCAGAAGTCAAACCACAGTCAGACTTGAGAACAGAAAGTACAATACATAGAGAGGGATTTTGAAATGCTGTTTTAGTGAACTTTTCATAGCAGTGAAAATGATGTAACCATTTAAGGAGTTTGAGGTACAGCATGTCAGTTGCTGAAATGCTTAAAAATAAACCACAGCACACTCGTTTTCACAGACTGGGAAATCGAAGTGCAGAAAAGTGAAATGACTTGGCTGGGGAAGCACAGTAGCCTCTAGCAGGTCAGGACCATATCCCAGTTGTCCAAGGCCTGCTGCTTTCTGTGCAGCATTACGTCTTGTATAATAATTGCAGTCTGTTGTCATTTTTCTGCTTTTTCTCAACTGGGAGGGCTGTAAGAAATAGCTGTTTCACTTGCTAGGTGACAGTTTTCCTTACTTCTCACTAGGAGAGATGAGTTACCAGAAGTGCCCTACAGAGAGAACAGTACTTGTTGCTGGGAAGTTACACGTTCAAGTGTCCAAGCCCCAAACCACAATGTACTATTGACTTTAGACAGTCATGCGATAACGCGTTTCTTTCTGTTGTAAGCTGTTAAAAATAAAACAAGGATGCAGAAAATAAATGTTAGGACAGAAGGAGCGCCCTAACTTTCCACAGAGCTAAAACAGCAGGGTGGCAGCCCTTGGAGCCGAACAAAAGTATAATTCAGGGAGTGATTTCTTTTTGCCCAGATTCAAAGAAATCATCACACAATTTCCCTACCTTTTTAAAACTAATTTTTAAATCAGGCCTGTTCTGAGTGTCATGTTGGATGCTGACATGTGACTAGGAAGCAGCTATGCAAAACTCTATCTGCTTGGCTCATGTCTCCTGTTTGCCACTTAACTCTTGGTCAGGTTGAAAGCTGAGCTTACAGTGGGCGCTGTGTCATTGGGCTTGATCTGAAAGTTCTCTGGGGCATATGTACCGAGTTCATTGTAATTCAAGTGAAGTAGGGTGGTTAAGGGCAACTGATGATGAGCCATGTCTTCATCTGTATTATGGCATGCTTTATGTGACAGTTACCATCCTGGACAATTACATACTAAAAGCAGTGATTTCTTCAGCTAAAGTTTGGTGATCCAAGCAGCCGCTGTGAAAGACTTCTGCCAGCTGTGTGCTGGAAATAAGGAAGGAGAGATGGGCAGCAAGAAGGGACATAAAAGGTACATTTTTCCCAGGATTAAAACAGCTCCTCTTTGGGTATTGTAAAATAAATCATGCCTAGTGCTGGTTCCCAATAAGAACGTAATACAGTGAATGGTTGTCAGTAATTTGAAATAGGAATGATTGTCACTAATTAGCTCCTGGCCTCAGCATAGAACCTGTCTCCTCAGGATAACAGCTGTACACTGTAGGTACTGTTTGTTACGCATATTGGAAGTACACTTGCAGAAACAGGCAGGTTACTTCCTCCTCACGGCGTTTATATGAACACATTTCCAAGGCAAGTGACTGAAAAGCATCTCGCTCCAAAGCAGGCTCTTAAAGGGTTTCACACTGTCTGAGCAGATGGAAACCGCCACTGCTACCACTTCTGCTCTGTGGGACAGAGTGTGTTGATCTGCACAGGGGCAGAAATTACTATCTCTTATCGCCATAACTTACATGTGACCAAGAGGGCGGATGCTGTAGCCCAGCAGGTGCAGAAGATTCCACGATGTGTTATCTCTAGCCACGAACTGTCCTGTTTCCAGGAACACTCTTCTGATGGAAGAGATAAGAGCCTGCCAGTAACTTCTCTTATGTGAAGGAGTCAGCAAAAGTGTCTTCATCAAAATGGCTTTGTAATTGCATTAGTTTCTAAGAAGCACAGGAGGAAATATAGGTACAGCTGCATGTCATGCCCTACTTTTTTACATATTCTTGTTAGGTAATTGTATCATATTTGCCGTGTAGCTGATAAATTAAATGTATTATGAAATGGTACACAAATAAATCAGTCCTGCAAATGTGAATCAGCAAACCTGCTGAATCCAGTGAGATACTAGCAAGTGTGAAGGCGGTCACTTTTTCTCAAGGCTGAAAGGATCAGCTGCCAACATTTCAATCTGTGCATGATTTGAATCTGTTTTTAGAACAGGATGGATCGAAGGTACCTTACAGTGTATAGTAATTAGCCTACGTTAGGAATTCCCCCATAATCCAACCCAAATCAGCACAAATGTACAGAAAGATCCATTTATACATTATTCTTTAAAATAATTGGAAACAAAGAAGTTTTTCAAAATTTCTGTGCTGAATTTCAAGCCCCTCTGTTTTGTGGTTAGCTCTAGGTCTCTGGCATCTTTCCAGGCTGGAGCTGAATGAACACTTTGGGGTTTTGCAAGCAGGGAAGTGTGGAAACTAAGGGATAAGGGCCTGATCCAAAGGCCATTTTTTTCCAGTTGGCCTAGAACATTTCCATTAGGCCAAAATAATTAAGGCCATTGTACCACCCTGCAATGTCCAGGCAACGCTGAGATCTCGCTGCGTGTAACTAAGTGCACTCAGCTCTTCACAACAGCCCATTTTGCCCTGTGTTAGCCCCCTGGCAAACACTTTCACTGCTTTTGTCATTATCTGTAGCATCCTTCTGGGGACTACGGTGCAGGCAGGCATAAACTGAGAAAAAGCGAAGAAACACAATTTGCAAATAAGTTGTGATCCCTGCAAGTGAATGGAAGGTCATTGTTTCTAGACCACGTTCCTGAGCTACTTCTAATCAGGCTGTGTCTGGGGTTTCTGGGATTCTGTGGTGAATGAGGCAGGTGATACGCTGGTACGTGAGGACAGGTAGCTGTGGGCATTACAGCGTTCTCAGAAAAATTCTAACAGAGGATTAGTGTTGCAAATTGGTGTTTAGGCTACCTCAACTCTATTGTTGGTTATTACTCCCTATCCCCCTCTTCCTCTCTCAGATTTAACTTCTGGTATTCCCTCTAGAGAGCATCTCCTAGAGACGGAGTCTGTCCATCGCTTTGGCCCCTAGTTGGAGTGGGAATTTGCTTTCCCCATCTGTGCTCAACGCTAACACCATGAGTCAGGTTATGCACTGCTTCTGCTGCTTTTGAAAGAAGAAATTCATCTTGATTCTGGAAATATTGCACTCCTGGGCCAGCTCTTGCAGAGCGTTCTTGCTGTCATGTGGAGTAATGGGAAGGATTGGAGAAATAGCCAGGGGTCTGAAATACACAGTCGTGAGACTTGCCAAAATGCCTGACTGCTCCAGAGGGGCAGGCTAGTTCAGGCTTTCGATGGCTGACAGATCCTGAGTGCCCAGACATTCACCCCATCCCAGAGCTGCTGGAGGAGACCCTACGGTTGCTACAGCCTTGACAATCAGCTGGTTCTGTGGAGGACAGCCACAACCCCCAGATCCTGTTCAGGCCACATACAAAAGCTCTGTGTGTTGCAAGAGGACTACAGACCACCCTTGGGAACTGTTGATGGGCAGCTTCCCGGCCTCCTGGCCCCACAGCATCACCCTGAACTCATCGTTTCTGCTGAGCCAGAGGCCTTCCATGAGTTAGCCTGAAATGAAAATGCTTGTTTTCCTCTTGCACTGAGTAAGAGACTGACAATATCTAATTGTCAATACCCCTCCCTTGAGAGACATGCAACAGCGTTGCTCCTCAGGGCATATTCCCCTCTGCTGTATTTAGAACAGTTTGAAAAGACCAAATTTTAAAAATAATAATCTTTCCAAAAACTCCCCACCCACCAGCACTCCCCTGCCAAATTTCAGTTTGAAGAAAATGAAAAAGGACAAGTTTATACACTCTGATGAACGGGAGTTCAAAATGGAACCTGAACATCATAATTCTTGCAAATGTACACTGATAATGGAAAGCAGTGGTGATGATGGCATTGTGCCCAGAGGGGCCCTTTGTTGTAGATGCTTTTGGTGTTGCTTCTTTTTGCAGTTTATATTAAAGGTGAAAACATCTGTTTTCTTCAGTGTTTATGACTACTTTCCTCCCTCTTAGCTTATCGGTGGAAATTTTAAATAAATCTACACATCAGTATGTCTGCAATATTCTTAACTGCAAATCACTTGCACAGTGAGTTTAGCTATTTTTCTGTTCATGAAACTCCCACTTTCTGCAGATGTTACTTCTTAGGGTTATTTGTGAATATTTGCCACAAAAGACCAAATGGACAGTTGTCAGACTTTTGCTGCTCCTATTAAGTATTTGTAAAGGAAGGGTCACCTAAATAGATGGCATTTTCTGTTCCCAGATTTCATAGACAGTATTTGCCCTGTGTATGCACACTAAATCTAAAGTGAATGATAATATCAAATTATTTAATTGGCTTACAAACACTTGCTTTAGAAAATCAAAGGAGGCTGAAATGTCGTGATTGGAGGTTTCTTTAAAACTTACATGAACAGAACTCTTTGGTGCAAATTGCCTCAAACGCCATGTAGGGGGCTTGAAATTGGGTGGGATAAGAATGGCTTTGAATTTGTAAACAGAGGGGTGGATGCTGGGTTGCACAGTACTTGCACTGATCAAATTTAGTGATGTGAATTTTGCAGCTTGGAATCAGTCATCTTTGTGCAAGCTCACTGTGGTACTGTAATACTTATTCAGCTCAGGTCCAGGCAGTCATTTCTAAAGGTTTGTTTGTGCCACTATGATTTGACATCAGGTAATAGGTATTTTACCTAATCTTGTAATTAAAGGCAGAATTTAATCTTTAGATTTCATAAGGCCATAACAATTACCTTTTACCCATGCACATGAAATACTGCATCAGGCAAATCTATAATTAGTTAAAACTAAAACAAAGTGCATTTCTATTATTAACAATATTGCATAAAAGTCTCAGTGCCATAGCTGAAAAATCAAAGCCAAGTAACAGTTCAGAGACAGTTGCTGCTATAAAACTTTTGACCTTAGTTACCGAATGTACATACAAACAAATAAACTAACCAGACAGAGATAGTCCCCTAGGAGCAATCATGATTTGCAAAATTTTGGGGGCTTTTAGCCAACCTGTAAAGTTGATGAAATAAAAAGTTTGCCTGTGTATGCCAGCTCATTAATCAGTGCCCCTTTTCACTAGCTGAAAGGCTGGTTTGTAGATTTGCTTCTACTCAAGGCATCCGTTTTTGCATCCTTTCCAGTAAATATTGCTGACTTGAAGGCTCCAGGAGTCAGGAAGTGTTTTGCTGAAACATCATGGACAGCACTGCGTATCTTGCAGTGATAGCTCTGTGGAAGGCCATAAGTCCAGTCTTGCCAGTTGTATTCTTTAGATACAGCTGTCCTCTTGGATACCTATTGCTTCATGTTGGCTTAAAATATTGCTATGCTATATTGTCAAATCTGGGACCCCTTGGATAACCGGTTCCAAAGAAATTTCTTCAGTAATGTTAGAGGTCTTTGATGGTAAGCATTGCTTGTTCAATGGGTCTCAAGTACGCCTAGTTAGTTCTCAATATTCCTGTGTTGATTCTTCTGCTTATTGTTAGCCTCTGGCTTTGGCACATCTCAATTGGAGTCCTGAGGATTATTTCGATGACGGTTTGTGTTAGTCTCCATCATTCAAGTCTTCTTGCAGTCAGATGCAATCATGCTCCAGGGATCAGCAGAAGTGGTCATCATTGAACCTTACATGTTTTTTCCATCTTCAGCATAAATTTTTCTTCGACAGCATGCTCATTCCCAAAGCCCCTTAAAGTCCCCTTTGAAACACATATTAGAGGCTTAAACTTATTGTCTGCCTTTTACATACTGGGGTATGTAATGGTGCATAATGGGGACAGTTCAGGGTAGAGTTTTAGGAGGTGACAACTCCTTCTTAGTGTCTGTGAGGACACATAGGACCTGTTAAGCTTGTTTTCCAGAGCTTTGTTCCCAGCTAGCACTGCCTACCAACTCTGGAAACAGAGCTTTGTACGTCTTAGCCTGAACCCCCTAAGCTAGGGGAGAATCATAAATATGAGCCTCAGTTATCTGCCACGCAGCACCTACATGATGCAGCTGAAATCAGAGCTGTGGTGCCTCTGACATCCCTCTTCAGGACGTCTGTCGGAGTATGTGTTTGAATAGCTATATAACATGCTGATCTTATCCCATTTCAATACACATCTACTCAAAGAGTATTGCAATTGACTTACATAAGAACTAGACAAAACATTGCCATTTAAAACTCATTCACATTATTAAAGCATGAACAGAATGATCCCTTTATTCACATTTTGGTTCAGACGCTGTGTCATCGTGAGGCATAGGCAGTAAAATAGACAAGCAGATGTTAGGAAACCAGCTCAGCAAAAAATTATTTAAAAGTTTACAGAAGGTCTTCCCATGTTCAGGTGCACGGAGGATGATGTGAGGATGCACACAGTGTGAGGCTGCCTCTGGCTCTAGACCCTAATCACTGGGAGTGGAAGGGAAGAAACATAGTGAGAAATGAGGTGACTGTGGGTACCCACTGTGAGCCACAGAAAGGTGCTGGGATGTAGCTGTAACCCTAAACGAAGTGCCAGCAGCAGAGAGGTAACACGACTGAAGAAAGCATACTACAGCTTCCCCCCCCCCCCCCCCTTTTTTAAGTACAAGCACACTATTTCTCTGTGTTTTGGGGCAAATCCTGTCATTCCCTTTGCCCAGCGCCTGGGACTACTCCTGGGAGAATAAAGGGCTTAGAAAGCTTGGGAAAGTAGTCCCACATCCTTGCAGCTAGTTACTAAATCCTGTAGGCAAAACTGGAGAAACACAGGCTTTGTTCTGGAGCAAGAGCAAAGGGCCATCTTCTGCCCTTTACCCAATAATGTTTATTTCCCCAAGTGCTAATCTGAATTAAACTTTTTCACAAGCTATTTTTGAAGTAAATCACCTCACCAAGCTTCGATATGGGAGTCCTGTGAGCTAGGCTTTGAAACAGCTGATTGCTATAACAAAAGGTTAAAGTGTCATGCATAAAAATGACCCTTTGCCTTCAGAAAAAGGCCACACAAAGCAACCTACATTTTCTCCACCTAATAAGATACATATGGAGCTTACATCAATAAGCCTTTAATCGTATGTGTGTCTTCACTAGCTGTGCTGTGACTTGTTTGGGCTGTATAAACTCTTCAGAGCCCTGTCCTTGTATATTTGTGTGAAATGTCTTGCACACCTACAGAGCTGTATATAAAAAACAAATCCTAATCCTCATCAATAATCAAAGAAGGGAGCAGCTGCATGCTGTACTTTGGCTGACCCTGGCCCAAGTGAGCTAAAGAGAAGAAAATAAAAACCCTGTATATGGCACTGTGAAGTAGTAGACAAGTGTCTCAGCTCCTGTCTGAAATGATCCACTTACCTGCAACGCTGCAAAAACATGGAGGATTTTTCTTCCCATCAGTAACAGGGTGTTACACCAAGTGCCTCCCTGGTTCTGCAGATCCTTGTGGCCTGCACAGCCTGTGAAGGGCTGCAGCAAAGCACATGCATGGTAGGTCCGAGGACAGACACTGGGACTGTCTCTGGCCCGGGAGGGGAAGAAGCAGGATGACTCCAGAAGTGCACCTGCAGCCTGACACGGCTCTGAGGATGTGAATGTCACTTCTTTCAAATGGGCATCACTTTGTTGAAGCCAAACTTCCCATATGGCCATTTCCACAGGCTACTCTGTGTGAGGCTGGAGTTCTTGGGACAACACAAGGTGTGAATTTGCTCTACTTTGCCTTCACTGCCTGCCAATCTTTGACTGTTTTCAGCCCTCGCAGGGATAGTGGATATGCACAATTTCACATGTTCCACTACAGCTGAATTTTCCATACAAA
This sequence comes from Harpia harpyja, assembly GCF_026419915.1. Taxonomy (NCBI): domain Eukaryota; kingdom Metazoa; phylum Chordata; class Aves; order Accipitriformes; family Accipitridae; genus Harpia; species Harpia harpyja. The sequence goes on along the minus strand of NC_068948.1, from coordinate 12,056,506 downwards.
TCCCCACTTTACAGCTCTCCTGTGCTCTCGAAGATGAGAAATGATGTTCTTGCCAGTTTAACCATGTAAACTTCATCATAATCTGAGTTTGGGAGAGAATTAATAAATCCCAGTGCATGTTTCCTGGGAAGGAATTCTGGTCTGTTTTCAAGGCGATGACGCAATCTCACTGATGGAGTGAGAATAACTTTTCTTTCAGTCCACACCTTGGGTTGCACATTAGTTACGTAGAACAAGTGAAGTATTCCCAAGAACACCAACAGAAGGGCAGTAATTTTCCTTCTCTCCTTTTCCCACCATTCTTAAATCTTCCCTGTTCTCCCTTTCAGCTTTTAAAACAGCATGTACTGCTTTATTTTAAAACTTAAATCCTTCCATCAGACCTCTTCTGCTGGCTACATGCCTCTCTTCCTTCTGCCTGCTGCACTAAAAATAATGCTGTGATCATGCCAGCAACAGTTGATAGGGGACCAGCTTACAGGACTGGCTGAATCAGCAGTATGGGGAGCACCAAAGTAGCGCTGTTACATTGCTACCTGAGAAGTGATGCAAACTTCTAGCTCTTTTATTTTAAAACCTTTGCTTTGTCTCTAAATGAGCATGCAGTTAACATCTGTCCTGCAGAGTAGCCTTTTTAGCAAGGAGTAGTTACACTTGCAGAGAGTTTCAAAGTTTACAAAGTTTTCTTTTCCCCTCTCTTTACCACATCTTTCCTAGTGCCCTTGTTTTCCTTTTTCCCTAAATAGGAGGTAATTCAACATTGATCTCTTAAGGTTGCATCCAAAATGCCACAGATCTTTCAGGATCCATGGACAATCCATTTTCAAACTGATTTTTTTTTTTTTTAATAGAAATATTTATTCTCCTGGAGCTGCTTCTCAAAGACTTAAGGCAGTGGTTATATGACAAAGTAGGTAACTTTTAGTCACTTTGGTTAGGGAAGCAGTTCACCCGTGGCTTTTTGCACTATTTTAGGTTTTTTGTGGTCTGAACTTGCTTGTTAAAACTGCTGTAATTCACTATTAAAGCTAGAAAACTATTTCATAAGTGCATAAGCACTACATGACATATCTTCCTATGTGCTGTAGGTTGTTATTAGTGCCTTTGTTGGATGGCTTTTGTTCTCTTTACTCTTTCTTAGTCTGATCTGTGGACTGGCTCTCACTTTGGGATAAATCTGAATTGCAGTTTTAGAATATGGAATTAAATTCTGTGTCTTATTTGTTTGGCTTATTTCTTTGTTGTGAAGCTATTAGTACCTCACTCATGCTGTAAACCATACTTTATTAAAATATATATTGAATAATATACAATTAAACTATGTTGAGATAAATATTCACCTACTGGTCTGTCCCTGCTGCCTAGTGGTCTTCAATTGCTGTTCACTAACTAAAGCCCCATTGGGTCTTACTTGCTCTTTTGCTTTTCTTACATAATGTCCTGGGGATGCAGGTAGTCAGTGAAGGACAGCATAAAGCCAAGTCTAGCAGAAGACTTCTTTGGCCCCAAGACAATCTTCAAATCTTTGCTGTCATTCTTCTAGAGTGGTGAAGGCCATATGGCCAATTTACAATTTAGCATTTAGAGAGGCAAGAAAATAGACTCCTGTTATGTGGAGCTCACTTTATCTAGGAAATACTGGAATTTTGTGAAAATAAGTGGAAAATAAAGAATTCACAGTTGAAACTGATTTGGAAATGAAACATAACTTTATTGTTAATTTTGTATAAAATGCTGTCTGCAGTGTCTTTTGAAGCAGTCTTCTGGGGCTAGCCTAAATCAGCTAATGGGCCTAATCAGAATGGGCCTTAGCTAAGGCACAAATTCCACTTTTAAATCAAAGCTTTCACTGGTTTAACTGACTGGTACAACTTTGTGTGTAGATGAATACAAAGTAAAAGTACAAGACTGGATGTCTACTACTGCTATATGTGTGCCATCACTGGTAGTTTAGATTGTGTGAGAACAGATTTTAAAAAGCATGTCTGATTTTTATTTTCAGTCCTCATATATATTGCTTTTTCCCTTTACATGCCCATCCAAGCTAATAACCTTAAGAGAAAAAATAAAAGACCTTTGTGTGAAGTAAGAAAGCTGGACAGCCGGGATGCCTTGGAGAGGCCACTGGGTTGCACCCCCTAGCTCATTAGAGTTCAAATAAGAAATTAATTGAAATGGAAAATACATTCAAAAATGCTGAGAAGGAAGGAGTTATTTAGACTGAGTTATGGGGACGGCTTCATCTGGTGGGTGAGTGCTACCAATAAAAATGCTCACAGCATATAGTTCTACTGGGAGGAAATTCATGTTGTTGTTTGTGCCCTTTCTGTCATTGCATTGTATGATTAGGCTAGTGAATAAGTGTATTTTCTTGGCATTAGAGCTCATGAAAACCATAACTAAATGTTTGGTGATTTGCTAGAAGTAGGTTTCAAAGTGAGTAAAATTAAAATTAGGGTGACAATGGGACTTTGAATTTCACATTGTGTGTCTGTCTTTGGATAGGTCCCTGGGAGTGTATAATGCAAAATTCATCAGTGACAGATCAGCACTAAATAATCAAATTAATTTGTCCAACCTCTAAAAGCTGAAATCTGCAAATCTAATTTCCTGTAGAGGCTTTCACTATTGTTTACAGCTGTACTGTAAAGCATATATGGATGTACAACAGGAGAGTCATCTGGCCTTAAATGCAGTTGATTGTTTGGCTCAGGAGTGTCATAAAACTGTCAGCTAAGCTCTGCCATTGAACACTGAGTTGTCTATACTTTTGACAGGAGCTTGTCAGTGATTTCCAGTAAAAACTCCTGGAGGCCTAATAATTGTGAAAATGCTGAAAGAGAATTTTCACCCTCATTAAGAGTTAGAAATGGCTTGTATGTTAGTGGGCTACAGTCAAGCTACCCACGCTCAAACTGCACAGAGCTGCCCCTCTGCTGTGCATACTGCTTGCCTTGCTTTGCCATCCCATCCCATCCTATCCCATCCCATCCCATCCCTTTGTAGTGCATGATCCACCCTTGGCACCACCATCTCACTGCTGTTTCAGCCAGGAGGGTGTATTGGGAGCTATAAGTATCCTTATTTTAGCTAGCAGAGGTGAAAGCTGTAACGAGTCCCCCAGTATTGCTGTGTCACCTGGCACAGGCACGCTGCTGTTTCTTACAAAGCTCTGAGCTGAAAGGATACCCCAGAGGAAAGGGGGAGAGAGAGCTGGCTGTGCTAGCTGTGGCAGCATCTCTTCTGGAGCATGTACAAGACCCTGCACTCAAGACCTCTAGCTTTGCTCCTGAGCTCACAGCACGATCTCCAGGGCTCCCTCAGTTACCTGGGAAGTGGGTGACGGGTGCACCCACAGGGACAACTCCCTTCAGGCAGAGGAAGGAGGTGACTCCAGCCTCCTACATCTTGGACAAGTGCTGTAACCACTGAGCTAGTGAAGGGAAAAACAGATGCTGCCCCTGCCAGGTTTGGGAGAAAGGGCTGGTGTCGTTACAGCACCAACCTGCAGGCAAGGGTGTGGGTAGTAGGCACTGTGTCTTTGCAGGCTGGTGAAAAGCATGCAACATGGTTAGGGTAAAAGATATGTCTTCCTTCTTGGTGTTTTCTATAAGCTAATTTAGATGGTTGGTTTCCCTGCACACTTGTCCTTCCTTAGTGTCTGTGTCTCTAGAGGCATTGTACAGGGAGCTGTACTCGGGGTTGCAGGTTCTGGTGGATGGTTGAGCTCTTAAAAGTCAGCATTACAATGGTATTTTGTGGATCTAAAACTTGGAGTGTGAGTCTTGTTTGCAAAAGTGATTTAAATGATCAAGTGCCTAAGAGTGCTCCAAACCACCAGAAGAAATACTTCTTGCCTTGAGTCCTTATGAGTACCTGTAGCAAATTTTCATCAGGAGAGGTAAGAATATTCCCTGTGCTGTAGAGCTTAGACCCGGCAAAGCAGACAGCAGGTACTCGAGAGATCAGAGAAGGGAATCTGAATTTATTTTATTTTATTTATTTGTATTTATTTTCTTTTTGTCTACATCTGAGTGCCTCTCAAAAACTTAAGGTCATTATTTAGAAAGATATCAGTGGTAGAAGTAGAAGTACCAGTACCGTAACAGTCATTGCTGTTTTCATGTATTTCTCAATTAATCCTCAAAACTCCCTGCACAATATTTATTCAGTCTCTGAAAGTAAGATTTTAAACTTGACCAAAGAGCTTACTAAGGAAGCAAATGCCTTCAAAAGAGGCTGAGCCCCGGAAGTGTCAGCTGTGATTCATTAGTGTCGTAGAGACACATAATCAAGCTGATGAGGACAGGGAAAGTTTCCATAACAGCAACAGTACTAAAATGAGACTGGAAGAGTTGTCATCATTGTTTGAAACAGACACAATCCCTAAGCAGATCACTATTATTTTCTAGACTCGTTGAGCGCTCGAGGCATTGTGCGACTCACAAAGCCCCTCAGCCACCTCTTTCCCTTCAATTTCTCCATCATTGTGGAATTTAAATAGCCTGTTCTTCTCAGACAATAGATTCGTCTTTTTTCTACCAATACTGTATTTATTATACTTGACATTTCTGCTTAAACAGAAGGGTCTTGATTAAAAAAGGGCAGCAGTCAAGTTTTCTTTACGAGACAAAGTAGAATTCCTTTTAAAGAATTAAACTGAGTAGATTTCAGATATTTGCATAACAGCCAGGCTTGTGTTCAGAGCAAATTCAGTAATTTCAGGAACAAATGAGTTTAAATTTAATTGCTGCTCATCTACCTATCTATCTATCTATCTATTTATTTTAATTACAAAGGATTTTCTAAACACAGCAGTATGGCCGCAGCCTTTATGACTAGCTTTGGCTGCAGGAACAAGGCACAAAGTTTAGTGGTGGGCTCATAAAGACCATACTTCCCAATCTGGAAGTGTTAATCTTACTTGAGATACACTGGTGAGTCTGCTGGGAGCTACTCAGAGTTTTTTTAAAGTGCTAATTGCATATATTCTCTTGATGTTGTTTCCAGCAAGGAAACAGTTGGGAATCTTTTGAGTTGGGCATTGTGTTGAATTGAGTTAAAGTCAAGACAGTGTTTCAATATCTCTGTTCTTACATGTGTTGGCTAATGCACAGGGATGGAGAAATGGCAGTATGTGCTTTATAGCCAGCAGTCTGTGGTTTACGCCCCATAAGCTGTAGATCACCCACGTTTCTGTTTGAGGCAAGCCTCAGCAAATTCAGGCTTGCAGGATTTCTTTGTTTGGTTTGCCATTCCAACCTGCTGAGTCCTGTTTGGGTGTTCAGGCTCATGTGAACTAGGAAGTGTCCAACTGATGTCAAAAGGAAACAAAAATAATTCATTTGGAACGTGATCCAAAGTTTACTGAAGTCAGTGCTAGAGCCTCATGACTTCAAACAGTCTTTTGGTCAGACGTGTCTTCTGTAATGTAACCAATGACGTTCACCTTCCCTGTGTGCCTGTCTGAATGCATTTCCCTCACCTAAGATGAGTAGGAAACATCTTCCCAAGGCAATCTCCTGAGCTGTGAAGGACTGCAGTAGAGTTTCCCTTTTCTATTAATTTTGTGGTGACCAGCATCCTAGAGGAACACGCCAGAAACAACCTGTTAAAATACAGGCTGAGGGCACCTGAACATAGTGCTAGCTGGAAGAGTGAGTTGAGAGCAAGACCCCAAAATCTCCAGGACTGGTAGCAAAATGCTACCTAGACACAGGGCAAGCATAACAGGAACTGACGCTTTCACTGACAAGTGCAGAGGGAAGGTGAACTGAGGCAACTGATGCGTGTGACAATATGGAGGAGCGTTTGAAGAGGAGCTTAACGCTGCTCCAAGGTAGCAGGACTAAAGGTTTAGGTACTTGTGACTAATCCCTCATTTCTTAAAGCTTTTACTTGTAAGCATGCTTGTTGGTGACTGCTCTGAATTCACTCTTGGTAGGTTAGTTTGGGAGAGGTTAGTAGCTGTTCCACCTCCCCCTCCAACAGCGCAGCTCTGCACCAGCATGCTGCAGGCCTGTGGTTAAGTGCTGCAATCTGGTCCTGTACGAAATACTCTGCTCTTTAGGTTTGTGGTACAGTAACTTGAGCAATCCCAGCTATGTGCGCCTTGTCATATGGCACTGTAAAGTAGGAACACACTTTCCTACAGTTATTAATTTTCTCCTGCAACTTAAAAAATATGCTAGATCTGCCACTAGAGTTCAGTGTTTTCAGGCTCCCTGATGCTGAGGGGCAATTCTTGAGGGGCAAATGCATTAGATGAGGAAAAGCTTTTTGTCTCAAGCAATATTTCAAAGACATTTTTCATGTATTTAACATGCTGCCAGGATACATAGGAACACCTGAAATAGGTATCAAATGGAGGAGTCTTCTCTAGAAAAGAGATTTTTCTCCACCACCTTCTTTAGTTTGTCTCTAAACAAAATTATTCTTTTTGTACCCGCATGTCTACTTTTGAGAGACTTATACTGCACTGGAGAAGAGATCTGAGTGAAACTGTGTATATTGATTTGCTCCTTTCTGCTTAAAATTACAGATTAATTCAACCAAATATGATTAGAAGAAAGGAGCAAATATTTCTGTATAATCTTTGTCAGTTGAATATGAAGCGTTAATGTTTGTTGGCTTGCTTCTCTCTGATCTGCAAAGAAGAAGGTTAGGAAATATCTTTGGTCTCATCTTTCCTGTTATGATAAATAACTGATCTGTGGTCAGAGCCGTAAAGTTCATAACCTACCCAGAAAAAAGTTAGGAGCAAACCACTGCTGCTGCAACATTATGTAAAGTGGAAAACCTATTTTCCTGGGGAGGGGTGCTGCTTAAAGATTTCACAAAAGAGGAAGCCCTTGCTGTTTATCCTGCTTGATCCAAATGTGCAACATTTCCTGTGGCCAGATCTGCAGTAAAATCAAAGGGGGTAGCCATTTTCTGTGGTCTATTGCTTCCTATAGCATACCCATATGAGAGAGGAAGAAAATTACCATTTGTTATAAAACTACACCTAACCTTCCTTATCTGATTAATCAATTAAAAACAATGATGCATTGGTAATAACCCCACAATGTCCAACCGATAATCGGTTTTTCATATCTGTTCGGCAGAACCACTGTCTATTTTAAGGTGACAGAAAGCAGTTTTACATATTCTGCAAGATGGAATTTATCCTTAAGACTTTGCAAACACAGAGGGCAGACAGCTGATAAAATCTTGCTTGCAGGAGGTCATCAAGTGTTTGATTGTGCAAAATAGCTAAATCTTGGGTTTTAGAAAATCAACATGACTATTTAGAGCAATCTAGAAATTAAGACCCTTGTTAATAATTAACATGTATGACCAAATCTTGCAATCCTGACACAGGCCTAATCACTATTGAACTTGGGAATTTTGCATGTTCAGGTACTGTATTATCTTAATTTCTGTGTATTTCAATTATCCTGGAGGGAGCTTAGAGACTCAATGGTAGGCAGCTTTATAAAAACAGAGTATGGACAGAAAGACAGCCAGCCAGGCTTCAGGCCTTCCATCAAATGCAGACAGACACAAATGCCAGCAAGCCACTGGCAGAAGTTGTGTCATTCGAGGCCAAAGGTTAGAGCATTGACTAACACCGAGAACATTCGCAGGCCTGAGAGTACACACATTGCTCATCCAGACTACTGGAAGGAGTTAATTTAGCTGTATACAAATATTTGCCAGTTACTTACAGAAAGTTTGTGGCAGATGAAGAAGGCTATACAGTCAGTCTTTCAGGAGTGCATGTAGCACTACCACATACACACAAAATTATATTAAGAGAAAATTACTTAGGTTACAAGGTCAAACAGAGAGCAGTTAGCAAATGCCATAATTAAGATTACCTGAGCAACTTTGTTTCAAGTCCCCAGTGTATCTGAATAAAATTACAGTCTTTAATTGCACCCCGTGCATTTTATCTGTGATGGCTCCTACCTGGGCTAAGCAGTATTTGGCAAGTCTGGAAAATGCAGAGTGCTCTCTAAATGGACTTACTGGAATACCTCTGTAGATTTTTACCAAGGAAACCAAAGCCATGCCCAGTGCAGTAGAGAGCTGGCTTTCTCCTTTGTTTAGAACTGAAGTTGTAGTCTGGTGAGGAGGAGTTTCTTTAAAAAGTCTACGTGTGTGCACAGTTACCCACAGCCAAGCACAGGGAATGCAGTTCTTCCCGTTTTCTTAAGCACTGAGGTAACTATGCCTCCTGGATCCTGCACTCTGGTGACTGGCACCCCCTAAATACTGAAATGATTGATGGAATCAGTTGCCAGCTAGAGTCCTGGGTGGGTAACGCAGGAGAGAGAGGCAGGATTCCTGGATTCCACTTGTGTCTGACTCAGTGTGTGATCTTCAACAGCAAATGTAAGTCAAATCAGGGCATGCTCTGATCTGTCACGGAAGGCAGTTAAGGGATTAATGAATGTTTGTCAAAGCTAGTTTAGTCAATACTGCAAAACATAGGCACAGGTAACTCTCGGGTGTTGGGTCCCATTTTATCAGGGACAGGCTGACAGAATTAATGAGGGTGCTGCAGTGCAAGGCAATGGTACTGTTAGTCTGCTGAGAATATATGTTTCTTCTCAGTACAGGGCTTGTGATAGTGTTTTCTGCTCTCCCTTTCACTTAATTGGCCACTGCCATCCATAGTTGCCTGAATTCATTCATTGAACTGATATACTATTTCAGCTGCATCCTCCAGAGTTCCCCTCTCTTTGCATTGGGTCTGCATCCCTGCGTCCACAGCAAAGGACGGACCCAAATAATCTAAGGACAGAAATATATGCACATGCACCAGCTACTTTGCACTAAGTCCAACTCTTTTGGGACAGGTCAGATTTACTTTTCATGCTCTGAACAGCTTACAGGACTCGCACTACATTTCTAACGTTTCCCTGAGGCATCAGACTAACTGCCGCTGTGCAGAACAATGGAGTAATCAATGCAGGCACAGTGGGGCTGTCTAATTCGCCTGGAATTGGGACAAAATCCATGGGAAGAATTGGGCCAAAATGCACGTTCCCAGAGTGAATGTCTACAACATGCAGTCAGTCTGATTCTTTGGGAGAGCAGCAGACTTGCAGAGCAGCCCACCACAGGGAGCTGCCTCAGAGCTCCTCCATCAATGGTCCTGCAGCAGCCAGGGGAAGGTAGCAGGGCTGTTTTCCTCCTTGGATCCTCAACAGTTCAAAGAGTGAAAAATAGAAGAAAATACTCTTTATTGGGTATTACCTGCTCAGTGGTACTGGGAAGAGTCTGAAAGACAGAGTTTAGTAATGAAATGAGCGTGCAGAGCATCCCACAGTTGGCTTGTGTGCGCCATTGGATGCTAAAATCCAGGTGCCAACTTCCTGCCCAGAAATCAATATTCTCATTCTGAAAATATCAAAATGCTGCAAGCAAGTGTCCCAAATCTGAGACAACCTAAATGTGGGTGTGTTTTGCAAATTATCAAAGAAAAAAGCGTTTGGGTTTCATTTAGATATTGACCCTTTATATTTTAAAATATTTCTTATATAACTTTTTTCCCCCATTGGTAAAATGTTTTCAGGTGAAAACAAAAACATTTAATTACAAAAATGTTAGCATGGAAGTTTTGAGATATTAAAACACTGAAATATGTTAGGAGTCATGAAAAATGATGTAAAGTATTCCTATAATTAAAACTAGTCCAGAACTTAGTCTGGTATCCATATGAATCACAGTAAAACTGAGTTGCTTCTGTATGCTCTTTCCCTGTCTTTGTCACTCACTGCTTTTGCTGAAAAGAAGTTCATCAAGATGATTTTGTGTTACCTATTTTACAGTAGTTAACTCATCAGTTGGAAGTTAGTCAGAGATTAGGAAACATTATGAAGTTATCAAAAAACTGGCATGTTAGGATGAAATCAGTTAATCTTTAGCCTCACAGGATGGAAAGAGGAAATGTAATTGCAACACTGAACTGTGTTTTACAGTCATTATCACTTAGAAAGCCCTTCAGATAATTCTATAATTAGCATGGGACATGTAACGGAGGGAAAAATACCTGTCACGAGAGGAACTCAGTGAATGTTTTCATTCGCAAGTGGGATTTAGCTGCCACGGCAGTGCAATCTGCTGAAACAAAGCTCCTTTGAGTAACAAGTGATAGTTTATGATATCTTAGGGCAGCAGACACCTGGACCTTGACTGAGTGGCATGGCTTAAACAGCTGCTTGTGCTCATCACTAAATAGCACATGTGGTCGGTCAGGACCAAACTGTAGTCACCAAATGGTAAGCGAGACTTATTCCAGTCAGGCAACTGACTGCATTTGTCTGATTCTCAAAATACCTTTCAGCACAATTACTGCTTCAGTCAGATCACTGAATTAAAACCAACTCAGTTTATCACACATGTTGATGTTTATATAGTACCTGTCATCACTCACTTAAATGGATAAGAATATGGATAGAGATTAATTCCTGCTCTGTATTTTGTCTTGAAATATAAACAGTGTTTTTAACTACTAATTCCTGAAGTGTGACACTTTGTAAAAGATCTACCTAAGTCTTAACAATTGTTACTGGTGCTTAGTTCAGGATTGATTTGTTCCAGTGTTATTTATACAATGAACAGAGTGTTTCAGTGATTTCGTCTCTGCTGAGGAAACTCAACTAAGTTTTCAAGTGTTCAAAATCCAGGTTCTAATGCTGAATTGTGTAAATAGAAGATGACAAAAGAAAAGATGGGTTCATGATTCTTTTAGCAAGGTAAGAAAACCATATTGGATTTCTTCTGTCATTTAAGAACAGTTCTTCAGAAATTGCCTGCCTATGGTTTTTGAGTGGAAAACTGCTGTTCAGTTGAACTGTTGTGGGAAAATTCCTGTCTTTGTAGAAAATGTATTTTTTATTGGGGAAAAAAAAGAGAAAATCTATAAATGGAAAGTAACTATTTTGTCTAAAGTATGATAAAAATAATTTTCAATATTACTACTCATAATATGAACTTGGGCTAAAGGACATGCTAATGGATATGGGTTGAAGACTGAGCAGCTCTGGGAAGTGGACAGTTTATGGAGCAGTGGATGACATGTGGAGTTGTATCATACCAACATAGGGGCCCATATTTCCAGAGTCAGATACCTTAATAAAGGCTTCTGATCTCTAGGCTGTGAAGAACATATATAAATGCCCAGTTCAGACTCCCGATTGTCACCCTAAAGTCACAGATCTGGGATTCAGAGCTGCAGTTGTAATGGGCAGCCAGAGAGCTAGAATGATCCTTCTGAGCCATATCTGGGCAATGCCTCTGTTTTCCATCTCCTGTAGGATATATTGGTGGGAAAACTCTTCAAGTCTAGTTTCCAGCTTCTGCAGGCAACTGTATCTTCTAATCCTACTCACATCTGAGACAGGCTTTTTCTTCCTCCTTTTCTTACTAGAATCCTGTTCTGGCTCTCATCCTCTCATGACCAGAGGCTTTCCTTCAGTTTCTAGCCCAAATATATTCATGGATATTTTATACCTCTTTTTCTTTAGTTGTCTTTTAGTTTCAACAGCTCTTGTAGTATCTCTCCCCAGAGTACCTACAGGGAGCAGTAGCTTTAATTTAGCTAGGGAAGAAGAAAAAAAGACCCAAACACTGCTCAGAAAAGAGAATATAATTCAAAATCAGGCCATTTTCTCCTCCTCACCACCAAGCCTCAGTAATTTTGCAAAGTGCTATCAGCTCTGCTAGCTGCACCGTATCCTGCTCTCTGGCAGTAGTGGGGATCCAGGTTGGCTGAGGAGGTGATATTTCCTGCTTGTGAAACATTCCAGTGTAAGGAGGGGGCACTCTCACATAGTCTCCTCTTTAGCGAGTTATATCAATAAATTCCAACCAGAAAATGCCAACTGCATACCATTATGACTGCAATCGCTCCAGCTAGAATGCTTCATATGCTGCCAGAGCTATCAGTGGAAAGGCAATGCTCTCTGCTGCTGCATCAGCTGTCCTTCCAGAGCTGTTCACCAGCATATCCTCTCATTCAAACTCTGATGAGGCGTGTTTCAAACATAACAGAAACCAGATGTTGTGTATTCATTGTATAATTGCACAGCTGAAAAGAGGTTACAAAGTGGCCAGATAGCACTAAGCAGTAACCGCGGGAAAGTATTCTGTGAAATCTCTGCAGACCATGTTGGACATAGCCATTCAGTGCCGTGGATTTAGACGTTTGGGAGAGGTTAACCCTCATTTTGACTCACCTGTAAATCTCGTGAGTGATCTGTACAGTATGCCCCTACGAGACGTGACTTGACTCTCCAGGCTAGCTGCATAGGCCCCACACCTATTTAGTCAACTGACCACGGCTGGCATAGTGCCCATGCGGCACATGAGCATCCGTGGTACGCTGAACACACATGGCATGGCATGTAAAGTTATGAGCTTTGGGTACGACTAGTTCTGCAGAACAAACCCCTCCAAGTGTTCTGGTCACATCTAACCTTTATATTTGTGTTTTCAGTTCATGCATTCATGTGTGTATTCAGTGGGCCAAATTTTGTAAACAGACAAATGGTTGCAGCGCTTATATCAGATCTGTGTTTGGATGTGTATGACTGCACTGCCAAAATAATAGTTTGTCACCATTAGCAATTGCTGACAGTATCATTAGTAATCTAACATTATTGGGTAAACAGGATTTTTGATTACAAGATTTTTATTCTCCCAAAGATTAGAATTTCAATAATAGAAATAGTTATTCAGTATTTGATATCCAGCCAGACCAGTTGAATTTTCGCTAAAAGAAATAAATCCAGCTAACACTAAGCAGGGATACTTAGCCAGATAACTCAAAACCTTGACCAGTCCCAAAGTGCAGATAATTTATGATTTGAAACCTCATGCTATCACCACAGGACCCAGAGAAGTTCAAGGGATACAACATATTTCTTGTTAGAAGCAGTATAAAATTACTCTCTCCGCTGATGACGTTCTGATGTTTGTTACCCATCCAGATAATTCCATGAAATCTTTGCTTGAACTTGTTGACAAAGTTGCTCCAATATCTTCCTGTAATACTAATTGGACAAAGTCAGGGCTTATGCTAGTGAATGGTCTTTGTTCGCTGCTAGTAATTAACTGTTTAATTCTTAACTGGAAGCCTTAGGGTTTCACACCCTCAAGGTATACGCTCAGTGCAACTGCTAAATTTAAAGGTTAGAATCACCAGAATTATCAGGGAAGTGTCAGCAGATTGATTTCCTTTAAATTTATCTTGGTGGGGGAGACTGGCAACTAATAAGATTATGATTGTTCCAAAAAACAATTACGTATTGAACATGCTGCCAGTTGCTATAAATCCTTGAACTTTCCAAGAGATGGCTCCATTATTAGCAATGTTTTTGTGGAAAAATGAGAACCACAACATTGGCATTAGGAAAATCCTGGAAATTGATAAAAGCGAGCTTTTGTTTGGAGGCAGAGTATCGTTTTGGTTCTCACCTCCTGAAACTGAAAGAGGCCCTGTGTGGTTTTACCCAGAGGAAGCTCAAGCCCAGCCTTGTTTATTAAAAATTCGAGCTACAATGTTATCTCCCCTGAAGAATCAGGTTCCATGCTGGCATGATTCACCCCAGCTGGAGCCAAAGGGCTTGCTGCTGGCCTGACTGGGTGTAACTCTCTTTTTGATGACATAGGCAGGGAGTGAATCTTCCCCAGTCTTCCAGAGTTTCACATCCATTAGGACATAATGTGTATAAAATATGTCCTGATCACAGCGCAGTCTCGGCTGCCAGCAGCAGCTCTGGAAGCAGACCTGAATCTTGGAGGTGTCCCATGGGCATAAAAGAGGAGGGGCTGAGCAAGGGGCAGAGACCAACTTTGAGTCTTGCATCTCCCTCCCCCTGCTCTTCTGCTGTCGAGAAGCCCTTCTTCATGTATGTGGTAGCTGCAGAAATGCTTTCTAGAAAGGTATTTTGGGGGACATTCAGTAATAGTAATTAGAGAAAAATGGATTACCCTCCGAGACCACATGAACTGCATTCCCAATCCCTGAAAGTGCCCGTGGTATGACAGAGTCTTTGAAGCTGATGAGCTATGAGAAGCCTCTGCAGTACACTGCATTTTTTTTCCCATTATATCATAGGCACAGTATTGATTCTGAGCATGTCCTCCCACAGGTGAAAATTGTCCTTTACTTCCATGTGTATAAGAATGCTCAGAACATAGGAAAATGAAAAGCAATAAATATACTAACAAGCCTGTTAGAACCGTGAAAAAAAATCTAAAATAGCAGTAGTTATTCTATAAAATTCATGGCATCTCTGGGATGACCTCATGCTTTTGTTGTGCTGGAATGACCTGCATCACTCACTTCTGGTTGTGTCTATCAGGGTAACCTGGTTTTCTCAAAACCAGCTCCAGATTAGAGAAAAATCCTGGCTCCATTGAAGTGAATGGGAATTTTGCTACACACAGGATCTTATCCCCAGATTTTCAAACATGAGGAGATGAAAATTTGGCTCTTAACTTTCCCTTGGGATTCTTGAGTTAGTGGTTCAACTTCCAAAAGCTTTGACACCCACTGATTTCAATAGGAGCTGCTGGAGCTCTGTGAAAAAAGGTTGTTCATTTCCAACACTAAATATGGATGCTGGAATCTTAAAATTAGGCTCCTATTTTTGAAAATCTTGGCCCAAACCTTTATTAATACCACACTACCATGTGCCCTGCATCTATTAGCAAACATAACAGCATTCAGATCCACATCTGCTGTATTCTCTAAACATGGGAAACAAAAATTGTCTTTTAATCAGATTTAGATGAAAAGCTCTCTCTGAAATAATGATAGCCAGTTATGGATAGTCCATAATTTGCTATTAGTTAAAATATTCCCAAACAGCACAGAGGACAAGTGGTATGTGTATATACTGTTCCCAGAGAACTCTGGTAATTGGAGTAATTTCAGCAATTTTCAATTTTAGAGGAAGTAAATGATCCCAAGTAGTTACCTAATGTAATTCTTACTGACAGTATTATAGGCTTGAAACATTTTCTGCTATGCCAATACCACAAACTAGCTGTGCAATTACAAATGTATTTGTCACTTCTGTATTTATGTTATTAACACTGGTAGTTTAAAAAAAAAAGTATTACTTGGGACAGTCTCTGCCTCTGTCCAAAAAAAAAAAAAAAAAGAGGGTTTGATATGTTATTAAAATCAGCATTAAGTCAGATCTCCTCTGATATAATCTGGCCAGAATTAACCAGCTAAATAGGGCTGGCTCTGATCTGAATTTGAATGGGAAACCTCTTGGTGTAATGTAAACGCTGGGGGAAGTGGTAGTACTAGTTCTGTAAGCGGCTTGAGTCAGTAGCCCCGCATTGCTTTTATATTGTGTTGGGCTGTTGAGGGCACTGACTGTGTTTTTAATAAAAATTATATGGGACATTTTGCAGAAGAATTAGTCCAGATGTTTTAGCTGAATTTCAGTTTGGCTATCCTCTGCTTATCTCTCTAGAAACAGCAAGAGTTAGGGTTGCAAAATATTTTCCATTATGATCCTTGCTTTTAGCAGGCTCCTAATTCCCTGAACTGTGTACTTCTGTTTGCTGAAACTTCTTGAGTTCGGCTTCTGTTGTGCAGTGGGGTACGGCACTCTCTGTGCTATGGTTGAGCAAGATCTCTTCAGCCACTTCTGTGTGTGGGAGAGGAACTTTTTACACATTCCCCAGTATAAATTGAACCACCTTGTTGTGAACAGAGCTCTGGTAAAAATCTCCCTCCCCCCAAAATGTCTGAAGTGTGAAGTTTAAAACTTGGCACAAACAAGACAATTGTGGCTAAATGATGATTAGAGCCAGATCTTTATACCTCTCATTTTATATGCGCGTGAGCATGGACATCACAGGACCTGTTGGCAATACAGACTACCACTGAATGTGACAGGGCTATTAGGACCTGGCTCTGGCCAAAGGAGGCAGGAGCTGCCTTCGGTTTCTGCTGTCCTTGAAAATAGGTCCCCTTAATAGTAATATTGCAAAGTAGTACCAGGACTCTGTCTCCTACATCCCCTAGGAAGCAAGAGACAGGGGTAGTGAGAAGGAAACCACACAAAAGCCTTGTTGCATTGCTACATCAGCTTTCTGCATTTTATTACTGGAGGCAGGGTCTGGCTCCTCATCTGCTTTTAATCAAGGCTGAACCCTGTGGTACCCTTGTATGTTTGGGCCGTTTGAGGCTACCATAATAAAAACAATAATAAATAACAACTAAGCAACTGGAGTCTAAAGCCTTAGAATGAACTCCTTCTAGGTCCTAATGGAGTGAGTGGTAAAGTCCCGCTGGACCAGGAGAGCCCCTGTTGCTAGTCCAAAAGGCCAGAGGTGTCTGCAGGACTCTGTTGCGGGACGCACCGAAGCACACCATGCTGCTGTGGGGTTCGTGCTCAGCAACAGTGGCTCAAAGCAGGATCAGACCTTTGCTCAAAGCCAGCTGCCCCACCACATCGTGTGTCCCCACTTCCTACCCATAGCTTTGGCCCACACAAGGAGATCTTATCTCCTTGAGCTTTCTTTCATAAGACTTCAACCTCTTTCATCTTCTACCTTGTCTCTGGCTTGCAGGGAACTCCCAGTGTCGCTGAGGGCATCCCTTTATGTAAGTAATGTATATACCTCAGTGGCTTCTAAATATTTCTGACATTTTTATTGTTGTGGTGTAATGCAGAGGAAGCATTTACAAGTCAACCTATATGTCATTTCAGGGCACTGAATTTCCCTGTTGTTTTGTAGTGAAATGCATTTCAGAGCACAGTGTGGCACTGTGTTTGAAGATGACTGTGACAACAGCCTTTGCATTGAGGTATTGGATTTGTCTTTCTTTCAGGACTGAAGATCACTTCAGCTCAAAGGCTATTTTCACCAGCACTGTAGCAGGGAGCACCCAAACATGATCCAGTTCTTGCCCTGGTGCTGTGTTAGCCTGTCAAGCTGTGCTAGCCAGAGCTACAAGTGACCCAAATGAAAACAAGACCTGAAGTGTACTTGACAGGCTTTTCCCTTGCTGCTCAGCAGTGGTCAACAGTGTGTAGTTTCCAAAATTTGGAAGATACTTGACAGGTTGAAAAACTGAAAACCAGAGGCCACACCTTTAATGCCAGTTTAGACACATGTATAAAGCTTCTGGTTACCCACGTCTGGGAAGCTAATCCACAGAGAGCTGAAAGTATCTGGCAAAGAAACACATTTTGCCTTGGGCTTGATTTGGGGAGGGGAAAAAAAAGTAGTATTTCCAGTTTTTTAATCGTTTTTTGGCAGTCATGGAGCACTGCCTTACAGGATTACTATGATTATAGGCTACAGTGTGCACTGCAGATGAGGACTTTTGAATACCTGCTCAATGCCTGGTTGATGTGGGGCTGGTGAGGACGAGCACTGTGCTGAGCTTGGGCAGAAGTGAGGGCCACATTTGTCTCCCATTTTTTTCAGGTATAAAATATAGACGTGTTCACATTACATCAGTGTGTACCATAGTACCGTAGTAATGTGCTATCCATTATGTGACATTGTATTTTAGATCCTGTTACCAAATTTCTCATTGGTAATAGCAAGAGTGAATGAAGACGATGAGGGATTTTGAATATATCTAGATGGTAAATAGATATGGCCTGTATGAAAGACAGCTTTTCAACTTCCTCCTACTTTACCATAGCTCTTCCTCCTACTTTACCATAGCTGATCCCTTTCCTCAGGTTTTTCCATTTTAGAAGTCTATTGCTACTGGATTTTTGCTGCTAGAGTATCAATGTATTTGAAGGTAATTCTGTTAGGATTCAATTGCTTCTGAACAATTTCACACACACTTTTAAAATAAATTATTTAGTACTGTACATAGATTATCTTATTTTAGGGTTCCTGAGAAGCCAAAGGCAGGACCTTAGCACTCAGCTACTAGCTTTCGAAAGGAGCTTGTTGTTGACAAACCAAGCTGGTTTGTATGTTCTGGCTGTACAATCCCTACAAAGAAAGCTGGGAGGCTGGGCAGGCATTCTCACAGGGCTTTGAACTGATTCCCTGCTGAAAAGAAATTGGGCACCCAGGTCCCATTGGTGTCCTGAACACTGTCCCCTTAACGTGCACTCGATGAACAGTCCATACTAATGAAGGGCCCATTTTTCTGCTGCCCACGTCAGCATCTCCCAGAGACTCCCAAGGGGAACTTGTGCAGGGGAAGATGCAAGTGAGTAAGATGAGTCTGACATGTAAAACCAGAAAAGGTTATGAAACATAGTTTAGGGCCTCTGAAAGGTTTCCTCACAGAGAAACGCAAAAGCAGCTCAGTGCAGTAGTGTAATCGTAACAGTTGATTGGCCGTAAGCCACAGCTCTGTGCTGTTGCAATGTATATTTTCTGCTGTTGAGACATGCCATGATAGGAAGCTCTGACATAGCCACCAAGTAACAGCAGCAGACCCATATCAAGGTCCTTCCTATTTTTGAATGTGGGGTAAAAATGACTGGGAATAGAACTGGAAAACAGAAGTGCCATAAAATACAGAAGAACAGGGGCCCGGGGTCAGAGGGACCATGGCTTAGCAGAAGAGGTCTTCCTGCTGAAAAGAATAATAATGGACTACGAGTAAGATTTGCCTCAGAGACACACAGAGTGTCCACAAGGCACTCACTGATGAAGCACACATTCGTGTGCCACATGCCCAATTCATCATTATTTCAAAGCCATTTCACCATTGTTTCTATTATAGCCCATTGTAATAGGCTTAGATGAGAATTATGTCTGGCATATTCATTCTTAAAATGACCTGGGGAAAGAAGAGCATTGACATATTACAGTGAGAGTATAACGAGTGCTGCGAACTCCAGGTGAGGTGGAGGGCAGTATGGATTCCTCTTGCAATTGCTAAGCCCAACACAGGTAGAAGCAGGAAGCAGTGTCAAATCTTATTTTTAGTTATTTTTTCTGGGAGGATGATTGCTAAAGTTAATATCCCACTGAGGTAGGCAACATTTCACCTTTTGAGCAGCCCATTCTGCTTGCATGTATTAACACTCAAGAATTATTACTTTCTACTGTTTATGGGCTGTAGTATCTATCATGTGTTGACGGTTGCACCCAACCTTTGATGAAGATGTCAAAATGTTTTAAAAAATACTGTTAACTTATAGCTCACCCATACTGTTACTCCACTTTGTGCAAAAGCCCAATTAAATACTATTAGCTTATATCAGGAAAGATATGAGAGCTCAAATTTGCAGCCTAGACTTAGCCAGACTTCCATTTTGTGGTCATCCCAAATTCTCGGTCCAAAAGCTTTGCAGCTAAAATGGAGATTAGTGTCAGTAAAGTTGCTGTAAAGATGCAGAAATTAATAATCTCATCTCTAGAAATAAGGACTGAAACATATTTAGGAACAATGCCTCTGTATGCCTTCTACATATATGGTGAACACTGGGCTACCAGACTGTTAAATCAGGGATGGTTCTGGAGCAATTGATTTACTTAAAGCATCATGACACTTACTAATGCAATCCAGATCTCTTTTAAGGCATGTGATGTTTTCCAGAGCTGTTGAGCTGCTGTAATTTCTCAATGAAATCAGAGAGATGCAGGGACGTAGCATTAATTTCCAGCACCACATAGATGTATCTTAATACAGGGTTTAATTAATGTTCAAATTAATCACCAAGTACTTTGTTTTTTCATTAACCCATATGTATTACATTTTGATAGTCCGTCGGGAAGTGTTCTACTTTGTTTCTCGGCAATACTGTGTATTCAGTTTTTATTGTCTGTGATAAAAGCAGCTCAGCCTTATTATTATCCCAGGATTTGGGTGACAGTAGGGAATGCATCACAGCAAAGCTAAAGCCTAGCTGAGAGCAATTTTACTATTACAGGCACAATTACCATCCATTACAAATTCCAGGAATGAGCACAACCATAACTTTAATAGGTGACTATGTTGCAGCAGCATAAAAAGAAAAATAGCATCCCTCCCTCAGCTCAGAAGAACAAAGAAATAAATAAAAGACTTTTGGTTGCATGCTCTGTATTAAACCCAGGCAGTCCTGAAGGCATTTGGCTCTTTAGTGGAAAGCAGCCCTGTCTCCTCCATCTGTTGCAGTTTCACTTGATTTAGAAGACTATTTAAGGCCCTTGTCCTGCACAGTTAGAAAGAGGCACCTGTGCAGAATGCTATTAGCTTCGGTGAGTCTGATTAGGATCTCTGGGACCTGTTCCCCACAGAAGTGCCTGTGTGCCAGGGTCATGTCTGACCCTTTGCAGCCACTCTTCTTGTCCCAGAGAAAGGACGGGCGTTTGTGTGAAGACTTGGACAGTTCTAGGCCCAAAGTATAACTGAAATTGAAAGGGATTTTCTTTTATTGCTGTTTAAAAAGCAGCAACTGAAGCTTAACTGAAGTTGTTTGCATTTACTTTCTTCCCTCAATTCAACTATTACTGCTTTAAAGAAGCATTTTTTCACTAGAAGTGAAACTCAGACCAAGACCTCATTTCAGGAAAGCACTTCCCTATCCAGATAGCACTAAAGTAAATTCCTGATTTTAAGCAACCACCCAAATGCCCTTGACTTTCCATCTCTTAAAAGAATTGTTTAGGCAAGTGGATGAAACGAGTCAGAAACAGATATGAAGCTGGAAAAAATCAATCCATTTACATTGCCTGTAACCAGAGAACAGCACAAATGCTAGCTAAGGAAGAGAGCAAGTGCTGAAAGTTCAACTGATCTTTTTTTTTTCCCCAGCAAAACTCTTTAATTTAAATAATCTCCAAGTTATAGTTAGTATAAGAAGTATGGACACGATGCTGTTCATGTTCCTTTATGAATATCTCCTGATATCACACCCGTGTGCATAAAGAGTACTGAGAGTCAGTTATTCAGTGAAGGCTCTTGAAGCCTCTAATACCTTACTTGACAAGGGTTCGCATTTTCTTGCGACTTCAGTAATGAATCCAGCTATTGTATGAAAAGGGAAACTGTCTATACAGGTTCTACACAACCTGATTTCCATGCTTACATTTTGTAACTTTTTAATTAATTTGTGTTCTTGAAGTAACAATATTAACATAATTTGTTGCAGAGATTTAATCACATATGACACTTTAGCTACCCAGACATTTGTATTTGAATAACTACTCGTTAGAGCAGGATCTCCAAATATAATAGACTGGTTTTCCTTCCCAGACGTCTGTCCTCCTGTCCTCGAGTAGCCTTTTGTGATTGTTCGGCAGTGTGTTGAATTTATGGAATTATGACCATATGAAATACAACAGCATTTCTGAAGGAATAATGGAGAAATTGCCTTCTGTGCCTGATTTTCCAATAGGGGACCGGCAGCTCAAACATGCCTTTTTTTCCCTAAGGCATTGTGGCTGTGAGTGACCCTGGACAGGGGTTGAGTGCGCAGCCTGGATGGGCTCAGACAAGCGGGTTGTGCCAGGGCATGGCATGGGCACCAGCACTTTGTGCTTCATATAAAGCTATGCCCTGTCCAGATGTTACCGCAGACCTCTGGCCTTAGAAGTCAAGTCCGTGGCCATCAAATACCATTCATGAACAATACAAGAGCAGAGAGTTGATGGTCGAGACTCCTTATCACCGCCACTGACTTAGGCACAGTTCTGGCCAAGTTACCTGTCTTTATACAGCTCTATTTATAAAACAGGGGTGACTGCAGCCCAAAGTGTTTTACTGAGCTTGGCTGAAATATGGTGATGTGCTAACATTAGAGAACGTGGTGTATAATACAATGATAAAAACTGTGCAACTGCCTGGGGTCATTACGATACACTTTCTCTGAGTAAATAACATAGAGACAGAAGTGGTGAATTTTGATTTGTTTTTAATTTAAAATACACCTATTCAATGAATTTTGTACAAATGCATTTGCAGGCACTCTGGCTGTTGTCAGCATTTACATCTGTAAATGTGAAAGTCTGAGGCATAATTCAGTGGTGTTAATTCTTATTTCACTTCATGGGAAAAAAAACCAGAACAATGAGTTAAGTGCCCCCCCCCTTTTTTTCTTCTGTGTCAATAATCCAACCAGTTTAAATGTATATTTATTCTATGTTTGAAATAATGCAAACTATTCAGAATGCTATGAGAGCTATGAAAAACACAGGGCTTGGAAAACTGGCAGTTTTTGTGGTTTTGGGGTTTTGAGTAAAGTTTCACAACCAATCAGCCCAGAATAATGTCCGGTAAAGGCATTTCTGCTTGTTAGTCTATTTATTTATTTACTTTGGCATTGTGAGCCAAGGCAAGACACATTTGGAGGAAGGTCAGTGAAAATGCTCCAGATCTGTCAAAGGGTCTGATCCTGCAAAGTGCTGAGGATCTACTGGTGTTGGGGAGGTGCTCAGCACTCCTCAGAGGTGGTGGTGCTCACTCAGGAGCAGGCTGGAGCACAACCTGCTTCCTCAGGCAGTGCGGGTGCTTGCAGCTTTCCCGAGGAATTTGCACAGAAAGTAAAATCAATATTGGATTCATTTGACACTTTACTTTGGCGGCCACTGGTTTCTGTGCGTCTCCTTCTCTGCTGGTGGCCCTGATCTCATCTGACTTGCTGGAGATCTACCCTTTGCTTGATATTGTGTGTCTTCCAGCAGCCTTCCCACCACAGCGCCCAGCCTGCCCCAGTGGCGACGCCTGAACTATTAACCGAGCACTGGCAAAGACTTGGAACGGAGTGGATGCAGTCTGTGGTTCCTTGTTCCCCCCTCCCCAAAATATGCTAACGTGTCATACAATATTTAGCTCTTGGGTTTAGGTCCCTGGGATGTTAGGATGACTCAAGTTCAGGAGGGGAGATCTCCCTGGAGAATATGTTTGCTCAATGGTTTGCTCAGCTCATTCTGGGGATTTCCAGTGGAAGAGGTTCCCCGTGCTCAGCTGTCACCAGGGGGCTGCCCAGGGGGGGCTGGAGGATGGCTCCAAAAGGACTTAGGTGTTCCCTGGGGAGCGCAGGCAGCCTGGGCTCAGGGTTCATTGTCCCACTGTGCTTCACACCCACTTGTCCACAGCGGTGCTGAGGCCCCAGCACCGCAGGGAGCTGAACGGCTGTCCTCCCAGCAGAGCCCACCGAGAGCCTCCCCGCGCAGGCTGTGCTTCAGCGTGCTGGGGCAGGGGGCCTTACGTACAAGGTCCAAACCAGGGGCGCTTCGCGCTGCGGCTTTTGTTTGTGTCTGCGTGTGACAGACTTTGCAAATATCCACCACCAAGAGGTCTCTGGAGAGGAATAAACAGTCTTGAAAAGTAAAGGCTGCTTCCCCATCCTGTGTAGCCCACCAGCCCCTGCCCCACTGGTCAGGTCCCCAAGGGCATCCCTGCAGCCATAGGTGCAGGGAACAGTCTCATCCCAGTGAAGATTTGTCATTTCCTTGCGCCAGCCACCAGCCTTGCCAGCTGGCCTTGTGGTGCACCCGTGCACCAAGGGGGACATGTGGGCATAGGGGCCTGGCCATGCTGTGGCCATGGCATGGCTGTGCCATGCCAAGGTGGCAAGCCCCAGCAGTCACTCTGGCTCTGGAAGATCCCAGAGGAGAAGCTGTGGCAATTTTCTGAGAGCACTGCCACCTTGTGTCAGTCTATCCTGCACTGTGGTAATCCGTGTCCTGGCACGGACTGGCAGATGTGCTGTCCACCAGAGATCAAGAGATCTTTTCATGGCCCGAGGTAGCTGTTTGACACTGCTGACTGTCCTCTTTAGTGGCGTTGCTGTCATAGCTGCAGGAGCAGAGCCTGCCTGTGCAGCACTGGGCACGACACTCCCATGCATGAGCCAAGTGCGACAGGGCGAAGCAACCATTTCCCTTTGGATCCTGAATGTCCATAGCACAGGCTGGATGTGCAAACAACAAAAGGAGCCTGGAATGCCATCAGCAGTCCCATCTACTAGCTGATTGCTCTGTGCAGTATGGGAAGAGAGGCCAGAGGAATTTTTTGTTGGTTTTTCTTTTTTAACCTGAAAGGTCAATTCTAGTTCTCCCCATCCTTTCCTCTGTGCCCAAACAGATTGTTCAGAGCTGCATGCTTCCATCGCACACATTCTGCACTACATTAGTTTAATGGCACTGTCACTATGAATTGCAAACTTTCTCAGCTCCCCCCTGTGCTGGTGAAACATGGCAACATAAGGAACATCTGTTCTCTTACCCTTTGCTGGAAATGGGAAACATCATATTGCATTTTTGTTATTAGCCTTATTTGGATGCCAGTGGTTTTGTTTCTAAACACATCAAGGCAGCTGAATAACCTTAATTGAGTACTACAGAAAAAGCATGGTTTCATGCAAATACAGCTGCCAGCATAATTATTAGGACAATACTGAACTTCTATTCCTGAGATCGGTTCCAGTTCCTTGGTTTTTATATTGCTCCCTTGCTGCTGAATTTCATTATAAACATCTCCACACAAACCGATCTATAGTTAGGCAGTAAACAAGTTAAGTCCTTAATTTTTGACATTAAAAAGCCAAACAAACCTAATGATTACAATGTGCATTTGAGCCTTTATTTATACACAAAATTAATTACCTAATCTTCACTAGGAATACCTACCACAGGTAAATCTCTGTCTTATGTGACTTCAAACAATCCCCAAGATTCCTAGTGCAATTTCATTAAAGACAACAGATTCCTGCAGCTCCTATGGAAGACAACAGTATGTGTAAATGGAATCAATTAATAATTCCCAGATTTAATTATAATGGATTCATTGTTATTGCATGATCAACCACAGCATGCAATGGGCAATTATGCAAAGCACGTATATGCCATTCTCTAGTCCACCCATTATATAGAATCACTTCATTATTAAGCTTGAAGGCAAGTCAGAGACCAAGAATACAGCAAGGGCACAGAAAGCGGCAGAATCTATTCTAACAATTTTGATGGTGTCTTTCTGCACTGCAAGATATATGCATTCATCATGATGGGCACACTTTTAATGAGCCTTCATGAAAATATTTCACTTTTATCTTATCTCCTTTACCAGCTTACTGGAGCATTCCAGAAAACTGTTAGCCAGGTATGGCTTGCTCAATTTTTGGTAGGTTTGCCTAGATTTGGAGAGGTCTTCCTTGAAGCCTGAAAATCAGGCTTCTGGTGGGAATGATGGAGGGGCTTTTTACCCTACAGATTTAATTAGATTTTATTTTCTTTTAGACCCACAGCAGAATTCAAGGCTGCTTTGGATTGCCCATGAAGTATGTTTGGTCTAATTCCTAGGAGAGATGTGCTCATTGTCACAGAACGATTAGATCTAGTGTCACATCAGTAACAGTTTCTCTTTAAGAAGGGCAGACTGTAAGACCAGCAGAGGTTTTGCAGGTCAGGATTGTGTTGTATCAGCAGAACTTTTGTGGGGAAGCTTGCACAGCACGTGCCTGCCCTGTCTGGCTCAGTCCGTCGTCTTCACAACTAATAACATTTACTCCAAATTTAAATAGGCGCAAAGGTCAGCAAGCCAAATTTAGTCTGGGGGTATCTTTACTGAAGTCAGTAGAGCTGATAAACTTGGCCTGATATTTGCTGTTGGAAGACTGAATAAAAGAACAATTCTTCAAGTGTTTATTTTCATTTTTACAATTACAGAACAAGGCAATTTGCAGCAAAATGTTGCATGCAACTCTGCTCTCAGACCATAAGTCACAAAGGATGCCAGACTCAGTTTTTGGTTTAACTGGTTAACCGGAAGTTTCTACCAGGTTTGTGCTCATTTCTGTCTCCCCCAGTACCTCCTCTCTGAGAAACAGACTCCCTGGATACTATAACTGTTCTGGTCATTTGAAGTGCGAAATCTGTACTGATGGTATGTACCATGGTAGTGGTGGTATATACTTAGTTTTTGCTTCATAAAACTCATATTCCCCGAAAGCTTTATCATATCCCCTGGTATTGGAACTAGATGATCTTTAAGGTCCCTTCTGACCCAAACCATTCTATGATTCTGTGATTATTGCACAGGTCTCCCAATTAGTGTAGTGTAATTCTCAGCTAATCAATTAAACATGTGCCTGGACCCCAATGCAGTCTTGCCTATGCCTCTAGCAATTAAAGGTAAAACTGCCTGTGAATTTTTGGATGAGTTGATATTAACCAGGGTGAAAGTTGTGCATGCAACTGAAAAGAGCCAAAGACTCTGAAAATGAAGAATGAGCATCCTCCTGTCGAGGGAAGATTGGTATGGCAGTTTGTTCAGTGCTTTGCTTGACCTATTTTATTCTTTTTTAACAAATCTACATTAGTAACTTTGCAGTCATTTGTAGTTTGAGTACAGTGTGTGCTATGTTATATTTGTGATTTGTTATTAGCAAGCAGTCCTGAATGGACTATTCGTGGAGCCTGAGCTGAGCATTCGTTTTCTATGCAGTTCAGCATGGTATGTTCCTCATCATCACATTTGGAGCTCTGATGAAGAGAACACAGACCCAAGTCCTCTTGGAGTTAAAGTCTGTGGCCATCTGTTTTATGAATCAAAGAGGGAAACTTTAATGCAAGTAAAGCACCCCAGTGTCCTGAGACACCAAACTGTTGGAGAATCCCCATTTTTTAAATCTTTCCAAGCAGATTCATGTCTTAGGGATGGACCTGAGACCCTTCCTCTCCTCTGACCAAGCCAGTTCCTGAGAGTTTGCCTGGGCTGTGACTCGTGCTTCCAGGCCAGCGTCACTGCTTGCTGTACGTGATGCCTGGGGCACCCCTGAATTCCCCAAACCAAGCAGGGGTGAAAGGAGTCTCACGGAGCAGCTCCCCTGCACTGTGACAGGGTGGTATCCCAGTGCCACGTGGCTCCCTTCCCCTTTGCAGCCCGGAGCAGGGGTGCCAGGCTG
Source organism: Harpia harpyja (assembly GCF_026419915.1). Taxonomy (NCBI): domain Eukaryota; kingdom Metazoa; phylum Chordata; class Aves; order Accipitriformes; family Accipitridae; genus Harpia; species Harpia harpyja. Next base: position 12,029,666 of record NC_068948.1, on the reverse strand, counting down.
AGACACTGAGTGCCCTGGCGAGGGTAGCTGGCACGGCCAGCACAAGTTGCTCCATCGCAGAGCGGGGAGAGAACAGGAAACAAGCGCTGACTCAGTCCGCACTCTCCCCACTTGGCTTTTGAGGCAGCAGAGCCACGCACAGCCCCTCACTTGGGGCAGGCTGCTCAGGCACAGGCTAGTCCTTGGTGAAATTCATTGCATCTGGTGCTGTTCATTTCCTTTCAGTTTTTATCTAGTCTTTCTGGGCTTCCTGTTAGCACCTAATGCCAGTCAGGACAGCACAGTGCCTGCTGCCTGCTGTGAGTTTGCTGTGCAGAAACCAGTAAGAGCTAGTGGTTACAGCAAGGGGCTGTGATTCAGCTAGCATGAGTTTTGGTGCATCCTCCCTGTGCTTTTCCATGTTCTTCTCTCCCAGGAGGTGCGGTGCTGGGCATGAAGAAGAGCTGAGGGGGCACCGAAGGACCTTGATGAAGACTATGAAATGGATCCTGTGTTTCTGCCGGAAGGGGCTATGGGAAGCAAGCAGCAAAGACAAGAAAGTCACCTGTAAAATGTGGATTCTAGGTTTTTTTCTCACTTGTCTCCCCCTTTGATTATCTTTTACTCATGCTGATATAACCATTCACTTGAATATTTTCAGCTTTTCTCAGGCCTGTGAACTTTTGTTTTTATAGGGTGAGCTTGTTTGCCAGGCAGGTTTTCCTCAAACTCTCCCAGTGCCAGTAATTAAGGGATTATCGTAATTACCTCACTGGTGCAGATATTGAGTATTAGCACTTTGGCTGAATGTGCCCACTTTGATTTCTCTACAGTGACGCTAGGTAGGCTGTGGCTGAACTCTGCTCTAAATGGGTGCAGTGTCATTAATGACAGCGCTCTTACAATGGGCACTTTTGTGCTTAAGAAGCTTTCTATACCTTAATCCAACCTGATGCAAGCTACACATGCAAATGTATTACAGGTACAATTTACTTCATGGCATTAACAAAACATAAAAAGAGATTCAGACTGCACTGTGAAGTGTTTAATGAGCTGTGGGTCAGATCCTTGGAGCTGGCCGAACTCCACCGGCTGCAAGTCAGGGCATAATGCTTTCTTTTCCCTGTCCTGTGCCTGGCACTAGCCTGAATGCTCTACTCCTCCCAGGCCTGAGAGTTCTTTTCATTTACACTGTCCTTCAGGGGTCACAAGGAGTTGAAAAATATTGTAGACTCTTTGTGGGTCCCTTTTCTCCATGCAGCTGCAGCAGGGATGGTGTGGCATGCTGCTGACTGCCACTGCACTGTGGTCCAGGTGCAGGGGAGGCTACAGCCAAAGCACACGCATCTGCTGCCCTGAATAGACACAACACACCAGCAAACATGCTCCTGTGAATTCTGAGCAGATGCCTCACCTCGGACCGACTGCTGGGAGGGAGCAAAGCAGCTCTGCTCTTGTGGTTCAGCATATCCAGCATGCCCGCCTTTCCAGGCCTGTTCTCAGAGACTGCTGTGCCTTCCCACATCTGGCTCTTTCATGTTTGGCCTGAAATGGCCTTTCTCCTAATGGCAGCTTTTCCATTGCACGCAGACTCCTGAGGTGATGATAACGTTATGTTTCCCTGCAAGCTGTGTATGAGAAGCCGTGTCTTGTTTTGCTTTTCATCTGCTATAATTGAACTGGTGATGAAACCACTGAGGACCTGAATACCCTTCCACTGTGGTCAATACAAAGCTCTGACATTCATGCGAACGAAGTCTGATCCTCAAGCTCCCTTGCAGATCATTATTCTTAATTCTGGGCTTTGCCCTGCTCCCTTTCTAAACCAGCTATAGATTCATTTGTGCTGTAAGACAAACTGTGCCTTGTCTGCATCGGGAGAGAGCCCACGCTCTAAGTGCATGCTCCTCATTCACAGATGACCAGCCTGAAGCAATAACGATGCCCATAGAGAAATAATCTCTACCATTTCTACAGCCTTTAATTTTTCTTCGTCTTTCTGCCGTAGAGGCTGTATGTTATGTATGCCATCTCCGCTTGCTTCCTGTTCCCGGCCAGCTGTGGATTGATGATAGCATCTTCAAGTTGTTGGACTTCCTCTTCTTGTCTTTAATCTCTTTTGGTTTCAAAATGGCCCCCCACATTTACAGTTACCAACCACAGCAGGCAGATAGCAGCAGCTGGTAGCCAAGCAGACACCACTGAGTACATTTTAAAAACAAAAAGAGATCTGTTCTTTAGGTTATATAAGAGGATTTAGTGCTAAGATTTAGTGAAACTCAGAGTAATTTCTGAAATGTTTGGCAGATAATATCTTAAATGTGCTAATTCTTGACACTTTCAAATTCGCATTGGTTACAGTTCGACTTGGCTGTACCTGTAGGAACAATGATAGCCAGTAACACATTTATGCTGCATAGTGCATAAATTAAAAATGTAGTAACTTAGAATTTTACACTGCGTGAACTTACTTGACTTGCTCGCAGTTGACTCCTTCCTATCAGACCATGCATTCCTTGCCCTAAATCTATAGGCTGCAGATCAGAAAAGCAACACATTTTCTTAAGTTAACACCTGTGCTCAAAGCCAGGCTAAACCAAGCCTAATGTAACCATCCAGTTCTTCAGAAGAAAAGCCACAGGTGATTTTGCTTCCTCTTCCTTTCCTTCTTCATTAAAATCTGGTTTCACAGGGCACAGAGCCTGACTGAGCTGCAGAGCAGATGTTTTGAAGAAAGTCCTGGCCAGAAGCCACTTTGTGTCTGTTTCTGGTTGGTTTTGTTTTAAGATAGAGAGGGAAATGTACCTTATTATATATAGGTGTTTCTTCCAAGATGTATGAAAAGTAAGAACAAGTCAGGAAATGCAGAATTTCTTCAGTCAGGTGCTACAGACCTCCCCAGCTGGGAGTACAGCCAATGTACAACTTGCATAGCTGGAGCATCCGCATGTGTTAAGATCATGAAGATAAGAGGAATGTATCAGTTTGCTGTTAGTATGCACTATTAATTACAAGCTGCTTCCTGAACTGATTTTTATGTTACAGTCATGTGATTCTGCTAATGCAGTTATAATTCTACATCGTTAGCATCAGAGTCTAAACCTGGGCTGGTGGTAGCAATTTTTGCTTCTGTGCTAATTTCTTCAAACATTACCTATCGGTGTGCCTTCAAGACACTGCAAGTTCTCGCTTTCCTCACTCCAGTCACAATCCCCCATTGCAAGGTGTTTTACTTAAGTGTTTTATTGTAGTAGTTTTATTTGAGGCTGTTATTATCTGCTCAATGTTTCATTGGGAGGGAGGTTGTGTTTATCATTCTGGAATTGTGGCCACAGCCAGGAGATCTATATTCAGTTCATGATGCTTCCCCAGATGCTTTACCTTAGGCCTCAACACTGCAGGGTCTGAGTGCCTTGAGCTAAAGCCAGTTGGAGATTGGTATGATCAGTATCATGGACTGGTGCAGGACGGTGGAGGGTTTATCTTCTCTAATCTGTTATCTCCTCTTATCTCTTGCTTCATTTATAAAATGGGGACTGTGTCGTAAAAGTTCCTTTATCAGCTTGGCTTTAGGGTTGTTTGAGCAGCTTTGGTCCCAACCATCTTCTGTTGAAACCTTCATACCTTCTGGGCTTGATCCAAAATCCAGTCAGGACAAATCAGGCCAAAGTCTCTCATCTCAGGCTTTGGGGAGAGGCTGGGAAAGAATATGCTGTGCAAGTCTGATGGCCAAAATGTCCTTAGATTGTCCCAGAGCTAACTGGCAGCTGTAGCTGCACCTCCTGCCCCAGTGTGCTTGCAGCATAGTCAGGGTCCCAGGCTGAGGATATGAGATTCATCCCGTGCAGCTCTCACCTCTTTCATCTTTTTTTATTCCAAGAGCCAGGATGCAGATTTTACATCCTACCTCACATTTTGCATCAGCAGGTGCCTCTTGTCTGATGCTGCCTTCTGACAAAATAGCTCCTGCATCCATTTCAGCTGGTTTTGCAGAGCAGCCCACCCAGCAGAGAGGTGTGTGTGCTGAGCCCACACCACTCACCTGAAGCAAGGTTGGCCACTCCAGTGCAGTACACCACAATGGCACCCACCTCCCTGGCAGGCTGCTGAGTGGCCTTTACCGCTGTGGCCTCCATCCTTAGACCTTTTGTAGAGTCTGCGCATCAGGACAGTAATCCAGGAGGTGAGAGGCCAGTGCCTGAGCTGCTGTGCCCTGCAGTAGCAGCAAGGAGATCAATGTGGTATTGTTAGCACGGGTATCACAGCCACTATCTCAACTGTCTAGCCTTTAGTAAACACCCTGCATGTTACACAGTCGTTTTGTCTCCTGGCTTTACAGAATCCCCTGACTGTCCAGGAAGCACCACAGCTGGCAGCCAGGAGTGGCCAGCAGCTGCCTTTGAGTACATCTGAGTTTTGTTTTTCAAAGGGTTACTTCCGCTCCACCCCCCCAAACTCAGGACAGGGAGACGCCAACCAAAGGGGAAGGAGACAGTGGACAGAGAGCTCAGCCTTGTCCTATTGGGCTGATACACGCACTCCCTCTGCCCCCACCTGATCTCTGTGACCTGCTGATGCAGAAATCAAATTGTCATTGGCAACAACCCATGTTGGCCTGAAAGCCACAGATTAGCTTCTGAGAAAGCCTGATGTAACTATTCATTTTCATTACCAAGTCTAGAGGGGAGACACCCCCCCCCTCCCCATACGCCTCCTCCCTCCCCTTGGTTCAAGGATTTATATTTCCACGTAGTAGGTGGTGGTGGTGGACATGATACATGTGCTTGAATGGACACGTTTAGATGTGAGCCAGAGAAGAACTGGTCTCCTCTCCAGGATGCCTCATCCTTATTTCCCCATTGAGATTGTGCATATGCACAGCACTGACTTTTCAGAGATGTTGGACCAATGGGAGCTGTAAAACTTCAGCTTGTGTTTCAGCCCATATGTACTTTGGTTGTGACTGAATATTGCATCAGAAAAATATTTAATGGTAAGGAAAGAAAGAATACTCCTTCTCTGATATAAGCAATGTATTCTCAAGAGCTCAAACCTGCTACCTTTGCTTAAGCTAAACAGTACTGTGTTACGTTACGTTACGTTACGTTACATTATCAAAGGCTGAACACTGATTTTTGCCAAACTGGTTTAAGTCCAGCCTTTCTCTACTAGCTTCAGGGAAGGCAATCTGGATTTATCCCATTGATTGAGAGTTTCAAAGCAATCATGGCTTCACACTTCCAAAGCCATTACATTTAATCTCATCAATGAACTGAACGTGCAAGCAATGTAGGAACACTAACAAATAGGGAAATTCTGCCCTGAAAGCCCAGCAAGACCTGCCTTTATCAGCCCAGGACATATAAATCACTTTCTTTTCCAGCTCATTTAACCTTGGCCAGTGGCTTTATGCCTCAGTTTGCTCTGTTTCCAAAAATGTGTCCAGTTCCTCTCTTGATGCATGGCTAAGGCTCTCTTCTATCGCTGACTCTCTCAACTGGGTAGTATCCCAGCCCCTCCTAATTGTGTAATTCTGCCTCAGTTTAAATATATTATTCCCCTTTTGCTTTCAAATGAGTTATCTCAGAAACAGCACTGGCACCGTGAAGTCCCTTTAGCTTTCTGGTTTCTGTGTACCTTTCCTAGAGGAGCTCTAACTTTTTACTAATTTATATCTCACTCCCCACCATCATATGTGCAGCTGCTGTTAGAGTCCACAAGACACACATGCAAGAGGGAAGGAGAGACCCATTTGCTCTTTAATGTGAAAAACTCAGAGCTCAGTTCAGTGAGTGGTGACAACACAGAGAGAAGCTGTAGAGATGCCTATGGCTCACCCTCACGGGTTGGTGCATGCTGTGGGTGCAGGGCACCCGTGGACTCCTGCAGCTCATACCCCTGTTGTGGTTGAGGTTTGGGATTGAAATGTGGCGGAGGCTTTGCCACTGCTGTCACGTTTGTTCTTTGGTGGCAGCTGGGACCTCTGAGCTGGAGCTCAGAAGTGTCCGAAGTACATTTGATGGAAACAGCAGGAGGGTGAGCAGCTGGAGAAGAGGATCTGTGACCAAAGGGACTTCTGAGACAGGCTGCTGGCATTGACACTGTAACGACAGCTCGTCTGAGCTAGGCTGGTCTAGGGTTGTGAATGTTTCAGTATAAAGCTCTTAAAGGGACTAATTACCATTAAACCAGCCAGACTGTTGAAAATTAAATCCATGCGCTGGCTATAGTGATGTTACCTCCATAAGGAGATAACCTATGTCATGCTGACTCTCAGGTCTGCTGTGAGTGGGACACAATGCTGCTGTATAGTCTCCACATGTGCATGGTGGGGGGAGGCAGAGCAATGCATTCCTCCTGGTGTTTATTCTTGCATAGGAAGTGCGAGAAGATGCTATGATTAGGACTAATGTGTTTTAAATGGAGCCCAGTGTACCTTAGGTGATCAGTGTACATATTCCAGCACAGTGGGCTGTACAGAGTAGATGGCATCACATAGAGTGCAATTATGCAGATGTGTAGTGTTTCTGTAATGCATTGCTATTCTAGAAGACATAATATAAATCTCTGGGTTTCCTGCAAAAATGTCCATTTTTGCTGTCACTGCCAGCTTGCCAGATTGTTTTGTCATCTGCTCAAAGCTTGTTAGGGCTTTGGAGTGCTGTGCAGGAAAACCTCTCAGTGAGATGTGTGTTGTGAATTACAGCCCTGACAACTATCAGAGGGTGCATGCTGAGGTGTAGCATTAATATTTATTTGGGAACAGATGTCTTGGCTATTAGCCAGGGCACAACCTTGTTGTGTTAGATGTTGGGGAAAAAAAATGGTCCCTGCCCCTAAGAACTCACAGTCTCTATATAGCAACTGTTAAAAATATTGACTATCATTTTAAACACATGAATGATTTAAAGGAATAGGTAGAAGAAAAGTGTGGGTGGAGGGTAATGCTATAATAACATTTTTCCCCTGAACTGAGTGAAACATTTCCAACTAATGGCTGATTTGCATATTTACATTAGCTGGGTTTTAAGTATCCTTTTTTATTCCAACTTTTTACGCAGATAAACCTTAGCTACAAAATAATCTTATTTTGCTTATACACTGATAAAGATGTTAAGTAAGAATTCTTAAAACATTTTCCTGCTCTGTAGAGACATGGGGATGTAGCAACACCATACTTAAAAATATTCTTTCCTCTTCCTGGCAAGATTTCTAATGCCAGTGGAGCATGACAACATCTCCTTCTGCTTTGATAATGTCATGCATGCATGCGCCTGCTGTTAGTTGCAGGACAATGACTTCACACCAGACACAAATGGGCAACAACTGGCAAAACCAAAATAAGACTCTGTTTATGTTGATAATAGCTTTCCTCTGTGCTTTGTGTGCTCCTTCTAGTGGGGGAGCTAATTCCAGCTTTGGACCAGTTTGCAGCTGATCATCTGCTCAGGATGGCTTTTGAAGTCATGATGTGCCGCAGGGTTAGAATATGTACGGATTGTCCCAGTGCCATTTGCAGAGGTGAGCAATAGCTGGCTTGGCAGAGATTTGACACTCCAGAAGGGCTGTGATGGCTCCTGTGCCAAGTCCTTGTGATGAGCATCCAAGGGTTAAGCTACACACTTTTCTACATCCTCTCTTCTCTTTGCATGTGCAGCAAGATGAAGCTTGCCTCACTATTTGCTTTTCTAAATTAAGATATCTTCTGGCAGGGCACCACTCAGGAGCTCACAAGAACACCACTTGAAATGATACACACTTACTGGCTGTGAGAAGCCAGAGACTGATGAGCATTAAAACTTGCTCCCTGCAGATATGTAAACGTGGTCTCCACACCTTAGTATCAGCACAGGGGAATGTGGACATGCTTACAAGAGCCATTTCTATGAACAATGGACTTTAACCTTCAAAATTAGAGGGTGGACAAGAAATTAACTGTTTATAATGCATATCTGTGGAGCATGTGGATGGGGAAAAAATTTGCCCAGAGCCCTGAGGCTCAATCCTTCACTATGATTACTGGTGAGGAGAGAGTGAGAAAAATCATATGATCTTCCCTGACCTTCTCCCTTTCCACCAGGAATGAGGGGTGAGAGGAATACGAGCCTTCCTCTGATTCACCAGATTAGTACATCTTCCCCAGAAGGAGGAAAGTGCCATTTTGAAGCTTGTAGCCCTGGTAAGGAAGCTCTGGTAATTTTTTCCCCAGGCAGAGCAGCAGTGGGCTCGGCGTGTCAATGTTGATGACAATCCAACAGAAAGCATAGGGAGCAGAGGCTTGACTCATCACCATGGGTGCAAGAGCTGTTCTTTGAACCCACTGCATTCATGGGAACAGCTTTCGTGGAGACGTGATTCATTATTGGGGAAGTCCAGGATGAAGTATGGACACCGCCTCCCCAAAAGGGACAGCTGTGGTGTTTTATGTGGACTCCTCCCCTGACTGTCGTAGCACTGAAAATGACTTGCTGCTTCTGGGAATGAGCCACGTGGTGCAGATCTTGGAGACTTGTCTCCTCACTGTCAGTTCTGAATTACTAAGACTGGGCCGCTACACGTAGTGTCCCCTCAGAATGGGGTCTTTGCCAATAAGGGCTTGCAGACAGTTTAATGGGTCTTTCTCAGGAGCCAAAAATATTGCATGGGGATTTCCAGAAAGACCTAAGGCTTTTGTCTTTTTCACACTTTGCAGAAAGCTCGTGTACATTTAATCCACCTAGTTCAGGAGTGTCACACACTCTGTGGCCTAACCTTGGTTACACAAGATGACAGCACCAGAAAATTGGTCCATCACTTCTCATCGACAGTTCTGCTACAAATAAGCCAAAAAATTTTGGGTTAATTCTGATAATCCACAGAGATTTTGTGGAGAGCACAGGTAAACCTCAGAGGGAGGCACCAGCCCTGGACAGAGAACTGCAAAAATGAAGGGTCAGAAAGAACCAGTGAGGGTGAGGAAACATGAGACAATATGTGTATCCTGGGACCAAAAAGTTTTGAGAGTTTTTATCATGGAAGCATCAACTTTCAAGTGATGGACAGTCCCAGTAGGTGACTTTGAGCTTTAGGCATCTTCTTTGTCAGTTGTGGTGAAGTTTGAAGGACGGGGAAGAAAGGAGGAGCATGCAAGACTAAGGGTGGAAAATTCAGATGAATGGTATGGTGGGGCATACATCCAGCATGAAGAGGGTGAAGAGTATCTGGAGGGCAAATAAATAAGAGATCAGAAAGAGTAAGTCTTGAGAGAGCACAAGGACTAGGGGAAGCACAAGGACTGTTGAAGGATGCAACCCAGAGCAGCTTACATAAAAACATACTTGGCTCCAGAAATTTCTAATCTGGAGATGGTTGGCGGCTGGGAGAGCACTCAGGGGAAATATTGTATGTGCTTACCCTGTGCTCATACTTTTCCCGAGGCATTTTGCTTTTGCCCACTGTTGGAGACAGGAGCTAGATGGACCTTTGGCCTGGCCCAGTGTGGCTGCTGTTATGTTCTTGTGCTTTCGTGTTGTGAAAGAGTTGGAGTCCTTGTGGTAAGTCTTGCGTTCTTTAGCACAAGCTGCAGGACAAACTGCGCTTATCGCAGCGCCATTGCTGAGTCAGGCACAGAAGGGATCTTGCTGACATTACTCATTGCTTTGCGCACGACATGCTGAACATATTGTGAGGAGAAGACTCTGTGTTTCCCAAAAACAACTGGGCTCTTCAACAAGATTACTCTTACGTAGGTACAGCAAATTGCTGCTAGTGTTCCTGTCTCCTGCAGCCGGGCTGCTCCAGCTCCAGGCTACGGAGGGGTGGCAGCAGCAGCTTTCTGTCTAACAGCTTTTGTGGCTGTTTTGGGTTAGCAGCCACGCTGCTGGGTTGCTGGGGCTGCCTGGGGAGCCTCTCCTGGGGCATTCCCCTCACCTCCGGCACATTGCGACCCAATGTGCTTGTGAGGCTGCTTTTGTTCCCTGAGGGGATGGAGGGGTTGGTGGATCCCGTAGTTCCTCTCTCTTTGGTAGCATCCCAGTGGCTGGTGACAGGAGAGCTTTCTGAGCCTCCTCTCTGGACCTTTTGGCTGCGTCACTCCTCCCCCACTTCTTTGGCTTGGTACTCCCAACTGTCTTGAGGTTGTAATTATCTCCCATGAATAGTGCTATCCTGTTTTGTCTATCACGGCTGGCATTACCAGGAGGGGTCTCCATTTTTCCAAGAATACTGTGTCGCTTTTTAAAAATAAGTATCTCACAAGGAGGTTAATGCACTGTTAGCATCTCCTGATAGCTGCACTCACCTTCTTTTTCCTTTCTGCTTTTCCTTGTTTATTCATTCCCATGGTGAGAATGACAATATTTCTATCTATTAACAGGTAGGAAGAAGGGGAGTCTGTTTCCAGAGTAAATGGGAAGACAAGGAGGGTCAGAGCAATGTTTATACACGTATACAGTAATTTCTTGCACAGTGTATGCATACATATGCACGTGAACTACATATATCAACAGTACTTTTTTTCTAAGGTCAATGTTTTTTCTCGGCAAAGCCCAGACCCCACTTAGGGGAGGAACAAGCCTTGCCAATAACTGGATTCAATTTATAAGAAACTAGGTGGAAATAATGATGAGGAAATGAGAAAAATAAGCTTTTGATGAAATAATTAATGACTAGTTGTGACACAATCTCACAGCAGCAATCCAAGGCTCAGGGAGATCAGAGGAGCCCATCCGCTGCCAGACAATGCTTACCATGCAAAGCCAAGTAGCCTCCTGTTTGCAATTTAAAATCATAACCATATACATGAACTGCAGTTGGTGGCGGCTCGTTTGTTTTAAGTTCTCTCCTAACAAAGTAACAGCACTCCCTTTGCCTTGCATCTGAAGGAGGAATGGACCAGCGGGTTCCAAGCAGTTATGTAGCATGTAGGACAGGTCCAGCTCTACAGCAGCTAAAGCCAGGAAATGAACATTTCAACATGTGTGAATTATTCTACTGCCACCAAACTGAACAGAGCTCTACTGCTCGCAGATCTGGTCCAAAAGACTGAAACCAGTGCTTCTTAGCTGGGGATGTCTGGGGAAGGGAGGGACTTCTGAAGAGTCTGCAAAAGGTGCAAAGGAAAAGCAAATCTTTTGTCAGCAGTCTTGCATTTGCTATCACCGAGTCCTCACCCCCATCGGCGATATTGTTATGAACCCGCAAGTGGACAAAGTTGAAAAACACTTGGCCCAAAATATTTTTTGTGGAAGGCTCAATTCTGCCCTCAGAGCTGATGTTCCTTACGCCCACTATGCAGAGCTGCAGATGCCCCTGTGGCAGTGGGTTGGTTCAGCTCAGGAGTCACTTTTGAAGGAAATCTCCCTGTTGTCCCCACTCACCCAGTCCTGCTTGCACTGCAGTGTGGTCTCAGCTGTACAAACTGGATTGCTCTGCCTGAAAGCAAACCGGCAGAGGTGCTCCAGGAGTGCACCAAACGGGCTCCAACTGCTAGTGGGGGTGTTCAGTCCACATCGCCAGGCTACAGCTGGTCTGAAACCCCTGAAATCACTGCGATACAGACACAAAGATGGCCACACCATGTATTTCACAGCACAGTCTGCTTCTTTGCAAGGCATTACCTGTCAGTGTCAGCAGAGCCACTGCCACCATCTTTCGCTCTGCTCCCGAGTGAAACGCAGGCTGATTGCGGAGGTGCAGAGCCACCATCTCCCTGCTTGGCTCTGGCGTTAGCTCCTTTCACTGGCCTGCTCTGCACATCTACTGTCCCAAACAGATTAGTGGGGGAAGGCATGATGGGAGACAGTCCCCTCCTAATCGCTTCCGGAGGTCCTGTTTCCAGCTTGGTCAAGGCACTGCTGAGTCATTTTCATGCAGAATGAGTTACGGCTGTGTTTAAAACCACTTTATTACCCTTCAGTAATCCAGAGCTCAATCTTGCGTTTTTAATGTTGCTCTTCTAAAGGGCAGATTTATATGTAAAACACTTTACACTTTGGTTTCCTCCTAAATAATAACTAACGTTGTTCTTCTGAGTGCTTTATGGCATTAGCTAACTAGTCCTGACAACACCCTGGTTTTCCATATGCACAGCAGAAAGCTTGGATGAGCTTCTTAAGTCTGGTGTTTTCAATTCTCATGATTTTATTGTGAGTCTGGGGTGGGCTTTTTCTTCAAGTCTCAGCTCCTGGAAGCATATGATCACATGACTCTCTCACTTTTCTTTTTTTTAAACAATAAATTTCTAAGTCTTCCGGTTGCAGGGAAAAGCCTGAAAATGTGATCCAAATGCACTGCAAAGCTCAGAAACCAGATGCCAAACAACAACAAGCCAAACTGTGTTGCCATTTTTAAATCTCTGAAGTTTTAAGGCAATCTAAGCATGGTCTGGGTCTTCACCCATATTTTCTGAGTGTGGAGGGGCTTGGCAGTAAATAAAGCTTCATATTACAAAGAGGCAAAGGCAAATAAAGTCTTCAGGGATGCTAATATTCTCCATCTCCCCTCTCTTTCTTGCTTGTTTCTGATTCTTGTCCTGCATGTGCTTTGCTTTCCACATTGTGAGTCGTCACGTTCCTCACAGTGGTAAAGAAAAGCACACAAATAAATCTTTGCTGGAACAGAGAAAATTTTAAATCAAATCAAAATTTTACAAACAAATAAGATCAAGGTTTTAAACTCTTCCATCTGTTACTGTGCTTGTGGAGTGCAATGTGCAGCAGGCCAGGGCATACAGTTCGTGACTCTCAAGGCTACTGTAACAAAACAACCATTACTGCTGCTGATGCTACTACTACTACTAATAAAATAGAATTGTTAATTGTTAAGTAGAATTTGTAATTGTGATCATCTGCTTAGAAAGGGGCAAGAAAGTGTGCAGTAAGCTTTTCTTGCACTGTGGCACTGCAAACCAGCTATTTCCACATTGTAAAAGGAGCTGGACAGCAAAAAGTGATCAATATATTGATTTTGTGTCACAGATTTTGTGTTTCTTCTACTTCCTTATTGGTTTTATACTGACCAGTTTAATTTCTCCTATTATTTCCTGCTGACACGGTCACAGGTCAGAGAACGTAGCTGTCTGACTATGGGACAGCAGTTTAGATTTGTCTCACTAGGTTTTTAGTCCTGTATAATACTTGCTGCTCAAAAGTGCTATTGCTATTTCAATTATACATTCTGTATGGGAATCTAGTACTATTTTAATTACTCTGTGCATGTATTTATTCTTTAGCTATTAGAAAATCTCCGTTAGACTTTAAAGTCCAGAGCTTCCCTGAAGGAAATATTTCCCAGCCTGCTAGATCTTAGTGATACAAGATCGTCTTGATATTTATTATAAAGCATACTTTTTTTCATTTTCTCCCATGGCTTCCCGACAAATATTTCTGTGGCTCCCTGAACAAATCCCTTGTCCCTCCAAGTTGGATAGTTGCCTCCCTCTCACTTCTGCTCAGCTGAACAATATCTTCTTCTCCTTTAAGCATTTTAATCATGCTTGCTGGTTTTTAAACCATTCTCCCTGTTTGCTCACATGTTTACACACTGAGTAGAAAAAAAAGTTTTCCAGGTAGAATCAAAAGAAGCAGTGGTTTCCATCTTGCGGTGCACAGTTAATATATTACCGCACCTTCACATGTCAGACTGCCAGCAGAAGCCACGGAGGAGCAATCTGTGCCAGCCACATGGAGCTCTGCCATAATCGGTCTGTTGTAACAGCTGATGGAAGGGCCAATTGCTTGTTTCAAGTGTTGACCACAAACTCATTTAGACAGGTTTTGTCTAGGAATCCAGGGATTCCTGTATTGCAATCTTCCTAGGACCAGTTCTCTGCCCACTTCCCTTAGAATAAATCTGCATGAGTAAGATTGCTTTAATTTTGCAAATCTTTATTTTTGTTTCAGTTTGGAGTGTTCAAAGGCAGAAAACCCTGGTTGACTTTTGCTCTTGTCAAAGGCAGTCCATGCTGCGGGCAGAGCAGAGTGAGACCAACACAGAGTGCTTCTGACGGTCCCCTTCAGATATACTAACAGAGAGCAAAAATGTAAGAGAGCAACCACAGCATCTGAAGAGAACTTTTCCAAACACGGAGGGAGGGGCATGCTGGAAAGAGAAGAGCCTTAATATGTGAGTAAAAATTAATGAATTATTCTAAAATGGCTGCACTGAAATTTTACACTGAGGAAAGTGACCAAGACTCCAGTTGATGAATTTGCTGATATCAAACAAGTGAATTGCTATCAAGCACATGAGAACTACCAACAGGTCCTTCCCTGAGCTGACTCCCTGCTAGACCCTTTTCTCTCCACTTCCAACAGTAACAGTAACAGCATCCCTTCAAGAGGGAAAGAGTTGCTGTTGAGCTGATCTGCGGCTTTGGCGTGGCTACCTGGTGGTTGTGTGACAGGGTGCCTTGGCAGTGCCTTTGCAAAGTCAGGTTCTGAGCAGGAAGCAGGCTAACACGTTTCTTGCACAATACAAGGCAAGAAGGGAGTAAATTTATATAGGGATTTTTTAACATTAAAATTAGGTATCTAATCAGATGGGCATTTTTTTAACATGCATTCTAGTGTAGAAGGAAAGATGGGATATTAAGTCAAAAGGCTGTGGTTATATCATATGGGCTGATAACAAATTTATGAACTGATAGATACACGTTGATATGCATCAGATGACTGATTGCTCATATTTATATTTGTATGTTCACAAAGGGGTACGCAGATTGAAAGATGGAAACATTCTTCTCCAGACCCAGACAAGCATTCAGTCTTTCAAGAAGGAAATACAAAAGGGAAGGCTCAGCTGGAGGCAGGGCTGGTGTTTAGCTGCCTATATTTTGGCAGCTTCTTAACTTTAGGCCTCAGTCGCCTATAGAAAATGGGGGACAATGGCATTTCTGTACCTTCACAGGGTTTCTAAAGAGAACTACATTAAGGGGTATGAGATGCATGGGCAGTCTAGTAAAGGAGGTGGTTTGTATATACAAGGTAAACAGCTAACTCAATAGGGTAGTGATTCCAGAAAATATCTTGCTGAACTGAGGCATGGGAAAGGGACATACACGGTACTGATTCAACTGGCTGCACTCCTCTGTGTCATTCTTTGATAGATTTACCATGCAATTTTGGTTTGTTTTCCCCTCTCCAGTCCTTCAGAGAGTGATTCCTGTTGTGATAATTTAACACATACCTTACAATATAGCAACTCAAGACGGTGGATTGAAAGATTTATGTTGCTGATTCTGCAACAAATGCATCAAGTGCCAAATGTGCTTTCAATAACTTCCTGTGTTATGCTGAGATAGTTGGTCAAAGGCATCTTAGTGAAAGACAAAGACAGCTCAGAGTCATACCTGGGCATGAGTTTGATCCGCTGTGTTTTATGCACTTTTATTTACTGCAGAGGCAGTTTGTTTCACTTACAGCTTTACTCCTCCAACAACTATTGACGCAGTTTAAATAAGCTGCACTCCAGTATTTGGACATTGACCTGCTTTTTACTTGTTTGTTTAGTGAAACTGCCACATAACTGACCCAGCAGAGTCAGGAGTTATAAACAAACTTTGACTGCAAAGTGTGTGTTTAGTTCAGCTTTCACCTTGACACAAAGCCTTTGCTTTCTGGAGGAGCAGAGACACTCTCCACAGTACATCAGCACACAGTGCACACCAACTCCCCTCCAGTAAAACGCAACTAGAAAAAGGCAGAAAAAGACCCCATGGCATGCGGGGATTTTTTAATAGAGTGTGTGATTAATTTACAATCTATTTATGTTAATTCATTTCAGTATTAGGCTTCTTCATACCTTTGTGATATATAAAGCTGCTGTGAAGATATTGGCCTATGATCTCATTTATGTCACTGTAAATCCAAAGTAACTCACTTGAAAACAGCACTTACAGTAGGACTCCATCAGCGTCCCTAATAATTAATTTGGCCTACGGTAGGTTTTTGTTCTCTACACATGAAAGTGCAAGTCATCTTGTTTGTAATGTGTTGGGTTTTTTGAGGCAGAAATATTTGCTAAGGCTGTAAATATTTAAATCCATCTAAATATTCTAGAATATAAATTCTGTTCTATTGAATATTTTAATCTGAACAGACAGCACCTACCTTGAAAATGTAATATAAAGCTTATAATCTCTAGTTTAAACTATTAAAAGCAGTCCAACTAAAGTTGGACAAGAAAATAGTTATGGTATCAATTCTGTGGTCTATGGCAAGTAAGTGGCAACTGTAACTGAATGACTAATATCAATACCAGGAAATGACCACCATCAACTGTACAAAGTTAGCAATGCCTTTCAGAAATAAGTTGTTCAGGAACTTGTGGAGGCTTCTTGTGACTTGAAGAAGCTTTCAGCAGTGGACAAATAGACAAATCTTTAAAACTATATGTTTGCACCAGTAAATTCATTCAGAGATGTTTTTCCTAAAGGGATTCCCTGCAGGGGAGCTATTATACATGTTCTAGCCTGAAACTTGAGCTGGCCAGAGAATGGAAATAGTGTTTCACAGACGATTTTGAGATTTTGAAATTTGTTTTCATTCCAATTCAGAACAAAACCTCAAAATGTTGAAATTCTCCACAAAGGAAAATTCCACAAAAATAAATAGTTTTGGCTTATTTAGGTCATTATAGCTTTTAAAAATGCACATATTATATAGAATTAAAAAAATCTAAATGTTTTATTCCAAAATTGTTGGCATTTTTTTCCTTAAAAAAAAAAGTTGGTAAAAATAATTGATTTTTGATTGTGACAGAATGACATTTTTGAAGGAAGCTACTCCACTAAATAATTTTCCATCTGACGTTCATTAGAGATCCAATTGACACGTTATCCAGACCTTTTGCTGTAATGCAAATACTCTACAAATAGTTTAGCACCAGAACCATGGTCTATAATGCTGCTGCTGCTTGTGAGCTTCTTATTGCATGTTTGTGCTATGGCAAGACCTAGAAGGTCCGCACAGATGTCTCTTTCTCCTTGGCAAGGTGTTAGCAGGAAGAAAAGAGCACTTCTTCTGAAGAGAGCTCTCAAGGTGTGAGAGAATTGGCTTGAAGTTGCTCTTGCTGCCACCAATCCTCCAACACAAGAAATCCTCTCCCTGGCAGGGGAGCAAGAAAATAAACCAGCAATCGACACCAACATGGGCTCCTTCCATTGAAAGGAAATGACACACATGAGGAAATGTGCTCCTTCTCTGTCACTAACAGGGCAAAGTCCACGGTGAACAGACTCTAGGGCACTTTAACAAATAGCAGTGTCAATAGCTTGTATCCCAGAGCTGAAAAGAGACAGACAGGCTTTCAATGCCTCCGCTGAATTTTGGAAGACTTGTGCTGTTCCAGGGTTATCTGAACAGAGGGGAGTTTCATTTTTCTTCCATGTCCAAGTATGACCTATTTGACACCACAAACAGATGGAGGATATATCTCTAACTGAAGACTACCCAAAGAGGAGCTTCAGGTAATACAATAAACATTGGCCATACTGCATTGCATCAGTACAGCAGCAAGGGAGAGAAGCAATGAGGATTGCACTGTATTCAGTGCAAAAGCAGTGAAGGCAAATACCCACCTGTATTGGCTGCCCTCCCATCCCTCCTTAGGGGCCTGGACAAAATGGGTAGAGCTAAAAGACTTTACGGGTGCTGCTGCCTCTTTGCTTCTGATAAGCAAAACATATTTGGTGTGCGTCACCCACAATGACAGTGGCAGGTGATGAGGTTATTGGATGACAAACCTGGTCACACAGGTCTAGTGAGATTCTTGCCCTGCATGCTGTGCCCAATGAGGAGGAGCAGCATTTGGGTCCTTATTGTATATACACAAAGCCAGCATGTTGTCTGCAAGTGGGACTTTTGGCCTTGGAGTGTAATTCTGGAATATGTTTTTCTCCTTGGGATATTTCTGAACTGCAGTCAGCGTGCTCCCCACTAGAAAGTGACATGTAGGAGCCACCCTCTCTTGTTGAAAACTTGGTAGAATGTCTGTACAATATTACGGTCACCAAACTATGTCTAAACCTAATTGGTTGCATGTGGGATTGATGGCTGTAATATAAAGAACTGAATGTACTGAAGACCTGCCAGAGGTTGTGGAAAAGATCAAAGAAGGTCAGATAAAAGGCCAAATGTAGCTTTAGTGAGAGCAATTGTAATTGCAGCACTTGAGTGGAAGGGCTCCTGCCAGCTCTGAGCTGTGCCTGTGATCTTTCGTTGGGTGCGTTGAGATAGGCCTCGACAGGGTCCACACTTGACACACATGTCCATCCTCTCATGGAAATATTATGGTCCAGGCAGCTGCATCTTCAGCCAGACCCAATTCAGCGTAAAGAGTTCAAAATATTTCAGTCCCCTGGGAAGTAAAAATCTCTTTTGAGAAATTTGTAAATTAAATGTCTTAATTGTCAGAAACTCCATAAAAGCATCGGGAAAGAGGCACCAACCTTCCTGGTAACATTGCCACCCTCCCATTTCCCCAAAGACTGTAACCACTGCAGAGCTGTTACCATCATGTTGTGCCCCCACACAACAGCCCCACTTGAAGGCCAGGAATTCACTGTATTGCAAAGAGAAACCATTAGAGTTCAAAAACAAGCCCCCAGGGTGCAGAGACCTCAGGGCCTTACACAGGACCTCGCTTACCTTCAGAGGCTGCTAGCATGTAACAGATCCATTTGGGGAATGGACTCAGTGGAATCCTGATAGAATATTTGCATTAATGTGAGATAGGTTTCTAGGCCAAAAAAATGCCATGAACTTATTTTTCCATCAGCTAATTGTATCAGCTGTTCTTTGTTGGTTTGCTGCCATCTCAAAGCATGTAAAACAGCTCTGCTCAGTGCTCAAAAGCAGAGTGTTGCTGAGTCTGGAACAAAGACCGTTCCAGTGTTTCAGTGCAGAACTTCAGCAAATGTCATGAAGGAAGAGCAAAACCTCGGCCCCTACTGGGGCACAGCCGGGAGAAGCTGCCCTCTCTGCAGGGCTACACATTACCTGGTCAAGCTTTTACGAGTCTCAATCCGTGCAATGAGAGATGCAAGACAGAGCTTATTAGACAACACAAGATGTTGCCATTAGGCACACACAAGGCAAAGGATCAACTCCCGCACTTGGGCTTGGTCTCCATTTACATTTTGTGGCCATAGCTACAATGGTCAGGAAAGAGAAAGCTAGCACACCTCTAAACAACATAGTTATGCTGCCAAGAAGCCTCGTATAAATAGCAAAGTCTCCTTCTTTGTGTTGTGCACCCCACTGGCAAAGCCTGTCCTTTCCAGGTTGGTACCTGCAAGCTTGCCAGTGTGTCCCTAGCCAGGGCAAGGCAAGGAAGAGGGGCTGCACTGAAAACTGGAGTGGCACTGGGCACCCTCATGAGGGAGCTTGCCTGCATCTCTGCTCCTGCCTCATCAGCAGTCACCAGTGAGTCTGCAAAGAGACAAGGGTAAGGTGCAAAAGCAGAATCTTGCCAGACATCAGGTTTGATCTGCACCAGATTTCCAAAGGCTTTTGGGGCTCTTCCCAACTGTACAAAGGGCTCTGTGCCTGGCCCTGGACAGTTTAGGGCTGGTCTTCCCTGATAGGCTCTGGATGAATTATCCTCTCCTATTACATGTACAAGGAACTCTTGAGATATGCCCAGACACAAGCCCTGTAATTATGGTGCGTGTGTTAGCAAATTAGACCAAACTGAGCTGAAGGGCCTTACCAAGGTAATAGATGACGCTGCGTTGCATGCTTGCTTTCTGCAGCTTCCTGGTCGGAGAGGACAGTGCCACAAAGTTTAAAGCTTGGCAGCGTGGAGGGACGGCAGCTGGCTGGTCGCAGTGTCTACGTCCCTGCCCAAAGCCCCTCGAGGTCCAGGGAGTTAAAGGTTGGATGGACTAAGGTCGTTTAAACACAAGCACCCCTGACTGAATTCATGAGCGCATTTTAAAGTCTTTTATTTCCTCAAACAACAGTGTGTATTTAGACACCTGTGAAAGGGCTATGCCCACTTGGCACTCGCCAGCCTGCTGCGGCTCATTAAGGGCCTGCCTGGACTCCTGGCAGAGGCCAGGGCTGGTACTGAGCACTCCAGAAATTCCTCTCTAGCTCCAATTCTGTTTGTTTTATCATCTTTGCAGAGCAAGCCATCTAAAAGCCGCCTTCTGAAGGGCCCTGTATTAAAAAACACCAAACACTCCATGGCGCTAAGTGGTGACTCAAACTGGTGTTATTTTTCCCCCATGAGACACTTGGGGAAGCTGAGGCAGTATGGCTGGAGTGTCCCTGTGACCTGTGCTTGTGACTTTGAATGGCTTTGACCTTCTCAGCACAGGGCAGAGATGCCAGTGCCTCCAAAGTGCTGAGAGAGAAGTCCATTATGAACAGAAGCCATGAATTAGTCAGCCCTTTTTTTAATTAGTGTTTCATTAATTAGTACTAATTTAGCAAATGAGTGCCATGATTAGCTTGATTAGAACTAGAATGGAGGGGAAGGTGTGGGATATTGAGGGGTCTGCTCTGGCTTAAGTGGGGCTAGAGAGCTGGTGTCCTGCAGGGAAGGAAGGTGCAGCTCAGTGGCTCCCATGGGGCTGGCTGGGATGGATGGGCAGGCTGCTGCTATCTCTGCAGAAAGTAGCCACTCTCATCAAATCCCCAAAGGCAGTGTATTTCAGGCTGCCAGCCCTTTGCTGCGAGCAGGGCGGTCATGATGGATCGGTGTTTGTATAGAACATGTTAAAGAGGCTGGCAGAAACCTGCTGGAGAGGAGGAGACTCTTGCTTTTATGGTGGAGCTAGGGGAGCCTGAGCTACTATCACGGACCTTTTCACTGAGGTTTCCCCTTGCAAACGAGCAGCGAGCACGACAGACACCTTCAGAGACTGTTACGGCAGCTGCAGAGTATCCTGGTGACATTCTTTGTCCCCAGCTTCTACCTGCTGCCATCAAATCCCTGCACCCAGCCTGTCCGTGCCCTTGACGCAAACACCAGCATCCCAGGGTAGAAATTTAAGTACAATAAGCAATTTTGTAATGGCCTCTTCCCACTCTGGTGCTGCCTGATTAGAAAAGAGGGCAAAATATCTGCACAGGAGCTTGGACACATCCCCTCCAAAATTTGGCCATGGAAACCTGCTGCTGCGGCTGGGGTGCTCTGGGCACCAAGTGAGGGAGCTGAGCACTGAGCTGGCACCCTGGTCCTGCTGCCCATAGGGTGGCCAAGGCCCCTCCAAGAGATACAGCTCCTCCAGTGCCACTGAACCAAGTCAACTCCCCTTGAGCAAATTTTCCTGTTTTCATCACAAATTATTATGGCAACTAAGAGCTGTTCAGCTGATGCTGCATGTATCTCGTGGACTGCTGCAAAGTCTAGTTAAACTAAGAAATCGCTAGCTGAAGTAGTGGTCCGGAGGAAGCAGCAATTATGTATCTATTGTCTGATTGCTGCTTTTTTGCAGCAGGGATGACTCCTTGACATTAGGCTTATGGAGTCTGCCCGTTAATAGTAGTTTTAAATGGTCAAGAGGTTACAGCAGTAAGGAATGTTAGTAAAAAATGTCTCTGTGGAGTTTAAACAACCAGTATTTTAGGCAGGGCTTGGTGGGTTACTGTCCCTGCACAAACAACTAGAATGTGAGAGTCTGGGCTGGGAAATACTTAAACTGTTTGGAAAAACTTGTTTTGTGCAGCTTGAGAGTGTCCCTGGAGGCTGTGGCCCAATGCCATGACTCCTGGTAAAGGCTGGGCTGCAGTAACAATGAAGCTTTTATGGGGAAGCTGGAGTACAATCAGAAACTTTTCAGTCCCGAGGGATTATGGGGAGGGGAGTTCCTGGGTTCAAGATGTCTGGCACATTATGCACATTTCCACCAGGATTTGGGGGTGTTCTATGGCATGCAAGGTATGCAAATTGCTAAATGTGTTTTCAATTTTGCTGTGTTGTGCTGTCTTTGTTGGGTGATCGTTTTCTCTTCAGTGTAGCCAGAAGACAAGATGGATTCATAGCATGAGAGGAAAAGTGTAGTTGTCTCACAAGCAGTATTGACTTATGAAGAGCTTGTATTTTTGATTCTTCGGCATGCTCTTAACTGGGTGGCTGTAGATTATTCACTGATTAAACTTCCTCTAGTAAGAAGCGTCCTGAACTGAAAGGCATCTTTGATGGACCACTCCTTACCAAAGTGATCAGAAGTGTGCGTGTAGAAACTATCTCATTCTTTCTTGCTATTACTTAATCATCTGCATGCTGTATATAGCAAGACGTCTAGCAAGTTACCAAAGTATCTGCTCAGTCAGTGTTGTAGCATCAATTCAGATTTTCTTCAAAGGCTGGTAATTAATTTGAGGGCTTTTTTACAGGAAGAAGACATTTCCTGTTAGACGTAGACTTCCATTACTAATCGTGTTAACTGCTAGAAAAAAACAGGGCAGGATGGGCCCTACAAACCAAAGGAGAAGATAAGGGGCCATTCCTGGCACTGCCACCATACATCTCTTCTGGCATTTGGTTTGGGAACATTAAATCTGATCCAATGCCCATTGAAATCAGTGAAAAGATTCCTGCAGATTTCGGTAGACTGTGGAAGGGACCATCCGGAGGCTGAGGACCAGCTCACCCAGCATCTCACGAACAGTTAGCTCCTCATCAGCCTGCAGTGTGAGATGATGGCCATACCCTGCGCCCCGCACACACTGTACACGTGCCACACATGCCAGGGCAGTGCAGGGCTGGCCAAACCCTTGTTTGCGTGGGCAAGGGAAATGGGCCTCACAGGGACAGAACCTGGGCGTGGCAAGGTTAGAAGTAAATCTTTTTTTTTACATTACAGAAATGGAGTTACCAAGCTGAGACTGCCCAAAGATTGTAGAATTCGATGGTTTTTATTGCTGCTGTCTTTCCTGTCTCTGGACTCTCAAGGAAGCGAACTAGTGACAAGGTGGCTGGCTTGCTGATGGGGTTCCCCTGCCAGGGCCCCCTTGTCCCCCATTTTGTTCCCCCTTCGTTTGCTGAGGTTTAACCTCGGGCCTGCCTCCAGTTTGGAAACACTGAATGGCCCTTAATGACAGCAGCACAAACAAAACCCTATAAAGGCAGGATTTGTGATTTACATGGGGTTAATTACCACAACAAGCATGTTTATTCACTTCTCTAATAAATCCTTAAGACAGAAACAAGTACTAACTTGACCAGATTCATCCTGTGCATGTATTTTTCTTTTAGCCATTTTTGCAAATCTGTATGTGTAGGATAGAAAGAGACAAAACATTTCCTGTCACTTAGGCAATAACTCATGAGCTGTGTGCTTTTCTGCCTGTAATGGCATCAGCATTTACTTCAGATCTGGTACAAAATAGACTTTATCATGACTTTAGCTGTCTTGTCTTTTTTTTAAAAAGAAATGAGTAGATCATAAATGCATATTAACTACAGCAGCGTGATCTATTGCTTTGACATCTACTTGCCACAGGAGGAATGTAAGGTCTATGTTTGTTTCTGCTAAACTAATAAGACTTGATCATTATATTCCTGAGGTTAAAAACCTGCAGTGGCAGGTGCTGGTGCATGTCCAGGCCCTGCAGTGTGAAGCCGACCCTTCTGCGAGGGTCCTACAAAGTCCATCGTTTGCTTAAATATTACTGATGATGGCAAGTTGAAGACTCACACCATCAAATAGAATGAATAGCTTGGTTTCATCAATCTGATTTATGGAAGAGGTAACTGATGTAGAGAGGTGACCAGTGGCTTTGGGAAACGCTGGTTTTAGGTGATGGATCACTTGAATGACTTTATGGGGACCAATAGTATTAACTACTGCCTCCAATTCAGTTGCATTCTGATATACACGGGTTGCAAAAAGGTTTCCTTCAGCTGTTGATTCAGCTTTGCTTTAGCTGTCTTCTAGGTTTTCAGTGGCCACACATGTGTAGGGGTTGACTGCACTGTCCCTGATTTGCTAGAAAAGTATTTGCAATGGCTCAGCACTGTATCGGATGGGCCCCCCCTGCCGCTCCCTAGGAATTTGTATCAGGCAGAACATTTCGTACAAGGCAGAAGATTTTGTCACCTTGATTCAAAGGAAGTTGTTTGTGTTAATGCTTAAAGGTAATGTGAGACAAGGCAAGCTCTTTACTTTAGAACACACGTTGTGCCATTGATGTACACAGTACAGTAAATATAACAGAGAGTCCACTGTGGTATTTACACTCACCACAAATGCATTTGCAAAATAGGAGCATTTGCAATCCGATAAAATAGTGCCGCTTTTAGGCAGAAACCCTGTGTGTTCAGTGAAGTGCGCTCCTCAACTTTTCTTACCATTTATCAACCCAACACATTCCTCCCCATTTTTTTTAATGCCTTCCATTAATAGTTAAAAAAAAACTAGGGAAAACAAACACTCTATTCCTGATTGTTTATTCACCAGTCTCTTAGGAACCATAATTACGTCTCCCAGGAATTGTGTGTTTTATCATACTGTATATCTTAAAGAGCCACTTTAGGTAAAATAACAAGGAGTGCCTTATGAAGGAAAATTGGATTCATTTTAAGACTTTTTTAACCCTCCAAAGAATGGCTCTTTGTTTACTTCTTTAGTGCATGTGGCAACTTGCCCAAGTAAATACTATGCTGCATAAATACCAGAGATTGGTATTTATGATATTACATAAACATACTCTGAATAATGACTCATTGTTGCAGTGACGAAGAACACAAGCAATATACATTGCAGCCAATGCATTATTTCTCGTCACAGTATTAAGTGGCACTGAAGCATTGTAGTACAAAATGATACTGAGATTGGAGAGGAAAAGTCCTATAGCATTGTTTAGCACATCTGAGTTTACTAAACAAAACAGAAAATAGCCAAAACAGGAATGTGATGAGGATAAGAAACACAGCAGGTTAGTCATCAATATGCAGGGGTGAGGAATCAGTGGTTAGGTATATTTCGGGGTTGATTGGCAAAAGGTTTATTGCTCTTTAAACTAAAAACTCATACCGCTGTTAGAACAAGAAGCTGAGCCCTCAGGGTTCGTACTCCTGGCCTGCAGCGATACTTGGGTCCACTTACGGCAATAGGATGTAGATACCAGTTTTTCATTCATGGAGCCACGCTTTCATGTAACTTTATTTCTGAGGCTTAGTTTATCCAGCTACAGCTTCATTAAACATTTAGCTGCATTTCAGCAAAATTCTGTGTGTGCAAGGATTTGTGTGAACAAAAATGTCACTGTGCCACACTTTGCATTACTGCCAAATGACGGCTCCTCTGCTGCATGGGGTTCAGATCTGAGAAATTAAAATCCCATAGGGAAGATGTGTATGCCAAACCTTCTCTTTTAAAGCCAGTGGGGTATTAAACTTTATTTTTCAAATCCATGGTTGTAGTATGTCTTGTCCAAACAGCAAAAATAAAATACACTCAAATCCTGAAAGGGCCACTGAACCACCCTTTTAAAAAGGTGATGAAAATTGTCACCCATAATAATGCACTAGCCTAAAAGTATGATTTTTTAAAATTCTCCTCTTTCCCTGAAGCAGCCACAGCCCTTCAGGAACAGCAGAGAAATCCCAAAGGCAGAGCATGTCCACAAAGCGGGTGGTTGATGCTCCTAAAATGCAGAAGTTTGGGGGTGCTCTATGCTGGGTGCAACCTGCTTCATGAATGGAGGTTTGCGCATTGTGACAGAGGGGTGGCTTCTTGTGTTTGCTCTGGTTTATTCTCAGCAGAATACATTTGCTCCCTAGGTGTGAATAAAGGGATGAATTGAGCAGTACCCCATCTTTCAACCTGCTCTCTCACCTGAGAAGATAGCACTGGATGTTCCCAGCAGCATTGCAAAGTTCATGGGTTAATGGAAACCTCTGCACTACCGCATGGTTAGTAGCTGTTTATTGCGGTTATTAAACTGTACCTTATTCCTCTAATTTATACTAGTTCCTGGTTTTACTTCTTGAGTCAAAACCCACTGTGTTTAATCAGAGCTATGTTTTGATGTTGTCCTGGGTGCCATGTGCTATTCCATTTCATATGCAAGGTCTTACTGGATAAATGGAACACTCATTGACTTCTTCTTCCTTGTGCTTCACAGTTTTTGCACAGAATAGGAGGGAACACAGATGATGGGAGAATAGAAGGCTGCTGGTCTGCAAGGAGCAATGTTTAGAGGATGTGTCCTGGGCCAGAACCCAAATGCATGGCAGTAGTTTGCTGAGGCTCTGCTAGCAAGCATGGGAATGACTGTGATGCCCTCTGTGCCATTCTGGATGACAAAAGATTTATGCCTGGGCCACTTGCAGGCAGCTGCCTAAAGCGCTGCAGGTCCAGGCAGAAAGCTACACCTTCAAGGTTTGTCCTTATTTCCTATTTTCCCAGAAAAAAATGGAGCAGTAACGCCTATCAGCAAAGTTGAGAGAACAAGAAATATGGTCAAATTTCAAATTCAATCACAGTTCCATTTTTATTTTGGACAACAGCACTGTTCAAAGCCTCCAGTTTTATGGTGTTTGGTGCTCTTCAAACATGTGCTGGGATATCATGCTGGGACATCATTCCTCTATTTGGATTTTGAAGCCAAGCCTCACTACCAGTTATCTCAAAACATGTATTGCAACCTGTCCCAGGCAGCTTTAACCTCAGTTCTTTCCTCACATTGTTTGGGGTCTGCTATTCTCTCTTCCTGGGAGCCTGGGAGATGAGATGGCAGACTAAGGTCAGCACCAAAGCTTGATAACAAGCAAGCCCCATCCAAGACCCACAGAAGTCAGTGGGAAGGCTTGGGTGGACAGCTGTGGTTTTTAGTCAGGCCCAGAGATACTAGAAAATAACAAAGGGGACAGAAGGAAATAGCTTGGTGAGCTTTGGGGGTTATTCCTCCTGTCTTTTAAAAGGAATAAATATATGGGGTTTTTTATAAATTTCTCTGAGAAGTTCTTTGTGCTCCCACTCAACCGTGTCATAGCGATGTGCCTCTGTGACGAAGGCAGAGCAATTCTGAGTTACAGGTTTAAACATCCTTTTTCAGTATAGTTCACTGCAGGGAACTGCGAGTCACTGATCTTCTCTCTAACATGCTGGTCTGCCCTGCTCATTCATACACTTTGCATAAGCATGAGAATCACACTGACAAAGAATGATAGCACTGCTTAAGTAGTTAAGTTGGTATTTATTCATTTAAATGTATGTGGATCAAGACATTTTTCTGTGATCTAAAGCAGCTGCCAAACCTATGATTAGCTTGTAACTCTTATTGTGTCTTGTCTCATTCTTTTGTTTCACACAGAAGGATGCAGACCCAATTTCACTGACAATTGCTTTGAAAATGGCAGCCCTCTGTAGCACCTCCTGAAGAAGAAAACAGGCAAGAGACTGCATTTTATTACTTTATTTCTGCATGAGTAAATTGTATGCCCATGATCTCAGCACTCACTGTGCCTGTAGAAATGCATGAGAAAAATACTGTTCTAGGCAAAATGTACATATGTGGGCCTAGTCCACAGGCAGCACTTACAAATCAGGTTAGGTTTTATGCTTTTCAGAAGTTCAGCTATCTAAACAAGGCAATTATTTTTTGGGTCCTTCCCCTAACTATTGCTGCACAAGTGAGTACCCACATGATTGTAGAAGGTAGAGAAGGATGAGGCAAACTCAGCATATAACTTTTGTTGAAATGGCTTAGAAAAGGATCTTATAACTTAAAGATGATATCACAGCCATTGAGTGGTGCTGCTTCCTTCTGCCACTCCCCACATATGCAAACAAAGCAAATTCTATATCCCCATTTCACCCATTGTTGTTTGTACAATGATTGGCATTTTTCAGATATCTTTTCTATTATTTTTCAAAGACCTTTTCTGTTATTTTTGTTGATCATAAAGCAAAAAGATAAATAAATCTGCAAACCAGAGAAGGTCAAGTGTTAATTAAAGTTGTCTGACAGGTGGGAGGTTGACATCCAGTTACCAAAGCAAGAGACTCTTTTCTTGGCCAGTTCAGTGTCAGATTTTTTGGGGTCCTGAAAACTATAACTGCTGTGCAGAAGAAGATACGTCTCCCCTGCATCTCAGCTATCCTGAGGGGTAAGAATGGTTCAGAGTAAGGATTCTCTATTCCACCAATAATGTTTGTTTGTAAAATGTTTTAACATTCTCAAATCAAAGGGATGTATGGACCACATCCACAAATATATTACATTAAGACAAGATACATAGCTATAGATGTACAGAGACAGGAAAAAAATGCAAAATTATTTCATTGAACTTCGTACAGTTCTGCACAGTGTTAAACCTCATTAAAATTCAAAATTGCATTTTAATTCCACAGTTCATTAAATCACCAGCAAGGCACACACTGTCAGCACTGTAGTGTCACCAGAGGAGCTGAGAATTATCCCAGACAGAAAGTAGTGGCAGCAAAGGAAGTGCTGGTAAGTCAGATGACACTGAGACTGGAAAGTGTGCACAGATGAAAATGGGCCCAAATAGGATCCTTACCCAAACACATGGAACTACATCCTTCTTGCCTCCTGCCTCGAGAGTCAAAGGGCAGGAGCGTCACCATTCCTGCCACCCACTGCCTGAGAGCAAGGAGGGGCAGGGACGGCACCGGTCGACATTCAGGTTTTGTAGTGGCATCACCCAGTTGTCACCTGCCCTATTCCAGCTGGGACAGGAGCCGTTGAATCACAAGCATTTGCATACTCAGCATACCCCTGTTCTAGCTGGTCCTCTCCATCCAGCAGCCCAGGGTGCCCCATCCACCTCATCCCCCACAGCTCACTGAGAACACTTGGCCTTGGCTTTGCATCTCTGTAGTCTCTTGGCTCCTTTTCTTTCAGCCAGATGTCTGCTTGGATGTAGGGATCAAAGTGTCTTAGACTGACTGTAGGTGAAAGAAAAATGCACAAGAGAAGCTCCCTGAGAAAAGGCAGACTGATGACTATGTTGTCTGTTGTATGTATATATATAGCTTTTCCTGGCATTCCTTCTAACTGCTGGGTTGTAGTAGGATTGTGCTTTTGAACTTCTAAATAGAAATATGCTGAAAAAATTGCTTTTCACCCAATGCTGTGCAGTCTGTCCTTCCTGATGCAGATGTCTGTGAAATGACTTATGTACGTCTTAGTATAAGACCAGATAAAGGTATATGAGTGTATATTTTCCCACTCCACAGAAGCTTCCATTGCTCTGCACCATTCAGGATTTGCCCCATCTCTGTGATGCAGCTCACCTGTCCATCTTTAATCCATGATAAGAAATTTACTGGAGAGTATCTGAAGAAAAGCTTCATATCAGTGCAAAAGGTACTTAGTAGCTCTACAAGAGGTGTGGTGTCAGAGATGTCTAAGAGCAGTCACAGCTGGATAATAAACTACAACAATGGCCTGGATTCCCCCATAGTTGATGTTGCTGAAAATACCAGAACCTACAGCCTTTGGACAGCTGTACTCAGTAGTTAGATGCTACAGCATGCAATGCCACAAGTATCAGTGGATTTAAGGATAACATATTTAGTGTACTTAGGTCTGTTATCCACAGAATACTTTCTTTAAAATCAATTGTATAGAAAAGTTTATCTTAGGAAAAAAAAAAAATCTTAATGTTCTTGTCAGATACCTCCAAGTGAATCACTAGTCATTCCTGCTCACTGAAGAAGTCAACTGATTTTTTTCCTATCTGCAAATGCTCTAAACTCAACTTGTGATCTGAAGAAAACAGGCAGTATACTTTCTTTTGTTTGCATCAGTGTGCTAATAAAGATTCTGCAATTGGATTTTATCTGACGAGATGATTAATTGCATTGTTGCATGAGTGCAAGTGGAATTCAGTCCATCTCCCATCCCTGCATTTGGCTCTCCATGTAGTAAAGGTGTTTTGGTTTGGTTTTTTTTTTTAAAAAAAGCTTGGTTTTCGTCAAGCTTGCAGCTTTGACTTGAAACTCAGTCTGTTGATTGAGTTCCATTTTTTACCACTTTACTCCTGTAACCTTAACTACCTTTTTAAAAGAAAACTGAGATCAGCCTTATCGATGATATTATATGAGTCAGAGACGTGTCAGAGCCTAGAAGTGTGATAGCTGTTCTCCTGCAACCACAGGCATCCAACTAGTATTATTTATGTACCATCAACAATGGAACATGCTCAGACTTGAAGGACTAGTGCTGACCTTCCCTTGCTAATCATTTATACACTCCTTGTTTTGAGTGCTCCACCTTACGGTTTCTCATGACTCACTTTCTCTCTGGAGTGAACAAATAGATCCTGAAGGACTCTATACACTTCTGTAACCTGTCCCCTCGTACTCACCTTGATCTCAGCAACAGAAGCTCTCCAGGTAGTAATGCTATTTATTATGGTGAGACCTCTGAGCCGTAGGACTTAGAGAGCTGAGAGGATGGTGGTGTTCAGGTTGTTTTAGGCTTTTCCTGCTGGGATAATGGGAATGTCAACCCAACATTCTCACAGGTGCTATGAAGAAGGGATAAAGCTCCTCTGCTCTCTGACGACAGCGAAGTTGGACATGTATAGCTCACCTTCCAAAGAGTGAACCTCAAATGTTCAGATGCCTTGACCATAGTCAAAGACTTACTGAAGCAAAAGGAAACCTGATTATATCTCATAGGGATGTATATATATTATAATATATAACATATACAATATATATAATATCTACAATATAAAATACATTATGTTATTATATATTTGCAGTTCTACAAATTTACATTTATTAGATTTACATTACACATTGCATGGGTATATATGTATGTATACCTATATATGGGCATGTATATCCATATATCCATATGCATATATACATATATACACACGCATATGTATATATACATGCATATGTATATACATATATGTGTGTGTAGTTCTAAACACACATGTGTTTTTTAAACCATTTTTGCTCATTGTACATGGCTGAGAGCTCTTAAAGTGACCCACTGAATGGGCACTTGGAGATTTTTTTTTACCTGAAGGGAACAGTAAATTGAGAAGACCTATTTCTGGGTTGTTCAAACCAGAAGACCTTATGCTGGACACTCAAATGCTGAGGCTGCTCCTGCTAACTCTTAGCCTCTCTGTATTGACTGGTCCGTCTGCTAAGTGGGGCTGCTAGTGCTGACATCCCCACTTCCCTTGCACTGCTTTTGGGAGAAATAAGCAGTAAATAGTTGCAAATGCTTTGAACATACAAAGAGTGTACAAGGGTGAATATTACGAATAGTACAAGTATTATGGAATATAGCAATAATGGAAGAGCACCAGTATTGTCATTACTGAAACATGCAGCAGTTCACAAACAAGACAATGAGCTTGAGAAAATTAGCGGAAGCAGAGATGAGAGGAGAGGACATAGGTACAAGAGGGTGCAAGGAAATACCATCTTGCCTTTGTCCTTTCCTTGTGTAGCTCTTCCTCAAGAGGCATTGCAGGGAAGTGGGGTGGCTGGGAAGGACGTCCCCACTGAAGGTTTGTGGGGAGCTTTGGAGAGAATTAGTCTGCCTGGGGCAGGGTTGGCTTGGCTGTGGGGTCAGAGGTGAAGGGAAGGGAGGAACATCTTTTGACTTATGCTCAGCAGAGGCTGTGAGGCTGGAGCTTAATTGTAGGGGCTTGGGATAGGCCAGCAAGGGTGGGGGACTCATCAAAATGTCATCAGAAAGAAGGAGGGAGGTTTGATCTGACACGCTAAGAGCATTGCTGCCCTAGTGGTCCCTGGTCGAGACACATCTAATGGGATGGAGCTTCACCACAGCAGTCACAGGGGAGCAATGTTAGAAGTAGGGCACTATGGGTTGGTCCAGTGTGAGGGAGTAACTTAAACTGCAGGGCTATGATGCAGAGAAGGATGTGGTTCTTTTAATTCCTGCCCCTTGTCCCATTGTTTCCTTCCCAGGCACACACAAAATCTTCCTCTGCCCCTCCCTCCCAGCTCAGCCTTTCTCCTCTCTTTGGCTTTTTGTCCTTTCCCTGTTGCAGAGCCAAGCTCACCAGTATATACCCACATGCAGTGCAGTAGGGACTTTCCCACATTGAGTTAAATTTGCCTTCTTTTGGATATTTCTCCCTATCTGGGACCCATATGTCGAGCAAAACAATTGTAAATGGGGTTAGTTCATTACTTCGGCATGGGGTGGCAGGAGGCAGGGCCAGGAATGGGTTCTTCAGAAAAGGTTGTATTTTGCAGCTGTGCCCATTATTTGTGCTGGGGGACTCATTTTCATGAATGTACAGAGCCCAGTCATACCACAGAGCTGTACATGGGAGCCCAGGTTATGAGTCTCCTCCCTATCAGACAGGAAGATACGAGGAAGGTCTGGAAGTCATGGGCATGCAGGCAGATCTTGCCTGCCCAGGACATAAAGGGCATGACCTGTCCTGCCATTAGCTTTTAGAGCCAAAGTCTCCCTGGCTTCAGAGGACGCTTTATGTGTGTGTAAGGAACTGTGGCAAGGTCAGGGCTAGATTGCTTCACATCACCAAAATACAAATTCTTACATTCATCCTAGAGCAAGGCTTGTGCAACAAGACAAAATGGAATAACATAAAAGCTGGGAACCAGAGCACGCTGCAACGTCACTGGGTAAAATACCCCAACAGCCCCACAGGAAGGCGATGCTGAATCTGCTGTCAGATTAATCAGGGATTTTTCTTTTTACCACAGACATGACCTTAAAGCTTTCCTTTGCATGCTAAAGATGCCGCTTTGACACTGAGAGGTGCAGCGCAGTAGAACTACGTCTTTTAATGGAAGTTCCCAGGCGACATGCCAGTACTCTGCAAACAGATAAATTTATGGTCTTTCAGGTACAAACAGGCATGATTTGTGATCCAGGGGCAGATGTGGTTCTTTCCATTTGTTCTCCCTGTCCCCTTCTAAGCCTTCCAAAGCACATGTGAACACAGGCCAGTGTTGTAATCTTCCCAGGGCTGGTAAACAATATTCCTATTCTAAATTACTTGAGTAACTTCACCAAAAATTAGTAAAATCACGACAAGCACAGGCTATGCGCAAAATACCGGGCTAGCTTCACT
Source organism: Harpia harpyja (assembly GCF_026419915.1). Taxonomy (NCBI): domain Eukaryota; kingdom Metazoa; phylum Chordata; class Aves; order Accipitriformes; family Accipitridae; genus Harpia; species Harpia harpyja. Next base: position 11,996,681 of record NC_068948.1, on the reverse strand, counting down.
GGTCTAACTCAAGAAGTCCAGCAACTGTAAGGCTTATTCAAATCTCTGCTGCTGAATCTGTGCTCTTTTGTTACTGACTCCAATTTAAAACTTTGTAGACATTGAACAGTTTGTAAACTGGGAAAAATTCCTCTCTCCAAATTTGAAATATATTTTCCCATACTGATCTTGCACCAAAACAGGCAGTGTTCACACTGGAAAAGGACCTGATTCTAAGTTCTTGTGCTGTGCTGAAAAAATACATCTCTCCAGACAGGTGCAGACAGCCCTGAACTTGCTTTGCTCACGCTCTGCGATGTTTGGATGCGTGCCGGCTCTACAGCCGTGTTACACAGCACAGCGCCTGAGCCTTGCCATGTGCTCTCAGTAAGACCAGGCAACTGGAGAACAATGTTTTTCAGAAACCTCCTTGGGTCTGACAGTGAAGAGCATTACTGCTCTGTGGTCTTGTGGAACATGTGACAGTATGACCATGCTCATGTGTGCAAAGCCAGATGCCATCTGGGTTGCAATATTAAAAAAATAAAAAAATTAAAGGCACATTATGTCCAGCAACAGCCCCAAGGTGTGCTGGAACAGGTGTGCCAAATGCAGTGATTTATCATGAAGCAGCAATGTATAGCCCTGTTCTTTTGACTGTTTTCTGTCAGCTAGCTCAGAGGGAAGTATTTGTGGCATTCTCTTTGGGCCCATAGTTCCTGGCATTATTTCTCAGGGACTGTAAACAGGGGAATGCTTTTCATATGAGTTTGGCTACTATCTAGTTTTTTTCCCTGTAGTAATAATATAAAACCTCTGTGTATCAGGGAGGGAGAGAGGGAGATGCAGAAACTGCTGTATGAACAATAGTATTGATGAAGTCTTATGCTTAGCTATTTCTCTACCTGCCTGGTAATAAATTGTATGGTTTTGTTCGCTTCCTCCATTCAAGGATCTTGAAATGCCTTGTAGATCAAATTGGTGGGAAATGGTAATATTTTTATTAGATCAACTGATAAACAAACAAACTGATAAACAAACAAACATGCTTTGGGGCACAAAGGTCTGTTTTCACTCTAAAGTAATCTTCAACAGAAGCAGCAATTTTCAATGGTAAATATGGGCCAAGAAGTGCTGTGAGTTCAGGTAATCAGTGTAACATCCTTTTGTTCTCCCAGGCTACGGAGGAGGCAGCCAGTGTCTCCTTGCTGCTACAGCAAGGCAGACTGAAGCACCGAGAGGTGGGCTGGCTTTCTCAGAGGCTATGTGCCAGTTTGGGGAGATTGAGAAAGTCCTGATCCAGGACTCCCAGTCTTCACCAAGTCCGTAAAACTACATTTTCTCCTCTTGTGGCCAGTACTGTCTCAGCAATATTTTTGATTGGTCTCATAAAAAGCCCTTTTTTTCCCTGGGATGTTAACGTTGGCATATACATGTTTTCTGTCAACCTTCTCCAGAAAATTTAACTTGTTCCTTAAAAGGGAATCAAGGAAGATTTACTACAGTTTAAAAAAGCCAGCACTTCAATGCACATCCCCAAAGGCGTGCTTTGTGATCCAAAGTATCATTGCCTATCGTTGCATTGGCAATTCTTTCTTAGTCAAAGCCTTTCCCTGTTTCTTCCTAGGATATGAACATGGATTTAATGATCAGTTAAAACATCTAGTGAGATAAAACTTGCTTCTAAAACTGGGTTGAGTGGAAGGGACATCAAGTTATTTATCTTGCATTTTTAGTGGTATTTTTTTGAGCATTGATAATTATGCAGGTTATTGGTTTTGCCTCCCTTCCAATAACAAGGATAAAATTTGGAAGTGTTTCACGCTGGTCTTGGGAGAACAAGAAGGCGTCTTGTTCCCTGCATAGGATTCATTCTAAATTCATTGTTATTTCCAGGTAACCTCTTCATCTGGCTGTTTGTCCTGCTGTCTCCCTGGCTCTATGTTGTTAACCTAAAGATCATTAGATATAGTTGCAAGGTGGCTCAAACTTTACCATCCTAAAGCTGATTTAATGGAAGTAAATGACACTTTTTCCAACTTTCTCAACAGGAGTGCTGCTTGCCATTATCATGGCTGGCTGAGTCCTTAAACCACAAACCAAAACATTTCCAGAGTCTGGTGTCCTTTTCCAAGGTCTCGAGAGCTATGGCTGTGATGGCCAGGGCTGTTGCTTGGTGGTACCAACCTAACGAAAAGCTGCCAGTTGTTATCCCACTGTACAGATGCACCAGAAGTCGGCTGTGAACATGGGTGACTCTCTCCGTGAGCCCAACAAGAAACGTGAGTGAGTTTTGTGCAGGTGCATGCCTTGGTAACAGCCACACATCAGAGGTCTGTGGCCCCCTTCCTAGCAGGGCATGGGGTGCCCTTTAAATTTGGGGGACTCTTGCAATCCCAGCAAAGCTAAGGAAAGCTTTAGAGCGGCAGATGCATTTTAGAAATATGGGTTTCAAATTATTGGTTATCCCAAACTTACTGCCTACTACAGACAGTCCTAAAGGATAAGTAGAGCCTCCTCTGTCACTGCCCTCTCTGAGTAGACGGGGCATTAACCTGGAAGGAGCAAGCCTGGCTCACGCACGGCACTGCCACTGGCGCAGCATCCAAAGCTCTCCAGCTGTGGAGCAGGGCTCCTCTGCTCGAGCTTGCATTGAAGTTGTGGAGCAGGGTGAGCCCAAATGTCATTTCAAGGGCCATTTTTATTTCTAAGCAACCTGCTGTGGCAGTGGCTGTTACTCGCGAAGCAAGCTTTTTCTGTTATGGATTTGTTTTTCCTTTCTTTGTAGTTCAGTTAAAGTAACTGTGGATGTAAGTGTACAGCTGGCTTCTGTAAAAGAAGAAAACACACACTGTCTGCTCAAGCAGGAGGCTGCCCTGTCAGCGCTGCTACCCAATGCAGCCAGGGCTGGCTTGCCCGCAGACCGGCACGTCCCCATCCTCAGCCTCACGGCGGCGGAGCCGTCTGGGGTGCTTTGTGCCAACCCCAACTCCCTTCAGCCGCTGCCAAAACCCTCGCGGGCCCAGTGTTGTCCTGGTATCGTGGCGAGAGCCCTCGGGGAGGTGGTCTTGCGGCTCCCGGCGAGCGTCCCCGCCGAGGCAGGCATCACCTGGCCGTCCGCCTTGGCCGCTGGGCGATTCCTGGCAGAGGTGACTCACAGGCAGGGAACCCTGCGAGGGCTCTGGCACATGCCTGCACTGAAACACTGCCTACAGCCTCCTGCCTCTGCCCAGCTCGCCCTTCCTGCCGCCTTTCCCCCGGGGTCCTAACTCCCGACTTTGTTGCTCTATAAACATAATAACAATAATTATTCTCTCATTGGACACATAGCCATCTTCTTTGTTTGCAGGCTTAGATAAATATCATTCAAATCATGGAGTCTGATTCATGAGTCAGGATGATGGCAGCCCTCCAAAACCTCCTTGCCCATGGAGAGCGTGTTTGTGAGAGAGAGAGAGAGAGTTTCACTGTATGAAGAGTAAGAAACTGGAAGCCAAGTGAATTAAATACAAAGCAGATAATTATGTGTAATTCATTTACTGACTAATGATTGCACCTGGTACGGAGGTTTATGAATTCATTTGACTCTGCATACGTTCTCAAAAACAATCTCCCTGCTACAAGATAAAAACTAGGCTGACATTTCTTAACAGACCAGTGTTTACATTAGCGTTATTGTAAGATTCTGCCTTTTTGGCTCATTTCGTATTTTACCTCATGACATTTCACTTTTCCTGGGTTCATCTGGTGACAGTGACAATTGCTCAGTGCTGGTCGAGGCTGGGTGTTACTGCAGAATGAAGCCATCACTCTGCTCCTGAAAGCCACGCAGTGCAATTAGACATGGTACTTATCTCCCATCTGCTCCAGCCAAACCTTGCCACCGGAGACTGTGCCTTTGGCAAGGGAACGGCAGGTCACAGCCCCCCTTCCCCCTCTGCTGGGATCACCGGCAAATTGGCACTCTTTTCATGGTGTCACCCAGCTGTCACCACAGCCTGATGCCATCAGCTCCTTCCAGCTGAACACCAGCAGACAGTACCAACCTTCACCTCCTAATGCCTGGGTTGATTTCAGGTTGAAGACCCAAAGACCAAGCCTTTAATGGGGTGAAGAAGCTTGTGCTAACCCAGTGAAACCCAGGAGCGATGCCTCGGTGTTGACGTCAGCCTGAAGACCGCAGCCTGTGTGACACCGCTCACACCTGGCGCGCTCAGCCCCCAGTGACCTGGGCAAGCAGTGCCTGGGCACTGCATCTGCGGTTCCAGAGCGGAGGTCTGAGCCACGCTGGGCGAAGAAACGCGCCGAAGCCTCGCTCGCTGCTTGCAGCAGCAGAGATGCTGCCCAAGGTGATGTTCTTACCAAGCGGTGGAGACAAAAGAGCTTTTCCAGTTGTGTTCGCCATGCAATCGCTGGAGCCCCTCTCCCAGTCTGTTAGTGTGCTAAAGGCAGCTCACCGTAATCATCCCCTCCACCCCCCCAAATAAAACTATATACTCAGTTAATTGCTCAGGTCCTCTGTGATGGTGGTTCATCACATCAACAGACATTTGGCTGTGTTTCCTGCTGAGGCTGTCTGGACCATCACATAACTGGGATCCATTTTTTTATTAGTCCGTTTAAGCACAGGGTGCACGAGAGGTAAACGTACAGTGTTTGTGCATAGGGGAGAGGGCTACGTCTGCAGGCACTGGATGAATGCACATTTCTATGAGATGCCCTTTAAGACTGACTTTGGGAAGGGAACAAAACAAGAACGACATATAAGGGAAAGGGGAAGTTATTTGGCAGTTTGAACAGAGACTGTCTAATAAATTATGAGATGATCACACTGAAGGAAGAAAACCCAATAAGCTGATTACACTTACATACACTTTCTAGCATTATTTGCCATTGAGTGTTTACCGAAGTGTAACACAGTGAAGCTGAGCTCATGGCTGCCAATAAAATAGCTGTAGTGTCTGATGTAACTCCCACTGCTGCAAGAGCACACGCTTGGAGGTGTCTCCTTGGAGCTCAGTGCATGGCGACAGGAGAGAGCGACCTGAACTCACTGCGCACCCAGCAATCCCTCTGCACCGCGGGGTCCCCGCAGGGTGCCGGCCCCACGCCTCGCAGCCCTCTTGGGCAAGCGGCAGAGGGGCCGCTTTCTGCATCTGTGGCAGCCAGGTAATGAAAACATCAGCAACAAAAAGAAGTAACCCCATGCTCTGCTATTTTTGATTTGAGCAATTTGTAATTAGAAAAGCGCAAACCAGCTCATCTTGTTCACGAGTATTCCCATTGACTAAAATGCAGTCAGCATGCGCTTTAATTTTGAACCTATGCAATCCTTTTCTGATGAAGATCTGGCAAGCCAGAACAGATTGCAGTCTGAGAGATACTTGCAGTATGATAGTATTTTACCTGTAGGTGGATCCTCATTTTAGATAGTGAGATGCAGAGCCAATGAGCCTGATTCACTGCTGCGTTAATCCAGTTTTTCAGCAGAATAACACCACTGAATCATCAGCAAAGTTGAAATAACAAATGATAAAATGGGAGCATTGTGTCTAAGTTTGCAGAGTGTTATGGAAATGACTTCTTGCAGAACCATTAACCTATATGGATTCTTTTCAGTTCAAAATGTATCAAGAATATGACAATATGTCTAGGCTAAAGTTTTACATGTCAAAAACCCAATTAAAATCTAATATAACAGCTAGCATGGGAGTCCCTCAGTATGTCGATGTGGTGATTAATTTTTTTTTTTTTTGTATTCAGAAAAAGAGGCTTTTTTGAGAAAAGAGCTTAAACAGCTTCTGAAAAGATGCAATTTTTGATGCAGTTCATTTGTATGCACCAGATGGGCACCATGTAAAATTTAGAAATAGGGTAAGTTAAAAACCTAGTCCTGGTTTCTTTTCAATTTATGAAAATACTCACTGAGCAATTGAAAAGAACTGAGTAATTGTGACCTTTTTACAAGCAATGCTCTGGAAAAGCCAACTAAAGGCAGTAAGCAAGCTTGCAATTAGTAGTTCTAATTATAAAGTGTATACATAAAACAATGTAGCATCATAAATAAAGGCCAAATTCAAATGATGCAATAGGAACAGCAGAACATCATATAAAGATGGGCAAATGATTCAGCAAGAGAAATACTTGTTATCTGTATTTTTCCAATAATAGCAACCAAAAAAAAAGATAAAATTATAGCAGTGCTTTGTTTTATTTTATGTAACTTACAGTAACCCTGTCTCAGTGCCACCTGATGCTCATGGTTCTGTCGTAGACCAGTCTTCCTTGGATGACGTTCACAGTCATGGTGTCAGACTCTAATGAGAGACCATCACAAGCACAAGCTGGTGTGGGAGCTTGTGGCTCAAACAGCGGGCTCAGATCATCTATGTCATTTGTCTTTATCAGGGGACCGCTTCATGACCTACTTCCATTTCCATCACTGACAGCAGCTATCAAATGCCACAGATTTTTTTTTTTTTTGAGCTTGCGCCTGTATGCTTTCTAGGTAAGCCAGATTTACGTCAAATGCAGGTTATGGTATGTTTAGGTATGTGCACATCCTAAGCTCCACGAAACTATGACAATGCTTTATGTACTACACGGGAAATCAACGTTACGGAGCAGCATCAATGCAGCTCTTCGCCGAACGAAGCGTGTGCAATAGCAGAGCAGGATTACATGCTGCATGCTTTACAGAACTGCTCTCAAAGTCCTGGATGCAACTAGAGAAGATGAAGAGACATAATACCTTAGGGAAATGTTTTTATTTATTCTCCTTGGGTGCATACATGGCAATCACCCATGCAGCATGATCCAGGATGTTGAAAACCATTTCATTATGTTCTATAAATAAAAGGACTGATGTGGTTCAATTGTATCAATTATGCAACTCTTCTAAGTGGTGTAGTCAATGGTAAATGCAGGCAAAGGGCACTCCCTTTGCACCCACTTCTACTCTGGGCACTTCTAGTATTTACCTGCTCCTTATATACCACAGACAGATGAATCTACCCACTTTTATTCACCGCTGTACCACTGACTCCTCTTTGGTCAAGAGCTTTTCCTATGCACAGATGACACAATGAAATAGAAAATGGAAGTCAAGACACTGCTATGTGTTAGTCTGTTGTGCAAGATGTAAGTGTGGCTATACAGTAATTTTGAGCAAAGCATCGGTTTTAAACAATGTTTAAACTGACACCATTATTATGCAATATAGTTAATTATGGCTAGAAGGGCATTTGAGGTTAGTTGGCGCTACCTTTGTCCATTTTATAATTACACCAAGAAGACAATGACTAAGTTGTGCCTAAGCTAATTGTATCCATTTGGTTTTACCCCTCCTCTTCACCATTGTAAGGCACTGGCATTCTGAACTGTAAGTTTTTTTGAGGGGTTTGGGTGCATTTGTGCTGAATACAATGGAGCTCAGTGCTGACTGGGCAGCCTCAGGTAATATTACAATAGTAGCACTAACAATAGCAAGAATAATTACAGCTAGTCAAAGTGATAAGTACAAAATGAATGTCACTTTTTTCCTGCCACTGTTACAGTTACCTGCGAGAGATTTATCCTTATCTGCTCCTGCTCTGTGTGTTCTAGGATGTGTTTGTGCAGCTAGAAGATAAAGCTTCGCAGCACGATGTGATGTCCTCCAGACATGCTGTGAACCCAGCAGACACCTCCAGAGCAGCTGAGGACCAGCAACAGACCGACACAGCAGCACACGCTGTGCCAGCCCTCTTGCCGAATGTGCTGGGGGGTTTCTGTATTCAAGGGATGCACAATACAGTTCAGCTGCCTGGGCTGATGGAGCTGGGCACCCCGAACAGCAGGCAGCCTCCCGCTCTTCACCCAGCCCCAGCTCCCACAAAGCCAGCTCAGCGCTTTCTGCTCCATGTCTGCGAGTGGCCCCCAGCCCGGGCCGGCGGCTGCAGTGCGGACGTGGCACTGCGCGAGAGCTGCTCCTCTGGGCTAGCCGTTTGCTGCTGGTATCAGAGCCGTGGTGCGGACAACAGGTTACCTGGGCTCTGGAGCCAAGCTGGCTGCCACAACAGCCCAGCCGCGTCCGCAGAGTGCCGTGTTTGAGCTAAGTAGCTGCCCTGGACCTGAGCTGGCAGGCCTTCGCACACCAGCCGGACAAGCTGCCCAGAGGTAGCGGCGCTTAAACTGTCTCTTTTGAATGTTACCTGGCAGTGTCAGGATTAAAAACAAACAAACAAACAAACAAAAAACAACACCAAAAAACCCCAAAACCCAATGACAATAGATTTACCCCAGAAAGGAATTTGGTAACACATAGTCTTGTTTGGCTGCAACAAAAGGCTATAGTCTTCAGTTGATGGCTGGAAACTGGATTGCACTTATGTAAAATAGAACCGCCTGCAAGGGTTCAATGCCATAATTAACAGGCAGTTTTAGAAATTATTGGCTAATGCCATTTAATAGAAATACTGCCAACTATTGTTGTAAAAACTTGGTTTGTTCCTTCGGTGGTAATATAAAATGACTTAACATGGCTTCACTAGGAAGAGATACCTTTGTTTGTTACATATCATTACCTACGTTTTTAGAGTGGTTTAATATGACAGTACAAATTTTGAAATTTAAATGTATTTCCCCAAACTAACTGGAGGGCCAACTGCCTCCTGAGCAATTACAGTATTGGTGATATAACCTGACTGATTTATTGTAACATGGCATTACTGACCCAGTCCTGCTCCCATGGCAGCCAAGGTAGCTTTTGCCACTGATGGTGTTTAAGCAGTAGTTAAGTGTAAAGGTTTCTGGAATAGGTAAATATGTTCATGTAAGCCTGAGCAGCTCCATCTGGAGCATTTCCCTTGCAGTGTGTACAGTATCACTCAGAGAATTAATCCACATTTTTGGTAACAAACTCTCTGAACCATACTGGAGAGTACAGGTAGCTCTGAGACCATGTGCTCTGCTCATGTGATGCAGCTGTTATATCACCTAAGAACATTTTCACAATGCTGCAATAGTGACTGAAAGGTTATTTCTCAAACCTTGTCACCCAGAAGGTACCAGCTGAAAAGTTTCTGTTTGATTGCTAAAGAGTAGAAAGCAACAAATGAATATTGGCAAATCTTAGATGAGGCATGATGTGGATGTTGCACACCACAGCCTAACGCCCACCTTCACTTCAGGGAAAGGAGAAACCAGACCTGCAGACGTGCTAATCGCCTCCTCGTTTGAGAGTTCCCACTCACCTGTTTGGAAATGAACTCCAGAACCTCACTGCTTTCTATTTACTGCACTGAGAGCCAGTAATCGCACAATGCTTCCAAAGAGTCATTAATTGCACCCCTATGCTGTAGCATTTTATGATGCCTTTTAATGTATAGATTTAAAAGAAAAGGCAGTCCGTGCGGAGATTGACCTTCCTGATACAAGAAGAGGAGGTAAAGTCCTCTCTCTCTTCAGCTGAAAGTAGCACAAAGGTGAGGCACCGCTTATGTTTGGGAGGGCTCGACAGCGTGGGTGTCTGACCCGCCAAACCAGGGTCACCTCACCTCAGCTGCAGCACTGGGCTCTCAAAAGCAAGGCTCAGGCAGTCAGATGGTGTCAGACAAAAACAGAGCTCCCAAAGCCTGGGCTCTGGCTGCAGCCATTGGCGAGTTTAAGCACACAGACTCTGCATCCTTTCAAGGGCAAGAGGCAATGCCCTTCCATTGTTTCTAAAGGCAGGCACTTCAGAGCACATGGGCATCGATACTTGGAGGCTGGTAGTCAACGCCTTCCAGACATGCCTGAAGTAGGCAAGACAGGGATGTTAACAGCACCAAAGGGACCTGGGTACCCCATCCCACTGCGTTTCAGTAGCATTGGCCATGACAAGGTCTTGGAGAACTCTGTGAAACCCAGCCCACCATCTGACACAGGTTACAGCCTGCCTAAGCTGAAATGCTGGTTAACATGTACGCAACCTGCACTGCACTTGGAGCAGCTGTTATGCAGTAATCCCAGTCAGCAGAGCACAGTAACTTCCCTGATTCCCTTTTGCAGACCCTCACACCAGCCTGTGTATGGTCTCAGTGAGGAGCAGAGCCTCAGAAGAGGAAGGCCAGCCCCAAAATGCACACATGGGTCTGGAGGCTGGGTAGTCCTAGTGCTGGGGTCAGAAATTAAACTGCTGCTGCCATAAACATTCCAGTGTACGGCATGGCTGTTGCTAACCTTATCTGCAAGCCTCCTCGTCAGCGATCTCCCCATCAGTTGACATGAAGTATGCCTGTATCAGATGACACTGATGCTACAGTGCTTATAAAGGTGGTGAAGCTGGTATATTAACAAATAATACTGAGTGAATTGATTTCCCCTTCCTGCATTGCTGTCTCTGCTCTATTCCCTCCATTGATCTAGCCATTAAAAGACAATTTATTCCTTTGTCCAGGCCCCATGTATCATGGTATCAGGAGAATTCTTGTCCACCGGCTAGAAACAGTGAAGATGTGAATGAACCTTCTCTTTTGAAATGTTACTGCACCCTCCCACACCTCTTTCTTCTTTGCTAACTCCAGTCAACCAACCCCAGGACCTACACCCACTCTGATCCCAACTCACTGATGAACATACATGAAAACAGACCTTGCTAAACAGATTGCAGCTCCTGTTCCATAGCCGTGTTTATAGGATCATTTGGGTACTACATCTGATCCAGAAATGAGAGCCCACTCGTTGGGTAAGGGCTCTGGGGTTTAGCACTTACTCCATGGAACAGGTTACTCAGCACAGCACTCAGCACCACAGCTCTGAGGTGCTCCAGGAGCTCAGGACTGAGCCAAGTGGAGGCTACAGCTGGTCCTGATGAGGTGTTTGGCAACATCCTCCTGTGGGGATGGGCTCCATACAACTTGAATGAGGAGATGGCTGAACTCCCCAGGGGGACCCCTGATTCCGCCCTGAAGGGCTCCCGTGGGCCTTCCAGCAGACTGTGTTACAGTTGGAGCATCCAGCCGAGCAGCTGAAGGTGCACAGAGCCCCTCACCTCGCTGCTCCTGCCCTCCCTCCCAGGGAAAGCCCCGCATGCTGGGGGTTGGGGCCCTACAGGCTTGGCCTCGATTCTGTTAAAAGTCTTCCGCGTTGTACCAACAACCTCCTGCGAAGGTGAAGGACACTGAGCAAACAGAAAGCTCGGTATGGGACATTGGTGCAAAAGAGGTTTCCAAAGGTGAAGGGAGGAAAAGTTACCTAGCGTTGGTACTATAATGGCTCAGCACTGATGCCATAAATGAAAGGAATTGTGTTGGACATTTTATTTTGCTTGTGTGGTAAACTGTACAGTTAGAGTCTGAATAAACCTCTTTTGTCAATTTTATTACCTTTCTGATATAAAAATAAATAAACTTAAACAAAGAAGGAGTGGAGACCTGCCAAGACAGCCTGGTTCAATAAGAACTGCACTGACAGGAGAATAATTCTGTCCTAAAGCTGAGGGGATAAAATGATAAGCTTTCAGGAGGGCAAAGCCCCTCCAGAAGGAGCTGTGTTTTACACAGGAGCATCTAGAATGAAAGAATTTAAAAGGGGACACTCTTCGGAAAGGAAAGGAAAAACCAAAAATGCCAGAAAATTTTTGCTACCAGAACTGCTTTCTAGTTTGATGGGAAGGCTGCATACAAATAGCTGCTGAGAAATAGGAGTGTGGCAGGGTAATAGCAATTAGGAGCATTTTAATGATCATTAAAAAAAAAAAAAAATCACAAGTAAATGATACAGTGCATTAAGTAACTTTCACTAGGCTGAATATAAAACAGACATCAAGAAATCATGCTTTTACTTTGCAATTAATCTCAGCAGTGAGTTCTAGGCTTACCACTCCGATGCCAACATGGGAACTTCCAGTAGGCAACAACACATAATTACCACTGGGCGGAAGTGAATCAACCACTTTCTGTCATGAAGCAAAGGAGAGACCCTCAGACCATCTGCCAAAGGTGGGCGGGTGGGTGAATAAGAGTGTTACTTTCTTGCTAGACTCCAATCAGGGCACCACACCTTGTGATAGTATCTCTGTAATAAGCAAACAGCTTTAAATGATACTGTGTCACCGCAGGAGGGTGACCCAGCAAGTCAGGTTTCATTAATGCAGGAGGGACTGCAGCACGCAGGTACTCACACTTACCTTGGGACCCTGGAAACCTCAGCTTGCCTTGCAGAGGAATCTATACTGAGATTGTGTCTCCTTCATTAGAGATGCACATGGCTCCACAGCAGCATTGTCTCTACACAAATGTCCTATTGGCTTTTCTGTGCACCACTGTTAAAAGTCTTCTAATGTGCTAGTAAGGAGATTACAGATATAAGTCCACCACAGAAATACAATCAATCACATTAGTATGGGTACAACAAAAGATGATAGGATTATGTATGTTTCTTCTAATTAGCAAGACATGCCCAATGCTGCATGCCCAAGTGTTCCTACAGTCGTTACCTCCCACCACTGTGCCTGCCTCTTTCCTCAATTGCAATTACATGGTGCAGTTCCAGTCACAGGGGATGTGTGTGCTCTGCCAAGCCTTTCCAGCCACGAAGGCCCCAGTGAATCCTACAAGGCCCTCTGTGAGGCTGGCCATTGCTGTACTGACCAGCATTTCCAGGAGTTTTGTTCTCCACAGAAATGGAGTGATTCAGGGGACAGCACAGATGCCTCCCTGGCTGGGAGCAGGTCCCGTGGCTGCAGCCAGGCCCCTGTGGTAGGAGTGAGCCTCAAGCCACCCAAGGGCATGCCAGCTTGGCAAAGCAGCATTTGTCCTGCTCTGGCTCCACAGTCAGACCTGGTGGCTTTCCAACCATTTTGTTTCTTACTTTCTGTAGTAGTACTTACCTCAGTATTGTACTTCGGACCCCAGTGAATCAAAGTTATACCTAGTGAACCTCAACTGTCTTCTGTGAATTCAAACTACTGTAGGCCATTGCGCAAATGTGTATTTTGGCAAGTGCCTGGCCCTTCCTGTTGACTGAACTACTCATGCTCTCTAGAAACGACCATGCCTGTCCCTAGCACTCTGTGCAGATGACCTTACCCTTTCTTCTTCCCTATTTTTTTCCTTTTACTCAAACTAGTTGAATCCTTGCCAGGTGCCAGGATCTGACACTACCATTCTCTCCTGTCCATTGGCATGGTAGCCTCATTCCTCCTCTTTTCCCACTTCCGCCCCTTAAGGCTCCTGCCCTGAGGTAACACAAAGGCTGTGGCAACAATGGCAGGAAGATCATCCTTGGTGGCGAGACTGGGAAGAAAGGGATTCCCAACAGAGGAAAAATAGGTGTGTCCTGGTTAGGTTGCTTCTGAGTTTGACCTGCTCAGCCACTCCCTACCAAAAATTCCCTCAGCCAACACTGCAGGCTTATGCTGAAGGTCTCACAAACTCAACACATGTAATCAACAGGCTGCTTCTGAAAGGGATTAGCCAAAGCATTAGCAAAGTTGAAGATGTCTTACATAAGATATCAGTACATGTTTCCTGGGAATATTATGAAGCAAGTCCACACAGAAGCCATGTGCAGATACAAGAAGATAGCTAGGAACAGCCAGCATGGATCTACTACAGACAAATTGTACCCAGGCAACGTGGTTGTCATCTGTGCTGGAATGACGGGCTGGATGGACAAGGTGGGGGAAGCAGTGGATGTCACTTTGGTTTTACCATGACCTTTGACATCATTGTCTCCCATATAGGCCAAACTGGGGTGGTATTGCCTGAATGGATGGACCACAATCTGGCTGGAAAAAGCTCATGGCTGGGCCATGAAGCTCAAAGGATAATAACGGTCAACAACTAGACATTTAATTGTCATTAACAGATGGCACTCCTCAAGTGACAACACTAGGGCCAGTCTTCACCAGCAACCTGGATGACAGAGCAGAAGGGTTCCTCGGCAAGTTTGTGCATGACATTGAATTGAGGCTGTAGGTCACTATGCTGGAGGATGAGGCAGCCTTTCAGGTGGTCTTCAGCAACCTGAAAGACAAGCCTGAAAGAAATCTGAAATGCAGCAAGGACAAATGTAAAGTCTGCACCTGACACAGAATAAACCTGTGCAACAGTACAGGCTGGGAACTGAGCGGCTAGAAAGCAGCTTTGCTAAAAAAAGGACGTGGGGTCCTGGTGGACAAAAAAACTGAAGAGGAGTCAGCAGCGTGCCTTTGTAGTGACGATGGCTAATCGCACCCTGGGCTGCATGAGTGAGAACAGAGCCAGGCTCTCCACTGAGGTGCACAGCACAAGAGCAGTGACTGAGAGTTGCAGCAGGACAAATTCCACCGGACATCACAGAAGAAATTTTTCAAAGTAAGAGCAGTTAAACTAGAGCAGGTGCCCGGAGAGGTTTGTGAAATTCCCATCCTTGGAGATTTCAAAAATCTAATAGACAAAGCCCTGAGAAACCTAAACTAATGTTGAAGTTAGCCCTGCTTTGAGGAGGCTGGAGTACAGCCCTCCAAATGTCCCTTCCAACTGATATTATTTTCTGGGTTGTTCTGTTGTTTGGTTTTTTTTATAGCTGTTGATCAGGGAGACCTGGCAGGAGTTAATGATTCCTCAAAAAGAATGGAAGCTGTTATCTCTATAGCATCTCACCTGCCAATTATTTATTTATAATATGAATGAATTCTGAGTATGCATCACAAGTCCAGACAGTCAAGAGGCGTCACTTCAGAGATTTTATGTTTAAGGATCAAAGAACTGAACTTTCTCTCTCAGGTCTTCAAATTAAGCAGAAAAGAGGTCCTGCCGTTCACACAGGAGTCAAATTTGCAAAAAACTCCTCAGTTCAGACCTAGCATGAGAAAGACTATTTTTTGGCTTTGTTTTGGATATATGCAGCTCTCACACATTCTTGTGGTGGCAACTTAACATGTTGAGAGGCTTTCTGATGAAACCATTATTTTGGCCTGAAATGTGAAAGCAACGCCTGTGATCTGGCCTCCAAACCCAACCCCTGCCTCAGTATTTGCCTCCCACCATGATCTGTTTGGTTCAGATGATAGAAAACCACAGCCCATCTCTAGTCCCGGGTCCACTCCTGGCATAGAGGTATGAAGCAGCCTGTGTACTTGGGTATGCACGGGGACAACCTTCCAGGATCTGACACAATGCTGGGGGGGGACTTTATAGACCAGGTGTCGTGGTTTAACCCCAGCCAGCAACTAAACACCACGCAGCCGCTCACTCACTCCCCCCCACCCAGTGGGATGGGGGAGAAAATCGGGAGAAGAAGCAAAACCCGTGGGTTGAGATAAGAACGGTTTAATAGAACAGAAAAGAAGAAACTAATAATGATAATGATAACACTAATAAAATGACAACAGCAATAATGAAAGGATTGGAATGTACAAATGATACGCAGTGCAATTGCTCACCACCCGCCGACCGACACCCAGCCAGTCCCCCGAGCGGCGAATCCCTGCCCCCCACTTCCCCGTTTCTGTACTGGATGGGACGTCACATGGTATGGAATACACCGTTGGCCAGTTTGGGTCAGGTGCCCTGGCTGTGTCCTGTGCCAACTTCTTGTGCCCCTCCAGCTTTCTCACTGGCTGGGCATGAGAAGCTGAAAAATCCTTGACATTAGTCTAAACACTACTGAGCAACAACTGAAAACATCAGTGTTATCAACATTCTTCGCTCTGAACTCAAAACATAGCACTGTACCAGCTACTAGGAAGACAGTTAACTCTATCCCAGCTGAAACCAGGACACCAGGACACATAAAGAGTGTGTCTGTGCACAGTGCAACCTACAGCACACACGGGTTGCTACAGTGCATGTGGCTGAGTCCCATCCAACACGCTGTGCTGCGCACTAGTTATGTGCAGCCATTTGTCCAGCAGCCCAGGCTGCCAAAAGTTCAGAAAAATAGCTAGCTGCCATGAGAAAGAAAAAAATCAGAGTTGGTTGCTGAGACTCAGCAGAACCACACTGCAAATGTGGGGCATGGGTCCACGAGACCATGCCTCCAAACAGCACTGGCTGCAATGTCAGGTGTGTCAGCACAGCAGGAGAAGCAAAGGACGCAGCACTCCCTGAGATGGGCCCAGGATATTTTTACCTGCCAGTCTCTGGAGAGACACAGGTCACTCCTGTGAGTCATAGCCCCAAATGCCCCCACCCCCAAAGCCCCAGATGACCCAGCCCTTCTGCAAGCTTCTTGTTGTCAGAACAACAATGAATGCTCAGAAAAGCCACCAGATTTGTGCCCTATCTCTGCATCAGTTAGGTTCTATGACACCAACACAAAACCTGGGTCAAGAAGGAAAAAATAAATAAATAAAAGTAAAAACCCAAATATATTTGAAAGTATGCTCAGAAACAAACAAGCAAAACCTCTTATCCAAACAAATCATAGTTGGATCTTGGGTGAGACCGTGTTTATGAAGGTTTAGCCAAGAAGTTTGCTTGGAGATACTTCTCCAGCCGTAACATAACACTACCAGCCTGGACAAGTGCTACTAGAAAACAACTCATTAAAATGCTGTTGTGGTATTTATTTATAGATAGTAATTTATATCACACCCATCATACACACTGATCTGGCAGCTTTGATCGGCAAATTGGACTGCTTCTCCCACAGCACTCCCTGCCCCAAATCCACTCTCCGATGCCCCCCGCCTCTCTTTGTCCGCATTTGTCCAGCCCTGCAGCACTCTCCAAACATGCAGGTGGGGTATCAAAGATGCAACAGCCCCATCAAGAGCCAGACACACATCTGTGGTGCTTTGTAGCTAGATATTCTTGGATAAAATCATCAGCCACTACAGAGCTCATCCCTGGAGTGGACAGGCAGATGAAGTCTGCATTTGCTGGAGGGTCCAAGGGTCCAAGTGGCTTTGCAATGCACCAAGGATAATACCAGAGAAGCTCATCTGCAGGTCGTAGACACCAGTGCAACAGCCAGCGTGATAAAACACCTTATAAGAAAGCACAGGGTATGTCTTCAGTGAAAAAAAAAGAAAAAGGAAAAAAAGAAAAAAAACTGGCAAAAAAAAGAGGTTAGATGAGGTAGCTGGGACTGCCGGGGGCAATCTGAAATCAGTTTACATTAGAGCAGGTTGCTCTTGATTTCGCTACAGCAGTTGTCACGCTTGGTAAGAATAACAAGCTATTCATACGGCAGCCACCATTGTGCAGCTCAGCACATGCAGCCTAGTGGAAACAAATCCAAGCAAACACAGTGGCTAGGATGGGACTTCTTTTTTTAAAAAGCACATAAAATGGTTATGTAAATAAGCTTCCACTTCAGGAATCTGTGAGAACAATTGTTTCCCTGTAAGAGGACTTTGTTACTGGAGCACCTGATGTTTTACCCTAAATCTGTACTTTAGATTGAAATGCTGGCATATACATCCCACTGCAGCTCCTAGGTCCTTCCCACTATCTGGCCCCTTCAATCTCCAACTTTTTTTAATACTTTCAAGCTCATCAGCTATCTAGAGTTCTACCTTCATGCATGTCCAGAACTGTCCCAGTCCTGACAGGGCCAAGCAGCTCAGCCCAATTCACACCTGAGACTGATCAGGATCCAGAAACTGGGCGTTGCTTTGCCTAAATCCCCTGAGGGCTTTGATCGGGGATTATATGTTACCTGGTGACTGTTTCGTGTAAAATGCATAAACAGTCCTGGGAGCAGAGTCCAGAATCTCAAACTCCCATGTGAATGCTCAAACCAGTAGGTAAGACAGCCATGCTCCCCCATGTGCACTTGCTTTCCAGCCGAATGAGTCAACAGCATGTTGCTGTAGAGCAGCAGATCCTCAGCAGAGAATGGTCTAGGAGCGTCCAGCTCCCTGCCTTGTGGTTTGGGTGCTCTGCTAGAGGTGGCAGATCGGAACAAACAGCCCGAGGAGAACAGTGACCCTGTTTGTCACTTCCTGGCTGCTGGTAATCCATGTTTCAGATTAGACATCTTTGCTGTGACAGAAAGGCTGTCTCTACTCACCTTCCAGAGGAGCTGCTGGGCTGAGTCACTGCAGCAGTAGCATTAAAGACTGGAAGTTTTGGTCCTTGTGTGGCAGTGCCAGGCTTGCCTTGGGCACACTGCAGGGATTGCTGGTTCTAAAGTCAGATGCTGGGCACTAGAAATCAAGAAACACAGAGCTTAATACTGAGCCATCAAAGTACTCTTGGGTACAACTTCAAAAATTTGTAATTGCATCTGCAAATGGCTACACCGCATAGTTACTCAGCCTGAGCACTCAGGTCTTGGTGCATAACACAAGGAGTTTCATGAGTTAGCATGTGCTAATGGAGAAAGCCATTGGGAAAACCTGTACTGCTGCTATCGCTACAGAGAAACAAAATCTTCCCCTACCCCAGCAGCACACCAACTTCCTCCCTGATAATGCTCTCTCCCTAACAAGCATTGGTGCATTTGTCTCATCCAGGACCATTTAAGGAGAAAGGAAACAGCTTTGTTTCTTCTAAAAAAGGGGGGAAAATGTATTTAGATCATTGAATAGCAAAATGCTTCCTGTATCTGTTTGCATTGCTCATAGATATTAAAAACATTTTTTCATGAGCAGAAGAATTATTTTACCATTAAAATGCACACATGATGACATTTCTCTGAGGAAACATCCAACTGGACAAGCTTCCATTGGGACCAAATTCAAGACAGTGTGCAGCTTGGTCTAGTTGTTTCCCATTTTTACTACACAAATTATATTTGTGATGGTAGAAATTGGTAATTCTGACACAAAAATTCTTTGGAAAACACCATATTTTGCTCACAAATGCAAAGCAAAAGTTGTTTCTAAGTTTCACTTACTGCAGCAACTGTTCCACAGTGAATTTCCCCATTTGCTGCAGTGCTCAGAAAGTTCCTTTGGAAACCACTCAGCACACCCAGTACACACACAGAAAACACCAGGAGAGACGCACAGGCCAAGTCACTTCTATAAATGCTCTCAGGTTTCCTTCTGCCTGAGATGCCAGGATAAAGAGCAAAGCTGTTCACATTGCCCCCATGCCACGATTTGATACCTCAGAAGAATGAAAAAAGAAAGAGAAAGCTGGGAAAATGCTTCTGAATTGTGTACTTCAGCCAAAACAAGCCCCACCAAGTTTTTACCAACAACGCCACAGCTCATCTTTGGATTTCAATTACGTTCGCCATGGCAAGCAACATTAGGGACTCTCCAGCTGAAAGCAGGGGCAGCTCCCAACCAAGCTGTAAGGCATTACAGCTGCTGCTCTAAGGGACTCGTCTCCTCCACACCACAGCACAAAGCAGAAACACAGTCACTGGTGGGTCCAACCCCAAGACCACCATTAACTACAGAGGGCTATGGATACCACAGGGCACATACAAAAGGCTGACACTTGTTGCCATGAAGGCTCGTCAGTTATTTTTATTGTCGCACATGTGTATGCATTGGTCAAATTGCAAGGGCCAAAGGGGACAGCAGACAAGGAGCAGTCTTAGCACTTGACCCCTAAAATAGCATAGCCTTTGTGTGGTGATCTTGGGCTACTCCTGAAGCATAGCTAGATACCTGAGTATCTCTAAATGCATGCAAATATGGCAGTTTATGAGCAAGACCTCTTTATTAGAAGGGCTATGGGCTATACAAACTATACAGAAGGCGGCCAGTGGGTAAACAAGAGGGGCTCACCTCTGCCACAGACTGAAGTGCAGCAAAGCACAGCATTTATGGGAAAACAGAAGAACTTTCTCTGAGGCTGATGATTGGCGGGTGCATGAAGCTCCAAGGTACAAGCTGAGAAAGCACGTCACCATGCCATTTCCCATCAGTGAAGCTTGCTTGGTCCAGCAACGGCAGTGCAGAGCTCTGATTCACAGCACCGTTTGCAGGGCATTAGTATGCCACCTTGTGCAAATCAATAATGGCTTCAGGGGAAAATTAACAGATGGCCATGGGGCAAAACTCCCGAGGTTTTTTCCCCCTCTCTGTGATAATAGGCTACTTATGATTTTCTGAAACCACCTGCATATTTTCCCAGGCACCCTGGCTACCGGTTAGAACAGAGTGTATGTTTCTACAGTGGTGTTTGCAGCACTGGGCTTGCTTTTCATTAAATGCCTCTCATTTGTCTGCAAAAGACTGTACAGTCCAGAAGTTCACTATCGTGATGCCGCTGAGGGGTGCCATGGCAGTGATGACTAATGCTCAAGCTTGGGTTCAGGGCGTACTTAACATTTTCTAGCTAATCCCACTGCTTCAGGAGAGTCACCTGACATCCTGGTACCCTGGTTTTCCCATTGCTGTACGGGGAAGTAAATGCTCCCCAGTCTTTAGAGGATGAGTGCAGTGTATCAGTGTTGTTAAAGACTCCTGCAACTCACTAGGCAACTCAGAAACAACAGATGTTACCCAGAACAAAGCACAAGAGGAAACAGCACAACATCCAGGGACAAAAGCAGAAAGCTCCACCACCCTGGGTGTATACTACCGTAGAAAGGCAGGGATGGGCAGTAAATGTGTATCTCATGAGTAACAAACACGTGCGTTTTCATGTGGCATCACCATTCTGCAAAGGCTGCCAGCTAGTAACACTTACTGCTCTCCCTGCCACGACGTGTGATGTATGGCATGGCCACGTGCTGCTTCAGAGCAGTGTGGAGGCACAGGATCTAGGACTTTATGCTACTATCCTCTTAACCTTGCTTAAGCTACAAGATACTTGCCCAGATCCCCAGCTCAGCCAAATTTCATAGAAGTGAGCATCGGTTCCACTGTACTCCCTGCTGCCCACATCAGGTAGTCCGGGATGAACCTCCTGCACACATCAGATCAGGTCAAGTACCTCTGTGAACTGTACTGCTTGCCAACCACCCAGCTGCAGCCCATCATGCAGGTACAGACACACAGGGCAGCACCAGCCATGCCTGCTTCCCCAGGACACTGTGTGTCCTCCACTCCCCTCTTCCCCACCCCTCCCTCCTCCTCTTCTCTTGTGTCAATAACACAGAACAGTAAGGCAAACATGAGGGCTCTGGGGCATCCAAATACCCCTTTCCTGGCAACTAGGAGCCACTGGTGCTGCCTTCTGATGTGTGTGAGCACTCAGTTGCATAAATGCTCTTCCCATCCCACTACAAAGACCCTACAACAGCTCCCACGTGTTCTTCCCTGTATACTCTACAGTTTCCTCACATCAGCATCTGCTGCTCAGCCTCACTGTCTTCTGCTTGGCGGCAGAGAGGCAGCTCTGTAGAAAGCCATTCCTCCCCTTCCCTGTTTGTGTGGCCCTGCCTTGGACGGAGGCAGACCCTGGTGCCCTCTAGGACTACAGAGCTCAAGAATACTCTTTGTTAAGGCTCTGGCACTGGAAAGATGCTCTGAGCTCACAGCCAGACGTGACCTGCTCTGCAGGGAAAAATCTTTCCTCACCAACCTCTTTCCCTCCCCCTGGCTTAACAGGCAGTTGGGACTGCCGGAGCAGGGGTTGTTGATTTGTTAAAGGATCATTGCCTTTCAAAATTGCATTTCAGGAAGCTAGGAATTGTAGTTTGCAAGCTGCATGGTTTCTGTTTCCAAAGGTGACCTCGTGCATGTGTGCATGTGTATGCGTGCCCCTGCTACCCTCCTTCAAGAAATAACTACGCATAAGACAAAACGCTCTCACAAACTGGCATTGTGGGTGCATGCCAACACTGCCATGCTGTCTGCGCTTTGACTATGTCTGCTCTAGCACTGTGTACATCACATTCCCTATTCTGAGGACTAGATGTGTGCCTCAGGCCAGTACAGTTGAAGGACATGAACACCAAGGGTTACAAATGAGAAGCTGTGGTTAGCTGGCAGCTGGTACCAGTATTGCTTTTTTGATAAGCACTTTAAGTGGCTCATTAATGGCAAAACCTTTTCTAGTGAATCCTACCTGCAGCCAGTAGACAAACCACAAAGGACAGACTCCAGCCCTTTTCCAGAATACTGCTTGGTGGCTAAAGACAAGTGTTGCTTTGAAAATGACCTTTTTTTTTTTTTTCTGCAAAAGACAATGACAGGGCAGCGGTAACAATGCATAAAGTGCACATACGCTCAGACACTTGGAAGAAGGATGTTCTCTAGCACCCATGTTTGAATTTTAACTGTTGACTGTGAGCCAGATTCAGAGATGACGTAGGTGGTTTTGTAAGTTACATCAGTAACTTAGCGAGGTGGCTGTAAGTGGGCCAGCTACACCACAGCTCTTGACTGGCACAATTCCATAGGGAAGATGCACAGGTCTGAGCCTAAAGGAGAATTTCCCAGGAGATAAATAATGCCCTATCTGATATTTCAACCTAGGTTGCCTACAGTGTCCTGAGACAGACACTTGCAAAAATATGGAAAGGGGTGTTTTTTTTTCTGTTGTTGCTGTTGTTCCCCAGTTACAAATCCTCTCCATAGATCTGGAGATGCTGAAAATAATCTATGAGAATGTGGATTATTTTTGAATTGGCATTTTAGTCCAGAACTGGATTGGAAATAATGGTGATGGAAGAAAAGCTAAGCCAGGCTGATTTGTTACAGTAAAGCTGTGTTGTACTTTAGATTACTTATTAACAAACAGCAAATGGGCCTCTGCCTTGACCTTTTTTCATTTGAGCAAATATACTCTTCCTGCCCCTTGTAAACAGCAGTTACTGGTAACTGAGTCACGTACCCCCTCACATCACTGGAGCTAGTTTTTTTCATCTGTGGCAAGGATTTTAGTCAAATTGAATTTTGCCAGGCTCACTAAGGTTATTAGCAGTATTATTAGTCTTAATAATACCAACAGTAATAATAATACTCTGGATCACCATAAACCTGAAAACATCTAAGTACTTCACAAATATTAATTAACAAAACTCAATAGGAGGTCTGAGAAACCAGCAAAAATTGTCAGCCTTGCTTCAGAGCTGAAGAGCTGAAAACAGAGCCACAGCACAGAAGAGGCTGTTTGCTTCATGAGTTTCAATTAATGGCTGTTCCTTTGGTGTCATGAAATGCCAGGTGCCCAGTGCCTCTGGCAACACTGCCAGGTTAAAAGCAGCAGCCCACAGCACATATCTGGAGCAGCAGAAGTCAGTAGTAAGTTTGGGAACTGGAGTCAAAAGGATAGATTCTTCCACTGAAAACTGGGCTTTCAGTAGCTGCGCTGCTCAGAATGGGACTATCATCAGATGTGCCCCAGGTGTCTTGTGCCTTGGGATCCATGACCAACGGTTCCTTGGGCACTTTGGAAAATCCCACTCCTGCTGATCTTCAATGAAGTTGAAGACCAAGAACATCCCTAGAACCTGCACATGTCCCAACAAACTATGGATACCCACTCCTTTGTCAGCCTTTATATTAAGCCTTTTTGAGTGGAGGAGGCAAACTGACAACGACAAGGAACCACTCTGCAATAGCTGACGGCTACTCTTCCTACCTAATTATTTCCCTGACTTCTCTCTACTGGTATTAAAGCTCCAGTGGCGGCTAAATCATGACAATGGCACCAAGGAGTTTGCAGTATTCATCTTGGTTGTAAGTTAATTTATCCTGCAGGTATCACCCAAATCCATTCTGAATCTCACAACATCGGGCACTCAGATTCCTAACTAGTGATGTCTAAGAGTCTTTGCAGCAAGGGCTAATTACTTGTATTAATTGCAGACTCCTCTAAGGTACATTATGCCACAGCATACAGAGGACTGGACGTATAAATTGGAGAAGTGACTTTTTTGTTTCTTTGATTTGTTAAAAAAATTTACTATTTGTAGGCATAGAGAGGACACAGGCAAAGTCAATCTGGATGTGGTGGTTGCAGTCAGGAGGATGCAGTGCCAAAAGCAACGGCCTCACAACTGAGAGATCCAGGTGCAGTTTCTCACTCTGACACAGACTGCTCATGTGATCTTGAGCATGTCACATAACCTGTCTGTCCCCATCTGTAAAATTAGTATAATAGTAGTTAGTTCATGTTAAAGCCTGAAAGATGTCAAAACAGTAAGAAAAAGAGTGTCTGTCTACACTGAGTCTTCATCCATCAGTGTCTTCTAAGAGTTACAGAAAGCAGTGTAACCAGACTGACTCCATCTCCCCGTCTATGATACAATCACTGGTCTTTGCCTGGCAGGCAACTTTTTGCTCTGTGACTGTGCTCACTCCCTATGCTCTATGCCCTGTGAAGACATTGTCTGAGAACCTTTTCTCTTCTCTGGAAAGGTGGATGGCAACCAGATGCTCTAACTTCACAGTCTCATTAATTCAGTTTACTCCACTTAACTCCCTCAGTTCTTCACAGAGTTAGGTTAGATGTTCTTCAACTTTGCAATGAATTTGAAGCATCTCATTTGCTGACAATAAATCCCAATGTCTCACGTGTTCCTTTACATCTCCTGTGATACCCGCTATAATTGCTCCTTACAAAAAAGACACAAGCCCTATGGCTGAAGTTTTTCTGAGGTGGTGTTTTGGGGGGGCATGGCAGAGTTCATTTTCCTCCACTTCTCTTTGTCTCGGCAGCCCCAGCACCAGCTATTCCTCTGCAGAAACACACTGGTGTCACAGACGTTTTCAGTCATGTGATGCCTAGTATCTTTAATGGGAGTCCCACAGCTGCCATCCCACACAGTGCTTTGAAGATCCGAGCTCTGTGTTTCATCCCAGATAGACAGTCTATAAAAGTCTCGCAAACAATTCAGGCACAGTCTCTGGCTTGTCCAGCTCTCACCACTGACATGTTATCCTACAGCAGAAGCAGCCCCCAGGGCTTACATTCAGGCAGGAATGGAAGTGATGCCGCGTCTCTTTGGGAGCCCTCCTAGCCAGCAGATCCTAGAATACACAACACAAGCGAAACAAGGCGGGGGTCCTCTGCACAGCCCTCTGGTGTTGCACTCTCCGGGCATAACATTTGGCAAGCATCAAAGAGGGGCAGGAAGAATCCCCCCCACACCAGCTCGGCAGGAGTTTTGGGGGTTTCTGTGGGGTAAGGCACGCTTCATCCAAACACGCACCCTTAGCCTGCAGTCATTCTGAGCGCCATGGAATTACACAGTAATTTCTGAAGAGCTTTTGTGACTGTGATAGGGAAAAAAAAAAAATCCAGGGCAGGATGAAGGGAAGGCTGCTTGAGTCTGTTGAGAGCCTGAGAGGACACCTTTGCACGGGACAACTTCCCGTCCATAGGCTGGGGACAGTTGTGTGTAACCTCCTCTTGCCACAGGCACAGCCACTCCAGATTTGCACAGACCCCCCCCGGCTTCTCTTAGCTGTCTCACCCAGCTGTGAGCTCTGTGCCCTACAGATACAGTGGCCTCTGCTGCAGTCCTGTTTCACTTGCACAGCAGGGAAGGACAGACAATCCTACAAGCAGGGAACAGGACCACAGTGAGGAAATCAGTACCCTGATGGGTTGCTGAGGTCCCAGACTCATGGGCACATGGATCCAATGCAGGTATCAAAGAGCAGGATCGCGTCACCACAGCTTGCTGCATCCCTCCTCCTCACCCATCTATCAGCTGCTGAGAGCAGCTGCTCAGTGGGGCAGGCCTGCTCCACGCAACCCAAATCTACAGGAGCTGTTCCGCACCTGCAGCGGTGCAATGGTGCAACAGCTCGTGTCCTTGCCTAACCCTTCCTTCCTTCCCTTTATCTCAGACACCAGGCTTGTCAGTAGCTGTCTCCTTTACTGAAGAGCGCACCTGGGTGTGCTGTCAGGTGAACAGGGACACAGGGAACAGTGTCTTGCCATCACCCTGTTCTCTGGCTCTTGCACAGCTGCAGCAGAGGGTGTAGGATGACCATCTCTGGGACTAGCTCACTGCCCAGCACCTCAGCCCTCTCCTTCTCTGTGGCTCCTCTGTGGAGGTCCCCCTCTGCAGTGCGAAGGGAACAAGAAAGATCTGGAACGCTCTGTGGCTCTGTGCTGTTTTCATGTCTGTTTACACACATTACTCTCTGAATGGGCAGAGGTCTGTGAAACTGCTGATTCATGAACATCTTTGCCATCTGTGGCCTCTTCAAATGAGAGTTCACCCTGACCCAAGGATGATTTACTTTTCTTGGCTGTTCATCTCAAACTGATGCTGTCTCCAGTCCCTCAGACTTCGAGGGATTTGGGTAAAAATAAATATTATTGAATCTCTTGTGAAGCTGTTGAGTTAACTCTGAGGAGAGAAGCATTCAAGCCTCTGACAGAGAAGGGAAAGATGTCAAGAGTTAGTGCCGGGGGATGACTTCTCACCAACTTCATACCCAGACATCTTCAAACCTACCAGTATCAGCATATTTGCAAAGTCACAGTTTGGAGACTACTGAAGAATGAGCAAGAGCCTCTGACACTCAAGGGCCCTGAGCTGGGTCTGAGTGTGGATTGGAAACAGGTTAAGCTGCAAAATACTGCACACATCCATCCCAAACAGGCTACAGCCACCTCCTGTCCCACCACCAGAAAAGCTTAATTTCCTTCTTCCTCCCCCCAGCCATCATCAGCACCTCTTTTCTGCAGATGATTTCAGCTTTAGCCCTACTGCCTTTCCCTCCTTTCTTTTCTCACTGTGCTCTAACAATCTTTTGTTGCCAATCTACTTTCCCATGAATGATCACAGTCTCACCAAGCAGGGCAAAGCTGTGGTCAGTAAGATCTCCTGCCAGGGCATGTTATATGACACTATTGTGGCCAAGCAGCTGCCCCCTTCCTCCCCCCCAGCTACGTCTTCCTACTTGTGAAACCATCCCCTCAGAACCAGAAGAACCTGCTCCAGGATAAGGTGCCTGAATGGGGCTAGCAGGAATTGGCCTTGAAACTTTGTTATTAGAGCTGACACCAGAGTCCAAAGAGGTGCTGCTCAGCTGCACCTCCCACTAACGTCACCAGTGTGGAAGGTGCTTTGCATGCCTCAATATTGGCCCCAGTGTTATCACAAGACAAATCATAACCATCATAATAAAATTTTGCAATAACCTCAGTTTAATTAATAGTGAGGAGAAAAAAGTCTTGCCAGGCCAGATGGCAAACCTTAGTTTCTCACGTGACAACTGTCAAATTACCATCTCCACAAAAGAACGTCACAGAGCACATTTAATAAACCTTGGAAATGTTTATCAAAGCGGCAGTGAAGATCCTGGATGATCCACCAGGATCTGTCCACATGAAGGAGCCAAATGCAGAGTTGGGTTTTAGTAAGGACGTACGTGCATAAAACTAGACTTTAACTGAACTCAGGCACTGAAGTCCAGAGTCACAGAGGTCACTATCTCTCAGCCACCTGCACTCTATGGTCTCTCCTTGGTTCACATTCCAGTTTTCTGCTTCCACACCTGCCCAGAACAGCATCTCCATGAGATGCACTTTACGCTATCCTCCATGGGGATCCAGAGATAAGATGGGACTCTGAACGCCCTAAGGCATGGGGTCTTGCAAACCAGCTCCAAGAACACTAAATGCAGCCTGAGGCTCCTCACACTATGAAGCTCTGATCACTTCACTCTAAAACAGAAGCTGCCCACCAAGAGCGGGATGGGGAGAGCAAACATCCTGTTAGTGGAAGGCATGGTTTCACTCTGAAGAGCTTCACCCGGAATAGCTGATCGGCCGGCAGTTAGACAGTCTCATGGGAAGTGAGAGATGAGCACTCTCAGATTGAGGAACGCATTGAACCCAGGTCTCCCACTTCCTCAGTGAATGCTCTAAAATAAAAGACAGTGACTTAGAAGATAGACACCAGCCAGAAGGAAGGAGCACTACTCTTACTTCCAAGGTATTGCTGGCACTGTCCTTGGGGGGAAAGCATGCCATCAGAGTCTTTGTAAGACTCAAGCATGAAGTCCTGAGTGAGGTTTCTGTGCTCTGATGGGATGGCAGGGATGTGAGAGTGGAAGAAGATTTCTGAAACACCTGTATTTTCAGTCTGTCCTCTAGACATCAAACGCGCTCTCTTTTTGGGAGAGAGATGTGTAGGTTAGGTCTTGATGTAGCCCTGATGTGAACAGGGAGAATGAGGGGGAAGGAAGAGTTATGCCATTGTACCGCATTTCTGCTCCGGTCCCTGGGCACACACGCTTATCCAGGCTACAATCTCCTCAGCCTGTCCCAGCAGCCTGGCCTGCTGACTCCTCCCCGTCCACAGGCTAGGAAGCCTTGGCACAACAGCACTGCTTTTGGCTCCAGGGTCTGGCTCTTGAGGCTAGAGATGGCGGCACCTCCTGTTTGGATACCTGTGCCCTGTACTGAGCCTCGCATACCCCGACCCACGGTCAGTTAGCACTTCCCTTATGGCTCAGGGGACTGGGGTGCCTGGGGGGCACTACCAGCACAAGGGTCTTTCATTTCATCTGCGCTCTTTGGATGAAAGGGTGTGGTTAACTGAAGCTTTATAGGTCTTTTGGCTAGTGAATGGACACGTTCTACAGGAATTTGTTTTGGCTCTTCTATGTTTTTGTCTTCTAATAGAACAGGACACTGAAAACTGCTTTTTCCCCCTTTGTAGAAAATAGGAGAAAAAAATGACACTTTCACAGTGCAGTAAAACACTCTTTAAAGTGTACTAAGTTCTGCCTCATCTGGGTGAGAGTGCATTGTACTTTCATGGCCTTATGTGTTATCTTGCAATAATAATAACAAGAAAACAAACCTTCCATATAAAACAAAGCAATAAAAGTGCATCAGTTGTTTCAAATGTTGGCTGGTAATGCCACACAGAGTATTGTTAGGCCTGTCATGAAAAAAAGGCGACATAACACAATTTTTGCAAGCTGTTTCTCTTAGCAGATGGCGTTTACATTTTCAGTGTAACTCAAAAGGCTAAAGTGACTGACACCACTCTTAACTTTAGTTAAACCCTACTATCGCTGCTGCAGCCACTGCAGAGTTCTGCTTTCATGTTGCTGCTAGCACAGGGAGTTTCAGAAGAATTTTGGATTGGCTTGGATACAAGTCTAGCAGGGTGCTACAAATAGAAATAGCAGAAGAAGGTAGTAGAGTAAAAATATGCAGTGTTAGATCACGGGTAGAGAAGTAGCACAGACAGGAAGTCAATGAAAGGGATAGGCATGCTGTTGCTCTCTGCCACTTGCTATGATTTTGAATGCACTCCATTTCCAAATCCCCGACAAAATTCCCACTTGCATTAACCTTGCCTCCTTCCTTCATATCGACATTGGTAGCCATTCTGGATAGAAAGGCAGCCACACTAGGAAAGAGAACGGCTGCTTTTAAACCTGCTGCTTCAAAGCTGCCCTGTGCATTGCATAATAGTTCACACGGTCACCACACTATAAAGTTTCATCTCACAACAGGTACAGTGGGGCTGAACAAAGAACCCTGCACTTGAACCCTTCTGACCTTTGGAGATACATGTTCATAGTCTGGGCTCAATCCATGGTGGCCCACATCTGAAAATCTTGGTGCCTGCAGCCAGGCTTTGTTGATGCACCTAATGGCTGGGCTTAATTTTCCAAGGTGCAGACCATGTCCAGTTCCTACTAACTCCTGTGGGATTCGTCAGTCACTTTAAGGAATCTGAATATGGATTTAGGAGCCTAACTTTTGGCACTTGAGGTGGAAAACTTTAGCCAATAAGACTGCACAATCCTATTACCATGACAGCTCGGGAATGTGAGAACTCAGCAGTTTGGAATAAGGCGCCACATTAAAAATAGATTAAACTGAAAACAGCCCTTATGGCCTACGGCGCCTAGGACAAGTGTCTGCCAGCTGAAATGCCTTGTAGGTAACTGTTTGCTAGTGAATCAGGTGCTGGCTGAAGGTGCCCACAGTTGCCTCAAGACACAGACAGATTTTTTTTCCAGAGACACTGTATTATTTTTTTTTTTAGCACCATATGAAACTCAGCAGCTCCAACCCTAAGGGGATCCATGCAAACCTCCTGCTTGCTCTGATTCCCATGGCACTCACATCCACTGAGTTTCACTTTGAATTTCAGCCTCACAAATCTCCAAACTCGCCCTGGAGTGATAAACTGTGCCAAGCCTGGGCTCCAGCTATGGAGCAGGGCTGTTCCCTTTTCTTTTAACACTACTGTGTGAAACAGTGGAGGAATCAAGTTGCCCTACTGTGACACAGGAAAAATACAATCAGCATCCAGTGCAAGGTGTTGGGAGGACTTATTTCCCGGTCCATTTGCAGCCTGAGGGTGAAACAAAGGGTGAGCTTGTTTCCCTGGCTGGCGTCTTCCTGCTAGCCAGGGACAAAAGTCACTTGTCCCTTTGGTTCTCTTAGATCTGTCCAGCAATGACCACAGAGATTTGCTGACCTGCCGGTGGGCACTTCTATTGATGGGGCAGTTGATGGGGTTGCATTTCAGTGGCTCTGCGTTTTCTTCTCCGACAGGTCCCAGAGGACAGTGATGCTTTTATGCTTAATATATGCTGTCATTTTGTATTATATCTTTTCTTTGGAAGTAACTTTGTAAATGACCAAAACAAAACACAATCCCAAACCCCAAAATCCAAACACCAAAGAAAGCTGAGGAGTGCTGCAGACATCACAAATGAATTACTGACCCTTCAGCTGACACGGAGTCAAAAGAAGCCATAGCCCTGCCTGCTTTAAAAGAGTGATCTGCCATAGAGTGGTGGTTACTGGTCACTAACATTACTTCCCTGGATTTCTGCTCTTTTTCTTCTCCAGTCCCATGATGTGGTGAGGCCCTTGATAGAGGCTTTTGCTGCTGTATCAGCATTTGTGGCACAAAAAAATTTCTGACAATAGAGCAAACCTTCGGATTCCACAGCTGGGTTGCTTAAAGACATAAATGACCAAGCACAACCCCAGCGCCTAACTGTCCTCCTCCTCAATCCATCCTCCCATGCCTGATTCATGCAGCAGTCACAGAGTGACAGCAAGGGTTACAGTCTTGCATAAAGAACTGACAAATGACTTGCTCAAAGCAGACTGGATGTATTCGCATGTAATGGCTCAATGTGCTGGAATAATATTACAAGCACACTCCATCCAGTTTCATCTTCAGCTGAGTATAGTAACTCACTGAATATTACAATACACTTGACAGATTAAGAAACCTTTTTATTTTATTAGGTTTAATTCCCTGCATATCTCTCTTTATTTTCCCTGCAGGATCGTTTGGAGATGCCTTACAGTAACAGGATCAAGAAAAGCACAGTATATACCAGGTATGTGAATGACTACCTCTGCCCCATGATAAAAACAATGCCAAAACTTTGGGGGGATTTCAGATTAATTCTATTTCTGTAGATACAGGTTGTCTGAAAACATCATTGACTAGGTTCTGGTGGAATAAATAAAAACAGGTAAATGATAGGTGGGGATATATCTCCCCCAATCCCTGGGTTTTTCAAAGACGCCCCTACTGTCTACACTCTACACACAATCTACACATTTTAAGATCCAGAAGGCACCTTTTTTTCATACGTAACTTTAAAAATTTACACTAGGCTTCATAATCCTAAAATACTTCTGTGGCACAAAGCCACATATGCAATACGTGGGTGGAAAAGCTGTCAGCATAGCGGAAAAAATATTCTGCTGAAACTCAAAACTTTGCAGAAACAGCTGAGTCACTCTTTTGCAGTTAAGGTAGTCTGGGCTTGTTACCCTCTTCTACGCCTCTGGATGGTGTCTGGCACACACCCCCATACTCTCACTGCCAATGACTCCAGTACACCTCTAAACGAGAACTGCCTTGGAAGTATCTGGCTGACTTTCCTCACACAGGTGTATCTTGTCATCCACGCACATGAACTGAATGAATGCTGACCATCCTAGAGACTCAAAAGCTCTTGGGTACATACAGCCATGCAGGTAGATTTGCACTGGCCAATTCATAGATATCAACTCTACTCTGGTATGCAAGACGATACTCAGCAATATCGCCAACTTATGATTTGATCACAGTTCTCAAGGCAAACAATGTTTTCCTGACCTCCTGAGAATTAATGCTTTCTTATCAAAAAGCATGAACATAGTGAAGGTTTGAAAACCTAGCTCAAATGCACTAAGCTAAAGGAGTGAGACAAATAATTGAAAAAGATCTCCTCATTTATCATTCTCTTCTTTTCTTTTCTTTTCCCTCTTTTTTTTTTTCTTTTTAAGTCTCCTGATTCTTCAGTCAGCATTATTGTTTTGGCTGGGAAGAGGGAGCTGCCTATGAGCCATTTATTCGCACATAAAATTATTGAAATTGCAAAGGTCCAGAAGTCATTACTGCCAACAGATTATAGACTCTACTAATGCAGTCACATATGAAATCTATAAAGCTCGTTTTAATAGGAACTCTAGTACAGCTTATACATTTTGATCCCCAGAAAATATAATTTGCCTTGAAAATCTTTTGATCCTTTGACCTGCATTTTAATCAGAATGCAATATTTTCCTGAAAACTTGTATTTGTGTGTCCAAATCAGAAAAGTCTACATACACATAAACAACAGCTTAATTTGTATGTGCAACAATGTGCCAGATTTTCAGCATGTAAGAATAATTTTCGTATGAACTGCAGCAACAATATATACTAATTAGCTGCATCATACACACACAGCCATGCAAATGCTATCACTGGGTTTCACAGTTGCTTATGGGGCAAGTTTGCCACTGTAAAATGGCAATATCAGAAGGTAACTTTTGCATTTTAAGCCCGATAACGACAAGCACAGTCTAACTGACAAATTTTCCACAAAAGCTTATTTCCCAGTTTTGTGTTCAATGCTAATATGAGAGCTGCTAGCCAGTCTAACTTGCATCCGTGTTTCCTTCTCCAGTGGGTGGATATATTCCATATTGTACATCATAAAAGGGTGCCCAGGATGTAGACATACCCCAAACCTGAATTGTTCCCTTACCCTGCTCTCCCATCACACTGGAATTATGGGTGGGACACTTGTGATGGAAGAAATGCAGGGAAGGATTCCCCTACGTTTCAAAATTTTCTGAAACTTTTCTCGTTGTTCTCATATTTCACAAAACCCAGCAGTCCTCCAGCAAGAGCACTTTGCTTTTCACGGGAAATGACTCTGACTGGGGCAAAAATATGCTTTTCTAAATAAACAGATTATGTTATATAGCAT
Organism: Harpia harpyja; assembly: GCF_026419915.1. Taxonomy (NCBI): domain Eukaryota; kingdom Metazoa; phylum Chordata; class Aves; order Accipitriformes; family Accipitridae; genus Harpia; species Harpia harpyja. The sequence goes on along the minus strand of NC_068948.1, from coordinate 11,963,692 downwards.
GAAAGCTAAAAAAATAAAGTAGCCTCATCACGCCTACACCCTGCCTGCCAGCACCAAGCACAAACACATGCCCAAGCTTTGGCTGGATACCATTTCAAATGCTAGGCCCTCCAAAAGCAGATGTCGGATAGCTTGTTCTCTCTTGAGCCCTCTCTCTCCTTTTCCGGGATTCCTCTCCTTGAACATTTGTTCCCTATCCAGTTAAACTCAATGCAAATTTTGCCACTGGCAGAATCAAACTCTAAATATCCTCACTTCTACATCCTAACTGCAGCCTTTTTTCTTCTCTCTTCTCTAACTTCCCTCAGTATCACATTTTCTTCCAAATACATCCCTCCTTGTCTCCAATGGCCTGCAATGACCTGTGCTGTAGCACCATGCTGACAAAGGGAAACCTGCTCTCTCATTCACATGTGTTTTACACACACAGCAGCACTGGAGACGGCATTGCTAGACTCATGTTAGAGCCTTGCTGTGCTCATTTGCTCAGCCCTGTTTCCTCAGTTAGTCCAGAGCACAGTGCCTGCTGTAGCAAGAACAAGCAGAGCTAGCACACCAGCTGAGCTTCTATCACCATCAACTGCATGATTTGCAAAGGGAAGAGCAGCTGCATCAATACATAAACTTTCTATTAGCAGCATACCCAAGAAAGAAAAGGTAGACACGACTCGGTGTCCTTCCAGGAAGCTCCCTCCAAGTCAACCAGTAACGCCCAGCAAAACCAATGAAAAGACACCTGTAACCCATATCAGGCATGGAGCAGGCATCTTGCACAGAAGTATGTAAGCCTTTAAAAACCATTGCTCAGTTATAAGCACGATATACAAATACCAAAACATATACTGTTCAGCTGAGCCCTAAAATGTTTTCATTACTTGAAATCTTCTCCTGTTGGCTACTGAAAGGGGAAGAGCAAATTTCACTTGATTAAATGACTACATGAAAACTCTCTCTCTCAGCTGGTTCCTCATAAGCTCTTGCAGGGATAATTCAGGTCACTGACGAACACTGAGGAATATATCCAGCTACTGAACAAAAGTCATGATGAACACCAGTCATGTCAAGAAACACCTGTCACTGTTTAAAATTCTAAGGAAATCATCCATATACAAATTAGCTAATAAAAGTTACAGTTATATTACTGATAGCTAAAAATTCAGATTTCCTACACCATTTGGTAATCAAATTACAAAATAAATTACATGAGCTAAATTAAAAATGTGAATTACATTCTTCACATATTATATAATGACCTATATATTGTTATGGGTCTCGTGAAATACCCACTTGGAATTTACCTTAGCAAAGGCCGCCTTTAAATTGGTTTTATCAACTCAGAATTCTTGATGTGATATTTGCAAATGTTATTGCTCACAATGCAGACATAAAGCAGTATACCTAGAGCTTTATTTATTTACATTACCTACATGTTCACTTAAAATCAGAACTTGATGCTTTCATGTGGTAATCATATACTGACTTTTTCAAATAAATGTTGCCAATAGAGTTATTATATACATTGCTCACTTAGCAAGCCAAATAATAGAGTGCTATTCTTAAAACTGCAGTCTAGGGAATCAAATCCTAGTTTTACTGCAGTCAATAGCAACCCCCCTCGCCTCCAGAAACAATTGGAATAAGCCAATTCTGTAACCAATAATAAGATAGGTCAAGAAATTTTTGGTATGAAAACTCTGGCAATCCCATTCTTTTGATATTTAACATGAGTTCCAGTAAACACAGGAGGGTTGCTGACTGGAATGAAGCAAGCAGCACTGGCACATAGCCTTCCAAATTTTATATTATTTTATGAGAAGTCTAAATGCTAATTTGCACAATTATGAATCAACAACAGACACTCATTTCAGCCTGACTCTGTCATCACGGTTTTAACTGAACTGGCATGTCAATAAAAATGTGAAAATAACTTTTAAAAAGTTAGTGAATATGCATTCCCAGTCCACCAAACTGAACTTGGTTCCACCAAAGCAAATTAAACCCTAATGTATAAATGACAATATAACAAAAGTAAAATGTATATGTGACAGAGATGACTATAAGCTTGTATATAAAAGCTAGAATATGTGACACAGTGACCAACAGCAGGTTTGGCATTCAGCCCTGATCTCAGAGTTGCTGGTTCGGGTGTACTTACTGGTATTTGTTCACATCATCTCCCCTCCCTAAGGGACTTCAGTACAAATCACGTGGTGGATCCAATACATATCAGCAGCCCAAGATTTATTTGGTTCTTGAGACAGGTCTACAGCCAGATGCATTAGAAGCTGTGGGGGAAATACCCAGAGTGAGAAAACTGAGGTACAAAAGTTTCCCGGTATTCAAGAAAGTTCTGAAACATTTTGAGACATTTATTCAGCCAAGACTCTCCCTGAAAATGGGATTTTGCCAAAGTGGTTTGAATGCCTAAAGTGGGGTTAATTCCTTAATGTCGTTCTTTATTTTAAATTTAAGTAATTAGAAATCACAAAACCCTGCTCAGAAAAGGTGCTGTGCTAATCCCTCTCTACAGTCACTTGCTACTCTCAGTGAAGCTGCACTCAGAAAAGCATCCATTGCTGCCTACTACTGAGCATCCTCACATTTTGAAGAAGTCAAGTCATCAAACTAATAAAGGAAGGAGTAATGCCTAAAACTAGGGGAGGTCTTGAATCTCTCTGTCATTAAAATATAAGTTGCCCTGCTGCACAGAAAATATAGTCAGCCCAGGTAACCAGAGCCAGCTTCCAGCACATGGGCCCAATCCTGTTCCCACTGAAGTCAGTGGCAGAACTCCAACCTGTTTAATGGGAATGGCAACCAGCTTTCTATCTACTTAATATAAATGAAGATACACATCTCCTCTTTGACATATTTTGGGCTCAAAGCCATTGGCTGACACTTGTTTGGTTCTCTTCATGTATGTGACTCATGGGATAATATAATGCCTGATTTCCATTCTGTCAGACCTGTCTTTCTCCGTGGTTAACTATTAATTTCAGAGGCAAGATGCAATACTGCAGTAAAATAGGATGGTGTTAAACTAAGAAAATTGCACTTAAATATTTAGAGTAAATCAATCAGATTCCCTTTTGTGAGGATTCCCTTCCAATTAAAGAGGCATACCCACACAGTCCTTAAGACATCAGCCCATTGCTCCTGCAAAGAGAGGAAGTTTGTGGAAGTCTCTAGCAAAGTACTTGGCAGGCAAATTAATGTAAACACACTGCCTTTACCCCAGCAGGACAGCTTGAGGAGCAACCTGATAATGGAAATGACATAAAAAAATCTTTACTCCAAAGAGCTGATTTTTGTTTCAGGCTACTGACACAGAACTGGGTTACTCTGGATATACAGGGGCTTGATAAACTATGAGTACATGCTGATTTTCCACTGAAGCTGTAAACTCTTTGGGATAAGGGCTGACTTTCTCTGTTTGGGTCCATAGCCTAAGTTTGAGATACTAAATAGTACCATAAAAAAAAAAAATATTAGTAATATACTATGGACTGGAAGGAATTATCTGAACAGACTTTCTGATTCTTCTGAAGTTTCTTGTGATATGCTTATTATTACTAAGTGTTGTCTTGGCTTTAAAATGCAGTTACCTCAGATACGATACAGCAAACCACACTGAAACACAGATATTTCCATGCAAGGTGTGTGTTTGTGTGTGATTTCACTTGTATAAACATGGATTTCATTACAGGGGAAGAAAGTGATGCCCAGAACCAGAGATGTCAATGTATAAAATGCTATTTTTTACCTAATCTATTGTACCAAGAGAGGGCAGTGGGCGTGTTCCTCCACCCTTTATTCAGTTAGACATTTGCCATTCTTTTCACCACTGACTTAGATCAAACCCAATTCAACCAGTAAATTCAAACCAGTAAGCACAAAGCACTGAGAAGCACCTGCTTTCTCCTAACAGCAAAGCATCTTCCACTGCCCCTCACCCCTGCAGCATGGAAATTTATGTGGAGCACTCCAAAACCTGCTCCTATCCTCCAACCCCCTGAATCAGGTGGATGAGGCAAGCTCCTCAGGAGCAATTCATCCATCGCAGCGGAAAAAAAACCCAAACCACCAAAAAACCTCGACATTCCTCTGCCACCCCCAACCTGCTGCAGGACATTGCTATGGTCGTGAGCAATCTCTCAACTCTGTACACAGTGCTAGCAGACAACTACTCCCTTCCTCCCCAACATGTGATTACTCGCTTGGCCTCTCAGTCACTGCCCACCCCCATGTCTCACCCCCTCCATGTCCCCAACCCCATGTCTGGGACTGTCGAGGGGTGGAGAAGGAAGGACTGCCCTGCCACACTTGTGTGGCAGGATGGGCAGAGGCTGGCAGCATCGCACTGCTGCGTATAAAAGGAACAGGCTCGGTGGGAAACTTTCAAAAAGCCACCCCGCGGTCGTGAAGACAAATGCCGCTGAGTATATACACACCCACAGCACCCCGCCCAGCACTGGAGCTGCCCAAACCAGGCTAGTCTTGGTGTGGGGTGCGTGTGTGCGGGGAGATGAGTGGGAATGCCACATGCAAGGCCAGCCCCTGCCCACAGTCCTGCCACATTTACCTGCTGCATCCACGGCACGCTGCAACAGTGCAGCCTCTGCCTGCCATCCTTTTCTGCAGAAGCGTGGACTGGCAGCTGTTTTCACATGACCATGCTGGACTAGACGATCCCCAGAGGTCCCTTCCAGCTCCAACTGTCCTGTGATATTTGGAGTAGACAGTGCATAAAAATCCTTTCCACCACCCAGCGTTTATAATGCGTGCCTAAATACTGCTGAAACAGGCAAGGCATGGGGTCACACTTGAGACCCGAGCATTGCAGTACTGCTCGCTTTGACCCTGCTGTTAAGGCAAACATCCCTGAACATGCTGCTGTGAGAACTTTTTAATCTGGGCAACGACTCGGAGACTTGTCGAAGGCTCAGACGTGTGCTGGCGTAAGGGTTCAGGTTGAGAGGAAGAGAAAATGCAGAGCTGCAGCTGGGGAGGGCCGGGAGGGGGCTGCCGAAGCAAAACGCAGGCTGCAAAGAGCACAAAGAGGCTGCAAAGAGTGCTGCGCTGCGAGAACTTTTTTGTCTAGGCCACGGCTGGGGGCCTTGTCGAAGGCTCAGCCTACAGTTAGGGTTAGGATTAGGGAACGCTGCTCGCTTTGGCACTGTGTTTAAGGCAAGTGTCTCTAAACACTTTTCTGCTATCAATAATTTACCCTTCGTAATATTCCAGGGCATGCTGTGTTTATATAACTATTGAAACACCTATGTGGTAGATAGGTGATCTTAATTTTGAATCATAGAACGGTTGATTCTTCTGCCACTGAAGACCTGTTTAATCTACAGTTCATTTAAATTAATGGAAAAATCTGCTTTGTCTGAGGCCATAAATGATTTGCTGAAACCACACACACACAGAGTGAGTCACAGTTCAGAACATAACTCAAACGACCAGGACTGTATTCCCAGGCTTTAACCACTACATTACAGTCCCTCCCACATATACCCTGCAATAATCTTTGCTCAAATGATAACAGCGTTTCCCCACTTTACACGTTGGACAGCATTACTCAGTGAGGCACATCATACCCGATGGGAGTGCAGCTCTGCAGGGCTGGGGGAGGAAGGAAGCACAAGTAAAAGTCATTATTTTTGCCCGACACCACTAGAACTTAACTCTTCCCTTGGAAAATTACCAGCTCTGAATCCCCTGATTTACACCTAACTGAAAAATAAAGTTGTTAATCCTGACCTGCACTCATCTCTTACCCATCCCGAGGAGCGAGTGCTTGCAGACCAACTGTCACGGTGGATTTCGGAGGAGCAGCCCTACCTTCCCTCCACTCCGCAGACTGGCACGAACCCCGCCGGGAGGAGGCAAAGCCCCTCGGCACCCTCCGAGCTGCCCCATGGCCCGTGTGGCGGGGCAGCTGCCGGCCCAGGGGGCCACGCGGGACTCGCACGGCTGCACCTGCACCGGGCCGAGGCGCTTTGGGAGTCCTCGTGAGGACACGGCCTGCCTCCTGGCCTGGGCGCCACCGGGTCAGGCATTTGCGGGTCCGACTCTCTCCTCGGGGTGCTTAATTTCTGCCCGTCGATGTGCCGCGCCGGGCACACCACGGGGGCAAATGAGCGACGGGGAGCTCAGTTCTCCCGGGTGGATCACCCTCCCCGAGAAAAGGTGGACAACAGGTGCTGCTGCAGGGGAAGGGACCCGCGGCAGCTTTTCCTCACGCTCCCGAGGCACAGGCACAGCCCTGCCGCCGGGCAGGCGGCGGCCCAGGCCCGAAGCCCCGGGAGGGGACGACGGGCGGCGGCCGGGGGGCCCCGCCGACCTCCCCGCACGACGCCCGGGCCCTGCGCCACAGGCCGGGCCGGGCGTTCCTTCACCTCAGGGCCGGCCCGCCGCCACGGCCGGAGCCGCCTCCCCCCGCCCCCCGACAGCCGCCCCTTCCCGCCCGGCGGCGCGGGGCCCTATCGCCGCCGGGCCTCGCGCCACCTCCCCTCCGCGCGCCGCCGGCCCCGGCCCCGGCCCCGGGGCGGGGCGGGAGCCCCCGGCGGGACCGCCGACCGCCCGCGCGCGCCGGTGGCGGCTTGCCGCGCGCAGCGCCGTGTCCCCGCCGGAGCGGCCGCTGTCGCCGCCGAGGGGCCCGGCCGGAGCCGCCGCCGGGGCCCCGCGTCCCGCCGACACCGAAGAGCCCCCCACACCCCCCCGGGGCGGCGTCTCTGGGCCCGACCCGACCCGACCCGGCCGGGGCGAAACTCCCCGGGGGAGGGGAGGGGCCCGGGCCGCGTCTGGCCGGGAGGGGACGGGCAGCGGCAGCGCTGACGGGCGAGCGGGGCCTGGCCCTGCCCGCGGCCTCCTTTCGCAAGCCCCCCCCCAACCCCCCGCCTCCCCGCCGTGCCCCGGGTGACAGCTCGTCCCCTGCGCCCCGCTGGAGACCCCACGGCGTCCCCGGGACGGGGCGGCGGGCAGCCAGGCCGGACGGGGCCCGCGGCTGGGGCAGCCGGCGGCAGGCCCCGAGCCTGCCTGCGGGTGGGCTGCGTGTCCTCGTCCCTGCCGGCTGCCTGTCCCCGCGGCCTGACGCCCGGCAGGGAGAGGCGGCGGGCCCGGCGCAGGCTGGACGAGCCCCCCGGCACGGCCACGGCGCGGGTGGAGGGGTGAAGGGAGGGTGACTCACAGGCACACATCTGACACCACAAGTATTTAGGAAATTGCCGTTCTCTTAAAGGCAACCGTGTATTTATTTCTCTGGGGCGAAAACGAGGGAGTCGCGCTCCACGAAGGTGCTTCGGTCACCAGTCCTGGCGGGGGAGGCGGGTGCCGGCGGGGAGCGGGATGCACGGTCCGGAGGAAGAGGAGGGCTTTCGCGCTCCTGCTACAGAAGAAGAACTGGAAACACACAGAGAGGCGGATGGTTATGGGAGAATATATGCTGTTTATTTATGAACGTAACCAGGACTTCCGACAAACTTTATATGCAGTCCCCCCCCCAGTTCAAAAAAACCCCACCAATGTGTGTGCATATACATACATGTATACATACCCATACACGCACACGGCACACGCATACACACGTGCCCCCAGCACTGCGCTCCCGCTGTCACGCTTTCAAACAGCTTCACGTCTCCACCTTGTTCTCCTCTCCCGCCATGACTATTTCAACTGGACAAATTCTTGTGCAGCTACGACATGAGGAAGAAACGCTCTGCATCGCTACCAGTGCTCCCTGGAAGGGGGCCTGTTTGTTTGTTTATTTTTCTCTCACCCTGGGAGAAGCTCCAGAGTCCAAAGGTGCCGCAGCACCAGGGACAAGCCTCCTCGTCCTGCTGCAGGCACCCTGCAGCCCCACGGCCTGCACCCCCTCCCAGGAACCCCTGCCTTGGGGTTGGGAGGCAGTGGCCAGTCCCGGACAACATGAAGAAGGCAACACACGCTCACACTCGCCCAACCACACAAATAATAAAATAACATTGCAGCACAAGGGCATAGTCTCTGTCACCAGATGATAAGAAAGTCGTGTGATGGCAAAGATCTAAGTAATGCAATAAAAATAAAGTGTAGCTAGTATACACGGAAAGGCTTCCTTTCACATTACATGAGGCACAGCTTGGACAGACAGAGACTCAGAGAGGAGCTAAATGTCCTGGAATAAAGCAAAATACACTGAAAGTTCATAGTAAATACCCGCATCGATAGGTATTTATTCATTTGTGCTTCGCCACGTCGTGACATACAGTACAAGACACTGCTGCTCTTCCTTTTGATGGAGGGAGCTCACCACGCTTCCTCGCAAGCTGCTGCTCCATCAGTCCCAGGCCGTCCAGCGTTCCTGCAGCGGCGGCGGCCCCTGCCCCACTCCCAGCCAAGGCAGGGGACAGGGCTCGGCAGAGGCAGCCCAGCCAGGCTGGGGCAGTCCTGGCAGCAGTCCGGCAGCTGCCCCACACCTCAGTGCTCCAAACGGGCATCCGGCGCTGCACGTCTCTCAGCCTGAGCCCTCTTCTCCTCGCCGGCCTCGCCGCAGCTGCCCCTGCCTGCTGTACCGCAGGCCAGCTGGGGGAGGAGGGGGAGGGCCTGGCTGGCACCCCCAGATGCCCCGTCCCTCAAGCCTGCACGTCCCTCACCGTTTTGCTTCGCGCCCTGCCAGGCTGGGGGGAAACAGCTAGCCCCAGAGCTCCTGCAGCCAGCTTTTAAGGCACATCTGGATCGCTATGCGTGCTTTATTACTATTATTGTTATTTACCCTGTGTAGACACGTGGGCTTTTTAGTTTCTTCCTTCCCCTTGCCCTTCCCCTTATAAAACCCACCATGTTTTCAGCTTATTCGTGTGTCACCCCTAAGGCACAAACCTTGTAATACTACAGCTGCCTGGCTTCTCGCATTGGCCGTCAACTGTTAAAAACCAACCAAAGAGAACCAAACCGAACCCCCGACCTCCTCCCCCCCCCCCCGAAACAATCTGAGATCGCTGCGCTCCGGCACGGAGAGTGTCTGTAGGCGGGCGAGGGCAGCCCGGCAGCGGGCGCGGCGGCCCCGCCAGTCCCGGCGCGGCGCGGCGCTAGGCGCAGCTGCCCATGGCCTTCACCAGCGAGCTCTCGGGCAGCTGCCTGAAGATGCCCCGCAGAGTCTCCAGCTCCCGGGTGAGCTGCTCCACCCGCTTGCGCAGCCGCTCGTTGTCGGTGGTGAGCTCCAGCACCTTCTGCTGCGTCTCCACGTTGCGCTGCTTGGCCTTGTCCCGGCTCTTGCGCACCGCGATGTTGTTGCGCTCCCGGCGCACCCGATACTCGTTGCTGTTCTTGTCCACTGTCTTTTTCGATTTGCTCCGGTGGTCCGCGGGCATCATCTTGAGGGCGCCGGCGGCGGGCAGGCCGCCGGGGGGGTGCGGGTGGTGCGGGTGGTGCGGGCTGGGCACGGGCGTGGGGGGCGGCGTGGGGTGCCCGGGCTGGAGGTGCATGGTGGTCTGGGCGCAGTGGGCGATCTGGTACTGCAGGTGGGACGGGTGCTGCTGCGGAGCGTGGTGGGGGTAGAGGGCCGACAGGGCCGCCGACTTGACCTCCTCCTCCTCGCGGGGCTCCTGCTTAATCACCAGCGGCCGCAAGCCGGGCGCGGCGATGCGCTCGTAGAGGGGGTCGAGCTTGCCGTCCATGTAGCCGGCCACGCAGCCGAAGAGCGGCTGCTGGTGGTGCTGCTGCTGGTGCCCCGGCGCCGAGGCGGCGGCGCCGGCCCCATGCATGCTGTGGAAGTCGAAATCCCCGGCCAGGATGGCCTTGGCTTTCTCCTGCTGCTTGCTGTGCTGGAAGAGGTCGGCCAGGAACTCGTCGTTGAAGGCGGCGGGGTCGATGTAGGCGCTGATGTCGATGGAGTTCTCGTTCTCGCAGATGTCGCCGAGCTCCGCGCCGCCCGCAGCAGGTGCCGCCGCCGAGGGAGCCTCTCTGTAGCTGTAGGCGCTGCCGGGCAGGGGAATCTGGAGCTGGTGGTGCTGGCCGCTGCTCATCGGGGGCCGGGAATCGACCTCGTAGAAGTTGGCTTGCTCCATGAAGCACCTACAGCCTGCCGGGCATGGTGAAGGGCTCCTGCAATCCAGGTTTCGGACGGCAGCGGCGGCGGCAGACTCTACCAAGCCCGCGGCACCCCGCGGCACCCCGGCCCTCGGCGGCGAACGGCACCGCGGCGCGGCGCGGCACGGTGCTGTGCTGTGGGGCACGGCACGGCACGGCGCGCCCGGAGCCCGTCCCCCGCCCCAGCCCGCCCGAGCCCCGCTCGCTGCCTGCCTGCCCTGTTGCTAGTGGGTTGCCGCGGTCCTGCGTGCCGTATATATACACCCCCGCAGCAGGGCCGGGGATCGCCCTCTAGTGTCCAACCTCCTGCTGGGAACCTTTGACCACCGCGCAGCCGGGTCTTAGCGCCCCGGCAGGGCAGGAGCCGCCCGGCCGCCCTCCCCCGGGAGCCGCCGCGGGGCGAGCGGCCCGCACGCCCCGGCCCCCCCCACCCCCGCCGCCGCTCCGAGCTCGGCGGCCGCGGGGCGCTGGGCTACGCCCGCCGAGGAGGCTCCGCGCTGATAAGAGGCCCGGGGAAACGGCGCGGGGACTTTGCGCCCTCCCTGCCCGGGGCCGCTCGGCGGGGCAGAGCGGCGGCCAAAGGCGGCTGGTACATTTCCACCGCCCGCTGCCAGCCCTGCGCCGAGCGCTCCGGCCCGGCGACGCCCCGGCCGCGCTGCGGAGGAAGGTTCAAAGTCCGCCATCACCCGCGCGTACTCGCAGATATCTGGCCGGTCGGGAATAGCCGCCCCGCCGCCTGTGCCTGCGGGACCCAAGGCGCCGCTTCACCGCGGCGGCGGTCACCTGCCGGCAGCGCCCTGTCGCCGGGCGGGCTCGGAGCCGGCGAGCGGGGCGGGCTGCGGCCCGGCTTCGCCGGCGGGACCCGCGGGTCTCGCCCGGTGACAGCGGGACCCGCGGAGGCCGGCCCCGAGCGGCGCTAGGACCCGTCCGGGGATGGCGCCCGGCGGGCAGGGGGCGGAGACCTCGGGGAGGGGGGGGTGCAGCGGAGGCTCCCCGGCTCCGCTCTGCTCGGTGGTGACCGGCCGGGGGCCGCCCTGCCCGCTTCTGCGCTTATCGTCGGTCCGTCAAGCCCGGAGGAGCTGCCCTCCCGGGACGGGGACTGCCCGAGCCGGGCCACCTGCGGGCCGGCCGCCCCGCGGCGGTAGCCCGGTGCGGTGCGCTGCCGGCGCCGGCAGCCCCGCGGCTTTCGCCGTGCGGAGGAAGGGTGGGATAAAGGCGCGGGTCTCCCCCCTCGCCCCCCCGCACGAACCAAGCAGGTAAATTTAATTACAGATCTCCCAAAATGCAGACGCAGCAATCTCGACCAGTGTCGGGCGCGGACCGACTCCCGGCGTTTACCCGAGCTAAACCCGGGCGCAGCCGGGCCCCGCTCCCGCCGCCCCCGGCGCGCAGCGCGGCGGTAGCCGGGTTATCCGGGCGTCTGCCCGGCCCCGCGGCGGCAGCCTCCGCCGGGACGCTGTTGGCCTTCCCAGCCTCCCTTTACTGCCGGCTTCGGAGGCGGCGATCGCTGTCCCCGCGCCGCGGGACCGGGGAGAGGAGCCGCACGTCTCAGCCACCGCGCCTCCTCTCCCAGGGCAGCAGGGTATGTGTGTTCCTGCAGCCGCAGCCTTCCTCGGAGCCCCCGCTTCGAGCTTCGGCTCGGGAGGGGTGAGGATGCGCGTAGTTTCCCTCTTGCTGCCACCCCTCGCGGTCTGCGGAGCAGATGTATCTGTCCTCCCTTGCCCACCTCCCACGTGCGCCTTAGGAAGCCGCACGGGCATTCAGCACTGCTGGTCCAGAAGGTCCCTTTGAAACCAGCGTAGAGAAAGGACAAGTCAAGGCCGTTGGAGCAGGTGCAGGCTTAAAACTGCTACAGGAAGATTTGCAGAGAAAATGATTCAAACATAGCGATGGCTGAAGAAAAAGAAAAAAGAAAGTTGTCTTAGTTCTGGATGTTCTAGTAAAGCAGAAACTTGTGACAGTAAATTCCGTGCTCAGAAATGGTTTGACAGATTCCTTGCCATTAAAAATAATTGACAAAAAGTCTTAAACGGGAAACAAAATTACAATGTACCAGGAACCCATGTTTTTGTATCGCACAATGCACATGTGGACCTCTGTTTCACGAGCAAAAGCAAGGCCAGCAGAGTCAGTTGGCTTTTGCACTCTAGTATCCTCTCAGGAGAATAGATTCTGTAATTACAGCAGGGAAACATATTAATTTACGAATGACAGAATATAGTTTTCACTGTTCACTATCAACAGAAGAAAAATCAATCCTAAATTCTTTTTATATACAGTCAGTATTTTCTAAAATTATACGTGTTGGCTTCAACACAGCAGCAGTGCCTTGCAGGGGTGCTTCAGTGGTCCACAGGGAGCTGTAGCACTGTCTAAACAACCAAAACACCAGAAAGAAGCACTCTGAACAAAGTCATGATACAGAGGAAAAGAGCGTTTTGGGTGCTTCAGAGTGGAGAGTAAAATGTCCCCAACTGCACCCGACTGTCCAAATTCTGCTTGTTCTACTCAAGTGAACCCGTTCCCAGAAAATGGACAATCCCCAAAAGCTGGACTTTTTGCCTGCTGGGAGAAATATCGTCTGGAATAGTAGCTGGTAAGCAGTTTGTACTCAGAGCTTTCGAAAGGCCTGATCCGACTCTGAAGTCAGCAGAAACAGGAATAGGCCATGGACATTTAAAATAAAAGGTCAGTGCTGCATGAAACGCAGAAGCGTATAACTAAGTTTGTTATTTAATAACAATACCTACGCCTCTGTAGTCTTAAAACGCTCTCACATTTTATAATCATTCTGAAATTAAGGCCTAACCACATATTAAAAGAAATTCAAAGTAAATCAGAAAGTTTAGGATCAGATTCCATTCCTAATTACTGTAATTAACGAACAAGTCCCCGCAATTTAAGGACTGGTTTGCTCAGTATTTTTTCTTTTTACATAGACCCCTTTTATCTAAGTTAAGAACTTGCAAATAATCTCTTTTTACAAGAAAACATAAATTCCTGTTCAAATTGTTTTAATATGGTATAAAATGAGGTTCCCAGACTGAGACAAATAAGACAATTCTTCATCTTTTTATTGTCCGTCCTTCTTTGAAGGCAAATAAAATGTTTAGAACCTGATCATCCCTCAGACAAGCACAAATGTCTATTTCCACATTCATATCAACAGTGACTGATACCAAATATTTCAAATCTTCTGTCAAGAGAAAACTTTTGTTCTCATTGCTTCAGTTACATGTGTCAGGGAGTTAATTTAACTAAAAGAGGAAGGATGTGTGTTGCGTACTATGGATCCCTGAAGCAGCGTGGCTGTCAACTCTTGAGGGTGCTATTCTTCCATCTCAAAGCAGATCTCGCTGTCTAGAAGCTAGGGGAGGACTGGAGAAATGCTCCACAATTCAAAACAGCACCAAAAGTCATTTATACAAAGTCAGCTGCGCTGGTTTCTGCTAGCAGGGAAGGAAACTGAATAGAAACCATGATCGTGGAGGAATGTGAATATCTATCTGCTTTATATAAGTGAATTTTGCGACCGCTAAGCATTTTTAACTGCACCGGAACACTAAAGTCTCTTCATTTCACCTGAACTTGGCTCCTGTGCTGTTCTCAGGCCTTTGACTCCCATGGGCTGCAAAACAGGTTACCTGGCTACAGGATCCAGGCTGGCTTTATAGGCTGCATGGGCAGTACAGTGCTCTGCTTTCTGGTCCAACAGCTCGGAAGTATGTACAGAACATGGCATGTGGCAGCCCCGTTAAGAATCAGAGTGCTATTACACTTTTATTTTACTACCTTGTTAAACTAGAGTATTTCATTGCTACTGATAACGCTCCAGAACATCCTGTCTGCACGCAAAACTTCTTCGGGTGAATGCCAGCGTGGCCCAACCTCTCTTCTCTCCCACCTGCAGAAGGGGTGGGGGGTGGGGGGGGAAGGAGACAGATTTGGCTAGGGCAGGGATGGGCACTGCAGAGCAGAAAGGACAGTACGGCTGTCCCACAAGTGACAAGGGGGCATTATCCTCAGTTGGGCGTAGTGCTGTGACCCAAGAACACCAGGGGAGTAGGCAGGGATGGAACAGCAGTAGTTTCCTATGCGAATAAAGAACTGGCAATCTACCATCTTCTTGTGGTGTAATGAAACACAAACTTCTCCCCTCTCCTGTGTTTTCTGCCCCAGGGAGGGGAAACATGATGCTGCACATAAAAGCTGCCACACATGACAATTTTCAAAGGAAAAGGCTTTATGTGCCAAAGCCTTGGAGGCCAGTAGATCAGTATGCAGCATGGTATGACAAGTCAGCCAGGACCTTCCCTTCAGCTGGGTAAGGCAGCTGGTGACTGATTACCATTTTTGATGTGCAGTTTGGTCCAATGACAGATGATTTAATTACTTATCATGACAGTTTTTCTCCTTTGGAGAAACATTGTTTACAATTCCAAGGTGAACCAACTCAAATCCATGCTATCTTCCTCTTCCCTTTTCGTATCATTCCCCTTGTCTTCAGGGTCTCTATGACCATGTCCTCAACCCTTGCTGTCCTTGGGCTCTACTGACTTCTGGCTCCTCTCCTGAGAGCTCAGTCCTTTGCAATTACCAAGCTAGCCAACTGGGAGCATCTTTTCACTTCCATTTGCCTGATTACTGCTCACCTCCATTCAGATGGTGCTCATAACCCAATCTGTTTCCAACTTGTCACCTGTAATCATGTACAATCAGTCTGTGAAGTTGTAAGTGGTTTATCCATTCACAATTTTTGCATGGTTAATGAGCCATTACGTACATAGTTCCTGTTTTATAGTTAGGACCGTATTTCACTGACGAAATTCATGGTGCCCAGAATATTCCAAATGCTTTTCAGATACAGGATTAAGTACTATTCCAAAGAACACACAGTTGAAATACCACAAAAAAAAGGATGTAATAGTATTGCTCCTCACCTCTCACTGTACTGTTTTCTTCTGCAGTATTAGGCCATCACCTTTGCCTCAAGGCTTCCCTGAATCATGTTTACAGTTCTACTGGTATGCATCAATTATCCCTTTGCTCAATATTTGGCCTATCCACAAATCATCCATTTTTCTCTCTAGTCTTTTACCTCAGACTAAACAATAACCTCCCTTCTTTCACACCTGAATTTACTTTCCAGTCTTCTGTCTACCTTATAAACTTCAGTGGTTTCTCTCATTATGAATAGCTCAGGATCTTTCATTCATTCATGGTTACATCTCCCTGGGAGGTGAGGCAGTGTTGTCGCTCTCTATGTCACAGCTAGAGAGCTGGGAGATGGAATGACTTGCCAAGGCCATACAAGAAATAAGTAGCAAAGCTGAGAATTTAATCTCTTCTATGACCTCAGCTAATATCACAACCAATGAGCACGCAAAAATTTGACTACTGCTTCTCTACAAATGAAACACTTCATTTTTCATACACTTCCTTGGTATTTTTTTTTTAATGGAAAAGCTAAATTAATTTTTATCTTGAAATAAATTTATTTCTGAAGTGAACTGCCGAGACAATATCATTCTTTTCTTTTTGATTTTTGCCATTGTATCCTTAAGGGAGCATATAGGAAATACAGCTTATTTTTTTTTCTAGACCCCAGCCCTAGTCTATTGAATTGAAGACTCTCGTTGATCTGAGTAGGAACTGGTGCAGACCCTTAGCTAGCACACAAATTGTGCAGCAGAATAGTAATAGGGTAGTTATCATACTCCAAACTCAGTTCCCAGCTCTGCTTTTAGGGGCAGAGTGTTCTCAAAATACTCTCTGAAGATTATAACTCTTAGAATATGGTTGGCTACTTTTCATGGCATCATCCAAGATGTAATCCAAAAATGGAGATTTAATCTCCTTGTAAATCCAGAAAACTGCAACATATCTTGTACCTGTGTTTGCACACAGGTGACACCAACTTCAGGCATTTAATTTAGATGCTCTCAAATGAGCTATGCAGGGAACTTACACTCACAAATCTCAATGTCCTGAACTGCACCTAAAACTAGATACCGAAATAACGGGCTCTTGATAGTCTTGTCATGCATAAAGTCAGCTGGACTGCACACCTGGGTTAGCATCACTATTTAACAAAATCCTGCTAATTACAGCAACAGCATGTCCTCACTTGTATGAGTAACTCACCCTGATACCCAAAGCATATTATGCCTATCAGCTCCTCCTAAAAATACTAATTTGCAATACTAGCTAAAGTAGCAGCTAAGGCTGAACACTTATATTGGTAACTGTTCCAGAACACACCTATGTCAACACTATCATGTAACACTGAATCACACAAGAAGAAAATGTTTGTCTATTATACATGTATTCTGACTTTGCATTAATCCTTTGAAAATATTCATGTAGTCATCCTGTAACATTATTCACACTTGTTCTTTTAATGCAAAAGATAGTTTATTGGGGCAAGGGTAACTTTGGCAATGTGTATAGTCAATCCCAATTCATCCAGTTTTCAGAAGGTACATTTACAAAGATGGGCTAATACATTTTGAGAAGGCTACTTAAGTAATGAGGAACCTTGCCACTGACATAGATATTACTTTTTGCTGACCTCAAAAGACTTTCAAAAAGAAGATGCTACAGCATGGCTCAGGCTTCATCACTCTTTCTAAGTAGTTCTTGTTTGCACTATGGACATTATTCTGGGAGTATCTGCAAAAATAAAATAAAAATATTTATATTATGGAAGTACCAAAATATGTTAGGCACTTTCCAAAAGTATAGAAAGAGACCCTTTGCTACACAAAGAATTTACAATCAGAAGAATGAGATATGAAAAGTGAGAGCGATGGGACTGGAAAGGAACACCAGCTTATAAAAATAGAGTCATGCCATTTCTTAATGATGTATTTTAGTATATGACACATCCTGACATGGACTAAGTTCTATGTTCTCATCTTATCTAAATCAACGTTACTCGTCTTTAGGGGAGATTGTTACGAGGATCAAAATTAAACTAAAGAGTAAAAATGTGGTAAAAATTTACATTCTGTAGTATAGTCTGAATATGAAAGCCTCATGCTGTCGTTCCACAGATGAACACATTGCTGAAACCATGGCAGGCTTCAGCGGGATGAGAACTGCATGAGGCCTCTCAGAGAACTCAAGGATCTGGTGGGCTTTTTACACTTCTCTTACATCGGAGCTATTGTGTCATTCACAAGTCAGACAATGGGATAGCCTCACTAGCTAGTAGCTCATAGTTTTTGATTCCCAGCCTGCAAATATTCGATGCTCAAAGTATCTATGGAATTAAGGACTAAGACCTGGAAATATGAAGATAATACACCTTTGGTGCAACCCATCTTTTATTAATGTCATAAAGCATTTGACTTCAGTGGCAGAAAGGTTTGGGGCCACACTTGACTCATATTTTAAAATGTCAGGTTTTATAAGTCAGGTCAATATAAGTATTGACTCTATATTAATAGAAAGCACTTTTACTGCTCAGTGTGGATGCCATCTTGTATCTGAAAATTTGACCTCCCTGTTGAGCTAAACTCAGCTTTCTCTAATTATCCCACTGCCAGCCCAGGGATTATTGGCATGAGTAATCTAAGCAGGAGTTGGCCTACTAAATGAAAAATGTCAAAGGCAGCGAGAGGGAAGGGAGTCACAAGGAAACTCTGCAATGTTCTTGGAGTCACTCGGTGACATCTCCAATGAATCCAAACCATGATCAAATCGACCACCAGCACCGGGGAAGAACAGACGCACAGAGGAAGGAAGCAAGTCAGAGGCAATCTCAGCTTGAAAATGATCAGAGTTTTGTTATTAATTTCAAGCTAATCGTAGTGATACTTCCGGCATCAGAATTTCCCTGACTCTCCTAAGAATAACCACTGCACAAAGATGAGACTTAAGAGGCAGCTTACACTTATGAGCTGGCATACAGTGCTGAAGTTCCCATGTGCAGCATGTTGACCCTGCCGCAGAGCGATTTCACCCCAAGACTGACCATGCAGCAGGCTGATGGGGCAGCACTGTCTCTCCTGCAACCACCGGCGGGTGACGTGAGATATGGCCCTTCATTCCATGCAGGGATTCCAAAGGTCACTCAAAAACATCCAGAGAAAGGACTTGGCACTCCTGCCTGCTGAAATAACACCTAGTCTGCCTTCTAAGCCTTCACAGAAAGAGAAGTTGCACACAGTAACATTCAGCATGCCAGTCCTGTTCATAAAAATAAGGAGGCATGACTCACCACTGTGTAAGTTCCGCAAGACTTTCATATTTACATTTTTCTGTTCAAACTGGAATCTTATGCTTTAGGTAAAACAAGTCTTAATCTTAAGTGCAATAAGAGTTAATCACAAACCAGGTGAGTCTAACGATCAGTAGGTTTTTCCTGAAAGGATCACAGTCCCATAAAAATCTAGGAACTAAAGTTGGGGGGTTACAAGGACATTTAAAAGTTTTGGAGGAAAACAGGACTGGCTACCTCAAATTATGAAGCTTGGAACAAACCATTCCTTCTGCTTAGTTTTTAAAGGCAGCTGACAGCTGAGCTACAGAGTGCTTTAAATAAATATTATCAGAATTCGTATGAATAAAATCAGAAGACTTCTTTTGATGGAAGCCATCATATTTTTAATTCATTTTATGGAAGCATAAAAATGATATTTTGTTTGCAGTAATATTTCAGCAAGTAAAAAGCCAGTGACAGTGCAAGGCAGTTTGCAAGATGTTTTGGTATCTAAATCCTCATAAAGCAATGCTGAAAAAGCACTGCCCTTCAGCTAGGAGGTAGCAAGAATGTCATGTGACTTACATGGCCATACAGTTAATAGTGGAGCTAAGTATAATCAATGCTGAGCTAATCACTCAGCAAGAGCTCTGGGCTGAGAGGTTTCTAATTCCAAACAAAAAGTGCTTGCAAACTACTTGTGTTTCTAAGTAAAAAATGAACCAGCGATGAATTGGGTTCCCATACTGCACAAATGTCTATTTTTTTTCTTTCTACTGCTGTAATAAAAGATAGGAAATGGATTAAGTTTATGGAGTCTAAATTATTCACTTTGAATAATTCTTTCAGGCCTAAGCAATTAAACTAGATGCTAATTTTATGCAAGTTACATGTAATACATTAATGTGAGCATACATCCTACATTCCTTAACAAACCCCAACATTCTATTTATTAATGGAGAATATAAGCAGTACAAACTGCTCAAATTTATGACATAAATGTGGTAAATATAAAGCAAAATTTAACATGGCAAAGTAAAATTTAAGTTTAGAAAGATAACTCCTATATTCTTTAAAAGCAGGCAAAACCTCCAGATTTTTAATTACATGAGTTGCACGGTTCTAAAAAGAATTCAAGCAACAAGTTTTAGTGTTGGGTGCTACAGTACTGGATTTTATTTTACTAAAATATATACTTTTAAAAGGAAGATGATGATTTAAAAATGTGCATGCCACAGAACCCATAGCATGGGGAGGATGAACCCATGCTGGTTGTCTACAGTCTGACACTCAGCTGCCAAGAGGACAGAAAAGTGTAACTCGGCAGAGAACCCTGTTGCTCCCTGTCAGAGAGACAATTGCTGACAGTTAACACAGCCAACACAGTTGGTATTTAGGTTGGATAAGGCAGTACAGTCAATAGTGGGTCAGTATTTTCTATTAAAAGGGGGCTATTCCATAAGAGCATGAATGTTCTGGGGCTTTTTAGAAAGGCTTAGTAGATGGAAGTATTTATATAACTAAGTGCAGGGCTTATGGATCATTTACATTTAACTTAAGTCGTCAACAGATCATTTGCATCTATGGTAGGCTCTAGACCACGTGAGAATGACTTTTCTCCTTTATTAATAAACTGAAATAAACATCACTTACCCAGCTCAGGATGTCATTGATAAAAGTTTGAGGCTCCCATTTCCTTCTCTTTCATGGAAGTGCAAGACACTATGGGTCTCCTAACTATAGCTGCCCCTTGTACATAGCTGTGCAAGCTCAGCTGCTGATTCCACTGGATATGCAAAAATTGGAGCCTGTATTTTATGGAAGACAATCAAACCCTAAATATCTGTGTCCCTATTACAAGAAAAGGCTAAATGTTCAAACTGTGGGAAATGCTGCAGGTAGAGCTCAGATCTTCTGACACATCAACTGCAAACTCAGTCTTCAGGAAGCCAGACTTGGTCTCAGTGCCCCTTGTCTATTTGTTTCAGTGGGCTCAGAGCTATTCAGTCAAATCTCCCTCGCAGCACTGAAATAATTCTGAGTCCTAGGATCTACATATTTTGGTCAGGGCTAAAAAAATTCCATCTGGTGGTAGAGTATCAGAACACGTGACATATCAAATTTAAGCCTACTGAAAATCTTTCCAGAAATCTATTTAAAACCAGAAAGAAAGTAAAAGCATGCACGCTCTTCAGTTTTCCCATAGCTCAGCTACCAGTGCTGCTATAGCATGAAGTATCCGAGAGCTGTCTGTGAACTCTCACTAAACCTACAGCCACAGGTAGCGAGCCTTCACATGATGAAAGCCAACAACATATAGACTGTTTCAGAATACACTGCAGTATTCTCTCCTGATGCCATATGCTAGCATTGAATAAATGTCCCTACATTAAGACAGTGTTCACACAAATTAAGTATTTTGTTATAAAGTTTTTGTGCTTAAGGCATTGGCATTTGTGCCCAAAGTTTTCCAGTTATTTATGGCACCAGCGAAGCACAACATCCCACGTTAGCTTGTTAGCAGTAAGGCAGTCTCTCATAGCTGGAGTTCTCTGGGACTGGCTGCCTATGTGCATATTCCTGCTAGGACTACACATACACCTGTATGCACTCATCCTGTCTTCATTTTGTTCATAGGAAGGAAAAGACCAGCACAAGCATTACACCCCTCAGTTTTGTCCCACTTGCTGAGTCCCTTAATGTCAAAGGGCTTTACACAAGAGGAAAATGAGGACGTGAGGTGAAAGTACACATAAACAACGTACCTCGAAGAATTTCATTTCCTGGTAAGCAAAGTCCTTTTCTCCAACTGCCAAACCACATTACCACTGGGACTGTGGGTGACTTCAAAGCAATGCCTGTACTCCCTGGAGGAGGGCCTCAAAAACCTGGACAAACGATTGTGACTTTTACCACATTCATTGTGCGCTTTGAACTTTTCTACAATTGCGTACACCTTGCTAAAGTCCTCTTTGGAATGTGTATCTTCAGCAAATATTGGGTATGCAGAGAAACAGTGTTCAGGGAAGCCACCGCGCTTTAGTAGAGTAAGTAAGTCTCAGTCTCTGCCAAGTGGCTGCTGGAATTGTATTGATTGCCAGTGCATACGCAGCACTGGGAGTCTACAAGAACAGGTTCAATATATTTTGAAGTGTTTTGTGTTCCCATCAACTTTTCCTTTGCATGTTACTCTTTTTTGTCCCATATTTTTGCAGACAGGCTGTTCCCCTCTAAGTCACCAACATCAACTTTGTTGTAATATTGCTGATCCTGAATTCTTTCCTCAGGCAAAATTCCTGATAATTTCAGTTGGTGTCTTAATTGTGTAAGAACTTCTGACCAAATAAATCATGCCTGATGCAGGAAAACCTCAAACGATGGCTAAACAACTCAGCACAAGGACAGTTTTCTCTGTACAGAGATTTGCTGAGTTGGTTTTTAAGGCCAGCGAGGTGCAGAAACATGACCTCAAAGGACATACTAGCGATGGAGGGAGCATAAAGCTTCTGCTGACTATCGGAGGGAAATCTGATCTAGTTACTGATGAGAGAAGAGAAAATCAGATGAGCCCTTCTCCAGTGACACTGTTGTCCCTGGGACATGCTACAAAAGTGGCTTTTTCTACAAATTTGCCTGCAGTGTTTACATTCAATAGAAACCTAACACTAGATTCTCTGGTTAGTATGTTAGAAGGTATGCAGAGCCAAAGAGCAGAGCTGTGCCCCACTCTTTCTTTGGAATCTGCTTCCATTTCAGGAGGCAGAAAAACCAGTTAACTCACCAAATGCAGAGAATCAACTTTCTGGAAGGAGGATGGCACTGTTGAGATAAGTAATTCCCTTCTGCTAGGGACAAGAGAGAGACTCTACTTGCCTGAAAAGAAGTATTACTGTCACTGATTATCTAGCACAAAATTCTCCTAGATGTTAGTAGCAGGAGGTCAACGACAGACACGCTGTAATCGCCAATACACTTTCTCAAATTGTCCTCCCACATATTTTGTATGATCCAGGCATAACTAACTCATTTTCTATTCACTTCTATGAACTGAAGTGAGGCAGAGTAAACAATCAGGTGGACTATCCCCTGCCAGGTGACAAGCTCTCAGTTTCTTTTTTCAAGTGACTGTTTGTTGAGCTTTTTATTGTATTTCAGAGATCATATAGGTTGCAGGGAATAATAATAAAGCCATTGATAAGAAAGGAGTTTGTGTCCTCATTCTCCCAACACCATAAGACTGAAGAAGAAACAGAGCTATGCCTCTCCAATTTCACTGCTTTTCTGGAAGGATGTCATGGTTTAACCCTAGCCAGCAACTAAGGACAAAGGGTATTTATTTTAGGCTGCTTTTCTGAAGAACCATTTTGAAGCCTGGATAAAATTCATGCCTAAAACTATTTACTCTTCCTGATATCCTGTGAATAAGGTAAAGTTCTTCACTAGAGTATACCCCATGACAAATAATACCCTAGTAATTATGGGTGGGGATTTTCATGTGGTGACTGATGATGCCTTGGAAAAGAGCCATGGCACTGTGCATTCAGAAGCTAAGCTATCTAAATCCCTGCAGACCTCATTTATGCTTTTGGGAATATAGGACAGGTGTGGCAGTTACTAAACCTGGATACTTGAGAATTCACCTCTTATTCCCAGGTGTGGGCCATTAATTCTCGCTCAGACTTGTTCAGTTCTAACAAGTCTCTTTTGAACCACATTTTATATGTGCACATATACACACACGATACATAGCATTTTCCTTTCAATCCATTTATCTACTTTGTTTTTACTCATCTTTAGCTATGCAGCCTCACCTTACCTAACATTTTACATACACATGGCAGCAAACCCCAATATTGATCAGTGGCAGTCTACAAATCCCTGTCACATTCTGTAGATACCAGAAAACTCACAATTTGCATTGTTTAGTACAATTACTGAAGAAGTTCAGGTAAAACTCAAGCCAAGCCCCAGTACAATTCACAACAATGGCTATACCAATTTTAATTGGATCACTAGACATCAGAGCAAAGCCAGAGAACACTAAAACACAAACATAGGTTGATAAAAACTGTAAAATCCTATAAAGAACTTAAAGGAACATGGCACTCCTCCTTTTTGTTAGATGCTCTTCCAGAAATCTGAACATTTTGGGGTAATGTGACACACCTAGAGCCTCCTCCTAGACCAGGCATTCTTCAGGGACACATTTGATAAAAATAAAAAAACTGAAATACCTACAAGAAAGCTTCTAATTCCATATTCTGATATTTCTATAGAAGGTCACAGATAGTAATCCCAGCTGCTTCACTCACTTCGAAGGGACTTGTGGCTACTGAACACTAATGCATATCTGGTCATCTTTATTTACTTAAAATACATTGGTCATCTTCTAAGCAGTCCTCTGGAGTACTGTTAAAAGAGGGGATGATATATGTTAAATTTTGAAAAAAGCACACATTTTTTCTGACAGTATTTTTATGTGCAGAGAATTGTCACAAGACGACAAAGGACTACTTGGGGTAATGAGATGGTCTTCTACCTCCAAAACCCTCAAGAGGCCACTGCTGTAGTGGTACGCTTCTCAGATCAAAGTAGCACCTTGTGAAATGAAACATCGGTATTGGAGAACCTGAGCTGGTTTGGCTTGAAGCACAAATTCCTGACAGCAGGAGGGATAAGCATAGGCTGGGTAAGAGTTTCACTAAAAAATAAATTTATCATCAACAAGTATTTTGTAGCTATGAAAGAGAAGCCTCTGATACGCGACTGTTAAATAACCCAGCTTACTAACCAGAATAATGTAAAAAAAAGTGAAACTTGCAAAAATAGGCACACCTTTACCTATGCAGCTGGCTAATTCTAAAAGTGCTAGCTAAAAGTTTCTGATTAAAAAGTTTAACTTCCTGATAATGGCAAGAAATGAAAATGAGGCAATTAAGGCACTAAATCTCAGGGTAAAACTAATGCAGATTCTACTTAGATGAAATCAGTCCATCAGGCATGAAGTACCAATCCCCCACTTAAAAATGTAGAGGAAATGGGAACAGCTGTAGCTGGAGAGAAGCGTGGCATGTAACACCTATTAAAGTGACAGCTTTTGGGGGGGGGGGGGTGTCTCAGACATTGTAAGATTTCTGTGTTTGCCTGATTCATTTTGCTATCACCCAATAGCCTGCTGAAGATGTAGGGAACAGTTGTCTATTATTTTTTTTTTCTTCCTCCATTTGAGAAACATACCCTTTATTTTGCCCACGTAATTGAGTTAATCTGTTTTCAGAAACCAGTATGAGTAACTCTAGATATCTGGATACTGGATAACTGCAAATAAGGGTAGTAGTACTGGAAGATGCAGAACTAGAAACTGGAAATACTTAGTTGCAAGACTTATTAGCTGCATAGAGAAAGAACAAAGGCATTGGATTTTTCCTGTAAATGAACTCCAGGCAGTGTTACAATAAACTGGACGTTTGCTATTAGAACAGAATGGCTCCTTTCTTTACTTAGTATTTTCTAGAACAAAAGCACTGTTAACTTTCCAAGGCTATAGTGAGTCAGTGCTAGAATTAGAAGTATGATCCTGAAATAGTGGTCACCACTAAGCAATGTTTCCTCTCCTTTCTCTTCACCTATTAAAAAAGGCTACCTCTGACAAATCATCTATTAATAGACAAGTTTTTATCATTTAAATTATTAAATGGGATTGAAAAAAACACTCAGAAATTCTGTGCTTAACAAGTATAAGCTTTTTCAAACAAAAAGAGGTATTCATAATGCTTTTTCTTTCTGAATTTTATTTTTTTGAAATATAGCCAGATTCCTGATAAATGAAACCCAGCAATCTCTCTGCTTTCTGAAGCTTTTATAACCTCAGCTTTGCAAAATTTAGATTTCTAACAATAGGATTTTGATCTTGGTGCAGGTCAGTCCTGAATGCAAAAAGTAATTCTTTTAATACCAAAATGCAAGGGCTATTAAGAGAAGGGAGGTTTGCAGTAATAAGATTAGGGAAAACCTCTATTACAGACTTTGTATTTCTGGGATATTCCTGAATGAATGCCATCTCCTTGGTGATCATAAGGAAGGCAATCATACTCAGAGAATGTTTCTATCTAGTTTTGAACAAATCTAGGTTGAGAGAATAGGGGTAGCAGTTATCAAGAAAAGCTTTTATTTTGTTATAATTCAGTGCATTTGCCCTCAAATACATTAACACACTGTACATCACAGCCTGCAATAGCGTGTTTTTACCTAAGGGGCCTATTTATTTCCTCTTGTAAAATATATATACAAATACATTTATTTTCCTCTCTTCTAAATCACTGGAAAGGAAATGACTGACTTCTCATCTAGAAGAATTCAAAGGCATGGATGTTAGACCAGAAGGAAAAAACTACACAGTAGCATCACATGTGAAAAGTAAACCTTTAACAGAAACGTGCAAGTCTGAAGTAAAAAAATCCAGTGAAGGCTTATCCATGAAGAAAATAGAGGTAAAGAACTGAATGTTTACAGAAAAATGTATTTTTTAAAGTGTAGGTTGTAGTCCAGGGTGTTTGTATGGTTTTTATTTTAGGACAAAGAAATAATTACCCATGAAGACAGAGGTAACGTGCATAAACAGTGGAATCGGACACAACAGAAATTATTCAAATGGCAACAAAAGTTTTCACACTGTTAAGTGGAAGGCTGCCGAGAATGTCTTAAATGTTTTTTTAAGCGTTAAGAGAACAGACTGAGTGGGTAATAAACAGGGACATTTACCCCCACAGGCTCCTCTCCCCTTTATACCTTCTGCCTCCAATTCCCACAGTTTCTATTTCCTTAATAGCCTTTCCGCCTCTAACTGTGATTTGCCGTGGATTACTTGAAGATGCTGAATATCTGTGTAATTTTTTTTCAGGACTACAGTCTTTAAAGAATCATGAGACCAGATTATGCACACGAAAATAAGATACTATTACAATATTATCTATAGTCGTAGAGGTAGACCGTTGCTATAGGAACACATCCAGAATCAGAGTGAAAAGGACTCCATCCCAGCAGGGACCAGCCTGCTTGCGACACCCGAGTCCAGAGCTACTGCACAGCTCATGTAACTTGTAAATAAGCAGGTAAAGTGTGTATTTCAATGCCACATCTGAAGAGCAGTTGCCCATATATTTCTGTGATTACTTTTTAGGTCACTTCCATCGTATTTTATTTATACTGTAACGCTGTGGGGAAAAAAAAATCCTGCAAACACTAAAGTACACTGTGTGATGGTTTTCCTGTAATAGGATACAATGCCAACCAAGCGCTGGAGCACCTTATGTGCATGGAATTATGTGTGAGCTTTAATGTTTAAAATTATCAGACTCCATGAGAACAAACTGGTCTACATTTTATTTTCTTCAGCTTGCTTTGATGAGGATTAATGAATGAATGGTCATAAAGTGCTCTAAAATCCTAGGAAAGCACTGTAAGAGCACACACTTACTTAACTATTGTGAGCAAAGGATAATGTTTAATGCTTACCTGGAATTTCGCTCTAGCTATAGATGAATGAGTCATTGTCACAGAAAATGTAACAGTTTCAACTGAGAAAACATTAGAGATGTTAAAGCAAATACTTGATGACTGACAAGGAAAAGTATCTTCATGGTAATGAGCTGAGTAAAACTGTTTGCCCAGACTAATCCTCAGAATTCTTCTGCAAATGTGGTTTATTTTCCACAGGGCTTTACAAAAACAACAACAAAACCCCCACACGACATCAGACAGCCATAAAAATGGCAAATACAAATAATTATATCTACATTACTGAGCTCTGCAACTGTGTTTACAAATCTGATTCTTCCCTCTTCTTTTGCGGACATGAAACATTTCCCAAGTAAGTCTATGTGCTAAACTGGAGTAGCATACAGACTGGTACTTTTTCTCTCTGCATTTAAACAAAAACTACTCTTTCGCCGGTATTGCGTTCACTGTCTGCACACCTAAACTTGTTCAAAACTTGCTTATAAACCAATGATTTTTAGAACTGCCCACTGCAAATATGCATACTTACGTACTGAAGTATTTCCCATTCGAAGAGCTACAAATACACCCCGCACACGTACAACTTAGAGATGTGAGCATATATATTTTTATACTGTGCTTGTTTAGGCAGAACGACGGTGATGTGAACCAAAGTGTCTGGAAAATATTAAGGGCCAAAAAAGTTCTTCTCTACAAAATATATTTTACAATAACAAACACATACCACTGAATCGGGGCATAATCTTCCTATGACATTTAACTCTTATGACCTAGATGTTTCCTAATCTGCCAGCATTTAGCTTTCTTACTTTTTTAAAGTATGTTTGAAAAGGAAAATTAGCTAATCATCTACAAAATTCAGGAATTTGCCATAATTTCTGTTGTCAAGAGAACAGTCAACGTTTTTATTTGATGTCTTTGGTGTTCCTTCCACTGCACCTCACAACATCCTACAGAGGCAAACCACACAGCAGCTACACTGACATGGAAATACACTGCCAGATGTTAATTAGCAGCCCAGGAACAATTAAGAGATGCCAATCGGTACAGAAACACAACACGATCTACTCCGATGCCCGTAGGGCGCTGGCCAATTTCGTGCCAGCTGCCCCCAAGAAACCACCCAGCCTGGCCCCGGCCCCGGCCTCGGCCTCGCGGGGGGACCGAGACTGCCTTCTCCCGCACGCGTGGCCCGGGGATGAGCTCCCCGCGCTGCCTGTGAGGGGAAGTTACCGGGGAAACACGGGTTCGGCTTCCCTCCCTCAGGCTGAGGGCAGAAGGCAGGCGTGGGGCCCGCCCGGAGGTGCCGCCAGGCTCCTCGGCCCGGAGGACCGGGGGCGGCCGCCCGGCTCCCCACAGGCGGCGGGGCAGACGGCCGCCTCGCTCCTCTTCCCGCCAACCCCCGGGGCGGGAGGGGAGGCCTCTCGACGCCTCCTCCAGCCCTCTCCCCCCCTGGGGAAGGGAAGATGGCGCCCGCCGGCTGGGCCAGGGCGCAGCCGGCCGCTCCGGGGACACGCGTGGCCGTGCAGCGGGTTTCCCTCCGCCCCGCCTGCAGCAGCACGGGAGCGCAAACCCGGGGGAAGCCGTGACACCCCTCGGGCCCTCCGGGCTCCCGACGCGGCGGGCGGGGCCGGCGCCGCCCCGCGCAAGCAGGGCGCAGCCTCACGGGACACGCACCGACCTCACGGAAAGAAAAAAACAACAACAACAACAAAAAAAAACCCCAACCCCAAAAAACAACAAACCCCACCACAACACGGCCTCGCCCTTTAAGAGTGCCGGCGGCCTGATTGGCCGCGCCGGCTGCCAATCCGGGCGGCTATTGCATCATCCCGGCGGCCGGCTGGGTGGCGATTGGCAAGGGGGCGGGCGGAGCGGGAGGGTGTCGCAATCGCCGCTCGCCCGCACGCCACACTTTAAAGAAAGAGGCTCGGGCCCGGCCCGGCCCCTCCCGCCGCCGCCACCGCCCGCTCGCCCCGCCACAGGTAAGCGCGGCCGCGCGGGGGGCGGCGGGCCGGGGCGCGGGGAAGGGGGGAGCCGGGGGGGCCGCGCCGGCCCTCGCCCGCCTCCCTCCCTCCCTTCCTCCCTCCCGCCGTGTCGCAGCGGGTGCCGCGGCGGGCGCCGCGCATGGGAGCGCATGATGCAATCGGCGGGCGGCCCTGGCTCCCCTCCCCTCCCCTTCCCTCCCCCGGTGAAGTCACGGCTTGGCAGCGCCGGGCACCCCCGCGCCCCGCACGGGCGGGGGAGGAGGAGCGGCGCGGCCGCCGACGGGCGGCCCCCGGGCGGCGGGCCCGCCGGGGAGGCCCGCGGGGGAGGGGAGATGGGGCGGGCCGGGCCCGGGCCCGGGCCCCGCGGCGGCTCCGGCCCCGCCGGGCCTCCCCGCCTCGCGGCCGGGCCGCGGCGCCTCCAGGTGCTCGTGACGGCGGGGCCGGGCGGTCGTTACGGCTCGTCCTCCGGCGCCGCAAGGCGCGGCCGTTAAGGAGGGTGCCTGGCCAAGGGAACGGTCTCCGCGCCGGGCTTGGGACCCCGCCGGCGCCGTTCGCCCGCTCCCGGGAGCGCGCAAGGCCGCAGGGATCCCGGGAGCTGCCCCGAACCACGACAAAATGCCGTGCTCTGACAAGCGGTATTCTTCTTCTCTAGCTTCTCAGTGGAGTTTTGAATGTCTTGGCAAATCTTTTCTGGTTCCCGACAAATTTTTATAGCTCCAGATGCAACTTTCAAAACGGGTCTGTCACAGAAAGCTCGATGTTGGTTTTAGCTCTGACATCTGGTGGGAAATAGCAGTCATTAAGACAACTCAATACTCCCCTCAGTAATAGTGCCATGCTGCTTGCAGCACCTCTTCAGAAAGTATAAAAATTCATAATTTGAATAACTTCTGGATTTAAGGAATTAGTTCATCTTTAGAAATAGCTAACTTCATTATAATTCGAAAGACCGAGTCAAATTGATACCTCCTTGCCTCCTGGCATCTGGGATTGTTTGCAGTTCTGTCATCAGTGCTGCTAGCCTGCAATTAAAATACATACTTATGATGTTACAAGCGCATTTTTTTTAAGGATGTTGGAGTGAGTGCGTTTTTCTTGTAAGGTGTATGGAAAAAATGGGGATTCTGAGAAAAATGCGGGAAAGTGATGTTGTCAGCTGTGGCAACTGATGATAGGTTTAAGCTACCTAGTCTCAGAAAAGTGTTTGCCGAGCCTTCAGTATGTGAGAGTAACCATCAGCTCTTACTAACTTGCCTGTGAGAGTGTGCAGAAAACCACGCAGGAGCGGGCCCTCCCAGTGTTCAGCAAACGTATGCCTGGAGTTCTATGCTGTCATTCTTTGTACAGGGTCATCTGGATTTTGAGTCAGATCCTACTGGGGTATTGCTACTGAAGTCAAAGAGCAGGGAGGCCACCCATTGCTGCTCAGATTGGGACCGATTATGCATTAGACAAGACAGCTGAGTGAATTTGTGCAATAAAGTCATCTTGACTAATGATTAGAATCAACACAGTCATATCTCAGAAAAGGAGCAGAGAGAAGCGCTTTGTATTTTTTGCTAAGTAAAAAAAATACTGATTTAATTAACAAATTAAAACATCCCCCCCCCCCAACCAAACATTTGGAAGTTTAATTTTTTGAATTTTTTTTTTTTTGTGAAAGCAAAGATAATAAAGGCCTTGATTTGCTTGGGAGTCTCTGTGGTCCCTGAGGAGTGCTGTCAGACAGTAAGAAACATCTCTCTGCCTGAGAAGACACCTCTTGGTTACCAGCTATTATGCTGTAGTGGGTGGTCAGTTGGTGGCCCAAGGAGAGAACAGGGCAGTTCTAACTGGCCACTGGAAACACTACCATGTGCTGGGTGGAAACAGCCTAGGGCTGTCACTGAGCTCAAGCTAATGAGCAGCTTTATGGGAACAAGATGCTCAGAAACTCGGCTGGCTCTCTGAGGAGCTGCCTCCTGCTGTGCCGGGGATATCATCCATTCACAGGAAACCAACCTGTTTGTGGAGAGGAGCAGTTGTGTTTGTGTGGCACAGTGTCTGAGAAACGAACTCTAAGGCCCATCTACCTCCCCACCCTCATGGCCTCTCCTGATTACTGTGTCCTTCACCTCACCCTTCTTGCGAGCCCCTTCCATATGTCTCATAGCTGCTGCCTTTAAATCTCCTTGCAGTATTCCCTGAAGGATGCCCCATGGCACCTGTTGCTATCCAGGATATCCTTCCTTCTCGTTCTGTTGAAGAACTGACAATTGGTAATAGGGATCCAGCCTCCAAATAACTAGGGGGGAAAATCAGTTTCGAGCCTCAACAGTTACCACTCCTGGGTTATCTGTGATGCAGGACAGTTAGTGCTACTTGCTTTGCATAAATTAGTTGGAGCAGGACAGAAATTCAGGTGTCATCTCTCCCACGTAAGGGTTCAGATCATCAGGCCAGGTAAGAGTGTGACTCACTCAAGAAATAGTTATTTGATACAAAATGGATCACTTCCAGTGGGAAGGAATTGAGGGAGACTTGTTCTTGCTTGAGAGGTGTGACACTGGTTCATCTTCTCTGCTCATATCCATGTACTGCCCAACTAAAATATTCCATTAAAACGCGGTTTAATGGAACAATTTTTCCTTTGAATTATGGGGGAATTTGATAGAGATCTGAAGGGAATGTTAAAGCAATATGAAATAGGTTCGATAGCATGGAGAGAAATAGCACATGGAACCTGGTGATGTGAAGAAACGTGTTACAGGTCAGGTGGGGTGCCTTCAGGGGCAGGAGCCACCCCTTCCTCTGTAGTACCTCATGAAGCACAAAAAGCAGATCGTGAAAATGGTATGGGTTACTTAACTGGGCTGTCCAGATGAAGTTAGCAAGCACTGTAATATGTTGAAATAGAGGGGACAGGAAAGCATTCTGTCTGACTTTGAAAAGATGCCAAAAATCAGTGGAAAAATTCAGTTGTTGGAGGCGATCTAACAAACAGAGCTATATAGTCTTTGAGGGCTACAGAAATCCTGTATTTAAAAATAAAGCCGAGACAAAGCCAGTATATGCTCCAAGAGGAGCATACACTTGCATCTTGACTAAAAATGTCAGTGCAATCATACATGCACAGCTATTACAACTGGCCCTGCCAGTCTGGCATTTGTGCACAGTGACATCTTGTTAGCTGTATGTGCAGTTTAACTGCTGAACCAAATTGCTTATTCAGTCAGAATCTAAGACTTAAATGTGGTTTGCAAAAGTTGCTTTAAGAGTTAAAATTGGGAAAATACTAAATACAAAGGTTAGGCATATATTTATATAGATTTAGCTATACAGATTTCAAAAAGAGTTGATGGTCTCTTTCTGCCCTGAAATATGAAAATGAAAAGATTTCTTGATAGGAGGGGTGTGGGTGTACTCACACATCTTCACTTGTTTTAAGTGAGACGACTTCTCAGTGACAGAGAATGTTAATTTTGAATAACATTCGAGCCAAACTTACTAGGCTTTTCCATGAATTTTACTGAACCACACTCTGTTCTGGCTCCCTCATTATGGAAGAAAATTTGCTATTGATCTAGACAGTAGAATTTTAACCTTTTTAATGATACCCCAGCAGAAGGTAAAACAGCAACTCAGACTGCTGAGAAAAACCAGCAAACAAGAACAGTAGACAGCTGATGAACCTGTGAGTTTAGAACAACCAGTGACACACAGCAGCTCATTTACAAACATCTCGCCACATCCATTCATCAGCTAGACACAGGAGTACAGTCATCCGTCTCTTGTGCTGTTACTGATGCAAGCTGTAATCCCTGGGTTGGACACTGCCGATACTGGGCGGTTAGCCTTGCCCACTGCTAACTTCAGCTACTTGCTTTCCCAGCGGGTCCTCTTGAGGATGGGCAAGGAGGATGTTGAACACTAGTTGTGTGATACTGCATGTATGCATGCAATGCAATCTGGTCTTGGAGTAGGATTGTTTTATGCCAGTTAGATACTTTTCTTTAACATGACAAGAAATCAACACTCGCTTGACTGATCACTGAGTACTTTTCGTTGGAGCCGTAGGTAGGCATTTCAGGCACTTAGAACAACCCTGTTGCCCTTCCCCTCTTCTCTCCCAGACATTTAGGAGGTCATCCTGTGAGATGGGGAGAGAAGGGGAGCAGCTGTTAGCCTTGCTGGGGCTGTGTCCCTGCAGCAGCTGTGGTGGAGTCCTCCTTGTGCCACCAGTAGGGCCAGGAGCAGGCTGACCTCAGCAGCAGGGCAACATGAGTCAGGTTAGAGGGTGTCCTGCTTGTTTGTCGCCTGGAGAGTGGACAATGACCAGTGCAGGAGCTACAGCAGGGGAACGTATTTTGTGGACAAGTCAGCTGTGGCTGCTGTCTTCCTATGGGTGGCAACAGTCCCCTGTCTTTGCGGGGTAGTGATTCTCACATTGCCATCACCCTATGTTCCTGTCCCACCTGCTCGTTACAGTACTGTCACAGGCTTAGCTTGTCTTACCTTGCTTGTGGTTGAAGGTGTTCCTTTAATGTCACTCAGTCACAGCCTTCGCAGCACACTACCTTTTTCCATAGATTATTTTTTTCCACTTGGTACTAGTGAGACCTTAAAACAGTCATCAATTTGGACATCACCTTCAAGTGCTGTAAGATGATCAAGGAAGGGTGGACAGTCTGAGCACCCTCACTCCAGAGAAAAGAGACCAGGGAGGAATTTGTCCGTGCATACACCCAGAGGGATGGTCTGAAGAGGACAAGGATCAAGTACTCCTGTTGGTCAAGAGTCAGGCTGTTAATAGGTTTAAGCTGCAGAAGGAAAACTCCAGTCTGAAAATTAAGAAAATTATATAACTGGAGGAAAAGTTAGACAGTGGAACCTGTTGCCAAGACAGAGGTTGTGAAACTGGAGATATTCGAGGCTAGGCTAGACACCCATCCATCAGGGATGGCTTTGGAATAACTGAGTAAAGCCAGTGAACAATGCAAACAGCTTGACTAGATGACCCAGTAGCAATCCCTTCCAATCCAAATACGTTCGAGAGGCTTCTGAAATGTAGTTGGCAGCTTGTCCACTTCCAGCACAGTTGTGATGTGTTATTGCCAGATGTACCATCAGTACCTTATGCTAAAGTCAGTGATGTGTAAGATTGTAGCTGAAGCTAGCACCTTTAATAGCGTTTTTTTTCCCTACTAGGTTCACCTTGCCCTTAATCCATGTGAAGACCTGTTGGAAACGCCTAGAAACACAACAGTTTTCAGTCTCCTAATAAATTCTGTTGTGTCCAAGAAGAGCCTGTCCAAATGAGCAAGACATCCCAACAGAACACTGCTACAGATGCGAACGGAGTAAGCGTGATTCACACCCAAGCACACACCAGTGGTTTGCAGCAGGTTCCCCAGCTGGTGCCCGTTAGTCCTGGTGGCGGAGGCAAAGCTGTGCCTCCGAGCAAACAGGGAAAGAAAAATTCCTTTGTGGATAGAAACAGTGATGAGTATCGTCAGCGCAGAGAGCGAAACAACATGGCAGTGAAAAAGAGCCGGTTAAAAAGCAAGCAGAAAGCACAAGACACGCTGCAAAGGGTCAACCAGCTCAAAGAAGAAAATGAACGTTTAGAGGCAAAAATTAAGCTCCTGACCAAGGAGCTGAGCGTACTGAAAGACTTGTTCCTTGAGCATGCACACAATCTTGCAGACAATGTGCAACCTGTTGGCACTGAAACCACCACAACAAATCCAGAAAACAAAGGACAGTAGACATTGTTGCAACCTTACGAAATGAACTCTGGAGGTGCAGCTTGTCTGCAACACCCACACAGTAACCAAGCAAAAACACTGTTCTTTTAACCATCATTTTGTCAAGATTTTCTTCTTTTAACCATCATTTTGTGGAGATTTTCTTCTTTTTAGGTTTAACACTGAAGATTTGATACAATTAAACCAGAAACTGATTAGGGTATTTGTATTAAATATTTGTCTCCTCTAAAAGATTTATCTAATAAATGCAGACCTAAATTCATAGTCAACAAGGAGCTTAGTATTAGGGAAATAGCATGTTCACAGGAACGTTCACTTACTTTCTTACAGTTTGCATAATGGGAGGGATCCAGCAGGATGGTTTACTGTAGTATCAGAAACTCATAATTGGATAAAATGTCTTTTAAATACCTTTTAGTGTATTTAAGTCCTTTGTTTTCTCCGTTACATATTACAAAACTGCAAAGGCCGTGGAGGGTGTTTGCTTTCCTGTTTGGTGGCCTACTTTAAATCTGTAGAGCAAGTCCTATAAAGCACCACTTAGGTCTTTCCTGTCCAGTTACAGTTAATGAGGAGGGTGTAGTAATAGTGAGCTGGGATGCTTACTGATGTTTTCTAGAAAAATAGCAATATACTATGATGATGTGGCAGTTGGCTTCCAAATGAGTCTGAAGCACCATGTACAAGAGGTAAAGCAGCACACTGACAAAGCCTTTTAAGCCTGTGTTCACATTGCTCACATAGTGACTGGGGCCTTTTGAGAACAAGATTTTGGTTTTCAGAAAATGTCAACATGCTGCCAAAAAAAACGTGCTCTGCAAAATTGCATTCTTGCTGGGGTGCAGGTACTGGGGAGAACAAGATGTGCAGCTTGGCTAAGCAATGAAAGGGGTAAGACAGCATCTGTTCAGCCAGAATGTATGGATCACTGCTCGTTGACTTTTATCTCCATTTTCATGGCTGTTCAGATTTGCAACCCAGATCTAACAGAAGTTCACAGCTCTTTTAAAGATAAATGGCCCTAGTTTGAATAACTGATTCAGTGGAATTTCTATAGTCATCATACAGTTGTGTGAAGGAGTATCCTCGGTCTTGTTTTATTTTCATAAAAGTTTTTCTATAGCAACTTTTTTAATGCTAGTGCTAAGTCTTTGCCATGATCCATTACGCAGTGGTATGTACTATACTGAGGATTTAAACAATAAAACTAAAGCAGGAACTTTGATGTAACCTTAATTTATTTTCATTTTTAAATATTTCATTGATGGTATGGTTGTGTTACATTTAACCTGTGTGTCTGGCTAGTGGATTATTACACTTGTCTTAATTTCCCTCCTAAACTACTTTTTTCCATAGATTATTTTGTAGGATGCTTGTTTGCCTTGTATCTGTACTTAGGAAGAGAAGTTGGATATTATCTCTATGAAGATGCTGTTAGAAAATGAAACCTTGAAAAGTTCTTTTTGAATTTAAACTTTTAATACACGTGGAAAACTTTCATGGATTGTTTTGGATTCTGGTAGTCTTTTTACAAAGATACGGTTTTTGGTTCTAGCTGCAGCTTAAGTAGGTAGGGTTGAAATATCAGAAGCTAATAAAAACATTTTGCTTCTAGTGCTGGCCTCATTTTTCCTGTCTCTTTTCTATTTCCCTCAAATGTAGAGGTGCCCACGACAAGCAGCTGTCTTTGAGAAATCAGTGCAACAATCTCCATTCCTGTCTTCTGCTCAGGTTTTTACTCAATGGAAAGAATCAGAAACTCATTACAGTTTTGGCTTAATTCCTGATTTAAGGGGAAGGAACAGAACACCAAAAACTACAAGGGAAAAAGATGACCTGAAAGCATCTCATTTGTTAACTGTGCACCTACTCTGATGCAAAAGGCAGGAGCTAATCTCTTCCCTCGTTGTCTGCTCTGTGAACTGGGACTAGGTGGCCCTGTTGTCCTGCAGTTGGTTTGACAGGCTGATGTGGAGTCCTCCCCTAGTAACCATAACAGGGGCTCCAAACCTCTGGTATTTGTTTCTGATTTTGGTGAAAATTCTTAAATCTCTTTGGGGGTAATATTCTTTCTGATGCTCTGGAAGGTGACTTCACCTGCTACTCCTGACAGCTCCAATTCCACTTCCTTCTTGTTTAAAACAAAACCACTGAGTTATGAAAAGTCATTTGTTTGCACAATGACATTTCTGGCTTAGCAGTCTCCACGCTTGTTTTGTTTGCCTAGGGAAGCGTGTAGGCTGTGTGCAGCACATCACTTTAATATGTGAAGCCATGGACCCAAGATTATAACAAATTGTTATTTTAAATCTACCCTCAGAGTTAGGTTGCAAGAAAGGTGTTAATCTATTATTCTAAGCCCCCTCCTGCCAAAATAGCTGTCTCAGACCCCTGAGGAGCAAAGGCTGAGGTGAGGCTTTCCCTCTCTTTGCCCGAAGGTGGAGCAGCCCAGGCTGTATGACAGCAAAATGCCTCAATCTTACCCCTCCGCTGCAAGGCACAGGAGAACACCCATACCTAGGTGACTTGGATGATTCTCTCTTCTTAAAGAAAGACTAGAATAAATGCATATCTACACAAGAAACTTTCAGTGTAGGCCTATAAAAGTTAAGGTTTTCCTTTTGACATGTTTTTCTTTACAGTGCCTGTCACTACAAGAAGGAGCATTGCAGCATTGTATGTTTCACCAGGAAACCTTATTCCTATTTTCTCACTGTACCACTAAAAGAACAGGTCTACTCTAGCCTCCATGAGCACTAGGAGGCTCTACCACTTTAACTATACCCTGTAGCTGCAGCAGCATAATTGGCGTGGCAGATAAATCCAGAGTG
This sequence comes from Harpia harpyja, assembly GCF_026419915.1. Lineage (NCBI taxonomy): Eukaryota > Metazoa > Chordata > Aves > Accipitriformes > Accipitridae > Harpia > Harpia harpyja. Next base: position 11,926,332 of record NC_068948.1, on the reverse strand, counting down.
CATCCAACCCTAGGGAGCTGAAGCAATTTAAATGTATCAGTTCAGAAGTGCTCGGACCTTTCTAAACACACAAACTTACTCAACATAACACACTCTTTCTGTTATTTTGGTGCCACTCTATTCGAGTCTGCACCAAGGGGAAAAGGCATTTAGGAAAACATGATAGCTAACAGTCTAAAATATCCTAATGCAGTCAAAAAGAAAGTTTGTCATGACCTGTATTTTCCTCCCACTAATAACATTTTAAGTGTATTAAATACCACTTTGCCTTTATTTAGAGGCTTACTCCCCCCCTCGCCCCCGCTAATTTAGAAAAAAGTTCTAATTCACTTTTGGTTTAAGTGAATAAAAACTACCATAATTACAGAACAGACTTCTGGAAGGAAGAATGAAATTTACATTCACCAAGTTCATGGGCCTGATTATGAAGGAAAATGGGAGATGGTGCACCATCCCAGACCAAAACGCATCCATGTCTCGGGCAAGCAAAACACCAGAGAAGCCAGTTACGTGAGCGAGTGCTTTCCCCCCAGAACTTGTGGTAGGGTTTGTTTGCTGGTACATGTCAAAGCAGAACCAGTTCTGCCTCCTGCAGCCCGCCAGATTGCTCGACCTGTTCTACAGCAGCAGAGCTCAATATTTGCCAAGATTATTCACAGGCAGGGAAAGGCCTATTAACTAGACTGGGGTTACGGCTTAGTTGAAACAATTCCAAACTCTTTTTTTGAAAATCTGTGAAGTGTTACTTTAAAATAGTAACTGCTATTGAACCCACGTAGCAGCAGGTTTCAGAGTGCCCAAAGCAGTGAGCGATCCCATGGGTGTGTTCAGAGCATGCCACAGGAAAGCACTTGGATGTGGAGGGAACAAGGCTGAGGCCACGAGCACCGTCTTGCACTTAAAAAACCTTCTGAGTTTTAAGAGGAGACGAGTCCAGAGCAGTGCCAGTGTAGTTTCTGTGTTCTCCTATCTGCAAAGCTACCAAAGCAAAGCCTGATGCTCTCTTCGTAAGTACTGCATTTCAGAGGTATGAGACTTGCAGTTGCCACAGAAAGAAGCATCAGCCCAGTTGCACATCCAAGCTGCTGATCTCACACCCTCCCCTCCTCGCCCCTTCCCATTCCCAGTTGAGACCTCCTGCACTTACCTCTTACAATCCAATGTCGAGCAACCTTTAAAAAAAATGTAAGTAGGCTCATTTGTTAAAGAAGCGACATTACATTAAACATAAGGAGCAAAGTCCCCTGGATTATTTCACAATGTGTTTCTTTAGTCTCCAACATGCAGTTTCCTATTTAGCAATGTTCACCAAGCTGTTACGAATAAAAAACAGGTTCTCGTCACACAGATCAACCCAATTAGCAAAAAGAGCTCTCTGTAGAGCAGCACATTTGACAATTTTTAAGGAGATTATTTCGGACCTAAATCCAGTCCCGGCTGGGGGCACGAAGACAGCAACACTAGTAGTTTTTGACACTATCCAAGCTCATGTTGCGTTGTACGCCCCATGTAAGACAGGCACTTGCAGGCACCCAGAAGCTCACAGTTGGTCCCATTGCCTGTGTGCCAGCTCCAGGATGTGAGCAACAGAACTGAGATGCTGAGATCGTCAAGTCAGCTGATCCCTTCATAGTAGGAAAATCCTCATCTGGCAAGTGGTAAGACCCAGAAAGGCCCCGACACCCTGCTGTGACTTTGGTTCCCCCTGACACAGCAGAGGGATGTTCTGAAGTGCCTTTGCAGCCAAACTGTGCAACGGAGCCTGAAGACCGAACAGGAGTTTTGATGTGTTCATAAAGGGAGCAAGATTATTTTTATGTAGTTACAGCAACTAGTGCTATTTTATGATGCAAGAAACGTATTTATTCTCCTGCAGGCTGATGAACACCTACAGTAAAGAAAGGCTTCTCTGGGTAATTTAAATCCTGTATGAATGGAAAATAATTTTTATGATCATTATTAATATGTTTGTGGTGTATCCAAATAAAATTTACATGATTTAATTCTGAACCGGCTAACAACGGACAGTTAAAAATAACTCTGTCATTCTGCACAGCATATGCTGCTGAATGACCCTGAGCCCTGCAGCAAAGATACCCCCTGCTTGCAATTTCTAAGGCTCGCGAACACCACAGCAGTCTTATGTTTTTAAGGAACAAATAGATGGACAAACCTAAGAAGCCATGGGCTGTGTGTGAAGGGTCAGTACACCCACTACCCACAGCAGAAAAATCTGGCTAATGAAGGGTCAAAGTTTCCAGAGCACAAATTGGTAGAAAGGTCAGATAAAGAAGCAGGAACGGGAGCAGAAGAGCATAATGATGACAAAGTTGTGAGTGTAAGTGATGCCAAGGTTGAATTTTAATAAAAATTTGATTCTGCTTACTCCATTGACACTGAAATAAGATCCATAAGAAAAATATAAGTGTCATTATGTCCACTGAGAACACCTGATTTTTCTTCTATGTTTTGTGCAGTACTTGTGATGAAGTTTAAGAAAGGACTTAGATTGTTACAATTGCTGACAGCATTCAGATAATCTGTTTGGTATTTTAGAGAGTCCCAATCATCAAAATTCAGATTTAATTGCAAGATATGTCTGAGTTGAGATTTGACAGAAGTGTAAGCCCCACTGATAATGCAGCAGGGTTACTCAAGTGGCACATGGTAATGTAAACTGCTGATTGCAAGCAACAGCGTTTGAGTTACCTGGATATCAAGTGCTGAAGTCTTCTACCTTCATTTTTGATGAATGAATCATTCCAGTTAATAGCCTGCCTGCCTGTCTTGCTATTAAGGATTGGATGCATTTTATTTTATATGCTGCAGCATTAAATCAGAACGATGACTGATTAGTGTGAGACAGTAAGTATCATCCTGAAGTTTACTGCTTTTGGCTGGAGAGGCAGTCAAATGACTTGGCACCGCTTTGGCCTTCTGCCATGAAAGCCTCTATTTCTTCAACAGTACGCGGGACGCACGTTAGCAGCTCCATTCCACTGGCTGTCACTGCGATGTCGTCCTCGATCCGGACCTGTTACAGAGAACACATGGTTACTAAGGTATTCCAGCTGGGGATGAGAAGCACATCAGGCAGTGACAGCAGCGAGAGCACAGGGCATGTTTCAGTCCGTGGTGCTGATGCAACACCAGGCAGAGCAACATCCCGCAAGCACCAGAACTGCCCATCGTCACCAGCACCGTGGCGCAGAGCTGTGTAGGGTCCAATCCCCCCAGGGCCACCGGCTCCTGCCACCCTCCTGGGATCCCACAAGGTCCATGGTGACACCCGGCAGAGCAGCCCCGCAGGAGGTGGTGGCCCCGCAGGTGACTCGGGTGGTGCCTCTGCTACCTCGGGTGCACTAGGGACAGGCTGAGCGAGATGCTGCATCGGTGAGCTCATGCTGTGTCCTTACATGGGGCCAATAAAGCTCAACCTCCTGACATCAGGAGCAGCAAAAGGAACATCTTCCCCTGAATTTGCCTCCAGCCTTGCTAGCGCATGGCTTGCTACGGAGAGGTTCAACAGCAGTGCCTCCTGATGCCCAAAGTGCCAGTTCTCGAAGCGGTCCTGTTGCTGAGCTGCAGTTAGCTGCTCTTTGCACTTAAACATCACATTCTCTTTTCTCTAAATACAATAAACATTAAAAGAAGGAACTGCTACGTGAAATAGCTTGTAGCTGATATTCAAAACATTGAATTTTGAGCTGGTAGGAAAGTCCTAAGCAGGTCAGACGTTCCTTTTAAAATACAATCACTACATTTCAAATCATGCAAGGAAAAAGCTCTGTTTTGCAGCTCTTGTTCTGTTAAAATGAAAAGTATGCTCCATTTCTGTTTGACTCTAATCTCTTCTTACCAGTAAATATGCCTACACAGTCATTTCCCGTTATCTTATCAGAAAAATGTTAGCAAGTCGCTAAGCTGCAATAAAAGCAATTTTAGTAAGGTGTAAAATCCAAGAGAACACAAACTCTGGGGACTCCCACCTTACAGTTGCTTTAATTGTTTCTGACCTCTTGACATTTTCAACTAAAAATAAAGCTGGTTAACATTTGTACTTCTGATTGCAAAATAATCCATTTGTTCAAACAAAATGAGTCATCCAGTCCTTATTAAACTGTTTAATGATGTCTTTGCCAGATTATTTCTTTTACTTGGTATCAAGTTAAGTGTATTATAAAGCAGAATTAAATAAACAAACTCCATTGAGTTCACACATTTGATTTGGACAGCTGTAAATTTGAAAGCCCTGAGGCTCTTTGCACTCCGTGTGCCTGAAAGGCCGGTGCCTTGCTGCAGAAGAGGAAATCAGCAACACATTGAACGGCTCTGTACACTTGAACAGTTTTTAACAGGGTGGGTTTTTTGATTCATTGCTTCGAATTTAGCCAGCTGAGCAAAAAGTAACCCAAGGATTCAGCAAGACGGTCACATTGCATCTAAAGGTGAATTGTGCCCTCTGCCTTGCAGCAGCCCCCAGCATCTGTCCTGTGGGGTCGCGGGCCTGGGCACAGCCTGCCTGGGTGGACCAGCCCCTGCCAAAAACCTGCTGGTACCAGGCAAGCCCTGCAAAAGTGCCAGAATCCAGGGGACAGATCTGGTGACGAGGTAAAAGCCAAAGGATCACGTTGGCAAGCACACCAGTGTAAACGGAGCTGGGCACAGCACTGATGTGGAAAGTAAAAATGTTAGTGCAAAAGTAAGTCCAAGAGCAGAGGGCAGGCCAGCCAAAGGTAGAGCTTACTCTGCCTACGGAGAGTGCCTCTTCCTGAGCACTGCCGGCTTCACAAACCTTCACCTGCTTGAGCAGAAATTCCCCAGTGTATCTGCTACAGAGAAATATCAGCCACAATTCATCTGCTTAACCGGTAAGATTAGCAAAAAAAAAAAAAAAAAAAAAAAAAAAAATAATTCTTGGTGTTTTCCACTTCAGTGTTTCATGCCTTCACCAATACCTCGGCACTCTTTCAGAGGACAGACTGACTTAGAAGCAGAGCAGATGAAAGCCAAAGAGGGAGGGGGAAGAACAAGTGGGACAAGGTGTCTGTCAATGCTGTACCCTATCTAGGCCACAAGAAAAAATCAGGATGGGGAAGGAGCTGGAAAATGGAGCTAGAGTGATGAAAGGAACCAGGGAAAGGAAGATAGAGTGAGGCAAGACAGGGTTGACAAAAAATGGACAAAGAGAGGTGGGGCTGGCTAAGGAGTCCAGGAAGGGAGATCCTGGTGGAGGTGAGAAGCGAGACACCCTCAATAAGGAGAGCACATGGGGGTGCTGGAGCCACCTAAGCTGGGGAACTGAGAGTTACCAAATGGGGGAAGATGGGGAAACCCATCAGTTTGGAGTGCCACACACAGCAACTCATCGTATAGGAGAAATGTTAGATCATATAATCAATCCACAGCTGTGGACTGCTGTGACAAGCAGGAGAGCCAGCACTGTCGCACCAGCCTGCTCACCATCAGCAACTCCAAATGGTCTTTGGGATGTAGCTGGAGGTGCACAGACCCACCACTCCCATGGGGCCTCAACCATCATCCTGGGAAAGCTCCTGCTCTTTCTCCAGGGTCTAACCATTTGTCTTGCCTGGATGAATCTCACCTGAAATGGGTGCTTGCCATAACAGAGAAGACAGACTTCTCACTCTCAGTGCACATTTTTCCTTTGCCTAAAAGCAACACAAGTGCAGAGGAACACAGGTTCTCAAGGGGGAGGAAATTTTTGCATTTGCTCTTTTCCTCACACACTCCATGCTTCACCCTGAGCTTATACTCAGCAGCAGCAAGAAGCAGCTTCAGAGGACCTGCAAAACCTTCCCTACAGGAGAGCCTGGCATTTGGTCTTGTCTTCTATCCAAATGGACAAAAGATGCTGGATCTGCCTGGCAAGGCTCACTGGCTTGGGACTGCCTTTCCCAGCGGGGGACAGTGGTTATGAAACTTGCTCTCAGAGCTGTCCCTGTTTGCAGGCTCTTTGTTCAACAGTGCTGCTTGTTTCAGGGCTACGGAGTGGTTTGGAATCGAACACAGCTTAAAGGAACAGCAAACTGAGGTGTGAGGTTTGTTGTACCAGCAGCTTTCAGCATGCTCTGCAAACATCCCAGGGGAGGCTTTGCTTTTTTGGTGTGAAATGGCACGCTTCAAAAAGCACTTCGGCAAAGGTGAGGTGGCCAGGAAAGCCAGGACTGTCCCTAAAATGCCTTTTTCTTATCGAGGGTAGTGGCATGATCTGTCTAGATAGACCTGACTGCACAACTGCCTAATGCCAGCAACAGACCATCAAGTGGCTCGACTCAGTGGACCCAACTCTGTCCCAAAGCAGGGCTGTGCAGGCATAGCCAAGGACAGCATAGGAGTTAAATACCAGGGCTGCTGTCAGCTATATATACAGCCTCGCACTTTGTCCTGACTTACTAATACAGTCATGCTCCCCAGAGCCTCCTGTGTTATCTTCCAAGGGAAGGGGGTTGTAGCACTCATTCATTTCTTTTGGATGATGATATATATAAAAGGGTTTTGAGAATCAAGAAACAATTTTTGCCAATTAAATAGTCCAGATTTGCATGATGACAGATCCCAGATGTGATTAAAAAATACCACTGGTGACATGTCTCCTTTTTTTTTTTTAATCTATTGAGCATTTGTTTCATTATGGCTGTGGAAAGCAGCAATACTATCACTGCAAGATTTAGAGCGCGAGACTCGCCTGGGAAACGATGACAGGACGTGGGCCACACATGCTACCCCACAAAGTAAATTAGCACATGTGCTTCTGTCCGGCTGAAGGATCCACGTGTCTCTTTTTATAGCTGGTATCCTACAGAGGCAGATGTATGTAGCCAAGGGGACTTGTTTCGACTCACCAATAATTCTTAATAGAGCAAACTTAGCACGAGCAGGGTTCAACTTCTGTATTTCAGGGAAACTGGTCAGGAAATAGAGCTGCCCTTATGTCAAACCCAGGGATAGGCAGGTACCTTGCAGGGTTGGGGAAAGCACTTTTCCTGTTACCACGTTACACAAAGTGTCAACGCCAAGCTGTTTTCTGTCAAGGCTAATAGGCTCTGTGCTACACAATGACTCTTTCTCAGCCCATGCTGCCAGTCTTTCCTCTTCTTATTCACAAGCAAGTCCTCATGTAAGGCACACTTTATTTTAAAGGTCCACATATAAATATTTTATAAAAGAGGATCAAGATTAGTAGGGTGAGATCACGTATTTTATTAGATCAACTGATACGGCTGGAAAAAGAAGCTTCAGGCACACAGTCCCTTCATCCAGGCTCAGAAAGAAGCAATAAACTATAAGCTAAATACAGGTTAGAAACAACTGCTCTTACCTTAACCTAATTATGTTAATTAGACAACTTAAGAGAAAAGGGTTAAAGAAGGTTTATAAGCAACTAGTTGCTGGTTTTGGGTTGCCTACAACTATCACTTTTCTTATAAGAACTTTAAAGAAAGCTATGTATTTCATTATGACAACTGCTTTTCTATGAAAACTTTTCAAAAAAATGCTGTGTAGCATTATTACTGCTGCATAATATGAAATATTAAAAAGCAGATGAGCATAACGTTTATTGCCTAGTAAACTATTTCATTCCACAACACACATTCACCATAAACCCAGAAACAGAGCTCAACCTTCTGAAAAATAAAAATCAGGACAGAGACAACTGCATGGCTCTGTGAACCAAAGGTAGAAGCAATTAAATATCCTGCTTTTTATTTGGTTTAACATTTGTTCCTGAGTAAGGGAAGTACTATTGTTTTGAAAAATATTGTAGTATTAGCGGATCTGCAAGGTCCTGGGCTTTGTAAATCTATTTAACTTTTAAATGAGAAAAATCTGCAAATGAGTTTTAACGTATTAAGTCTAGAGCTAGTTCTACAAATCCTAGGGAAAAATAAAGACTGAAAAGAGACTGAATATTTCAGGCCAAAAAGAGATGGAACAGTTTTACTGGGTCTTTGAGAAAACATCATATGAACTGCATGAATCAGTAATCAGCTTATGAAGAATGGAAATGTCAAACCCTAAAGGGCAGCATTTGGAGTCGGTATTTCCCCTTCCCTGAGGAATCGGCTGCTTTTCCTGAGCAATATATACAACCGTATACACATACCTCTATTTGCACATCTATGTTTATTTATGAGAGCGGCGCGGGTAGAGTCCAGGCAGAGCAGAGGTGCCCTGTGACGGGCACTGGCACAGTGCCCGACGGCAGCCCTTGCCCCACAGAATTTATGACCTCAGTAAATTGGACCTTAGTTTTGCAGATGGAGAACTGAAGTACATGTGACCGACTTCCCAAAATTGGCCGAGGAAGCTTGTGAAGGATCGATCTCAACGGCTGTCAAGTAAAGAGTTTAGGGCTTCAGACAGGGCAGCCGGTGCTCTCAGAAGCAGATGCCCTAGCAAAACTTCTTGCCTCCCTCCAGAGGGATCTGTATGTGACCCAGAACAGCTCTTGTTTGGTAAAAGCCCAAATTACGAGGTCCCTGAGCAGCAGTCACAGCCACGATGGCCGGGCGTCTGTGTTACAGGGACATAGGAAGGCTGGGCTGCCGACGGACCTATTCCGAGTGTGCGCGGGAGCGGTGCCGGTGCTGCCAGCACACGCCCCACACGCCGGCAGCAATGCAGAGCAGGCGAAGGAAAACCTCCTGTGCTCTCTCATTCTTTCCTGCTCTTGCAGCTTTTACAATCTCTTTATGGCTAATACCAGGCAGCATGAATTACAATAAATGGCTACGGTCTTGCCCTTTTTGGCATGGCAAAAGAGCTTCTCTTCTCAATGCAGAGACTTGTCACAGTCAAGAAAATTATCCAAAGCCCAAAGAAGACATGAATTCAAGGTGAATTCATTAAAATCCACAAATCCCCTGTGTGGACAGTCTTACCCAGAATTACTTTGGTTAACTTAAGTTCATTTTTGAAGTGAATTAAACTAAACCGAATTAAGAACATTTTAATTAGTGCTGAGCTCTGCAGAGGGAAATGGACTACTTATTTCCTTTTGTAGAATGTATTTTTCTTTTAAACCTAAAGGAAGATTGGATAGGCTGTGGTGAGCTCTTTAGCTAGAACTGACACCAGTACTAACCCCTGTACTATTAGTATTTGTCAGTAACAGCACTAGGCTTCACAAGATCTTTTTTAATCATGTGGAGAGAAAGTTTTCTGACATGCTTTTGAGAGAAATACTTACTTATTCTGGATAAACTAGAATGAACCAGCATGTAGATAACTAGGCACGCTACACAGCACAATTTGCATCTTCTATTTATGCAGAATCAAGTCAGAATTGTAAAGATGGAAAAATTAATTTTGATTGCATTATAATTCAGCTTTTGTGTAGAATTCAGAAATATTCGGATGTACTTCAGTCTCACATTTTATTTCCATTCTTCTCCTGGACAAAATCAAGTGACAACATCTGGCTCAGGGTATGTGTGTATTACTATTTTTTTCTCTCTAAGTAAAATGTATTGTTCACAGGGGGATCAGAGATTTAGATTTTTGCTCAATCGTTTTTGGGCAGCTCCCCCTTTTAGCAAAGTTTGTTGGCTAGCTCTCCTTACAAGTCATCATTACAGGAAGCTAAGCAAAAAACAGGGGAGAAAGTTAGACTTTGCTTGAAATCTCTGGAACAAAAGTGCCTGATCCAGCAACTTACTACCAAGGTAGAGATCCTGTGCTGTCACTCCTATTCCATGCCAACACAGGCAGCAGGTGAGCCACATGCACGCCTCAAGCTGCAGAGCTGGAGTGCGCATTCACAGCAAGTCATGGAAAAACGTGGGCTTTGCTGAGCATTTCCAGAGGAAGGTCACTAGGAATCAAGGCAACTGCCGAAAAACTCCTACAGAGTGTTTACAAGACAGTTAAACCTGTTTTTGTTGCAGTGTCAAGCTACACAAGTGCATTACAGTGTTCCTTTAAAATACGCTTCAGCGTGCGGTGCCATATATAATGTGCTCACAGTTAGAAAATGCAGAGTTAGCTGCCTTTTGTTCACCAGTATCTCAGTTGGCTGGCTGGCAAGTCTTGATAAAGAAACAACACAGAGAGAAGTAACATCCCAAACCTCAGCAGTGAATTAAATACCAGCGAGGGTGAAGTCCCGCATCTCTGGATAAGGCTGCACACACATCATATGGGGAGCCTCCATGGGCGGCTGCCCAGGAGCCCGGCTGGTTCACGCGACTGGCGATGGCACACACAGCTTTTCTGTCAGGGTTGGTGGTTCAAAGCCAGCTCAGACCAAAAGCGTTACAGTAATTACCCTCTCATGGCTGGTGTACAGTGATAAATTAGTCGGTGGGAGCAGCAGACAATTCCTAATGAGTGACTTTTCATACCAGAAAATCACCGCTGTTGCCAGTGATTGTTAGCTTTGTTGAGACTTAGCAGAAAAGCCATGAGGAGGATGGGGCATTGCAGCTGCCTGCTCTATCTTCTCTGTGCATGAATACGGAAGCTCGGAGAACAATGCGGCACCCTTCAAATGCTCGCCCTGCTAAAATGAAAACCCACTGGAAGCCACTGCAACTTGCTAAACGCTCTGTGAGGGCGGTGGCTTTGAATGGGAAATGTGCCCTGGAGAGCATGGAGAAACAAGGCCCCTCTAACTTGCACAGCAGCTGCCTGCATGGGAATGATCGCCCAGATCACGGCCACCTCCCGAGTCAGCCAACCCTCCTGCGCACACTCTGCTGCCTGAGCCTGCAGTGCGATACCTTGAGCACGGGTCCCCGTGAAGACCATCGGCCATTCCCTTGGAAAAGGGAAAGCTTTACATTCACACATTTTGCGCCATTCTGGCAATGGTCCAGTAAGAGCAATATTGCTGTTTTTCTCTACTGCCTCCCTGACTTAAAAACAGCATCGGGCTCTTCTGCCCTGGGAGGGAGCACCAGACTGTGCTGCTGTCAAGGAAGCTAACTCTGGAACATGGACCTTAGTCTCGTATTTCATAACGTACATGTTTCACACATTGGACAAAACACCTACCTGGCAAGTCACTGTACAGTGCTGGCAGAAAGTATTTCAATCAACAGAAAAATATGGGTCTATCGTTAATCAGATCTCAGAAGTATAAAACTGCATTTAAAAATAACACACACCCCGTCCCCCCCCAGTTTGTCTGCAGGGTCAAATGGCCCAAGGTGCTGCTTCAGGAACTGCCCTACGTGCAATACATTACAACTTCCAAAAGATTTCTTCTCAAGTACAGAGTAAAGGCAAACAAACAGAAAACCAATTTCAGAAAACCATCCGGTTAAGAATTACTCACCCCACCAAATCCTCTAAAGCGCTGCAGGACATCATTGTTGATGAAACAGGACTGCGCAGGATCATGAAGGGCTTGGTCCAAGAGGTGGTCGATGAAGTAGATGCCTGGCTCGATAGTCAGCACCATGCCCTGCTCCAGGCTGCGGGCGGTGCGCAGGCTCCTGAGCCCTGGCAGGTCAATGCGCTCCACTCCCTGCGGAAGAAACACTGGTTCTGACAGACAGAAAGGCAATCCGTGGTGACCTTTTATCAAGACCCTCCTACGCCAACTGCTCCATAAGAGACCCAAAATACAAAAACTAATTGGGAAGTAGAGGACTGAAACCATGCTGTACAGTTACCTCTCTCTCATCAGTCCCTCACTTAGCTTTCATGTACATCAATGACCAGCTTTCAACTCAACACCCAAACTGGTTTTTGCACCACAGAAATCCTGGCTTTGGATATGCTTGATACCGTCACTCTCTCTCTACCTTGGGAGAAGTACTGCACTACAGAGAAAAAATACTTACTTGCACTATTTCTTTCTATACCCTCCCTTGCAAAGTACAAAATTTTAAGCGACGTGCAAATCTTGAAATGCCCCCTCCACGTCATGGCTGAAATAGCTGAACTATGCAGCAGAGAACAGTTTCTCCAAGGATACGCAAATGCTTATTCTCACTGAATGTTATTAAAATTACACATTTATGATCTTGATTCAGGAGCAATGAGTCTACACATGACCTCATAAAAGCAGCCCATTTAAAACTAAAGTTTTGTCAGATTCAGACTTTCAGGCAACATGGTGCTGACTGATATTATTAAAAACTAAGTCAAAACAAGTCCTGACTGGCAAAACATTCTCTTCTTCCCAAAAGCTGGTAAAGTAAAATGATATATGAGGACGTGCTTAGTCAAGGAATTAGAAACACTGCAAAGACTAGTTCAGGATATTAATTTTCTTCCCCCAAATGTGCCAGGTATTGCAACATCGGAATAAATATATCTCAATCCCATTAGCTTTTTGAAAATTCTTTGCAACTGTAGCAAAATTTCATCAACAAAGTATTGTGATGACCAGTAAACAGCTCACAGGCCCACTAGCTGGCAAACATGCACACACACTTTGCTCATGAACACTTTTCCGCTTCAGCCAGTCAGTCAGAGGTTAACAGGTCTGCAGGACCAAGGTGTTATTATCTGGTCTGCAGGTAGCATTCCCAAATCCTGCTTCTGGCCAAAGTCACCGTAATTTTCCTCACCAGCAAAAGGAGCGACTCCTTTCAGGATCACTAGCAGTGTGACTGGTATCACGAGGATGAAACATCCCCTTTCTCCAGGACAAAGTGCGCTGCCCAGTGCTACCCCCGGTGCCTGGCAGCTGGGGCTGCACGTCCCGGCATGGCTGTGCTCCCGTGTTTCTGCCAGATCAATGCAGGGGGGCAGAGGGAGGCAGGAGCATACCCTGCAGATTAGCCACGTTTGCATCTCATTGAATTATTCGCTCTTCAAAGTGTATATAGCCCCACAGTACTGTTTGCTCCTGAGCTCCACTTTCAGTTCAGAGAAAGCCTGTTTCACAGAAATCCTGCTTGCAACAGCCACTCAGCAGTGTTTGGTTTATTCTCACCGGTCACCCAGGCAATACTGGGGTTGATTTTTTTCCCTTTGCAGAGCTTCTGTTCCAATGCACGGCATCTTAGAGCAGTCAAGATTTTCAGAGCTCACCAGCCTGGACATCTGTGGGTAGGTTTGCCCATTTTTCAGAAATGTGGAGCATTTGCTTGTCCTCGCAAGCCAGCAAGTGTATCCTGACCATTTTCACTGTGTCTTCGATACATTTTATTTCCTATGTTTGATCTGAATTTTGCAGAGCATTATAGTACACTAAAATAAGAAAGGACAATTTTGTTTTACTGAGGCTAGGAAACAAGAATACTCTGATGGTAAGCAAGGCACTTTGCATTTATATTCTTATCAAAACCCAAAGAGAATCAATATATTTCTAAACTTGAAACAATAACTGCACTGAAATGGAGCCATTTTTCTTTCTGCTGCTGCCCCATGGGGTTTGGCATCTCACATATTCATTGTAATGCGTAAAGGAAATGAGGGCATCCAATCTTGTGGATTAATCTCTCCATGAGCTGTAAACAATTAGATTAGTGTCTGGACCTTTTGGTGTCTTGCCAACTATCTATCGGCTGCTTTACAACAAACAACCCATATTTGGCTTTTAAGTACACTCTCTTCAATTCTACTTGTAAATGCCTTTTCCGAGGCAGTCAATCCAAGACAGATGCTAGAAAGACGAATGCGCAGCGAGGAAAACAATGGCAAACACCCTCTGAAGGCAGCCCTGACACGGCGTCTGCATTTTTTTTGCCTTTTCTTAAAACAAATGAGGTTTACCACCAGGTGTGACAATCAAGCCTCAATGCCCACTTCAGATACCTCTGTACAGCTGTTAAGGCAATGTGTAGACATCTTCTCTGGATTGCCTGCAGTCTGATTCTGCTTTTAGTACTTCCTCCAAGAAGCTAACAACACAATTACAGCCCAGCAGCAAGACCCAGGGATTCACGTTTGGAAACCTCCTTCAGCAGCGCAGGCTCCCCTGGCTGTCAGCAATGCAGAGTGGGCACCTGAATACTCTGCTCCCCCCAAAGTAAAATTTTAACTTCTCTAGAAGGAATTCACAAACAGTTTTTGATATTCCCCCCATCCTGTCTCAAGTCTAGGTTGTGTCGGCTCGGTTTCATCTCCAGATCTTTGGATTTCGCAGGCACTGAAGTCACTGTGTAAATGGCAGCAGCTGTCTCTCTTCCATGAAAGCATCTCTAATGGGCCTTCAGAGAAAGGGTAACACTGCTCAGCTTTTCAAAGACAGCAAGCAGGACACCAGTGGGTGGACATGCAGGGAGGAAGCCCTATGCTCCCTTTTAATGGAGGCTAGCAAGGTGTTTACGAAGAGATGCGTGAAATGGATGAAGAGAGAGACAGGTTCCGGCTATTGCATGTACGTGGCCATGAATACCCTGAGCAGAGGACAGTCCCAGTCCAACTTGCTGCAAGGCTGAAGAACAACATGAGCTGGGACAGGGAACAAGCAGAGAGGGGAAGATGACCAAGCGGGGGAGATGAAAAAATTCCTTCTTTTGAGAACAGCACTGGATTAAAATGTACATCAAATGATGGCTTCAGCATCCCAAATGACATCTGATCTCTGGGCACTCGTGACCATCTCAATAGCCAACATGGCCATCACGTCTAGGAGCTGACAGTTCTCAGCAATCAGTCTGTTTCAGTTTATGAAAACTAGAACAAACTGAGGATTTTTTTAATGACTGAAACACTACCACCCCCCCAAACAGAAGGTGACAGGTCTGAAACAAGGACGTCACCATTTTCCACCAAGTCAAACCCTGCTGGGAGCAAAGCCTTGCACTGTCATTCATTGGCATGCATCTTCTGCCATTAACGGATTTTCTTCTTTGTGAGGAGGGAACTTCCCTATATTTTGCAGCTAAACAACTAACGCCTTGTTTTCAACAATAACCACGATGTTGTTTTGTAGTCAGATGAAATGAAGAGTAAAAAACGTTAACACTGGTGCAGCAGCCGTGTGGATATCTGTTTCTATTACTGTTATACCCTGGAGGCCCGGCCATGGAGCAGGACCCTGTCACACTCAGTGCTGTACAACTGTAAAGCATAAGCTGGTCATTTGCCTCAAAAAAGTGTAGAGAATAATCTAGAAAATATTAACACCTGGGCATCTAAAAAGAGACTCCCAGTGATATTCTGGGAAAATTACTTTTCAAAGAACTTTTTATTTTCCTGTATATTGCAACAACAGACTATATCCAAAATTGTTTTCTAAGACTGATTTTATTTGGAGGTTCTGCTCACATTTTAAAATTGAGACACTCCCCCCACAGTAAGCACAGATGTATGACACTGTCATTTGTGACTGTACTCCTGCCAAGAACATCAGATTCCAATTAATGGTTCATGTAAGGTAACAAAACCCAGCATGTCTAGGCAATAAGGACTGTCAAGGGAACAAGAGAATTATTATGTAAACTGATTTCATTACTATGTAAGCAAAATAAAAGTTCAAATTAACTGTGCAAGTAATATAAAATATAGATCTATTTTTGGAATAAGCAGGGAATTAGGAAGTATGCAAATATGTCTATCCCCCAGAAAAGTGGCTGTGGAAGACTAGAAGTTGCAATATCCCCAGAATACCTCAGTATAAGGATGAATTACTGCTTGCTCCTAAGCAACTCAATGGTTAATGGGTGTATATGTTGCTTTTTCCATGGAAGAACTGCAATGTGCATCATGCTGGATCTTGTCCCACAGACACCGGCTACCAAAGTGATCAGAAGCAGAAATAGCTCCAGGCCCACTCAGGTGAGCCTGATCTTGGGTCCGTCTTTGGATCAGGACAGAAGAAAACCACAGGTGATGTCTCTGTGCTGGCTGGTCATTGCCCACAGGGCCATTACACTAGCTAGGGATGCACAAGCGCAGAGATGCAAGGACACCCTCCCTGCTGAAACCAGGGGCTGCAACACTTAGTTGCCATCCCCCAGAAGTCTCCTCAAGCCAGCAATGGCAGCAAAACATGGCCACAGCACACATCCCCAAAGCTACTCATAACTGCAAATACTGAACCACGTAAAAGGCTCACGTAGCGACACAAACTAGTTTCTGGTACTTTTTTCCAGCTAAATCATCACAGAACTTTTTTGAGCCTAACAAATAGACTGCTGCAGTTGGACCTCATTCAGTACAGTGAAGTCCTAACCATTTTACCAAGCTAAGTGCAATCAAGTATTTAAATTAGTCAGAATACTAACATTATATTTAGATTACATGAAATCAACACTGAAGTGAAATCTCAGCTCTTTGACTCTTCCTTATTCTCCCACTGCATGTACCCAACTTCTAATTAGCTCATTTATTGTAAAAAGAACGGAGCTCTATGCAGCTAATAAAATAAAAGTCTTGAATTCCATTTCACTTGTCTCCTGGTCCCTTCTCTCTAAGCCCTTGTTTCTCTTGCTGAGTGCTACTAATGAAGATTAGTTTATTCAATCTATCCTGCTTTTTCCCAGCAGCCTGAGCTGCCTAGTCACCTGAAGGAACTGCTCATTAGTCTTGCCTTTGAAATCAGCAGCAGGTTACAGGAGAACATGCCCCAAGCACCACATACCACTTGTGGCATTTTTAAGTCAAAGCTTCCATTTCTGCAGGAGAATCTAATTACTAGCTGGAGCTTTTGGGACACAGCTCAAAGTTAATATTGGGGGAAAGGAGGGCACATGATGTTTAACTGGCTCTTTTTATTTGAAACATTTTTGTCTTTTCCTAGGTATTAACTGTGATATCAGGTTTAAGCTGTTTAATAACTTTCCTGTTATTGCAGGGAATGAAGAAGAATTGCCTGCCACTTGTTCAAGGCACCGCTGCCTGCTCTGTGTCAGATAGAACTGAATTTCAATCCATCGCTACAGCGTGCTTCTGAGCATAACTTCCCATGTCATTTTTGCTTCCTGATCCTTAGATGTCACCAAGCTCCACTGCTATCATAATGGAAATAATAAAACATAGGTTTTTTTTTTTCTTTTTTCTTAAAACCTAACCGTGAGGAAAAAAAAAAGAAATAGCACATAGTAAAAATCACCAAGTTGACAACTACAACATAAACCTGGAAGATGAGGAGAATATTTAGAAAGAGAATTTGTAAGACATGAGATAAAGAATTGCAAAAGCTACCAGCAACACTGTTTTAAAATGAGACCAGTGACAAGCACCATTTAAAGTCTAATGGACAGGTTTTCTCGTGAAACACTGAAAGCATATACAGGCGATGGCCGTAAATGAAAGAGCTTTTTCTTTTGTGATCTTTTGATACTAATATTAGTGGAAATTGCATAGCAGAACCCCTAAAGCATGCCTAGGATACTTTTTATACCTTATTTTTACATGTAATTGAAAGCAGGACTGTACCATTTTGGTTCTTCTCTCCTCCTGTGCCTAGAATAAACTCTTCAAAACCACACAAGCTCTGTTAGTCTCTGCTAAAATTTCAGAAAGATTTGGACAATAAATATTCAGATAAAAACTCTCTCAGCACACAAAGTCTTTTGCAACAAACTTCAACAAGTAAAACAATCATAAGCAAGTATCTCCTTCAAAAAAATTAACCAGAACTAATGAAACCCAAACCAAGCAACAAAAACCCCCCAAGTACATGACACTTTCTTTCTCAGAGGAGGGAAACCCTGTGGTATGACAGGGCATGTTCTGCACCATGGCACTGCATTGACACAGCACCTGAGCCTTCCCTCCTCTTCTGCCTCTGCTCAAGTCCTAAGCTTCCATAAACACCCAAACTCCAGCATCTGTCCTCACAGGGAAAAGCTGCTGGGAACCGATCACAATTCTTCTGAGCCACAGCAAGGTAAGAGGAACTATTAACCTAACTCTGGGAGGGGTTTAAAATCCCGCAGGAGAATCTTACACTGCAGGAAACTCTCCTGGTTGGTGTTAGACCCAACAGATAACAGTAAGCACTACGGATTTCTGTGCTGCTCTGCATGGAAATGCTGTGGAATTTAAAGTCTTCACCAGTTTGTTTCTTGCCTGCACTCTGCCTGCTCAACGGCCCACACAACCATAGGGCTCTGCTATGGAGGAATTCAAAGAATCAAAAAGTGATTCAAGGGGACCCCATGAAGTAGAAGCAGCAGGGTTTTTTTCTCCTAATCTTTTCAAGGCATACAATCGCTTGCAAGAACAAAAACTAAAGCTAAAACTGGTGGAAGGCCCTTTTACTCTTTGCTCATATAAATGCCTACCATACAGGTTGTTTCATGTTTGCAGGTCCTGGGTATGCACAGCTACAGCAAGGCTTTGCAAGGTTATGACCAAGTGAAGCAATTTGCATCACTGGGGCTCTACATAACAGCTTTAGGCTTCTTGGTAAATTCACCTCATCTTCTGCTTCTTAAAGGAAAAAACATTAATGCATCATTTGCAATGCTAACCACAAAAAAATGAAATCTTCTGCTTCAGCATAAAGTAGGATACATAAGGAAAATAATTTTTGCCAGAACAAGAAAGGGAACAAGATTATTCCTGTATTCTCTAGTAGGTTTGGTGACCTAAATCCCCAGACAGTCATCTGGGATCCAGAAGCAAGATTTCTGTTAGAGCCAGATGCAGCTTGTATACCTCTCTGAGTAGCAGAGATGTTCCCCAAGCATGCACAGTAATGGAAAGACATGGATAACTCCAGGATCAAAACAAACCTCTAACCTTAATTTGCTGATGCAGAATAGCGATGAAAGGATCAGCTTTTCATGAGAATAGAGAATTGAATTAAAACTTTAAACTAAGGTAAATCTTATAATTTTAAAAGACAAAACAAAATGAAACTTGTAATTCACAAGATGTTAAAGTCACAGTAGTTATTAACCTAACTTAAATTAACTGGCTTATTATTATAGAAAGTCATCAAATGTACTTAGCATTCTTTAGAGCCTTACAGTCAATTAATATAACATGAAATTGAATCAACTCAAGCATCTAGAGACGCAGAACCTCGATTTAAATGAAAACTTCAGCCTCATCTACCTCAGGGTCTGAAAATTTGGGATCACCTACCACATTTTCTCCATTGCAACAGGCACAAACCCTCATTTATATCCCATATCGAATTTACCCAGAAACAAATGAAAGAGTGTGGGAAAACCATCTCCATGATTAAATTTTACAGCTGAAGCTAAGCCCAGTGGAGTTTTCACCCTTTGAAGCTAGCTCTGTCTGACTAAGGGCCAGATTTTCTGAAGTGATTAGTACCACTGGGGCTGAATTTTCAGAACTGCTCAAGTTGTAGTTAGACCCTTAAAAGAAGTAGACAGATTTTCAAAGAAGCATTCGATGCTCGGTTTCCCTGTGAGGAATACCACGGTACACTGTGGGAGACCTGACTCCCAAAGGAGCTCTTGACTGCTGAGTACTTCTGAAAATCAGGACATTTACTTACGTGCTTCAATGGAAAACATTGGTGGTTACGCTCTTTTAAAAATCTTGCCCTAAACACAGTTGCTAAGCTGTACTTATTGCTGGCCAAAACCAATTATTCTTTATCATGGAAAAAAAAGGAAGGGAAGTGTTATATTTTTCTAATATCCCAGAGTATCCTTTGCAGAAAATGTGCAAGTTTTTTACAGTGTTTGTCAAAGAGGAAGAAAGTGCTTGTTCAATGCTGCATGTGAAAGCAGCTTACTGGAAAAGATGAAAACTTATTATTGCCAATTTTGAAAAAAGAAATCTTTGGCTACTAATGAATAACTAATCTAAGCTAACAATGTCTGGAAATAGTTTTTTTGGAACACACAAAACTTTGTGACGGATAAAAATTAGGAAATTAAAGCTTATTGTATTATTCCAAATGTAACTGTTTACACTTGAGGAAAAATAATGGAATAATATCCACTTGGAAAGTTTTTATTTTTAAAAAATCCTTTGTAATACTCCCAGAAATTCCCTCAGCCAAAAGCAAATAACTTGCTTCTTAACCAGCTAGAAAAAAGAGCATGATACTACAAGCATGGGCTCAGTGTACAATAAACACACAAATAGCTTTATAAAATTCCTTTGAAAATCTCGCTAGCTGAGATTTAAAACGCACCAAAAATCACTCCACAGCATACTAGATGTCTTCAAAATGCATTTTCTCATGGAACAACGAGGCGCAGATAAAAAAACCTTCTCCCATTTAATACAGACAAGTATCACGCTCACATGAGAGGTGCCCAATTGCTCACGTTTTGATTTACCTGGGGAAAACCACGTCCCCTGAAGCCTTCCAGTGCCTCCCTGGCCCCGCAGCCCTACGTCTCCCTCCTGCCGCGGGCAGGGACCGTGCCTCCCATTAAAGCTTCAAGCCCAGAGAAGCCTAATGAAGTTCACCCCATCGACAGGCTTTTGATGTGGGTTTTCCACCATCAGGTGCTCCGATGCTCAGGTACCTCACCTTAGTCAAATGACCCAATATAAAGAGCCTCATGCTTTGGGTCAGAGAGAAGTGATGGGTCTAACAGAGGTGGAATTAATGCTGCAGGGAGAGTTTAAAGGGGCTGCTCTTCTGCAGGACCCCAAATTCATTCTTTTTCAAACTAAGCTGATGGCACACATCCATCTATGTGCACATTTATATGCAAATACAGGACTTCAACTATTTGTCTGTGAGCCCACATACATGCTTCCCTCACATTCAGGAAATTTGTTATTTAGGATTGGATTTTGAAAGTAAATTAGCCATGCAAACATCCTTAGTGGAAGAATGCAGTTGCATGTCTACACAAACAAATAATTTTAATATTTGCAGGTATAAAATTCTCTTATCTGCATAGAGCTCTAGTATTTCTACACGTTAAGTATGAAAGTGGAGAGCCTAACTCATTTGACAATACAATCCCTATATCCATTTTTATCTATAACAGGTTGCTCTTTCAAAAATGAGGATAGATCAGTCTGCTTTCAGAAAAATGACGCTTAAATTATATAATATACTGGATAATTAACAGTTATAAATTTAGTCATATGTAAATAAAAATTGTTTCAAAAACCGATTCTGCAGCTCATATGCCACACTACTGAGAAACCTGCTGAAAGATGGAAGGTATATAGGGTACATTGCTCTATACTCCCCCACAATCAGTTCTAGAAATCTCCCTTGAAATTAAGGTACTTGCTCTAACCTTCAAAGCATACAGTTTCTAAGTAAAAACCAAGCACGGTACTTTTCACTCGCACAATTCTCACTAGTTATCTCTTTAGCCCACCAAGTCCTGAATATGTGCTCCAGTTTCCGTAGTAAGTCCACCAAATTCAGAAAGGTTATTCACAACACAAGTGAAAACAATCTAAGCAAAGGCATGCAACATTGGAGTCCTGGATTTTTAAGTCCATGAACTCTCCAAGTAATCACGTCCCTTGTGCTTTGCTGAATGCCTCTATTTGTACACAGAGAGAATGCAATTGGGAAAGATAGAGGGGCAAACATCCATCCTTTCTGTATTAGCTAGTGAAGAAACCTTAAAATCAGACTAGGGTTGCTTTTGATTTTTGTTCCATTTTTATTACATGTAAGTTTATTAGCTGATGCCAATACATTGTCACCACAGTATTGTGTCTCAACAATAATTATATTGTGAACATAACGAGTACCCTCAAATATTATATACAGTTTCTTCCCTGCCTGCAAAAGTGAACCCAGCAATAGCAGCTGTTACGTAGCCTGTTCACCCAACATGAACATGCTCCAAAATATGCTTAAACCTTACCTAACAAGTTCTTAGTTTCTTTTTCAGGTTCTTGTAAAAGAACATCTTACACAAGAGAGAACGCAAATGATCCATTTTCATACTGTATTATTGAAAACCCTTAAACAGTTAGCCTCAAATAACCAAAATATAACACACAGAAAATCCTTCTGAAATATTTCTGAAGCTGCTGTAAACTTCCTTTCTTTATTCAAACCTTAAGTTCAATTCTCTTTAGAGACTTTTTTTTCACTATCATTGCAAACTTCTTACCATTTATTGGTTACAGAATTTTACCCATTCTGCTTTCAAACCACAGTCATGAGCCATCATGTTAATTCAAGGAAAAATGTAATCATTCTGTGTTTTCTGCAGAAACTCGGAATACAAGAGGTTATGCTTTCACGTTTGCAAAGACTGGAAGCCTTGATGGATTTTTTTCTTTCAATTCTCATTCCAGGACAACACATCTACATTGGTGTCCATGTTGACACTGGAGACCAAAGTTCAAGACAGGAACATGAGCCAGCTTGTTTCCATATGACACAGCCATTGGGATTTACTAGCCCAGGTGCAGCAGTGGGCTCCCACAGCTGCCTCACATCTGGAACAAAGCAAGTGAGTCTTCCCACTACAGGTCTCAGGCAGACTTGAGATGTTCTCTGCCACAGCACAGGGTATGCTTGAGTGATATACATTACAGTGGTGACTCATGGAGGAACAACACAATGTATGTAGAAATTGAACAGATTAAGAATGCCCAAAGGGTGGCATCAGTTAACTTGTCCCCATAAGCAATTTCTGTGTCAATGAACTAATAGATTCCCTTAAAGTAAACTGCATAAAATATCACATCCAGAAAAAGACACACTTAAAGGCACATCTGCTCCACCTCTGAGAAGATGCAACCAGCTAATCGTGCATAAACTAAGAGAAATGCTGATCAAATTGAGAGGGGTTAATCTGCAAGGCAGTTGAGAATGGACTAACACTAACCTCTGGGTAGCCTCCAACATCATGCACGTCAATTCCAAGTAGATGTCCAAGTCCGTGTGGCATAAATATTGCACCCAGATGAACCTTCACCATGTCATCTACATTGCCTTTCAGAATGCCAATTTTAGTCAACTCCTCCAGATGGACTCTGTCAGCCAGACGGTGCATATCAGGCCAGGC
This sequence comes from Harpia harpyja, assembly GCF_026419915.1. Lineage (NCBI taxonomy): Eukaryota > Metazoa > Chordata > Aves > Accipitriformes > Accipitridae > Harpia > Harpia harpyja. Next base: position 11,903,524 of record NC_068948.1, on the reverse strand, counting down.
GACCCCTTAGAGAGCAGAAACAAGCAGCTGAGTTAACTATTGCTAAAAGTTTTTAAAGACGACTTTTAAAAAGAAGATGTAACACATGTGCCATTTGTTTATATAAAAAACAAAGGTGGAAAAAGCAACTACATTAGCACAAAAATACTTTAAACAAGACAAAATCATCGTAACATGCATGCGATGCACAGAAAACTACAACTGATAAACAGCAGCACCTTATAATCCAGATCCACGTGAAGAAATGTTAAGACATTGTATCTAAACACGTCTGTGCAGATGCAAATGTATCAGTGAGTTTTCTAAAAGAATGTCAACTGTAAAATACAGTTATTTAAAATGCAGAGCATAAAATATTACTATCCTATTATTTTCAATAATGATCATACCCATTTAGAACACTTGAGATGGACAGTACTTTTCTACATACGTAGAAGATTTAAAGCCCGCATCTTTCTGGCAAAGACACTCTCCAGAAATTAATGATTCCCTTGTGTTAATGGGCTGTGTAAAACACAAGTCCTCTAATACACGTACTAAAACAGCATTACAAAATACTGTTGGTTGACTAGAGACAGAGTGCCAGGATACATTAGATTTCTATTATTTTGGTATAGGATACAATTTTGTTTGACAAACTGCTGGGGGGAGGAGGGAGGAAGAAAGCAGCTCTTTTGTTAGTAACACAGTACTGTCTTAATTAGTTCACCATGGCTTTGAGTCATCATCAACAGCGTGGTTGCAGAGTCAAGACAACTAGGGCTAAGGTACAGTAGAAGAATATTTTCCTTGTTCAATTTTGGCATGATTAAACAAATAAAGGCCAAAACCCCATCAAGTTCCATTTGCTTTAATCCAGTTAAACATGCAGCTCTAGGGTCTTGTGAATATGAATGCCATATCATAATTACATTAGCACTTTTACTGAAAGAACTAAGGCTTCAAAGGCTGAAATAAAATCATCCTGTGGGAGTGCTTAAACAAAATTCAGTTGTCTTATATGGCTCCGTTATAAAGGTCGGAAACAAAATGAAGAGGAAGTGGCTGCTCCGTCTTGCACACCGTCCACACAGAAACCGATGCACTTTTATGCTCCCATTAACGCTGACTGGGAATGAGCTCAGCTTGTAAGTTAGTTAACAGGCAGTGTCCTCTTCCCCATCAGATTACTCAGAGATCAAACTTGTTAGCCTGTTGCATGCATGCAGCCAAAGAAGCACCTTCCGTGCCCAAGCAAGACCACAAGGCAGAGCTGTGCAGCACAATACGCTGGACAAACTCTCGGTTGCTGTTTCCTCACAAAAGCCAACAGTGCCCAAGTGAGTGAAGCTTACTCATAAAATGTGTGCAGTCTTCCTGTTCAAAATGTGCTATTTTTGTGTTTTTCCTCCGTCAGAAAGGAATTTACATTTTTCCTTCAGTAAGAATTAATACAACTATAACCAGTTGTTCTTTGACAACTGTGTTCAACATAATTATATTTTACAAGAATTTATGTTCTTTGACAACTGTGTGCAACATAATTATATTTTACAAGAATTTATCTTTTTATCTTTTTGAACATGGACTGTATTGCAATTTTCACTTCCTTAGATTCATCTATGTTTCACAGCTGTCTCACAATAGGGTCCAATCTATTGCATGATATATTGAAATCATTACAATCTATTGCATCGATATTATGGATATCAAACTGGAAGCATTACTGAATCACAGTTGCTTTCCTCTCTATTTTGTAGTTGTGGGAATACAGAATTTCTGTGTGTAACTCCCAGTTCAGCTGCTGCACTTTGCAATCAACTCTAACTGCTCTAAAAATCTTTAATATTCTTTCTGGGGGACACTAGATGTTCTGTTGGGAAGTCTCCCATGATTTCTTAGCTGAGTCTACAAGTCTTCTATTTTCATCCCCACGACTGCAAAGCTACATGTAACGTGTGACCCTGGTCAACTATTTGAAGCCTCATCCTCTCTTGATATAAATGAAGATAGAACTCTGTTGCTGGAAGAGAAAACACAACTATAACCCAGATGCTCTGAACTAACTTAAGATGAGGTACCTGTTGTTTGCAGTACAGCTTCCCTCTATAGCTGTGCTGGTACTATTTGTCTCAATCCAAACCCACAGACTCCACTTCGGAGTGGAGCAGCACCTTTATCAAACTAAGGAAGAGATACATCTAACAAGAGATAAAGATTAAACTGATCAGAAATAAAACCACCAAAACCACACATCCATTTTTCTGCATAAGTTTAACAGAGCAAATGAATGAGTCTACTGCCCTAACTAAAAAGATTGCTGTGGCTGTAAATCCTGACCATTTCTGGGCACTGAGGAAATCCATCAGAGCCCCTTCTTCCCTCGCCTCTACTTTTTTCTCTCATTGAGAAAAAGCATGACTATTTCCTCTCTCCTCCTCCCGCCCAGGCTCTGCGTTCTCCATCTGTTTTGGTTTTTATTCATCTTATCTGTTTCATTAGAGACTGAGGACAACAAAAAGCTCCACTGCGAAATAAATAATGAGGCTGGATGGAAAATCTGCAGCTTTGGGCTCTCTCTTGGAACAAGGGCAGTGCTTCGGACAGAGCCCAACAAAACAACTCTGGACCACTCTTTTATCATCTAGCCAGTGCCATCAGTTTTGCTAGAGATGGGAAGTACTTCAGCTCCAGCTCTCTCATGCGTGCCGCAGAAGCTGCAGATAGCACTGGGACAGCTCTGGCTGGAGGGAAATTAAGCCACTGCTGGAGGCACCCTGCTAAATAGTACAAATCTTGTTTTACCAGTAAATAGGTGTTCAAATAGTCTTAATTTATAAATATAAAAAAAAAGTGTTATAGATAGATTGCATTTTCTAGTCTATTGTCTGGCTTCACATTTTATTCTACTATGACTCCAGTGTGGTAGTATTTTACACTATCAGACCACTCCCCTCCAAACCACTTAACCTACAAGCATTGTATAATACAGTCACACATACACAGACTATTACTAGACAAAATATGAGGATATTTTTGAGCTGACTAGAGACAGTGAACTAAGTGGAGTGACCTTACTGGTCTTCGCTTAAAAAAATGGTGATATCCTTGTCTTGCTTGATATGAGCCGATTCCCATCATGCTAGGAATAAACTTTAATAATATGGTACAAACAGTTTTTTCCTCCTTTTTTTAAACAGGCAATTCGACAAAGAGAGAGGATCTAAATGCAAATCTTCAAGCATTTCCTAGTACCCTTATTATCTTAAAAACGTTAACTTTGTTAAGAGAAAGAACTACTTTACAGCAATAAGGCAATTACTTAAAAGTACAGAACGCAATCTATGGAAGAAAGGAAGCACCCTAATTCAAGAAAGATCTCTTAGTCCATTTTTATATATAAAGTATATTCATATGCTGTACACATTTCATATACCATACACAGAAATACAGAACTCTTCAAATTTATTTTAAACCTAAAATTGTATTAGGTTTATCTGGCAATTGGAATCTTTATAATACAATGGCCTGTGCAAACCCAGCTGCCTCTGGGACTGGCTGCCATGTCTGCACTCAACTGTCATTTAAGTTAACTAGTAAGAATACCTGAAGAGCAAAAGTCCTCAAATTCTACTAATCTAATTTTCCTACATACATACTGAACTCCCAATAATGGCAAAAAGCAGAGAAGGGAGGAAAAATTAAATATCACAGCTACCTTGACTAGGAAAGCCATGAACAGAATTTTCTGGTACTCTCACTGACGTGCAATTCAACAATCTGGACATGGCAGAAGGACTTGCAGTAAGGATATGTGAATCTCTGTGTTAAAGCACAGAGATATCTGTATTCCATTCAGATGTCTGTGTGCACATCTATGTGTGGATAGCTTTAGCATGTTAAAACAAAGAAAACTATAATTAAGAAACCTCTGTGCTGGCAGCCAGGGAACGTTCTGCCCAACAGGACAGCATTTGCAGATGTGAAGAAAAAACACTAAACAATGCTGAATGAACAACACTTTGTACAAAGAATCCTTAATTCATGGAGGTTACTTGATGTTCAGGCACTTCAGTTTTTTGGATTAACAGTGGCGTGGTGGAGAGCTCGGTCACCCACCACAAGCTGATGCAGCAGAGGTAAAACATGTTAGCATTCTCGTAGTGAGAAGAAGCAGTTAAAAAAACAACTAAAAACCACAACAAAACAACTTCCACACAAGCGGCTCTAACATCAGTTATGTGAGTTACTGCAACGGCTGACTGTTTTGCAACACCAGCCTGCACTAAGCTCCCACCACCAATCACCCACTAAGAAGTTTTACTCGTGTATTATTCAGGACTATTATTTTTAAGCTTTGGTGAAGTTTATCATAGTTGCAGACATGCTTTTTGTGTAAAAAGGTTAGTTCCATTATTATCTTTAAGCCAATTTATAAACCAATTATAGTCCACTGACAGATGAGGTTTAGAAAGCTAGATTGGAGGGTCCTTGGACTTTGACAGCTTGTACCAAAATGAGTCTGCACTCAGGAAAATCTGCTGATGATGTGTCTGCTCCATTCTTAATTCTCTGCCAAACGAGATACTGGATAATACAGGTCACCGAACCAGCGATTGGCTCCCTAGGAAAGCTCAGTTACCAAGGCTCATTAGGTTGCGATTCGTTACTTGCCATGCAGCATGTGCTTGGGCGAGAGGCCAGGACAAAAAGCACCTTTTATAGCATCCAAAGCATTTGAGATCCCTTGAGATACGGAGTGAATGAACTACAAAGCAATGACCAGACAGTGCATATGTCTGATAACGAAATGTGACAGATCATGGATTAATTAAACAACATATAACTACGGAGCCTATTAATTTTCAGATACCAGGCAAACAGTATAGCAGAGGTCTGCAGACGTGTGAGGTATTGTGTGTAAAAATGGCAAACTTAATACATTAAGTTTACTAAAAGGGTTTTTTCTAAATTTACTCCCACCAACCTAAATGTTATCTGATATTCTTAGATACTACTGTGACAGAAAAGAAAGAGATAAAATTAGTATTGTTTTACTTCCTTGAAAATATTTCCTCTCTAATTACCTGTTTGCCAAACCCACCAAATTTCAGATAAAACACCATGTTTTAGGGACTCAGAAACATCATATAATGATCTCTGCACTAATCTGTGACCTCTTTGATCACACCATTGACAGGGAAGATTTTTGTTCAAAAAAAAAAACCCACAACCCCAAACCAAAAAACCCCCAAAGAAATGCTTCTAGTGAAACCAGAAATCAAAAGCATCTCTACCTTTTAACGAACATACCATAACTTTTTAAACAGTAGCATTAAAAAGATCAGTTGTTATAACACATCGTACTATAAACTGTTCCTCAGTTGCTGTTAACTCACTGGTATTTTCATTCCAGTGATTATTTTCTGATGTTTTATTAGAAGCTATTTGAGAACATAAAGTAGAAACAGCATACAAAAGTAATTTAGAATTACTGCGTGGTATTTAGCCACTTTGGTCAGAAAGTGCTCTGAAAAGGCCTAACAGGATTTTTTTGGCTGCTACTTAGGGTACTTTGTGGTTGTAATGTGACAATGATTAAACCACAAATGATTTAGCAGGGTTTTTTTGTTGTTGTAGGGTGGGGGTTTTTTGCCAGCACAGATGTCACAATCTTACTAAAAAAATGAGTATGGCAAGGTTGTAGTAACTTCTCCCCAAATTGTGCTAAGGTTAAGTTACATTTCATTTCTGAGTGTCCACAGACAAGGGCAAAAGGCCTGATGTCCTCTGGCAGTGCCACTGAAATGCAGACATAACACACAATCTCTGTCCAGCCAGCAACCCACTGGAACAGACTAAAATCTGCCAACACGCAGTGACCATATCAGCCATAAAACAATAGGTCCTTAAAAATTCCAATCTAACCCAGCTTAAAAAACCAAACCAAACCATCATTTAAATACTAAACCCAATTATTTCTTTCCTCTTCACTTGGGTGCTAGAGAAGACTCTGTTGTATTTCTGATTTTCACGCTTTCTTTTTGGCCCACTAGATGAAATACTCAGTAGTAGCTCACTTTTTGAGCTTGGTTTCTTGCAGCACCAGTTGAGGCAACTCTGCAACGGGGCGAGGAATCAGAGTGAGAAACCAAAATGCTGTACTCAAACATTGACAATGTTTGGGCAACAGTTAAGCTGTTCAAAGCTTCATATACTGTGTAGATAACTACCTGTAAGACTCACAGAGTCAGCATTAGATGGCTATATGGATGCCTAATTCAGGGATGTAATTTTAGGCTATATTCTACGGCAGTTGCATGGCTCCAACTGAGTGCCGTATGAAGAGAAGAGCCTGTTAACTTTCCCATCCTAAAAAGGTGATGGGAGCTATATTGAATTTGCTGCTGTGTCATACCTGCAAATACCTGCAGTACTGATGGCAGGGATAACTAGACTTCAGCCTGCTGTGAGTTCCAGTGCCACAGCTCCAAACTTCAAAAACCATCCCTCGATTCCCCAGTAAGATACACCTGCCTGACAGGAGCAGGATGACTCCCCATCGCCTCCGAAATTCAGACCTCTTCTTCAAAAGTCTGAACAGCATTGTGCTATTCGGTTGTACTGTGTTATTTCTTTTGCATCACTATGATCGAAGTTTTAAGTGGTAAACCCATCCTCCTCACTATAAACCCTGCACATGTTGATCTATAACACATCAGAGGCAATACCAAGATAAAGTCTGCCATGCTGAAACCTTAGGAAAAGCAATTCGAACAGATGCAGACGTGGATTAAGAGGAGGGATTTTTTCCATGTTTGGAAAGATGCAGCACTGGGATTGAGCAGCACCAGCAGACACTATGGATTTTACTGCATGTTCCTTCCAAATAGGTGTACGTTCAAAAGAAGAGAAGAAAGATTGGGGGAAGGAGGGAAGTGCTTGGAGGGAGTGATTGCAGTGTGGAAACTTATCAATCTTTGAAGCTTAGAAAAGACTCTGTTTAGATAAGATTCAGGGCAAACAGCATAATCTATGTCTAGCAGGTTTGCACTCTGACAGCTACAGCTGATGCAGTGTCAAGATCGAAGGACTCAACGAACTTTGTACTTCAACTCAAATTACAATGTATAATGAGTGCATTTCCTGAATACTGAACTGGGAGAAAATCAGTGCACCAGTGCACATTAGACCACGTAAAAGCAGCTTATTCACCCCAAGGTCACTGTTAAAATCAGAATTGTACAATGTTACAATATTATAACCTGTTACAATTAGGAAAAAAGGATTTTTTTAAAAAAATAGCCTTAAACCAAAACCCATTCACTAGAGAAAGGCTAAAAACCCTGCAGCCAATTTAGGCTCTAAGTCTGTAAACACTTCTACATGTATTTGCTTTGTACAAGCAGCACCTTTGAAGAACCACTGAAAGTAGCAGAAAAACCCACGTGCCCAGTCGGGCTGGAAAGCTGCAGCTTTGCCCCTGAACCACGGCAGCTCCTGCAGACACTGCCCCAGAAGGGCTGCTCAGAGACCTCCACATGAGAGGGACTTCAGGGCAGAAAGGCCCAACTGTTTTAAAGTGCCTGGTTTTATACACTTGGAAATAACTCAACTTTATTTTAGTCTTCCTAACATTGCAGTGGTCACTGTATGCATGGGTCAGCTCCTGTGCGTTAGTCACAAGCAGGGAAGAGCAGCTCCCAGAAGGTTTGCAGTCAGACTCAGAGTCTGAAATCTTGCATTTCAACAGATTGCTGCTTGCACAGTGGGACTGGCGGATCTGCTGAATTTGACAGAAAATACTGCCTTTTTCCTTCACCTCTTGCCGTAGGTTACTGCTATTCTGGGCAAGGTTAAGTTATGTGTCCAACAATGAAAGCTCCAGTAATCAATGACACCATTTTTATTTAATAATATCTTGCAAGAATCAAGGATTGCAACTTGATTGTCAGTATTGTCTGTGCATCCTTTAGTTCCTTCAGCTTTTATTTCCTAAGTGGTGGCTGATGCTTTAACCATTTATACTGACAAAACTGGAATTAACTTAGAACAGAAAGCTATCCTATGTTTTCTGGGTCAATCTCAGAGAGTTAGTATTCAAAAGGAAACTCATTTATGAACATTAATGCTAGCAAAAACCACAGCCAACTCCATTCGGTAGAGGAGAGAGCAGACTACAAATAGCTTTTTAAAACATATATTGACAAGATTTACTTTGCAATCTGTCTTTAACAAAATAACACATTCTTAACTGCAAGGGGGGAAAAAGTAATACTGCAGTGTCATTCAGCAGGATTTGTGAATATCAAGTACAGGTTACAACATGCCCCGAAAGCAGTTGTTCTTCAGAGGAATTGGTATAAAATCTTCAACTTCTGTCATTAATGTCTTATTTCTGAGAATAATTGTTTTGCTTCAGATATTACAGCAGATTAATAATGATCAGCAGCACTTTGCCTAAAATATGTCAATCTGAATGGGAATAATTCATATGGGCATTCTGAAATTATACAAACTGTAAAATAGATTGTACTCCCACACCCTTCCCTGTTGTGCTGTTGTCAAAAGGTCCAGTTTACAGACCAATTTCTTTCTAAAAATTCATCAAAATTAGCTACTGTTTTTATACAGCACAACAGACAAGCGTGCCCACATGGTGTTTTACTAAGTACAACTCTGAACTAAATAAAAAAAAACAAGAACAAAAAAACCTCGAATGACTTGCATGCAAAAAACGCCCGCTGCACATGAATGAGAACCTTGTACTTAACTTAGAAGGAATAAATATTAATAACATTTCCAATTATTTTCTTTAGGTATAATAAATTTTAATCCTAGTTGAATACAGTGACAATTGCCCTAAAGCAGTATTCAAAATAGTAGCAAACAAAAATAAATCTGAATTCTAAAGAAGTTACAGAACTGTCATGGACAAAAAGAAGTAGTAATCTGTGAAGTTGCAAATTTTGAATTTGCATATGTTCCTAAGCACAACTCTGCTCAACTTAGTAAGAGAAACAACTGCCAGTAATATGATCTGCTATGTCAAATACCCTAGCTATTAGTTTCCAATTAAACAGTTCTTTAATTATTTGGGTTATTCTAATCCCTGGTCTTAGTACTATCCTACTTGAGCTAAATTCTCCACTATTCTTTTTTCGTTAGAGACATGTTATTAGAACATAGAACAGGGAATCATACTGCTACCTTGAATTCAAATCACAGCATTTTCTGTTGTATAAAACAGGTTATTTATGAAACCAGTACTTGTTCACTGAACCTACCTCCTCCTGACAGTCTCACTGAAAGAACCATGCCTCAATATTTAGATACTGAAATGTCTTCAGGAATACACGCCATCCAAAGTTTACATTCTGCTGTACAAAAATACAGACCATTCACCCTCTAAAGTCCCTGGGCTTATATCTACCTTCATGAGCTTTACTACTTGAATCCTTTAGCAGCAGGCAAACACAGTGGAGGCAAAACACTGGAAAATAAAGCTGCTGCTTTGGTTTGTCCTAACTGACAACATTCCTTGGAAGGATGTACATGGGGAAACTAGCTGAGGCGGGCCCCTCCATTGCAAAGTGGTTGGGAAGCTACACCAATGAACAAAAATTGAAATCAGGAGAAAGGCACAAAAAGCGGGCATAGGGTTTCACAGAGCAGCTCAACACTTGTGCAGTTCCAGCTGCCCAGAAGACAAAGATCAAGACCAGGTGTGATTACCTTTGTTTAGCATCCTGCACCTACAAATACACAAGGCCTCCTTTGGTCCTCTGCCACCAAGGGAAAACCAGAAAGAGGAGAGGCCAACACTCAAACTCTAGGCACGACTGCAGCAGCAACCTAAATACTAACATGCTGAGCCTGGTTTTAAGGCTGTGTGTGGCAGGTGGCACACCATGGAGTTGTCACACTTCATCCTAGTGAACTCCCAAGGACCTTTTCTCCTGGTCTTTAAAGGAAGGCCTCAGAGTTAGACCTACAGAAGGGTCTAATACCTTTCTCTGAATCGTTCTGCACCTCCCACAGTTTGGCCCTAAACCTACTGAACACGAGAAAGAAATGAGAGTGGAAGGGTTACTGCTAACTTGACAGAAACACCTTCAGACACCTATTCTCAACTGCAAAATGCAAGACTTGACCCGGTGAGGCAGCTGGAGCAGGGACAGAGGAGGGACCACCAGTTACAGAGAACTTTCTGCGGTCCAAGCCATACAGCTGCTGGCCTGCGCTCACTGCCTGTTTGCTCCAACCCTCTCCGCTCGGCCTCTTTACCTCAAAAGACCTTAGTCTTTTAGGAACTACTTACTTCTTTGCATTTATTCAGCACCTACAGCAAAAGGGGACCCATTCCTGGTAGGCTCTAAGCAGCAGCTGATATCTTCATGATCAATTAAAGGATGTTTTATTTGCTTGGCACGTGGGTTTACTTCTTTGCCTGAAATGTTTTTGACTGTACTTTGTTTTGAAGTGTACCTGACTGTACTTCTTGCTCAAAGATTACATGGCAATCCTGGCATCAATGAAATCTGCAATGACTGATCTTTGATCCTGGAAGAAAGGATTTAAGAACTTAAAGACCCCATGTCTTTACGTGCAACTTGAGTTCTGGGAAAGCTATAAACAGGCAAGGAATCTTCCAGCCCTAATATGGAGAAACCTCCATCTTCCATTATCAGAGATGTTAGTCCTGGGATGGAGATTTGTTTCAAGATGTTCCTCAACAGCATTTATCAGAAAAGCAATGCCTGAAAGCCAGAGGCAACACGATACTCACTCTCTTGGATAGTAAAATGCATGACTCCGGGATATGCAAATACCCCTGAGCATGAGCTCCAACTTGAAAAAATGGAGAGATACAAATCCTATAGGGAGACCCTATAGTAACGTCAGCATCCCAAAGAGGAAAGCTTTCACACGGCACATAAACTGACTTGGTGAACAACAACTTCTGTGCATATTTGGAACTATTTGTTATTTTTCATTTTATTGAAACAAACAAACATCAATCAGCAAATATTCCCAGCTGCACAGCTAATGTCTGAATGCAATTTCGGTTCAATGGGGACTTTGGATATACAAGCTTTTAAAATCATATAAATGTAGAGATAGGGAATTGATTGGCTGCCAACCTGGCCTTACTCAACTGTTCCTTGGGAGCAGTTTGCTAGACAAAGAAATCTTTTTTTTAAAACTGGAATTTAGGACAATAGACCTTACTGATCGAGGTGTTTTAATTCTTTCTCCCTCTACCCCCAAATACTAATGTGTATAGCTTAGAGATTGAAAAAGGGTTTTTTTGCTCATTTTTTTAAACATACACAAGTTTTGCAGTAGTACCGGGAATGTTAAGCACAACAAGCTCCCTTCCTTCCCCTTCTCCTGTGACTTTCCATTACTCTACAGAGAAGACAGGGAGGAATGTTCGGACGTCCCAGAGTGCAATTGCAAGGGATGAAAATGGAAAGTATGTGATTGCTCCAATATTTAACTCATTAATCTTAAAGAGTCTGTTTATGATCTACTGCATTAATCCAAAATAGCTTTAATTGCAAAGCTTAAAGATAAGCGTGCTTCCTTTTTATTTCTTCTCAACACAGTAGCAGATTTAATGTATTTGAGAAACTTCAACGTTTCGCAAAATAGAAACTGTATATAGAAATGTTCTATATGTAGAAACCATACTGTCCTCATCAACTAGGAATTAAATTTATAGAACTCTCATTATTCATATTTTTTAAATGCTCAAGATAATAAACCAAAAAATAAACAGCAGAAATCACTTCAGAGGCTGGACATGGTATAAATACACAGTCATTTGCTAAAGACTAAAACAGAAGCTACTCCACAGTAACTTCCTGAACACTATCGGACTTGTATGTATCACTGACAGTAAAGCATCCATACGAGAACAAAGTGATGTTCAAAGCTGGGTTAAGTATGAACGCGCTTCACGCAGAAACTGAAGCACATCACTATCTGTTGGTTTGCAAAGTACTACCTCCCCTTTTAAGAGCTAGAGCTGAGCACACAGGCATTGATTCTCATCAACATCTCTTTTTCTTACATCACTGACATTTTCATTTGCACATTTCAAAACACATTTGGAGTCATGGAGTGATTTAGGTTAGCAGGGATGCCAGGAGGGTATCTGGTCCAAACCCTGGCTCAGAGTAGGGCTAACTTCAAAGCTAGATCATGTTCCTTCAACAAGTTGTTTTCTAGAAGTTTCAGAGAGGGACTTTCAGCAAAACCAAATATTTTACATGTTTCTTCAAATAGATTTATATTAATGACAAAAAGCAAACAATACTGGTCTCCCAGGTGTAACTTATGAAAAATAATGGTTAATAAAGCTATTAGAATGACATTGGATCTAACTTACGCAACTGGGATAAAGAATGGAGTGAGACAGGATTTGGGAACAATGCACATGTACCCTTTCAAGTTCTTCAGATCTTTCCACTATCAACAGACCAGTCAAACTTGCTCACAAAAGGGTCTAATCTACCCCTGCAGTTCAGACTTTCAACTGCTACCACGACAGTTGTCCATTGGAGGTACTACAGACATCAGAGTTGAGACCTCACACCCTGCCATTAACCATTACACTATATAGCCTTATGCCTACTGATGTTGTGCTACATAATACTTTCTTTTTCCACCACAGTTTGCTTTTTTAAGCCTGGGCAATTACAGGGGTGAGGGAGAGCTACACCAAGAGCAGTATTTTTACGATTACAGCATCAAGGACTCCAGACTTAGGCAATATCAATTGATGCTGTCTGTGCGAGCTTTGCTTGGACCCTCGGTGCTGATGTGTTACGGGTCCAGTCCTTCGGTTAAATGACCATGTACTCCTTTAGGTGGGATTTCAATAGTAGCAAGGCCTTTTTGATGATGCTGCCTTTTTCAGTCCTACAATAAAAGTTTTAAAACCTTTTGGAGATTTTCAATGACACTCACCAGAGGAATATACCCAGTGCTACATTTTGTAATGTAGGCAGCTGGCTAAAAGACAGAAGACCTGATGCAAGCAAAACTGCGATATCCATTCATGCATTACTACAGACAGGAGAATTCACATGGAGGAGAGCTTCAGAAGTACCTCAGCCCAGTGGAAAAGCTTCCACCAGACCAACCAAAGCTTCCTACCAACCACATGATGCAAATCCACAGGAAGCCCCAAGTTCATTTAGTTCTAGGGCTACCGTATTTCCAGAAGACTCTAGCTCCAAGGCAAGCACAGCTCCTGCTAGACCACTGAGAATACCTGTTCCTCATATGACTCCTCTTCCATCTGATGAAAAAGCTGGAGGTGTACAGGAAGAGAAACAAGAGACTTCACAAAAAAAGCAAGCATGGCAAATGCACCTGAATGTTGCCACTGGGAATTAGCAACCATTCTTGCCTCAGACTTGCAGCAGGATGCTAGGCAACTTGCTTCAAACACAATTTTTAATTTTTATTTATTTATTTTACATTTGTTCATTAATCATTTTCTTTCATTTTACCAGTGTCTGGCTTGACAGCCTGGAGTCTGATTTGCAGAAAGGCTGGGCACTCACAGCTGTAACAGAGGTCAAAACAGCTGGGATTTGAGCAAGAGCAATGTTCAACTCCCTTAAAAAAAAAAATCTCAAGTCTGATGAAATTCAATCTTGATCTTGGAATCCCAAATGAGTCAATAGCTTTTACACTAGCTTCTCCAGCCTGCCTGCCACTGCATGCAGAAGGGGAACTGCTGCACACTTTCACATCACTAAGATGAAGTGCAAGTGAACTTACTGCCTGCCAAGCACCTGTGTACTGTTATGATGAGCACTCAGAGAAAAACCGGTGAGGACGTTGATAATTCTGGATTCGGAGCAGGTTTTGAACAGTAGGCAATAAACAGCTTTGGGCCATGCATGGAACAAAAGGTTAAAATAAATTACCGAATAGCTGCTCATTAGCTCAGCTCTTTCTGTTACACGCATTGCGTGAAGATAGCAGAGGGAGAAACAACGGATGTATCTACAAGATTTTAATTCCAATCATCCTTGGAGGTGAAATCTCTCAGTTGTCCCCACTTACTGTGTTTTGGTTTACGCAGTGGAGTTTTGAAGTGCACGAGCTGAATTCATTTCAGATGAAAGTAAATGGGGAGATGTGCTCCAGGAGTGCACCTAATGTGCCTCAACCAATTCAGTAAATCTAATGAGATTAAAAAAAAATGCAGAAGTGAGACAAATATGCACGTTAACTTCTGGAATACTCTAAGTCTAGGATACTTGGCTTTACAAGTTCACTCTTTTTTAACAATTCTTTTTATGTAGAATATCTATGTAAAGACAAATTGCTTCTCAAATCACTGTTCTGAGTAAGAAGTAGATTATGCCTCAGCCACCGAAGTGAATGGAAGTGTCAATATTCTGCACATCCGCCCCTGTATTTTAGTTCTGTGGAAGAATAAATTTAACCCAGATGGACTTGACCGCATTAAGAATATCCCCTAAGTAGAAATGCAACATTCCTCTCTGACATTTTGGATCATGAGCCTGACTTTGTAGGAAAGAGACAATTATCCCACTGCCACACAAGCATGCCTTTTTGACTCTTTCACTTCAGCGACAAGCATCGCTGTCTTCATAGGAGATCCATGTTCAGTAGTTTCAAAATTGCTGCTTATGCAAGACTGAATATGTCTTTCTCTCCTCTTATTTTAAGCAGATTTGGTTTGTGGCAGGAGTTGTGATGACTGCACTGAATTTGGGCTATAATCCCACAGAGAGTGTTTCTTAACTTTCAGAATATATTATTTGGCACACAGAAGGAATTCTGTTCTTTGAGTTGGAAGGTAGGGAGACCCATACATGTGATTTCAGCTGTTTGCATGTTTGGACCATGCACAGGATGTAGTCAGATGAATGCTTTTCTACAATAAAATACAATGTTTTGGAGTATTTTAAAAATTATGACAACTGTTTTTATATAGAACTATAAACAAAATGTATTAGGAGGTCTATTATCTCTCAGAAAGTAACTTTACTTGAGAGTCAATTAGGTTCATATGAGAGCCAAACTGAAAAAAGAAATGCAAATCTCTGAACTACACACATCTATATAAAATGTTTTAAGGTTGCTAGCAAATGTGTGTCCTTCCATAAACACAGTTATGTAACCCAGTATTTGGTTAGTGACTCTCCCTAAAGTACTTACTCCCTATCTTGCAATGAGAAAGACTCTGGGAATCATTAACCTTCTGAAGACAACAACTAGATGTCCCCTGTGACCCTCTGCCACAAGGCATAATTAAGGCCCCAATTCTGCAGCTGGAGAGAAATGCTATTTTCTACAGTTGCTGACTCTGCTGCGTACACTCCTTCTATGCAGCCTGCCCCATGAATGGTTACTGCCATGTGAGCCAAGTCACTTGACTGTCTTTGATCTTAGGAACCCTCGGAAATGAAGACAAACAAAAATAATAGCAAAATGAACAAGGGCTCCATAATTCAGAAAATCTGACTAAAACACGATGGGGCTGGGTTTTACATTTAGCGCCTCTAAACCCGCAAGCTTTTCTGCCTCCTTTTTCGGAGATCTAAAGTATTAACTTTCCGTCAGACAGGGAGAAGAGACACTTGAGAGCTGAATTCACATCATCCCTTCCTGCTCCCCTCTGTGACAGTACCCGGCTCCCCCAGGAGCGGATCCTGGTGCTTCAGTCAATGAGCTAACAAATTAGGTTTGTTCAACGAGACGAAGGAGGCTGCAGCCTCTCCCACAGAAACGGCTTTCTCTGGGCAGCAGTAACAATACATTCAGTTTGCATCAACCCCTCTGAGGGGCTCTGGGGTTTCTCAGCAGCCTCAGAAGTATGTGACACTAACCATGCTATGAAGGTCAGTGTTTCTATTTCTTCTTTTTCTACAGCAGAATATTAGCCTTCCAGGAGATCCAATGCCACTTTCAACTAGCCATCCAACAGTACATGACATGGCAGTTTGTCTGTCTCAGTGTTCAATTAAAACAGCTACACAAGACATTTTAAAGGAATTTGGTGGAAGGTACAAAGCAGATACATTTCTTTCAAAGGGTTTATGAAAGCCTTTTACAGAAATGTCTCATCTCCTATGTTACCTTTAGTAAGAAAACAAAAGGACTAAGTAACTATTTGAATAATATCTGATTTTTAAAATTATTTAAAGTTGTATACAAAAGAGGATGTCTCTCTATTCCAACTCATCATTTCAGTTTGAACTGTCTTTAGAACACTGTAAATTCATTTCAGACATTGTAAGTACTTTTCTGCCAACTACCTATTTTAAGTGTTTCATACCAATTTCACTAGTAAACAGTCTTTGGCCTTTGGTGTGTTTTTGAGAGCTCATCAGAGGAAAATATAATATTGTCAGATTTTTTGCATCAGTGGACAGATGGGTTAAAAGGTGCAAAAGAACTAGGGTACAAGCCATACGGACCCAAAAAGCAGACTTTTCCAGATGGTGAAAATTTTTGCGGATTGCAGGACTCTACCCAGATCTGTAATTCAACAGAGTGTGAAAGGTCCAGGTTGCATTTCACTGCACAGAGGTACCAAATTAACCAAACCAATGAACCAGTCCATAGAACATGTGTTTAACCTGCTTTCTGTAGCCAGAAAATTCATGATTACTAGTCTCATAAACAGCATAAATGCATTTGCACCATTCTTCCAAACAGGCAAGACAACTAAAGCATAGTGAGAACAGAAAGTTCAGTCCCATCTTCTGCCAGACTTTAAGAATCATTTCTCTGTCTATGAATCTCAAACTCCCAAGGTTAGTAAAGGATCCTTGCAACTACTTTAAAGAAATACTTAACCTGGTATGTCCTTATTTTCTGACACTGTAAATAAAGTGTTAAGTAAACTAAGGAATTCTCTACACCATCCTGAGTACAGCATCATATTAGGTCTCAAGTTCTGAAGACAGTCCACAACTTATTAGCGTGAAATACTACCAAAAATGTTACGTGAAATTAAAGGCGGCACTGAAATGCAAAGCAAACTATGAAGAGGAACAGGAACAAGATTCTTCAGGGGAGAAACAGCAGATGATGGAGAATGCATTTGCTTATTAAAATGGCAAAATATCTAGTCTCATTTTGCAGATAAGCTTCAAGTGTTATTGCTTCCTTCCAAGCTCCTCAAATGAACAGTGCTGCTGCCAGCTTGTATAATAGGAAAATTACGTATGTTCTGATTGGTAATCCATAAAGCCCATGCACTCAAGGCCCAATGATTGAAAGCTAATATGGTAAATTTAAAGGATAAGTGTGCTTTGTGCATTAAGTACATTTTTCTCAAAGCTGTTCTATTAGTAATACTGAGAAATGCTCAAGTACCTTCACCAGTGAAAGACTCAAAATCACAGCAGCAGTTAGCTCTAAAAGCATTTATTTGCTGCCCTGAAAGCAGAATCAGAGAAAAATAAGATTTTCATCAAGCCAGGCAGTTGCTTCAACTATGAAAATGTATACTTGATGAATTAGCTTGCCTGCAATTTAAAGGCATACAGTGAAGTACCCAGTATCCAGTGCTTTCTAAAGCTTTTTAAGGCTAATTGAGTATCTCTCCCAAAGATGCACACTCCATCCTCTTTTTTAACAGATTTCTATTGAGCTTACACGTAAAATACAGAAAATGCTTGAAACAAACCGAAGCACAACACACATGTTCACTCAAACTCTGACTTCAGTCTTTGGCATAAGCTTGCTGACAAGATGGCTGCCAATGTAAACACACACCAGAGTAACAACTGTCACCATTAGATTAGAGGATTTTTTAAAAAGTGGAAGATTAAAATACCTTTTGAATCTTATTAGTAACTGTTTATGTGCTATTTCTTTAAAAGTGTTGTATGGAAAGTGTTGTGTGTCCTACCTCTATCCTCCATCAGGAGCTGTTTAAACATGGAAATTAATTTTGTCATCTTGTTCCTTTCCAGCACTTTCTAAAATCCAAACATAATTGCCTTGACAGCCTGAATGCTGCCATCAAGCTTGTCAATTCCTGCTGACATGTACCCATCTTTTACCTGGCTTGACTGCTTTCATTACAGCCCACGATGACTTCAGTACTGCTTCATAGATAGCCCTCTGGTCAGGAGTGAACTTTCCATTTGCAGGGAAGGTGCAGGTGATGTCAGAGCCATAGCAGTAATACTCTCCTCCCATATCGAAGAGGCTAAAAAGGAAACAGAGGAGGAAGAAGTGAAAATTTAGTTCTAAAGAAATAGTAGAACAGGACATTTCTCTTGCTCTGCACTTAAAAGCCGTCTGCATTTTGGTAGTTGGCCATATAATCAGTATTTGAATGCTGTTCCTAAGTAAAATGAGACAACAGTCCCTCGGAATCTCCTAGCAGAAGGGTATCTGCATTACATATGGCTTAAATTGACACCCTTATGGAGTGCTCTAGTCCTGGATGGAAACACTGAGAGAACACATGAAGGAAGATAAAAAGTACGTAAGGAATCCACTTCAAGCTCTTCAGTTCCAGTTTCTAGGACCTCTTCTCAGAAGAAAAAACATGTCCTTTTTTTCTTTCCTGAGAAATGCTAGCATCACATAAAGGGTCTAACCTCAAAACTTAACAGAGAAACGTTAATTAAATTATGGCCTTTTGCATCTAAGTGTCAAAACGCATCTGATGGTTTAAATAAAACGTCCCCAATAAAGGCTGACTGCCACTGCTCACAATATAAACTTTCCTTCAAGACAAACTTGCCTAACACAGATTAAAGAAACAAGGATTATGGGAAGATCCAACCAGAAAAGAACATTTAGTACAGTTTTCTGCATCAGAGATAGAAGAAAAAAACCCAACATAAAGTGCTGTCTTTTATGGGGACAAAAAGCCTGGTCTACCCCTTCAGAAACATATTTATTCTGTACTTGAATCAATGATTCACCACTGATTGCTCAGCTGCCAGAAATCAATCTACAAGACTAGCAAGTGGGTCTCCACACCCTTGTGAGAACCAGGTTAGACATTTGCAATACTATGCTTCTTGAGCCTACCTGATAAGGCACTGCACTGGTTTCAGCAGGCTCAAAAATCAGCAAATAACAAAATAACCATTTGGACCAAACAATAATTGAGCAAATAACCCCCCTAGTTCATCATACAAGAAGGCACATTTTACATGTAAGACTTTGGTCTTGACACATAGTATTTGTGTGAACTCCTGATTTCTTAGGTAATGAATCAGAGTTGAAATCTACTAATTTAAGTCTTCTTCCAACCACCTCAAACAACTGTATGAGACTCTTATCATCATAAGAAATATAGTTTTCCTTCACTGTGTTTGAAAACCTTGAAGTTTTCTTCCTCTTGCTTCTGCTTCCCAGTAGGGTCAGCCAGACAACACAAGCAGAAGGAAGGACACTCCACTGGGGCACCCTCTCTGCCACTGAGTCCTAATTACAAAAGTAATTAGGAAAACTTTGCAGCATAGCTCTGTCCTCAACCAGCATACGTGACTAGGTAAAGATAAGTATAAGCTACCACAAAAAGTGCTACAGCACTCAGCTGTAAACGTTCACCATTTCCAACATAACTGCCACTGAAAGCAATGGACAATAAATAAACAAAGGCAACCATGATAAAGCTAAATAATATTTCAGCAGGGTTGGGGCTCTTCTTGCTGCATTGCATACATAGACACATACTCATGAAGATTTACTCCAAGAAATTTTAAAATCCACCCTACAATTTCCTCCGTGAACAAATCTTTGCACTGAGTGCAAGCCCTGCTGAAGTCATCGCCAGCCTCCCCAAACTGGGCAAGGTTCACCTGCAGAGAGACTTGCAGGACTGGAACTTCAGGAACAAACTCGATGGTTTACAGCTGCGGAACTGCACAAAGCTTAAAGCTACAGGAGCAAACTCCTTAGGAGAATGCTACAGAGAGAACTGCAAAGTTATTCATGTACACGCAGAGCTAATACAAACACTATATACACTCACTTAAATATGAAATACGGTATGTTAAAATGGAAAGTTGCTAATTGGAAAAAGATACACAACAGACAGCAAATGTCAGACCCACAGGGTAAAAAACCCCACGATTTGACACCAACATAGCAACTGTAAACCAGCCTAGCCAAACCTCAAAATCAGAAACACCATCAACACTGCCTAAGTTTTGATTTTATGGTTAGACTCACTTCTAAAAATAACTATAATGATACACACAGAAAATCTAAGGATACAGAAAACTAGTTGCAGCAACTACGAATCATGTAAGAAGTTGCTATGTTCTCTAGCGTGCCAACAAGATACAGATTTCAGATTAGTTACAAATCTTTCAATCTATCCCAGACCAAACCCTTCCAAAATCACAAATCAAGTTTCTTGGTGCTTTGTGGGATTTGCAGCAGTTTTGTGGCCTAACCCTGCTGCATTTACAACTGTAAGTGTCCATTCAGCATGGTGACAGTAAAGCTGTGACCAACAACTTCAAACTCCCTGCCCATGTCTACTAAGTTGCTATGCTTTCTATATTTTACCTGAAAAATAGTTATTCCAGACTTACCACAGGCAAAATTTTAGCTATGTCTTTAACCTTGCAATTATCAGCATTTTCTCAAACCCACTCATCACTCTGTAGTTGTCAAATAGTTTTTTGAGTTACTGGAGCACCAAGTAATGGGGGGGGGGGGGGGGGAATCACAAAGCTGATGGAACACCAAAACAAGGCTCACAAGCTAGGAAGCACCATTTGTTCAGGTTTCTTGGCTTCCAGACAAGAGGAGACATGAGGGAAGATGATCTTTCAAATTCCACCTCAGAGCACAACACACAAGCCAGCCTGTATGCTTCAGTGAAAAAGGATCCAAACCAAACTGTACGTTTGGGAGATATTTTGGCTCTTATTGGGAATTCTCTTCCATTTAACTTCAGTTGGGAACACATCCATTAGTTAAAATGTTGCCCAAGACATGGAAATAGCCCAGATGTTGTAGTTATCCTGAGGAAATAATGGGAGCCTGAGAAGATCCCAGTTTCATATCTTTGCTTGCCAGGCAAAATAAGTGGTGAAGCACATTTAAGTCAAATAAAATGCATGTGAGCTACTATCTTCTGTTGACTAACTGGAAAAAGTTTCTAAAAGCAGGTTCCTTAAATCCTCGTTCCTTACAAAAAAATAAATTTATTTTACCCTGAAATTAGATGGTAACTGCTAGGAAACTGCTAGTAAAAGAGATATTATTAACGTATTTTAGTATGTTCTCAATTGCATGTACAAAATTACCTGCCTGATAATGGAGTCTTACAAGGGCCATGTACAGAAACAACTACTTAATGTTATTTGGACTGTTATCAAAGTAGCAGCAATCTAAACAAATTACACACACAAATGAAAATAGGCCTTACAGGCATCTTGATCTATGGCTTACCTTTTAAAAACTGTTTAATGTAGAGTAACATATGCAATAATATAACAAAATATCTCCAAACTTTATTATATTTCCCTTTTAGATAAGAAAAATTAAGGGCTACACATCTAGCAGACTGTGTATATTGTCCATTACAAAACTTAATTGTGAATTCAGTTTTCTGTTAAATGAAGAAAAATTTAATTCCAGAACAACCCTTTCCCCACTCCTTTTTCAGCAGGGATGCAATTGTTAGTTGCTGATCTCAATGAATGCAGAGATGATGTGTCTGAGGCTGTCAGGTTTCCAAGCGGTCTTGAACAGGAAGGTGGCCAGAGGAGCGTCACTGATCAGAGAGAAGCACGTGGTTGTATGTCAAAGTTCTTACCGATTTAGCTTGATGCTGGTGAAGTCTTTTATTGCATAGCTCAATCTCTTTCAAAACCTTCCAAGAGAGAAGCTCATCTTGCTTTGCATCACTTTGTTGGGAGCAAAAGCAATGAACACCTACCTGGCTTCATTTTAGGGTGAAAAGTACATGATGTATAAAGGAGGTTTAACAGTCAGAAGACCTGAGCACTCTCTAAAAATCCCATGTTAATGTTTCAATTTGTTTTCTAGCATGAATAAGAAGCTATACCACAAGTAAAAGACACATAGCAAAAATAATCCAAACTCCTTCTTGGAAGCATGGGCATAGCTTTCCTAAGGGAGGCTTCAGTTCTGTGTATATATATAATTCTTCCTCCCAAACATATTGCAAAATACTGTATTAACTAAAACTGAACAATGCAAAGTATGAGAAAAATCAGATAACCTGTCAGTTGCTCTACTGACAGAATGACTTGCTTACATATCATTAATAAGTTAGCCAACAGCATCAAGAAAAAAAGTTGCCTTCTGCATCTGTTTTAGAAGTCACCTTCAAAAATGACTAAGAGCATTTCATTCCTTTCACAGGGAAAAGGTCTGACACCACAACTTAAAAATCATTTTGTACATAAAACGGTATCAAGTTGAAAAGAAGCAGAAACAAGTGTCTCATGTCACAGCCTTGCAGAAAGGATCGGCTGGATGTGCCACTCCTTACAGGAGCTTCTCAGCTCCCCGGCGCTGTTGGCAGCGGCCCTTCCGCATCCAACTGAACTGGGGTTCTGCTCCCTGTGCAGGGACCCAGGACGGGAGTTTGGAGAAAATATTTCAAGTCCTGTTGATTTTAAAGTGAATACAGGCTTGTAAGTCAGTATGGTAACTGAAATGCTACACGACACGATGCGCAAAAGCTCTTTTCCCCTCCTGTCCCTCTGAAACAATACAGATGAGTAAGATGTGGCCGTGTTACTTTCAGAGAATATTTGCACCACAAAATGCAAATTTATAGTTACATTTTTGGCTTTCAAGCCCAGAAAAATAATATGCATTTTTGATATCGATTTTAGCTTTCTTAGCCTCTGACTGTGAAGCACCACAAAACACTTTGGGTAACACTTTACACTTGAAAACTGGACTATAAAGAGCCGTGGTTCTTTTCTTCATAAAGTCACTGTACACCATTTTTTTAAAAATAAAGCATCATCTTCCTCTAAGCATGTGTTTTACTTTTATAGGCTTGCTGACACTTTTATTGTCAAATAATTTGAAACTGCCAGGCAATGAAGCAAATTATGGCCAATATCACAATGGGAAGCAATACTTTATTTGGGATATCTGAGCCATGTGTATGAATCGTTATGATCCAACCACTAACCCAACCCAAAGACAAGCTCTCGCAGGCATTTCTCAGGAAGCCTACAGCTACTCCCACGAGCTAACACGTCAAGGTGTTGCCTTCCTGCTCTACAGATCTGCTTGGTCTGTACACTTAGAACTGGATCTCCTCATGACAGTTATAAAAACAAATTATTCTTCTGCAGTTGTTAAGGACGCAGAGCGATGACTGCAGTGAAACCCAGTGGATCTCCTCCTGGTGCAATGCACTCCGGCATGGGGTTGTACTGAGTGTCACCTGCCTGCAACCCACGTCCTCCCCAGCTTCTGTTCTCAGGACAAAACTTTCCCTTCCCCTGAGTGGGTTTGCAAGACTAGCAATTAGAAAACTGCTATCACCATATCTTACCATGCACTCCTTGTACCTCAGAGGTTAAAGGTAAACAGGTATGAATACTGATGCACTTATACTCAGCGATGTTTACTGAGGTTTTAGGCTTTTGAGCCATTATTAACCAACATACCTATGAGCAGCCACGCAGATGAACTGGTGCCAGCCCAGTCCTAGGACAGCAGCAATAAAGGTACACACAACCTTTTCCTCCTCTTACTGCAATAAGAGCAAGTCATGCCCAGCTGGAGATTTCATTCTGTGTGATCTTGCCGTACTCTGCTCTGAGTTCACAGCGCTCTATGCTTTACACTTCATGCAGCAATTAAATCTTTAAGTATTCATGCACTAAAAAAATCCAACCATTTGTTTGGCTAAACACTTCTAAGGCAATTTTAAGCTTAAGGGAACTAGGTATCAGCATTTCTACAAGTTACATCTTTGGAAACATGCCGAGTGATTTGGAAATAGGGTGGTTTAATAGCAGACCACAAGAATGAATTATAGTAAATGATATCACAAGTAAGAAAATGGAGAGTTAAGTGAAACACACTTTTTCATCCACTTGCATCCTGACTAGCCAAGAGTTATCAATTAAAAAAGCAACACCGAGCAAGATAACATCACAAACCCCAAAAAAGAACTGGAACAGTGTAGTGTAAAGTCCTACTATGCTCATGAAGGTTTTTTTTCTTAAGAGGTGCCCTGCTGTGACCAGCTTCCATCTGACATGGTACAGAGAGAGCTTGTACTGGTTCTGTCTTGAAGCCAGGCTTGGCTCACTGATTTAAGGCCAGCTTTTTGTTGTCAGCACCCCTGGAGTCAAAAGTAACCTTAGAAAAATGCTACAGAATATTTTTTGTGTAGGAAATGGAGTTCTGGGTACTCACAAGAAAATACCAAGTTTTTGTTTAAGCCTCCTGTTCAAAAGAAGATCCTGTAGCCCACACAGGTAATGCAATTACAAGAGACACGAAATGGCTACGTGACTATTCATCTAGCTGCGATTTACATAACCACGTGGCCCCATATTTTTTATTTGTCCTCCACCATGTCTTTTTATCTTGTCTACCTTCTCCGTGACTTTCCCATCTTTGCTCCTCTTGCAGCACTGTCTCACTTAAGGCTTTCCCAGACCATTATAGATAATGGGAGGCTTGTCTCAACCTTTTCTCACAGAAGATGACAAGATATGCCACTAAGCTTTGCTCAGATACGAAGAGGGTGAAAAAAACCCCAATCTATCTACACTGAATTTGAAGAAGAGAGGACTGCATACCTGTACCTCTACAATGCCAACTACAGACTTCAGTGGCTGTAGCAAAAAATATACAAAAGTTTGAGGTGGCTGGATAAAACAAAAGAGAGCCAAACAAAAAAGCCTTCTCCAGGTGCTCGTGCCCTGCACTGCCCAGGGTTTTCTCCCACTGCAAGAGACAGAGACACACAGGCTCCCAGAAGCAGGGCAGCAGCGTGATGCAGAGATGAGCAGCAGTAGGTGGGTGTGCCCCGTTTTGCCCCACCATCACAGGGAAGGTGTGCCTCTGCTCTGCTGCTCCATCCCCACTGCCCAGAAAAAATAGTTTCCTCAACCAACAACAGTGTGTGGGAGTGTCCTCTCTCACAATGATTTGATACAAACAGAAGAACTTCAGATCCATTTATCTCACAGGATATGAAATCTCAGTCTCACCGAATTCATCAAATAAGCTGCACGTAAGAGTTGGTTCAGTAAACACCCACGTATTCTAGTAAGATTTTATGTGCTATTTTCACACACAGGTTAAGGAGGAGTCCCTTGCTTACAGTATTTATCACTTGGAGAAACCAAAGACAACAGCCTTAAACTTCTGCACTAAATAAACCAGTTTCCATGATCAAATATAACCCCTCTTCCACCCCCATGCAGTTCGCTTTAATGCCTTATTGAAAATGTTGTTTGCCAGAGCAACGAGCCAAAAAACTTTTGATTGGCTTGTTCACAGCTAAATTTGCCCGAGTGCCATCTCCCAGTGTTTCTACTAAGCAGAGGGATGTCTCTAATACAGAATTGCGGCATATAAATAAAGAATTGGGAACACCTTTGCTGGGTTAGGAGAAGGAGGCAGCAGCAACGGAGGCTTCACAAGATGCAGAAGGTAAAGTGTCAGTACTGCCTACTTAACACCCCTGCTAGACCCACGCAGGCAATACGCCAGAGATCAGGAAAAGTCTCAAGTGAAGTTCTGACAAAAGGGTTACCTGTTTGACTTGTCTTTTTGCTGAATGGGTGATTTTTTTTCTGGCTTTATTATCCTAATTATTATCCATTTTTAATTGGCATATTTAATAAGCAAGAGTACTCTCTTTAGCAGAGACAATTCTTTGCTGAAAAGTCAACCTAACAGAGATGGCAGCAAACCCCAAATTTTGGCCAGTTTCCATCCGTTAGAAGCCTCCCCATTGGAAAGGCAGTAGCTGGGGCATTCACGGCTCCGGCTGACTTGCTCAAACATGGAGCAAGGATGTCAGAGCTGCAGGGAAGAGAAGGGAGCGTGCAAGGAGAAACCTGTATTGGCAGCTGAGTACTTCCCAATCAAACTGAGGACAGCAAACCTCATTAGCTTCTCACCAGAATGTGAGATACCAGCACAGGATAACAACAACACAGCTACATTCTAAAGTTACTAAAATTTTGCAGTTAACTAAGCCAGTCCATTTCTAGATGTCTACTGGGAAGTGGGAGGTACCTACTGAAAGTGAGTTGTAGAAGTTTGATACTTCTAACACCGGCCACCATTCTTAGGTGCTAACATTTGGGCTTAAGAGCCTTAGCTTTCAGCAGCTGTTTTTGGACACCCTGACCCGTGTTCCCCAGCCTGGACAACCACCGGAGATCACAGGAGTAGGTGAAGCGTCAGACCTTACTTATTGATTTTTACTGTAAATACTGTCAAGTTTTCTTAGGTGTGTATGTGTGCATTCACACACATGCGTCCATGTAAGTAAAAGGCTAACCCTTCCAATTTTTTTTCCATGATGAAAACTGTGCCAGTGTCCAATGGTACAGGTTCATTTAGTTTTTTTAGACATCCTACAGTTGTTCTTGGGGTTGTTCAAGCAACCTCCAAATTATCAGTTCTCAAATGGAATCCACCAGACAGGAATTTTAGAGTACTCCACAGAAGATGACAACTGAATGCAAAAAACCAGACCAGACAGTTGCTAGCCTTTCCATGGACAGGTCCAAATGTTCAAGCCAAGTGCACAGTAATGAAGGCGGCAACTAGTATTTCAGAAAAGGAGGCTGCCCATTCCCTAGCCAAGCATGCTATTTTGCCAGTAAGAACATTTGTTCCCTATTCAGAAGAAATACCTACTCTTCATGGCAGCACCTCAAGTCGAAAGTACAGTACCGCAACGTACAACTGAAATAAAAAATATTCTTGCCTTAAAGACCTAGATCGGCTCAGCCTAGATGTGGAATAGTATTACACTAGAAGGACTCCTCCTGAGGCCCTGGCTCCACAAGACTTTGCCTCCACCATGGGGTAACAAGTGGTTCTCTGAACAGACACAAGAGAAGAACCCATGCTGCCCCGAACGCAGGGACTGGGAATTACATCTGGTTCAGGGGGATACACAAAGGGTGTGTTGGAGACTAACTGTACCTTCCCTCTGAGACATACAGTGGTTTAAAAGCCAGGCAGACTCCCTCTAAAATTGTATTTTGACCTATACAACTGAGTTCCCCACACCAAGAGCAAGGAGAAAGATTTTGCTACTGAAATCCATCCAAGATAAGCAACATCCATCAAGAGTATTTCTATCATACTTTTTGTGTATCTGTATTAACAAAGACCACCATAAAAAGTGGATTACACCAATGCCATTTATAAATGACCTATATTAAATCAACAGCTATTAAAAAAAATACTAGGTTTTACCCTGCTTGTTTTCTTTAAAGAGACAAACACCCTAGTCAAATCAGTCCAACAGCAGCCAAAGCAACTTCATGCTCTCAGTTTTTTTCAGACTACACTGGGAATGCTAAGCTAAAACTATGACAGATAAAACTCATTTACAGGTGACAATTAAAAAGACATTTCACATACCCTATAGAGAGCATAAAATTAAGAGGCAGACCATAACACAGCACTTATAGGAAAGCTAAAATTTGTTACAGCAAACACGCTATTAATACTTAGCGACCTCTGCTTTGGTTAAAAGGCTTACACATTTCTGACACTAGGCAACCTCATAGCCTGAATTAACCAGTAATAACAGAACACATATTCAATTAGAGCAAAATTATTGTTCATTCTAGCAACTATATTTTTATATTTTTAATCAAATTATTTTTTTCTAGATTAGCATAAAATTAATATAGTCTATAGGTACAACAAAAGGAAAAATAGCTACACTTGATGAAAATAGTAAATATTAATCAAACCAGAGGAATCAAGCCAAAGGAATTATTTCAGAAATGGATAGCCAGTTGATTTTGCAATCAACCAGTAAGTAGTAGCAATGTAGTTCGTATTATTATTAGAAACAAAACCATAACTAACAACAAGTTGTTTCAAAACTGCAGACTGAAAGGTTAAAGCTAACCATAATTTTTGCATATTATTACAGCACCAAACTTCAAAATGCATAAAAAATGCAGGAGGCCAAATGAAAATACTAGTCTCACCCACATAAAATACTTGAGCATTTACATCTGACACATTAATATCCTGGGATCTTAAAAGCAGTGCTTTCAAGAAGTAATAAATACAATATTTTGTTCCGTAGGATAAATTGTTTTAATAGCAGACAATGAAGTACTTAGAGTACTTGGAAAAGGGAGGACTTCTATTATCTGATGCAAAAAGATTGGTCAGTTCCTGCTTTTTAATGCAACATTGCCCCCACCTGGACAAATGAATTTTGGTTTATAGGTTGGCATTAGTATTGTAAAACTTGATAAAACACAGTATAAATTCCGAAAAAGAGTTTGGAAAAGAGTCACAGCAAACTTCTATCATCTTTTGTAGTATACTTTTTTCAAGCTCACCTAAGTCTTTTACTTGACTTATTGAAAGTCTTCTCAATATTTTCCTGAAATAAATGATAGCCACTCCGTACTCATAAAAAGTCCTTTTATATTATACACTTACTCATTCCTGCAAAACAGTGCATTTTCTACAAATAATGCTGTATAATATTACGATAAATATGCTGATATAGTTTCAATGCAGTATGTATACTGCATATGCATATTGTGTGTATATATTAAAGATAAATGCACATAGCTTATACAGAAAATGACAAACCTTTTGATTGTAGAAAACCATGTATTATGCTTTTAGATCAAAGAAGTAAAATTAGCAAAGTAACTTCTATTTTACCTAATAGAAGGCTTAGCCTTCATGAACAACCATGAATAACTGTATCTGACCAGTTCTTGCAATAAGCAACTTTGTTTTGCAATA
This sequence comes from Harpia harpyja, assembly GCF_026419915.1. NCBI lineage: Eukaryota > Metazoa > Chordata > Aves > Accipitriformes > Accipitridae > Harpia > Harpia harpyja. The sequence continues at coordinate 11,874,574 of NC_068948.1, read as the reverse complement.
TTCTTCACACACCTTGGAATGACCAACAACTCCAGGAAGCCTGAAAACTGTCCTTCATCTATTTTGAGTAATTGAAAAATCAAAAGCCCTGAACACTTAGCATCTTCCTTCTCTTTTTCATCCAGAACAACCTTTCGCAACCATCTGTACTTGCAGTCAAGAAAAACTCCCTATGATGAGCAAAGCTTCTGAAACGACAAGAGGAAGAGCACTAGAAGTTAAACAGGATCTTTTCACAGCACCAGAAGTTATAATAATAAGAAATTTATTAAGAAGTACATACAAGTGCCAAATGGAAGGAAACAAACCCAAGTTTAACACAGCTTGAGTGGAATGCACATTATACTCATAAAGGCAGTGCTCCTGGAAGGCTGCTGTGCCTTTGGTCTGGCAAGTACAACCCGTATCAAAACATGGGACAATCATCATCTCCTTCCAGAGAGTGCTTATTTTAGTGCCCCCTGGTGTCAGTATTATTCTGATGCCTTAAATTTGCATTAGGATATCAAGGAAAGAAATAGAAACAAAAATATTTCTCAGACTTAAATTATTCTGATAAAGTCTTTTTACAACACTAGACTGCTTTCCATACCCCCAACTCTATTTTTTGACTAAGCAAATAACAATACCTGTTAATATAGCCAAGACATATTTAAAACATTTAACATAGATGCATTATGCTAAGATTGTACTTTTATGACAGGATGTGTTTGATTTTGTGACACTAACAAAACTTCCCTAGTGCTTAAAATCTCGTACCTGAATGCAATAAAACTATTTGCAGGTAAAACTTGTTTCACTGCTATCACCAGCAGGTCATGGAAACAGCAGTGAGCTTTTGCAGCAGGAAATGTTCTGCTTCACCAAGGATACTGTACTCTTCCCAACACTTTCACTCAAATCAGTAAGCTTAAATCTGAGACTGTTAAAAGAAACAGTCAAATAAAATGAAAGACATCATCTGATGATCCAACCTGCTTCCATTTAAACTTCTAAAGTTAGTTCTATTTTATAAATAATAGATAGTCCCACTGTGAATACAAGGTTAACGGTCTCTCTCTCTCTGAGGTCTGCTGCACTTCACAAGCAGTTGATGCTGTACTCCCCTTATTTATGCTTTCACCCAATAATAAACTCTTAATAAAATTACACTCTGGCCCTCACTCCAGGGTGGACTGGTATCCCCTGCTAATTGCCCATGCTGCACCGGGCTGCGAACCCGCAGGTGGATGTACCAAAGCGTCCGTCTTCCTTGGGGTGTGTGGAGCAGGCACAGCACAGCCTCGGGGCTCTGCTGGCAAGGGCGCTCCGAGTGGGGACCTGCCCACGTGTGGGGACAGGAGACCGCACCACGCATCCGGCAGACCTTTGTTAACAATGTGACTTAGGAGGATATTTCAAAACGTTAAAAATGTAGAGTGCTTCAGCAGAACAGACAATTCTTTTCAGCATTTTGTGAAGCCAGAATGGACCAACTAACCCCCAAAAATGTCATCAAGTGCTTGAAGGTCAGCAAACCTGCCAATAAAAGTTGCTTACTAAGTGCTGAATTTTTGCTGAGACACGTTTGTCACATGCCGTAAAAAGACTGAGACCCACAACTCGTGACACCTGCAGAAAACCATCTCAGGTTATAGCTGTATCTGTTTCAGTGACATCAGGGGTTAGGCTTTTTTTCTCACATTTCTGTTATTTAAGTGTGAGCCTCATCATGAAGAATCAAACTTCATTTTAAGATCATAGAAGCATTTTCTATTTGTCAAACGTTGCAGGAACCCTGCTGATCAATTGCAATAAAACAATCAACTCCCGACGTGCAGCAATGCCAAGAATCCACAAAGGCAGGCTGCACAAACCACTAGGCTGCAAATTGAATGCAATAAACTATCATTTTCCTGAAAACCTTCTCAAAACCAAAATGTAAAGTATGCACTTCAGGTTCAGCACCTCCGATGGTTCCTACAACAAACCACCGAACTACAAAGGTGAGAAGAGACGCTTGCCTTGCCCCAGGCTTCCTCTGCTGCACCCTATCTAGTTTGATGGCCAGTGTTCTCCTTCCCCGATAGCCATGGTGTGGCTCTATGCTGCTGCACTGGTAGGGCAGGGGCAGAAGACAGAAGGGAGGACCCAAGGGGATTTGCTTCCTTCATTTTTAAGAAAGCAGATGCTTTCATTTTTCAGAAGGCAGATGCTGATTTGTTGAGACCAATACTTTTTGCAGAAACACACTGGCTTTGACTGAACTTTTCACGGATGCTATTTCCCAAGGTCAGGTCATAACTTCCAGCCAAAGTCAGAGATCAAGTTGAGGAGAGCTGAAACCAAAGGCTTCCGTCTCCCACGAGGGTTCTCTAACCACTGAGCCAATCTCTTTCCTGAGTGCAAACAAAAGCAAAATAGCTGCAAAAGGAGAGATCATGAGACACCTGCAAACTACAACAAGCACTTTTGCTTATGCCTCCACTTCCCTTATTACAAAACGTAATTACAGCCTCCCTACAGAAACAGCAGGCATCTTGGCACACAATGAGTAATGCAATACCTTGGGATAATGCACTAAAACCTCAGTCTTGGGTGCAGTTTCTATCCAAGCTGTCACAGGTTTAAGATGACAGAAGAAAAATCAGTATTTGTATGTTAGCCTGGCTGTACGTCATCACTGCAGGCCCTGATTTGCAACATTCTGAGTAGAAGATTTTATGCAAAGGTAATACCAAGTGAAAGGGTAGAGTGCCTAGAGTTGTGATTCACCAGGGTGGTCAGCCTACCCATTTATCTGCATGACCTTTTTGACCATGGAGATAATAGACAGTTGCTTAGGAAAAGTGTTTGGTTTAGACCATATTGATCATACTATTTAAATGTTCACCACATAGATGTTATAGTACATGAATTATTTATATAAAACACTGACTTGCTGTTATTGCAATATTTACTTTTAATATCATATCAGTTAAGTGCACATATCTATTGAATACCTAAACTTCCCTAAAAATATTTATTTCTATGTCAATCATAATGCTCTGTGTTAGTTAGCTATTTAGTTTGTAATATTTAATAGACTGAAAACGACAGCCCTGCTTAGCAATACAGTCCATATTAACAAGAACCGTCAGAAATTTTCTTTACAGTCCTTGCCTTGCATCTTTTGGCACAGAAACCGTACCTGTAAAAATGTGGATTACGATGCAGTATCAGTGATCTAATTCCATACCAGTTTCTTATAGAAGCAATAAACCCATTTGATGGAGATTAATTTTCAAAAAGGAACATCACAAAACCAGGCTGTTCTAAACCTGCCACAGTTTTTAAAGGAGGAGTCAGGATAACAGTCGCAAAAATAAAAAAATTAAAAATGCAATAGCACAAGTATTTTTGCCTATGATCTCCTGTTGCTACTACCAAATCCTTGTAACTCATATTCTTAAAAAAGGAAACAAAGCATGCACTTGAGTGTTTCAAAGCAGCAAAGCACTAGTCTTCCAAATGTATTTTTTTCTAACATTCAGGTGCTTTGTTGACTTATTTACTAACACTTACTGCACTGCACTGCTTTGTACATAAAAAAACCTCAGCAGCACATTTCTGCAAAACTCTTGAATGTTAGTCATATCCACTAAATAATGTTAAGAAAAAGACATGAAATTCTACTGAATAATTTAATAAAAATCATACCAAGTACCCAATCTTCTGATTCTATTACATACAAGTATAGGAATTGTTAAATTAGATTTATACCAAAATACTGGCAGAAGCAGAAATAACCCTTACAACACTTCTACCTCTTTTTCACCAAAAGTAAAGCCCTTTTTTCCCTACATTCAGGGCTTCCTAAGATTATCCAACAGAGGGCTCCCAGTAGCTATTAAAAAGCTTAATTGAGAGCCAAATACACAAACTCTAACATATACATACAAATCAGCATACTGTCATTTTAATAACCTGTTCTGTATGCACATACACGCACACCTATACCCACTTTAGAAATTTGTAAAAGCATACAGTAAAACCACCCAGGTAGTGCCTTGTCATAATTTGTATGCTGCTAAAGTAGGCTAGCTCAAGATTTTTTCTAATACACTATTTTTAACTGTGGAAAATGAGTGTCTTTTTAAATTGTCTTTATACAAATGAAATTACATTTTCTTATCATTTCTTTACTGCCACTTGAGAAAAATACTACGCAAATCATGTGGAGCAAAGTTTGGCTGCTACCTGAGTATCAACCAGTGCGAGGGGCAAGGGCAGGGACTGAAGCGCGGGCGGGTGCTTGTGCACATAGAGCACTTATTTGCTAAAGCCAATCTACACCTGACAAACTTCATCTCATCAAGACAAAGATGCAACTGGACCATTTCAGCAAAAGGATATTTCAAACTAGATTAAACCTTGTTCTCTTTGTTGAGATGGTTACAAAGTGGGGTTGCAGAACAGTAGTTTTGAAATGCGTAAGTAATCGATGTACTTGGTAGGTTATGCTTTTCTGACATTCAGATATCTGAGGCTAATAAAACCCAAACATTTTTTTAAGATTTTGCCAATACAGCAGGAAATGTGAGTTTGCAAAGAGTCTTGGTATGTGCTCTCGGGGCTCAGGAAGGACTTCAGCCATCCACTAAACTGACCTCAGAGACTGTTAAGTAAAAGGTCCTATATATACCCTTCACCATCTACTACTCCCCTCACCATTTAAAGGCTTTAATTTTAAACACAGGACATCATAATGCATTGTGGCATTTCTTCTCTCAGTAACATATGCTGAGATTTCCTGTAGACTACGCACTTTTTTTGAAAATTTAATTGAATGCCACAGCCAGTAGTATCATGTTGGTGTGTCCTGCCTGGTCAAAAAAACCTCGCAGCACATTATCTGCACAAACACAATGTGATTGTAAGTCAAAGCTATTGTCCTGCAATAAATTAATGTTAGTATTTGATGGGTTTAGTAAGCTATTCACCACAGACGAAGATAACACATAAACTATTGTACAAGAAGCTTTTAAAAAAGTTTTTACGGTATTAAAAAGAAATAATTACCTATCTGTAATTCAGTAAGTTCATTCTGCAGTGCCTACAGATGTGCCCAGAACATTAGACAACAAGGCAGAGTTTTTACTTCTGAGGTTCAATTTGTTTTCCATAATAGCTTTTGAGCTTATTTATGATAATACTAATTTGCTTTCCTCCACACCTGTACATTCAACTGTGAAAATAGATACCTGCACCCTTTTTCCACCTGCTACAAAAGTAATCTAATAGATTGTCGGTGATTAACTCCTCTAAAAGTAATTCTGCGCTTTTATAAATGCAGGGTTTTGACCAAAGTCTTAGGAGGTAAAGTACAAAAGTTATATTCTGCTACATTACACATCACACAATTAGGTTTGTCTTTCAATTTATAGCAATGTATTTGGTGCTTTCATTCACTCTGCTTTTATCTGCAGTCATACTGCAAAGCATGTGGACATGTAATGCAAGTAGAGAAAAAATTATGGTATTTGCAACTGTATTATGGTAATGCTAAACTCTAAGCAAAACCTTTTTAGAAATTTTTGGCACAATACAGAAGTAGAAGCACCCTGCCCCAACCTGAACTGAGGCGAGTTTGATCTCCTCACACATTCAAAAGTCTACTTTCAGGCCAGGGTGTCTGGGTACATGTAAGCATTTGGAAGATCTAATCCATACTGCAATTTGATGCAATTCTTTAAAAGCAGCCAACACTCTCTTGATCCTCCACCCCATCATCAGAGCCGAGGTTTGGATCTGAGGTTCAACAGCAAACCCAGATGCCAATTTTTGCAACTGCCCTTGTACTTAGAATACAGCCATTTCTTAAACTAAATTTTAAGTGCCTTTGGCACAGAAGTGTTTGAAAACAATCTCTCTTTTCCCTTTCAGCTGGAGATGAAAGTATACAGGACCTCTGGAAGAAACCTGACTAGTCTGGCATGCAACATTACATTCTATTTTAAAGATTTGGACTTTCATCATTATGCAGCCATCATTTTACTGATTAAGTCCAAGAGTACATACAACAGGTGTATGGAAACAGTAGTCGTGTAACAAAAAGATCAAATGAACTCTAATCCTTTACTTACCACAAGTCTCCATCTTCAATAGTCCTATCATTTGGGGCTCCAGCATGGCCGTAGTGTAAAACAGACGAGTTCTCCCCACTGATAGGTGAAAAGAAAATTCAGCACAATTAATGGAAGAAGAAACGTTAACATCCATAACATGAGAAGGAACATTGTAAACATGTGGCATTGTAAACATCAATTTATTCCAATATTAAACCGAAATTTTGCAGTCTGGGAGAACTGCCATAGGACCTGCCTTGGCATGGGCTATAATAGCAAACCCTGCAGCTTGCCCAGCAGAAATGGGTACAGAATGGACATTTTGCTACTCTGACTACAAGATACAACCTTTCTGCAGAAGGAACTTAGCACAGTTCATATAAATACTTCCCACATCCATGAAAGTGTTAAGGAAGCAATTATGCAAGAGTAATTTTTCATCCTATACCTGTTTATTTCCTTCTGGATTTTTTTAAATTACTAAGTGGTACATTTCCCTATGTGAGGTTAAAGATTCTGAGGCATAAAAACCAAACTTCCACTGGAGTCACATATGACGTGTTTGAAACACTCTAGTGACTACTGGGACTGGAAAAATTCAGCTGTCCAAGTGAACAGTTCCAGTTCACCTCTGGCACGGCTACGCGTGATGTCTGCTGGAGCGGACACACTGCACGCCGCTCGGGGAGCATTCGCAACATACAATGTCAGCAGCAATAACAGGCATGAGAACTGTCACCCTGTTCTCACCTCTTATTAAAAATCACATTACAAAGGTTTTTATTCCTGGAAACCTTTCAGATTAAACTGCTGATTCACAGGAATAAAACATCTCCAGAGAAGGACGGACCCTTGTTCTGTGCTTCTGAAGCTCCACGATCCATTCAGGGACCTATATTTCTCCTTGGCATCCTCTCTTGTCTACTGATATTCCCCCAGGTCTATCAAACATCAGTTAACAGACTGGTAAAGATCTTGAGCTTTACCTATTTTTCTTTTACTATTCTCCTCAGATAGATGCTCTCTCTCTTTTTCTCTTCAAAAAGCTAGAAGAATTATATCATATCCAAAAATACACGTTGGGACAGGGTTACTGCAGCATCTCACTGACCCCTCTAGCTGACTTGCCAGTCTGTATCTCACCTTTCATCAAAACTGTATTGGTCATTCTGCTCAAATTTGATTATTTCAAGTTGTGATGGTGAAACAGCTTCATATCTTAGGTGAAAGGAATCTGAGGCTCGATTTCAATGAAACTTTTGTTGTATCTGGAATAAATGTGCCATCTGACATAATTCTCGTATTAGACTTCTGGTATGTGCAATTACAAAAACACTAAACGTGGACTGTATCCAGAAAGAGATTACCTTCAAGATACATTAAGTACTTGTGATCAGTTAGGTATTTAATAGATCATTGGTCATTCGGATATAACAACTCCATAAGGAATGATGGAGGAGAAAGTAGATGTTGCCTTCAGTTTCTGAAGGCTCTCAATCTAAAGGGCTGGATCATATTAATATTTTGAAAGCAGTAGGTTTTTATTGTTAAGTATTTTTTAGCATGTAAGAATCACTATGTAATAAGGCAGTGAAGGACAATATTTCAGAATCATGGGAATGATTTTCTGATACAAAGTGTATTTCTTAAAATTATATACACTCCAAAGGGAAAAATTAAAGTTGTTAAATCGAGAGTTTGAAAACCCCACAGAATTAAGGCTGCAACAAATCTGTTTTGTGATGCTGGTCCAATGGCTTAAGCACAGTTTTACAGCCGGCTGCTAGCTGGCTGCTTTTTACTTCCTGGACACCTGACTTGGGAACCTATGCTGTTGTGCAGATAATGAAAAATGGCCCCATAAAGCTTGCACGCAAGATGGAGACAGACGTGAGCTTCCTTCTGAGGTGTCCTGTCTACTGGGCACTGGTAGAATAGTTCCTTCTGGCCACAATTCCAGTTTTCCATGCCAGGACGCTTTCAAACTTAGCTTGTCCTCTCTGAAAAAAAGATCTATAATAGGGCAATAGACTGCAATCAAAACAAAAGGGCCTTCTGTGCCAGGCGACACATATGGCGGTGCCCTGGTTTCAGCTCAGATAGAGATAGTTTTCTTTCTAGTAGTGTTGTGTTTTGGATTTACTATGAGAAGAATGTTGATAACACACTGATGTTTTCAGTTGTTGCTAATTAGTGTTTATACTAAGTCAAAGATTTTTCAGCTTCTCATGCCCAGGCAGCAAGAAGGCTGGAGAGGCACAAGAAGTCACGAGGGGACTCAGCCAGGACAGCCGACCCAAACTGGCCCAAAGGGGTATTCCATACCATGTGACGTCATGCCCAGTATATAAACTGGGGGGAGTTGGCTGGGGGAGAGGGCAGCCAGGGAGTGGATCACTGCTCAGGAACTAACTGGGCATTGGTCAGTGAGTGGTGAGCAATTGCATTGTGCATCACTTGTTTTGTATATTCCAATTCTTTTATTACTATTGTTTTAATTTTTATATTATTATTATGATTGTTATGATTTTCTTCCTTCCTCTCCTATTAAACTGTCATTATCTCTACCCACAAGTTTTACTTTTTTTCAATTCTCTGCCCCATCCCAGCGGGTGGAGGGGAGTGAGCGAGAGGCTGCGTGGTGCTTAGTTGCTGGCTGGGGTTGTTTAACCCCACCACAACAGGCAGGAACCATGTTTCCAGCCTCAGCCATCTTCTTTCACATGCAGGTGACAGCAGCAGAGACAGCTCCTACCTCTGCATTGGACTATCAGCCTGATGAGAGGAGGCAGCAATCATTACCTGCCTGAAGAACTGTTTCCCAGGTGGAGGGGCTATGATTTTGGGGCTGCAGCACTAGGAAGCAACTGGAATGACCTTGGTGCTATGCATGACACTGTTTGTGAACCCACATGCTTGGTGTTTAAGGAAAAACACAAAAACAATAAAAAAAACCCCAACACCTGGCGCGCACACACACACACTCATGCACACACATGCTCCACAGCAGTTTATCAGGATTTTAGCTGCAGATACTATTCCTTATCTCCCTCTAAAAATGGGGATAAAGCAGAAGCAAATAGCACATGCATATATTTATGATCAACTTCTAAAAAATTATCATGAAGCTTAAGGGCATGACTCCATGCTAATGTATTTGCAGATAGCTTGTTTACTTATCACATGCTAGCACCTCAGTGTCATATACCGTACCAGCTGCATAAACAAGTCATATATATGCTTTGAACAATAGACATTGCAAATACAAAGATGGGGGACTTCTTTTGCACACTTTAAAGGTTTTAGTTTACAAAATATTTCTGTAAGGCTCGGCACCAACTGTTACGGAAGATGCATGAAAAATCTGTTTTTCAGCACCGTTAGTGAAGCGTTAAGCAGCACACAATCTTTCTTGGCATTTGAGACTCCTTATCTGTCACGCACATCTTGGCTCTGTCACATAAATGGGATCGTACCACAGAGAGCACAGTTGGTGCTGAAGACCAGATATGCACACCATATGCATTTCAGGTTTTTTGTCTGTTTGAAGTGATTGGGGTGAGGTCTGCTCACCTGGGACTGGCTCTGGACAGGTCCCCTGGGCTGAACACCCATTAGCAACCGAGGCACAGCAGACCTGCTCCTGAAAGCTCCCCCAGCTGTTTTTCACCCAAAAGAAATCCAGCATGTGCACTCTAGGACTGGTCCCTGGCTCTGAGCAAAGCTCCGCAGCTGGGGACAAGTGGGAGATCTTGCTTCAAAAACGCACTACCGACCAAATTAAAACACCGATGTGGACACACCTCCAGCCCATTGCTGCCAAGAGGTGCAAGTCCAATCCTCCTCACAGAAAGCGTCTTTACCACCATCCCGAGATGAAGGCAGGAAAGATGCTTTGGGAGCAGTGCTACAGAAGTGATATTGTACCCAACAAGGTAAATGCTACAGCTAGCCAGAAATTGTTCATAATGATTCAGTTAGACTTTCAAGGTGGCTTCAAAACAATTTAAACAAAACCCCCAGCCACTGGCAAAGCAAATGAGCCTTCCTGTAGAAACTATTTCTTTTCTTCCCAAGGAACAACAGTTGAAAGGTCTGGCATTAGATCACCAAAGTCAGGGTTTAAAATGAAGCTCTGGGGGGAGGCACGGATCACTGGCAGCTCTGCTGCCTTCCTGGAGGTCAGCACCTCTGAAAGCCACCACACGTGGGGATGCCAATGTCTGCCTTCAGGCAACAAACCTGAAAAATTCTCCAAGAGATTTCTGTGTATCTATTTTTATTACTTTAATAATTTGCCTCTAACTGGTGCCAAAGATGTGTTTGTTACAAAAAGAATTGCGTGAAGCAGTGGAAAAGCTGCAAATTAACACCACTGAGAATGCAAACAGTAGGAAGAGATTCAGATTACTAGGAAAGGACAAAAAGTCCCCAAAGTATATTTTAAATCAGAAAACACCCTGAAAACAAATGATTAGAAGAGGAGAAAGAGGAGGAATGTCAGCAGTATTTTAAGAACAGGACTAAGCTGAGCATTAAGCATTACAAAAAGTGCAGCTATTAGCTCTACATTAAGAACATCTAAAGAAAACCCAACAGACCATTAACTAAAACAGCAAACTATTTCCATCATGATTTAAATAATAACATCATTCCAGAAGGAAGCACTATCAGCCTTCTCTCCACTTTTTCATCTAAGAGATGAAGTCGTAGAAAGTTGTACTGAAAAGAAATAAATAAAAACAGATTCAATAAGTATTCTAATCTTACCCAAAAAGCTTTACTTATGGTGATCCTCAGATAGAGGAAGGCATTTTACTGCACTATGTTACTCTTAATCACTGGTATCATCTGCTGAGAGCTGTTATCTGCCTGGAGACATCTGTCAAGAAGATCTGAACTTAAGTCTAAGATGCTGCAGTATCAGGTAGTAGCTGACCATGGTTTCTGCGGTGGTTGCAGAGATACTGATGCCTCCACCTCACCTAGCTCCAGGTGGAAACTCTGCACCTGGTTACCAGTTGATGCCATCCATTGTAAGGTCACCAGGACACACTGCGCATGTAACTTAACCTTTGTTTTCCCTTTTGTAAAAATAGTTGCTTGGTACACTAAGACACTGCAATGAATAATTCATTAGCATTTGAACACTACTTGGAAGTTAACACTTTGTAGATTAGTGCTAAATATATCCAAGTACGTTTATGAAATACTACCATTCTCATTTAATTGCACTTACATGACGTCTGTTTGCGCTTCAAGCCACTTACAAGTTGACAGTGTTTGAAAGCATTGCTAACTACAGAACTAACCTCACTATGTGATGACCTGTAATACTAGTACACGTGTGTTATTACTCTCAACTGATTGGACAGTGAATACATAAAGCATATTTGGTCACACCAAATATTCATTTAACTTCTCCCGAAGAGTGTAACACTGGACAGGGACAGCAACAAATGCATGCACTCAACACGTGGCCAGTCATTTATTTCTGTACTGAAATACATATTGATTACTCTTGATTTCCAGCTTAGTGAGCATCTTTTCTAAAATCTGAATAACAAGCTTGGTTTTTATTTAAAAGCATGATTGTCTTCTACGGAAATTCAGGCCTGTAATCTAAAAAGGAAAGATCCTGTCAAAATATCACAGTTTTAAGTGTCAGGAAAACAACAAAAATCAGCATGAATAGAATAAACCACAACTATTCAAAATCCTAATTGCAAAAGCTATTTTTAATCATAAATGTAATTAAGTGTAATATTTACAATGCATGACATTTTCATGGTAATAAAAAATGCCTATTATTTTTGCCATTATTATGTTAATTGAATTCATCAGATCTACTTACATTCATTTTATTAGGACCTAGCTTAAAACTGTTAATATTATTCATTCTTACTTCACCACTTATAGTCAGAATATAGCAATTTACGGACAAAGGCCTTTGTATTCTATCTTATGTAATTATTATTTTTTTTAAATCAAGTTTGTCTGTACTTTTATAGTGGTAGGATACAATGCCAGCTCCCAACTACAACAGTGAGTCATGATATCATTAGGATCTTGCATTTCAAGGGCAGCCCTTCTCCATGTATGAAATCCTCCAGCAATTCAGAGGCAGCTCAAACACTGCTCCCATGCCCTGCTAAGCCCCTCCAGTATGGTGGGATGGGACACCCAGGAAGCTCCTGTCATCACCCACTTCTGAACTACTGCTGAGGTTTTCTTCCTCCTGGGTTCCCTGAGCCATGTAACACAAGTCCTGGGTTTTTCAGTCCTGTGGAGAGTTTAGTCTGTCCCCATGGGGTCACAAGGACCCACTACACAAGCATACGGTAGACGTGTCTATAGGTTGAGCGAAGCCATTGATGTTCTCTAGCACCCAAACCAGATTCTGTAGCACGGGTTCTGATTTACTGTAAGTGAATGTGAAGTCTGTATGGCTGTGAAAAACCATACACAGAGACAACTTCATTTTACCATCACAGCCTGTGACAATACCATAGAGATGGAGTCTCATTTCAATAGGATGCTAATTCTCAAGTTATACGATAGTACTTAAAGCAGGAAACTTTTCAGACAGTTTAGATGCACAATTTGCCATAAAACTGCTCATGCTCCTACTGCAATTTTGCATATAAATTGGAAAATTGCATTTACAAATAAGCAATTGAGTAAACAGCAGAAAGAAGCGAAGATGCTAATTGTCCTTATTATCTCCAAAGCAATATAACATTATTGTCATTAACGTAAAAATTATTTTTACTAAGTGTATGTGACTTCAGTGTAGGGCAAATGTTTGTGAGTAGCAGATGATCTACAAGTAGAACATATATACCAACATATATGCCTCATCTAACTGTCATATATCTCTGATCAGATTAATTCCACTGACTAAATAAGATTAATCTCTCCACAAAGCACACAGCTGTCCTTCAACATGTATCCTACACTATTCTCTTGAAATTCTGCAAATTAAAAATGTACATTTCTACAACTGCAGGGAGAACTTTTATAATACTTTCCCAAATACAATACCTTCAACACTAGCTGTTCAGCAAGAAAAAGAGAGCGCAAAAATTTTCCAAATTCCAAGAAGATTAGTTTAATCACATCCTAACCTTTGAGGCAAAGAATTTTGACAATGATATGAAATACTTAAGGTGTATTTCAAAGACAGTATTTTTGAGCAACAGAGAATAACTCTAAAGGCCTGCTCCATAACGCTATTTAATAAAAAAGCCAACTGCAGCACAGATGTGAGCATAAACATGATCCTGGCAGTAGGAGCAGTCATTGGGGAATCTCTTGAGTGTAGCAGAAACTGTAATGGAGTTATATCTTTAAGACACAGTGCTAGGCACCTTTCTTTGGCTTCACCAGAGGAAACAGTTCAAAACTAACTCTGGTGGCACTCGCAAACACATCATGTGCCTAAAAGGAACAATTTTACAAATATCCAGTGGGCAACTGACCATAAAGGCTGCAACAGTTCAGTATAAACCATAGACTTACCTGCCACAGATGCAAGTGTAGGAAGTGTGGCGCATGCCACCTCGAGCATAGCAGTAGTGCTGGAACAGGCTGCAAAGAAAGGCAGGCAGTAATTAATAATATATTCAAAACCACCACAAGACAGGGAGAAAAGCAAGTCTTGCTTGAGTACAGCTGTGTTGGTGCAAATCCCCAGCTCCCTGATGAGGCTCTCTGCCCATTTCTGCTCAGCTGAGCACTCAAATCCACCCACATCCACAGCTCAGCAGTCCTGCAGTGTCACGCAATTTCCACAATGCCCATTAAGCAACTCTGCAGCAGAGAAGAGGGGCTCAAGTGCAGCTCGGTAACTTCAAATGGCAAATTGCTTTCCTTAACAACCCAACACAGAAAGGCAAATTATTGTTGGAAAAAGGTAGTTCATCTGACCACAGAACAAACAGGATGGTAACAGTTAAATGCTGAAGCTGGCCAAACTCTCCAAAGTGGAGTTGACAAAACCACTTCTTGCTGCTTTTCAGGCACACAGTCACATCCATGATCCTGATTTTCAACCCTGCTGCCTTCAGTCTATGGTGTGTAGATTCAGCAAAACTGAAGTCCAACCAACACTTCACAGGGAAGGAGCTTGCCAGACAGGGCAAAGCTCTTCTTCAAAATAATTGCAGCAGAAGCTCTCTCATTTTTATCACCCCACTGATACCCTGTGCTGAAAGCTGAACTAAATATCCCTATGTATGTGTGAAGCCTGAATTGCATCCGACTGTGCTGTACACCCTTGTCTCCAGACAAGCCAGCAGAGCTCTCCCATTACGTCAAGCCAGGCACCTTCTGCTAGTGTCACAGTCCATGCTGGAATGGATGGTCTCATGTTTTCTTGTCTGTAGCACAACAGACACAGAGAAAACATAAGACTATTCAATTTCAGATCATGGTACCTAAATACCTCTATGATCTTCCACTGCCCAAACATGGAAAAAAATTAACACAGACTCAATCCCAACAGCAAGATGATAATGTGATAACATTAAGCTGAGTCCTCAACAACCTATAAAGAACATTACAACACAATATTGTTTGCTTTTGTGCACATGAAGGACAGGGAAGGGAAGGAAGAGCAGCCCCATGCTCTCCAACAGTACTCCTCTCGCACTGCTGTCCTGCTGGAGGAGCTGTTTGGCCTTAAAAGCATTAAAACATTTTCATCTTCACTGTCAAAGTCCCCTTCACATGAGGGCAGATGTGCCCAAAGCACAATTAATATAGGATTAGGTGCTTTAAGAGCTAAGCACATATCATGGATCCTTTCATTCTTTTTGAAATATGCTCTAATTACAATCCAATTCCCTTTAATACAGAATGAATTTCAAAAACTCATTTGTTGTAATACTGAAATCATTTCATTAACACAGAGTGATAACGGTGCTATTCAAAGAATAGAGATGTTGTGATTTTGTCCTTCTGCAGCAGCAATCCACAGAACACAATTCAAATTCTTTGACGGATATTAAAGACATTACATGTTTGTAAATCCAAACCATATTTTAAAATTATGCAAAATGACAGTATTTAAAGAGAGGCAAAACAAAACATACAAATTAATCACACAAGGAAAAAGAAAAGCCTACATTTAGAGGCTTAGTAGGGAGACCCAGTTTACAAGATCCCTTTTCTGTTCAGAATGCTGTGGTTTTACAAGGTAGAAGTAGTAATTTTGTATTGCCCCAGAAAACCGTAGTGATAGGTCAAATGATAGAGAAACTAAGGAGAAACTCTGACATGGTGAGAGCACAGCAGAGATATCACTAAATTGACCTAATAAAAATTTATCACCTAAACTGTCATTTGCTCTGATGCAAACATTTTTTCACCAAATGGACATTTCATATGGAAACCAAGTTACGGATCTGCTCTTCCCTAGCACGCTTGCAGGCAAGGTTTACTCTGTAAGACATGACACTATGCACAAACATTTTGCACAATAACATATTATGTTATATATGTATAGTTACATTTTAGGAAGCAACTTTTAGTGTATTTTATAGACCCTTCACCTTAAATGATTGAATAAACTATCTCCTCTAGACAGCAACTTTCAGTAACCTTCTAAAGAGCTTTAAAAATGAAATAATGAAGGTTGTAAACATCCTTCCATCATCAGTGATGCAGGGATAGCAGGGTTTATTTTACCGTATGACAACTGATCACATATTCATGGTTGCAATTTATATGAAACTGTGCAGCCGAGTAATAGTATTCACCTTTTGCAGTACTCCCTGATTAGCAGTAAAAAGTGGTAAATAAATAAAGACATGCTTCATATAATCCAGCTGTTGCCTGAACTTTGCTTCTGTTTTCTAAAAAATGAACCTGATTGTTTCATCAAACATTATGGACTTTCTTTTAAGAGTAAGTAAGAAGTGGTTGTTTATGTGACTGAGCTGAAGATAGTACACCTTTGCCAGGTAATGAGTTTTCTGGTAGTAAAACTACTCACATCACTTTTTTTGAATTTACTTTTTCAGGCTATGACTCATTAGAAACACGTTCATGTAGTTGGAAAAATCCATTTCTGTCAGAGACAGCCAACATCCTTGTACAACATGTCTTAGATAAGTGAAAGATTGCATATCCCTTTAATGGCAAATGCTGGCTTTTCAAAGCTGAAAAATGTATATCTAGAATTAGAGGAGCTGCCAGTACTTTGTAGCTAAAATCCTGGTTCTGCTGAAGTTAATACAGACTCTGCCACTAGACGTCTTCTCACCAGGATTTCACTGCCTACACACTGCAAGTATCTTTATCCAAAAGTGCAATACAAAAGTATGAAGTCTGAAACAGTTGGATAGAATATCATTTAATCTGGCACTCCACATATATTGCAAATACTGCATCTTGAACTTTGCCTGGTCTTTTTGATTGGAAGATATGTGTGTTTAGGCAGTTTTATATTGGTGCTGGATGCTTTGCCGTGAACTTTTAATGCAACCAACACAGATACAAACGTTAAGCAACTCATTATCTTCTTCTTTCATGGGTTTCAAAGCCTCCTGTCATGTTTTACACAATATCTCCCTGGAGGGTGTATGTATTACTTATCATGCACGTACTACGTTGGTGGTGTACACAGATCAGCCATTGGTGTATTTGCATGTCAGATGTTACCTTTTAAATGCATGCCGCTTTGAGCTGGCATGGGTTTTTCATTGCTTTTGAAACAACTTTTTTTTTTTTTTTTTTAAAATGTAGAGGTACATCCTAGGTTTGGTGCTTTTTCTTTTTGCCAGAAAACATCAACTTCTTTAACTAATTGACAATATGTAGAGATTGAAGGTAGTTTTAAAAACCTCACTGTTTTTTCCATTAACTTAAAAAAGAGCAAGTATTACTGCCATCAACTCAAGTAAATCTGATGTAAGTGCACTTGCCCCCACCCTTGCAAATTTGCTGAGGCACAAGATAGCATTAGCCCCGCCATTCTGCTGAGTCTTGACTACCTTATTGACTATACTGACTTGAGAGAAGAAAACTCCACCTTCAGAAATAATGGGTTCTTCTTCATTAGAAATAACAGAAAAAGTATATACTTGCTATATTTGAGATCATATGGAGTATTGCATACATCCAAACAGAACTCCAGAATGCTTAAAACGCCTCAACGTCAAAACAGCCAAAAAAGCCATTGAAGTAAAACCTTCTATGGATAGCCTTTCTGACAAATTATAAGAACCACTCTGACAACGATGCTTGTGTCTTATGATCATGTTTGGTCCAGTTTCTACTGCTATCTAATGCACACTGACAATTACAATCAGATCTGTGCTAGGAATGTCAATTGAATCAAATAAAGTAGTTTAATGTCAACAGTTTTCCTCACTTAAGTGGATTTACAGAATAAGGGCACTTAAAGCAAGAGGGATAGAAACTATCCGTAATTACATCCCTCACACTTCTTGCTTATTTTCAGATCTTCCTCATCACTAGAATAACATATCCATACACACTCAGCAGAGTGTGATTTTTATTTCCCAAAAGAAGTAAACAAGTAATCTCTAATTTGAATTCTTGTCATCAGCTCTTCTTGAGTTATAACAAATATTTATAAGAAAACCACATTTTGTATTTCTCAGCTATTCACTCCTGAAACCAAGACACTTCTAGATCAAAAAGGTTTGATTTCTGAATAAAAATCCAATTGAGTATTTTGGCCTGTATCTTACAAGACAGGTAAAAACTGTAATTAGAGAAAACGCAGTAAGTATGAAGAAAAGAAAGATAGAGAAGGAACAAAAAGTGGCAAAAAAGACTATTACAAACTTAAGCCAAGTTTCTATAACATAGCCCAATCCATTCCTCAGGGGTATCTTCTGATGGTCCCTCTGTTCCAGTCCCACATTCCTAGTAACTACAGTGAAGCACTGCAGAACGAGGCGTGCACATCACTTTGGGATGGAGGAACAATTACTCATTCCAAGGTTTCCGATGAAGGAGAACCAAAACCACTGAATAACCCTGTTCATTACTCCCAGGTACTGGAGGCACATCAAGAACACCTGCTGGATACTGGTAGTTCAGGAACCAGAGTTTTAGATTGTGTATCAGAGAGATCTGCTGTCAGAAATGCAACTGCCTTGTGAAGCATACAACGTACAGAAGAGTCAAGGCCACTCATGGGTTAGTATCTCATTAAGGTGTGCATACTGAAAATATATTTATCTACAAAATTTTTCATACTGGATCACTCACTGGTTTGAGGATGTTTCAGATCCACAATAATTTCTTCAGTGCACCTTTGAGAAAGTTGCCTCCTAATAAAAAGAAACCTTTACACACTTCAAAAATAGCATTCTTTGAACACAGCCTTTGAGACTTGCATTGAAATGCAAGCAGGTAGTTTTGAACTATAAATTGGAAACCACAGCAGCTTAAGGGAGTTCTGTACAGAACTTGGAGGATTTTCTGTAGTTTTTTGGCTTTTTTTATGAGTACAGTTGGAAGACATAGGTGAGTATCTATTAGTTATCTGTGCACCGAATTACTTTTGAATTACAACTAGAACATGCCCTTATGCTTTTGTACTGTGTAAATATCAAGCGTAGCCATGAGACAAGCTAAAACCCAAAGCTTTTTTAAAGAATTCACAAAAGGCCGAATTTTCCAACGCTCATCTCTCTATTTATGCCTGGACTGAAAGTCACCATTTTGGTCATTTAGACACATAAATATCTTCACATGAGAAAGCTATAAAGCCCAAATAACACAAAACTGTTAAGCCACAGTATATATAATTTGTCCATGATATCTGAAGTATACTTAACATCATACTAGGCTGGAATAACCGTGCACTGAGGAGAGAACAGGAGGCATCAGTAACAACCCATCAGTGGATATACAAGCAAGGTGAGCAGTGCTTCCTCTAAACCCACCCTAGACACTGTGAGGTTCTTAAATACAGAGCATTTTTCTTTGTTAACCAATTTACTTTGGTAATGTCATTCATTTTCCATGGCCAACTAGATGCTTTAAGGCTTAGTTTATCTAATCCTATTTTCATTTAGTTCACAACACAACATTGCAGCATTGCAAAACACGTCTAAGGTTGTTTTAATACCAAAGTCAGTACTTCATTGCGAAAGAGTAAAGAAGGGGAGTGGAGAAGAGTAGGAGAAATAATCCAGTTTGCTATTAATGAACAAATGGTTGAATGAACAAACTCGCACCAGAACAAGAAAATTAGCACTATGAGCAGATGAGCAAAGGTTTCTTCTACACCTCAGAAACAGCATCATTAAAGATTTATGAAAGCAATGTTATTATTTCAGTGGTCTACATGACTGGAAATTGTTTAGAACAGAACTTACTGCTCCATGAACAACAGGAAACAGAACTACTTCTATGCATTGACTTCTTAAACCCAAGTGTTCACGCTACTTCGAATGAAAATTTTTGAGATTCAAACCACTGGCTGGGTTATTTTGCATGCTTATGGAGTAGAGCTGCTGGAGCTTACTATCAACCAGAAATACTGAAGGTAGCTATACTTTGAAGCACCTCTATTTAAAATTGTCCTAATTTGTATCATGCACAAGCAGAAGTAATGTGTTATTTTTTTAAAAATGTTGATCCTTCTGAACTCCAACATCTAGATTCTTTTCTCATTTTGGTGTGTTTTCTTTAACTAAGTTATTTTTATTTATATGCAGCAAACACTAGATAATAGTACGTCCTTAGAAGAGAAAAATGTTATCTGAGCTCAGCAGGGATAGAACTGTAACTTTAGCAAGCAGGTATGACACACGAAACTGGCAGCATATTAAGGTAGCTACAGTGCAGAACATCTATTATGAAATAAGGAAAAGCTGTGTAGAAGCAGCATAGAAGTGAGTAGTCTCACCTTTGTAATCAAAAATTCAGGTTGGTATTTCTAAATGTGCTACTTCCCTTTACTAAAATGCATGACAAGCCAGAGCTCAGGGCTGGAACAAAGGGTAAGATTACCCCAAAATGCAGATATATTTTAAGAATACAAAATGACACAGATCAGAAGGAGTGCCATTCCTTCAGGAAACAAAGCCCACAAAGGCAAAGCCATTTCACCAGCCATTAATGCTACCTGGAAACCAGAGACACATTAAACAGAAAGTCCATAAATAATACAAAAACTCGGCACTGTCACATATGTCATATATGATTTGCAATGATTGAAAGTAATTGATAATCTCAGTTCAAGAACAGAGAGTTTAGGTGAGGGGCAATTAGCATTTTAATTGCATAATTGGGAATTATAAATTACCTGTCTTATGTAAAGAATAACTGAAGAGATCATATGACATTAGCTGATATTTCATCTTGTTGGCTAAACTACACGGTGGATTTAGGGAATCTGGAATTGCATTTTCCTCACACACACACATACATACATTTTCTTTTTGTTTTTTTTTAATTTCATGGCTGTCCTTTTATTACCACAGTTAACTATTCCACATGAGGCAAGGTTTCCCCCATCATTTTGCAAACCTAAAATTTTTGAGTAATTTTTGGGACAGAGAACTTAAAAACAACATGACTCTGTGATACCGCAGTAGTTTAAGAATGTCTGTGGAATTATCTCCCCTTCTCCCTCCCAAACAGATTGATATAAGTTTCTTCTAACAGCTCTGTTTGAGTTTAAATCCTTTTTTTCTTCCCCAGTATGAGGAAAGGGCAAGAGTTTTAACACATGCAGTTTTAAAGAAGTGCATATACCCACTTTCACTTGATTTGTCTTTCATCTAGTTCTACGCTGGTGCAACATTTTTCTACGTCACTCTGAAAATTCATCAACATACGCATTTTCACAGAAGTTCTGCTAGCCCATTTCATTACCAAAGTTCTAATGCAAACAATGGTTATGTAAGTCTGTATCCTCATACTCAGCTGCTGCTTTTCCAGAAGCTTGGCAAGACAACTGAACAGGTAACCTGGAGACAGAAGAGTTGCCAGAGTGCTCTGTAAATACACTTTTTCAATAACTCAATCTTTAAATTAACACTCAAGAAGCCTGTTAAGAAAGTCTTCAAGTATGGTTGTCAAATTATTATTTTCCTGAACCTCTTTTAACTCTACTCGGAAAATTCACCTATCATTTGTCAGAATTGTTTGATTCAACTGCATAAAAACTGATTGACTTATGGATTCAAACATTACATCTATTAAACTATTGAAATCCTTACAGTTACTGTTTCACAGCAATTAAGCTGATTAAGATATTCATAGTACAAACCTGCAAAGATTTTGATGTTAATTCTGACAAACTTGCAAGTCAAGGTCTACCACACTTTCTGGGTTTTTTGTATGCAGCAGCTCAGCCGGCAGTAAGTGTGTGTGCTCTGTCAGCAGACAAACATGCCTCTTCCAGAGCTGCCAAGTCTGCCAAGGGGCTGTTACAGAGAATACAAATTAAGGTTTACCCAAAGGATTGCATCAGAGCTCCAGTGAGTCAAAGAACTACCATGAACTAACTCACAGAAAAAGCATAAATAGTACAGAAAAAGCATAAATAGTACAAGAGATTGCCATCACTGAGATTCCAGCTATGATTAGACCATTGCAAGTAATGAAACTGAATAGATTTGAGTAACCATCCCTGCAGCTGACAGAGGTAACGGACCCTGTGTGAAATTCTGGAGTCTACTGCAACAGCAAGTGAAACAGTCTTCAGCTGCCCTCCAGCTGGGTGGTTCAGTACTGGCATCAAGAAGAACACAGCCGTAGAGCATGCGTTTCAAGGTGGGAAATTGTCCTTCTTCTACACTGTGGTAACATCACCTTCTGTGTGTTGCTTCATGCTCCTGCCTGCCTGTCAGTCTGGAACTCCCCATCTGTTGTATTTAGGTAGCTAACACCGCAGCGGGATCTCCTCGTGCACAGCTTCTGTACAGCAACGTGGAAGTTATAAAACTTGAATCCAGGATTTATATTCATCCATTTTCTACAGCAGAAGGATTTTAAAATGAGTTTTCAATCTTCACCAAATACATAAATGGAAAACAGATCCCACTGCCGCACTACAAAGCAACAATCATTAAGAAGGGTCTCTTTTATTTCTTCACCAATTCTAAATTTCACTTGGAGTCATGTCCATTAGTAACAAGGCAGAACTAAGTTCTGCACTAGTCTAAATTTCATACTTAATCTAATATTATGGAAAGAGATGGCATGAATTTTTCTTGGACTCATTGCTTCATTTCCAGCTCTAATAATTCCAGATCTCAACTGGCATATTTTAAATTAAATTTTTTGTAGTTTAAACCTATTTATCAACAGCTAATTAATGAGGTCTAAATCCTTTGATGACAGAATGATTAAACTGCATTTTAACTAATCCATCTTTAATTAAAATGCTGCCAGCAAACCATTTCTGGATGTGTAAAAAGGACACATTTATAGAAGCTCACTCTTTAACTATGCATTATGTAAAGCCAATAATTAGAAGAACTCATGATTTCAATTATATTTTAATTACTGTTACATATAAAACATGCTTTAATAGATGTAATGCAATACATTTTCTTTCTTTACAACCCACTAATCATTCCTATTGGGGTGACAACCAAATAAAAGGAAGTTTAATATGTGCGCTAGTACAGGAATCTTGTTTTAGCTTTGAGCCAATTCTCTCTCCATTTCTTCTTTGCAACAGAAAGGTACTTAATTACCTCCAAACCTAAAACACAAACGAATCCCTATAAATCCCTGTTAAAACTCTAAAAGGAGATTAGTGGTAACTGACCATAATAAAGAGAAATGTTTTATCCTTATTATTGCACTTGTATGTCTTTGAGTTTCTTCAACTCAAAGCACCCGCTAGTTAATGAAAAAATATAAGGGGACATCTGTACCGATTTTCGTACTTCTTTCCTTTACAATTTTGGGAAACAACACGAGCCAAGAGATGCTTTAGTTATTGCAGGAGCCATCAATTTTCATTTATTTAGGATATCCCTTTGCCTCTGTCTGGGAAGGGAGAGTGGTAGATGAACATAATGTGATGACTGCAGCCAACTCCCCATTATTTGCATTAATAGGAGGCTGAGACTTATAAATATGAAAGTGATGCAAGCTTAACTGTTCTTTACTATGGCTAAGTCAGTTTTTAATGCAAACATGGAACAAATTATTTCTTTCTGAATCACAGAGAGTACAGATAGCTGGTCAGGAACACTCAGTATCCTGTAGGAATTCAACCTTTAAAACTGCATGTTATTACAATAGGTATTTTTTGCTGAGGCAACCTAAAATTTGATAAATTAGTTATTAAACATGTTTCTAAACTCTGCATGTTCCAAGTAGTTGTGTAACACAGAATATTCAGTCTTGCGGTTTCGCTGCTTTCAGCGATCTGAATCTAGCATGAGGAAACTAATAAGCTTATGGCAGAAGCCTACTTAATTTACCCATTACATTGTACTTTACAAATATTCAAAAAGGGGTATTATATTATTTCTACTGACTCAGATATGTTAAATTTAATTTTCATAAGCTGATTTCTACTGTTTGAATAGATTAATGAAATTGCTGATATTTTGGTTTATTCCAAGTTTTCTCTAAAAAATATTTAGCATTTAACAATCTCTGATAGTAAGATGCTTTCACATCACAGGCGCCTATGAAGTGACTGAACATACAGACATTGAAATATCTGCACAAGACTTAAGCTACTGCATAGTTTGATTTATATAAATCCTTTCCTCTCATTCTCCTTTTTGTCTATTCCTGCTTATAGAGCAAACTCTTAGGGGCAGGGAATGTATTTCACCACTTTATAAAGTGCACTGCCCATTTATATTCTGATTAAATAACAACAGCTTATTATGAAGATAATATGAACTGTATCTCCTCAAGAGCGAGACAGCATATCTGGAAAGGTCATTTTGAATATTTAGGTATTCATACTTAACAGATGTCAAGAATAAATGCTGATGTGGCAACGTGCTTTATCAAGGTTTATCAAGAACACTCCTTACTTTTTAAAAGATTACACTAGATCTACCTTGGAAAAAACAAAAAAAAGCAACCCTCTTAAATTTATTATATATGGCATCCAATTGCTGTTCCACCATGTCAGGAGTCTTGTGGTGCCAACACAAGTGACAAGCAGACAAATGAGACTGTACTTCCTCACATCACCTGTCCTCCCAACCAGGTTATTGTTTTTACTGTCTCTTATGTGTCTCCCAGTATGAGGTCAAGGACAAACATGCTTAAGGACTGCACATACAGTAACATTAAATAAGAAGAAATATTCAAGAACAAGAAGTGCTGGGGAAGGAGAGTAGTAAGACCAGTACCAGAAATAACAAATCAGATATATATGGATGAAAGCAACAGCTTGTCTTACTTGCAATTTAATTTCCTGATGTATTTGAATGCTAACTATAGTAACTACTTTTGTTTTAAGATGGCACTTTGGCCAGTAAGTGCTATGATTTCCTTCTCTGTCTACAGAGACTTTCTACTGAGGCAAGGACACAGCACGCAGATGCGAGCTGCCTACTTGCTTTCACGCTGAGCGAGTCTAGTACACCAGAGTAATGCAGGAAGGGAGAGGTGACTAATATTTTCTCAGGGGGATACTTTTTTGGAGGAGCTCATGCCAGACAATTTTACTTCCCAGAAGGCAGAACTCTGCAACCGTGCCTGGATCTCCAATACGCTTTCTGGAGTAATGCAGTGCATTGCTGCTTCCCTAGCAGAGAACATGCAACTAAATATTGAAAACCTGGTTAAGTATTTCAGAATAATCTAGTTAACTCCAGAACACTATCCAAACTTTTCTTAAAATTGCATTTTCCAGCCCCCAGCAGCCTACAGTAAGATGGTGTGTTTGGCTGGGTCTGCTCCCAGATATTGCATCGCCAAAAGAAAAGAAAAGTTTTCCTGGCCTGTGCAGATAAATGACGGATCAGAGATGTCCTTCTCTAATCTTTTTGACCATGTTTCAAGGGTCCTGGTCATATAAAATGAGCGAATAGCTGCCCAGAGGACAACACCATTTACCACAAATTACTTCTTTATGGAAGAATCAATTTTATAGTCTCCTGAATTTCAAACACTTGCCTCTTCAATTCAGTGAAATTACTCTTTTGAGAGCCAAGCCTGAGATAGATGACTCCAAGGTTCGACTCTTGGGGCTATGAACTATCTGTTATAAAAATTGAGGGAGGACTTATAAGTCTTTGAAAAAGATTCCAAGTAAAGAAAACATGTATCAACACTTTAACATTATATGGCTAGAAGTGTCCAGATTAATTTGTTGAGTCTCCAACAATCTTCTGTCCCAACAGACCAGAAAGCTAAATTCAAGTCAATCAGAACTAGAAAGCGTTTTCAAGAGACAGAAGAGGCTGTCCTGGAAACTCCAACATGCATGTTTTTCTGCTCAAGCAGGGAGAATTTTGCAAAGCTGAACTCATGAGAATAAAGTTTTAAAAACATATTAACTGATTTCAACTCCTAAGAAGACAATATGCAACTTTCAAAACAAATACCATTGCAAGACATGGGGAACAAAATCAAATACGTTCAGCAGAGACGATTCCAACAGCTCTCAAGGTCTTGCAGTCTCAAAAAGAAATCCATAACACTGATCACGGTTCCCTTAGTCCACGCTGCAGAGTACGAATCATCATTCAGGTGAAAGCGAAGGGAAAGTACACCCTCAACAGAACTTTCAACAATTCAAGCTGTCACGCGAGGCTTGACAAATCCACTTGCCTGCTCATAAGTGACACACAGAAAATTGCCCAGCTCTGTGTTCATCAGTTTCTGCAGATCTACTGCTTTTATTAGAAAGAATTAAAACCATAAGGATTAGAAAGATGACATCAACCAACTATAAATGAGCCTAACATTTCACTGCATGCCTAAAACTCTGAGGAAGTTTCAGTTACTCCACTCCTGGCATTGCAGAACCTTCACTAGCAGCAAGTAAAACAAGAATTCTAGTAGTTGGCCAACAGTAGAATTTTCAGATCTGTTAAAAAAATATGAAAGAAAAAGTTTTGTCCCGATGCTGCACATATACTTAGGGCTTGAAACTGCTCATGTCAAGATGTCAAACTGCATAGCAAAGCCACATCTGCCAGGAGGTACAGTCATGCTCCCGTACCAAAATGGCATCATCTGTTCTCTCTGTATAGAAGATTTGTTACCCACCAACCATGGCTCCTTCTCCCTAAAGGAAGATGAAGGCACACAGGAAAACAGGGCAACATGCAGAGGGCAGTACTTGCAGGACAACAGCTCCCGGACTAACCCCACAAGGTCTGCAGTGCTTCCTGCTGATGTAGGTGAACAAGCTATCCCATCCCCAAAGACAGTGGAAAAATATCTACATAGTCACACTGCCTTAAAGCATGCCCCAGGGTTTAATGCCACATCCAAGGAGCAGCGGGTTCATCTGTAAAATTCTCAACATTTATTTCTTGTCTTGCAAATCTCTGCAACAGGGACGTGAGCGGCTCCAACAGACAGTCCAGGATGCCTATAAGCCATTGGCCCCAACTCTGCCAGGAATATAAGAAGTGTTTTAAATACTTCTTGATTCAGCTGGCAGTTACCTTTTCGCTAGTATATTATACCTTTCATCTCCCTCTGGAGGTGCCTACACACAGAAGAGGCAAACCTCTTTCACTGGATTCAGTAAACTTAGGAGATATAAACAAAAATAGGGGCTTTATTTGCCATTCCTCAGTGACAAAACAAGTATCAGATGAGATCAGTGCCGAAACCCCATAAGCAGGTTATAGGAGCAGCCACTCTTACCATCAGATTTGACAGGTCTCCACAAACACTAAGCAAAAAGCCCTGGCTCATGCACCGAGCACTGGACAGAGGACCAAGACCGGGGGGATGTCAGAAAACCAGGACACATTGTTGAAGACCATGGCGCATCAGGGAGCAGTGAAGGCTGCTGAATTCTCTGAATTCAGGGTAAAGTTGAGGAAATATTGACCACTGGTTTGCTCAGACACATGTGGTTTTTACACTTAACTTGCCTAAGTCCTTAGTTAGAAAAGTCTTTGCCAAAAAAGCTGGTTTTCCATTTTAAAAGTGCTGATTTTGTAAACAGGTAGAATTCACCATTTCCCTTGTTTATGGTTTGTATCTTACCTAGGTACCTCAGTTTCTATTCGAGTTTGTCTGGCTTCACCATACAGCTACTAAACACATGGGGGATTTTTGTTTAAGTGCCCAAGTAGCCCCCAACAGTACCTGTACACTCGTTAAAGGAATGCTTATATTTACCAAAATGACTATTCTCAGTGTATAGGCACTCTCATTTCTCAAGGAAAAAGTGTTCTGTGCCATCACTTTCAAAATGGAGCTGACATAGAAGACATTAGCAGTGACTTTCTACACAGACATTAGACACAGAAATACTACAGAGAGAGATTTAAAAAACATTACCTTGGACTAGATTCATTCCCCCTGAGGTAATTAAGCCTTTGTTCTGATGTATATATAAAAATCTCATTAGCTGTTTCTGAGAGAGTTTCACTACACAGAGGACATGTTCAGTTGTTTGCAAACTCTCATGTCTAAATTATTTCCAGATCACAAGTCCAGTATTCTCTAGCTTTCATCTACATTCTTTCTTCTTAAACTTATGACCTCTCTCTTGTCTATATTAAAAAATTTTAGATTAATAAGCTCAGCTGATCAAATGATCCAGATCTTACTGCTCAACCTTCCCATCATTTTGATGACCTACTAACTCTCAAAGGTCTACATCTATATGATTTATTGGGATCTCGAAATTACTTCTAGAAGTCAAATACCATCAGATTTAATATCAACTCCTTTGTAACCCCACTTGTGAAAAAAGAACAAGCATTAGAAGATGACTCGTTCCTGACAACTCCTTCTGTCAGTTAGCCAGGTTTTAATCCATTTAATGTGTACCTTATTAATATTGTATACAACTAATCAGAATGTTGTGGGATAATAAGTCAAATGCATTACTGAAGGCTAAGTGTATTACAGCCATGGTGTTAACTTTATCAACTAAATGTAATGTAATTTAAAAAATTAAATCCAGGTTTCTTTAATAAGATGTCCTTCATAAAACCACATTAACTCAAATTAATTAAATACTTGTCCTCCATTACTGGAGCCTTGTATCAGCACTGTCATAGTTGCCAAATAGGCTTCCCTCATCAGGAATTGAAGCCGGTACCTCCCATAACCCCAGTCTGCACCTACTGGTTGTTCCCTTTCCCCCTGCCCCAAGGGTAAATCAGAACGAGATGACCTGCTAAAACTCAAACCACTTTTTAGGTCTTCTATATTGCATACATATATTGGTATTAAAATAGTTACGAAACAGCAACAGCAAAGAAAGAAAATTCATTTTCTCATGAAACGACTGTGCACAGTTTTTCACTTTTAATATTACATGCAGTGGAGAAGAAATGGAAGTGTTAAATGAGGTCTGTCTACATCATAGATTAATTTAATAAAGTTAATAATGAAATGTTTTTTATATTTGTCATGGTTTAACCCCAGCCGGCAACTAAGCATCACACAGCCACTTGCTCACTTCCCACCCTTCCCAGTGGGATGGGGGAGAGAATCGGGGAAAAAAAAAAAGTAAAACTCATGGGTTGAGATAAAGACAGTTTAGTAGGGCAGAAAAGGAAGGGAAAATAATAATAATAATAATAAAGCATACAAAACAAGTGATGCACAATACAATCGCTCACCACCCACCAAATGGTGCCCAGCCAATCCCCAAGCCGTGGTGCCCCCCGGCCGACTCCCCCCAGTTTATATACTGGGCAGGACATAACATGGTATGGAATACCCCTTTGGCTCATTTGGGTCAGCTGTCCTTGCTGTGTCCTCTCCCAGTTTCTTGTGCACTCCCAACCTCCGCTGGCAGGACAGTATGAAAAGCTGAAAAGTCCTTTACTTGGTATGAACACTGCTTAGCAACAACTAAAATATCGGTGTGTTATCAACATTATTCTCACCCTAAATCCAAAACACAGCACTATAGCAGCTACTAAGAAGAAAATTAACTTTATTCCACCCAAAACCAGGACAATATTCAAGAACATAAATGTGATATATTAAAGCAATTGGTAGCTAAAAAGCTAATTTTAATTATTCACTTTTCAAGTATATTTTAAACTGTATTTTTTAAAGGACTACTTATTTAACTACAGATGTCAGTTGGGTGGTAACTCCACCAAACGAATGACTTGTCCCCTTCATTCTTGAGTTTGGTTACTTTTAGTTGTCCCCAAGTATTCAGCAGAAACCAGTTATATCAATAAAAAAATGTCAATTTTGATCTGCCTCATGAGATGCAACAGCTCCAGATAGATTTTCAGTCAAAAGACAGGGTGACTAGAACAGCTATTATTAACAGCCATTAGACAGAGTGGCAGGACCAGAAGACAGCTCCCCAGATTTAGGCTGGATTAAGTGGATACTGTACACAGACAGACCTTCAAGCACTGTAAATAACTTCAAAACCCTACATTGTGGTTGAACTCTCTCTGCTGTCAGAATTGGTTAGGTCACATCACATAAGATGTTTTACAGCAAAGTGACAAGCACTTTGCTAAACGGCAAACTGTGTATGGCTTATCATAATAAATTAAAATTACTTAATACAGGTACTTGAGCAAAGGTCTACAAGAACAAGTGAGGTACAGGAGATTGTTTGACATAGAACTAATCAGAAAATCACTACAGGAAAGCAGAAAATACATCAGCTTTGCTAGACATATCACTGGCTTTTAAATAACATATTCTGCTTCTCCCCTGTGCTATCAAATCATGCTTTGGTTTTATGTCATCTGTACTTAAAATGGACTAGTCAAATAGAAATAGTTTTTAATTGGGCAGATGCCCAAGTTTCATGACAGATAAAGCATTGGGGTAAATACCCAGTTTTCATGAGCCAAAGACAGGACTTCAGTATTATTCATATTAAGAAAGGAATCAAAGCAAACCTTTGCAACTAAGATGTTACACAACAGTTCCTGATTTTAAGACGACGCATAGTGATCATGATAGCATTTAACCTTTTGTTTCATTTTGTTTCTGACATGTTTGCCACCATCCATCTCCCCCCACCCCACAAACAAAATCCCATAAAATATAGAGCAATATAAAACTGAAAAGGACTCTCAACTGCAATAAACTTAACCCAAAACAGCTATTGGAGAAGGGCTCAAGTGATCACAGAAATGCTGCCATTTCTTCTTTATTATTAGTATGTTCAAAGTCTCCCTTATTGCTCTCTGAAGCTCCAGGTTTGTATTCTGCAGCACTGCAACATTCGTAATAGAACAAACAATGGAAGAATTACTTTTACTCAAATATTTCATGCTTTTATGCTAATTACCTCTATGAACTTCAAGAGAGACCACTCTATGCAGCTGCAGTCAACGGTTTCTTTAGCGTGGTACTAGCGAAGAGGACTAGTGTGCAAGCAGATTGCACAAACTTCTGCCATTCCTTTTCAACTGGAGCATCTCTTTATGCCCCTCCTGGATTATTAGTAATGCTTTTAAATCAAGAGTAGCTGAGAAGATACAAGGCCATTTTAGAAAGCATCTAAATATCTTGGAAATTTAAGCCTGCATCCCCAAAATACTAAAGCACTGATTCATACTCTATCCAAAAAAGATACAGTTGCCTTTAAAAATCCAGCCTTTACAAGCTTAAATTCTACTGAAAAGGCACTATGGAAGTGGGACTAAAGCACTTTTCAAAATTGAAACCAAGGTCTTTCCTTACATTAGCTGCAGCTCCTTTGATAATCTAAGCTGAAAGGAATCCAATACATTTTTTGCTCTCTAGCCTTACTTTTAATTCCCTGTTAGCTTGGATAACAAAAACAGATTAATCCATTTCACTTGCAGCTTCTTGTGCACCAGGTGAGCTCGCCAGCCACCAACACAGCCCGAGCCTGCCTTTGGGAAAGCACAGCTCCTCCAGGCTTCTTCAGGCAAGTGAATTATTTCTACCAGTCTTCATTAAAAGAAAATGGGAAAGGAGAGGCTTAAGGATAACATTTAACAATTGTGGTGACTCTGTGGAAAGAACATGGATTTTTAATTTCTCTTTTCAAATTTCTAATAATTGAAAACAGACACCTTTGTTAAAATGCACACAATATGGAAATAAACTGCAGTTCTCCAAACTATTTTGTTTACTTTCTTACAAAATAAGCAATGCAATAAAAGCTCTTCAAATTGCTACAAGTCATCTTTTCCAAGCGTACAATCATTCAGATTTTCATCTTGATCACAGTTAGTCAAAACAAGGCCAAGATGTACAAAGCTCACCCGCAGCTAAAAAAGTGGCATTTTTTCTTTGTACTACTATTTTTATAATACATTTTATCATGTTTCTCTTCAGTGAGTTTTCTGCATAGTCTTGCAAAACTGCTTTACAAATACTCCCAAGCTTTTGGGGGAGAATAAAAAAAGTTTACCTATTTATTCCAGCTGCTTTCAGTACTCGCAGCAATTACCACACTAGGGTGAACTGCAATTTAGAGACTACTCAGACTCATGTTCCTACTCCATCATTTACCAGCAGTTTAATTTTGTTCTCCTTATATTCACTAACTGTGTTAAGAATCTTTAAAAACAAGTCTACCGCTCTTTAATTAGTCATTTCCTGAGTTGTATTCTGCTTTTATTTCACCTCTTAATGACTAACAACAGCAACAAAACCTTGTAATAAAAGCAAATCTGATTAGCTTAACAGAAATCTGGAATTCAACCTTAATATACTGAACAAGCATAACTGGAAGCTATATATTGCATTTGAAAGGGAAGTGGGCCTTACGGGTGGCTTTTGGGGCACATTTGAGTATTATCACAGAGGAATGAGAGACCCAGCTGAGGTTGGCCATTTGCTGTTATAGGTACCGTACGGAGAATTGGGGCTTCTGCTCTGTCTCCACAGAGAAGAGAAATAATGAAAGGAAAAGCAAAAGGTGGTCAAAGAGACTTGTTTAGCATCTCCTGGCAGAGCTCAGTACAGAAACACAATTTTAACTTCTGGACCAAGCCTTAGCCCCTGGATACTCTGATCCTTGTCCCAGCTGGTTGAGTTGGCGGTGTCTCAGCTGGCAGCTTTCTTGACTTCTGTTATTAGATGAGCATTTACTATAATTCTGGTTTTCTGTTCTGTTCTCGTATGACAACTGTTGTGCAAGGCAAGTTCATCTACCCCCATTAATGAACTACCTGTACTAACAGTATTAAAAAACCCGAATATTTTCATACCACAGGATGTATAGGGGCAAAAGCCTTCATAAGGCTACATGTTGTCAC
Organism: Harpia harpyja; assembly: GCF_026419915.1. Classification (NCBI taxonomy): domain Eukaryota; kingdom Metazoa; phylum Chordata; class Aves; order Accipitriformes; family Accipitridae; genus Harpia; species Harpia harpyja. The sequence goes on along the minus strand of NC_068948.1, from coordinate 11,842,143 downwards.
ACTGGCACTTAGTGATGCTTTGATGCACTCACACCCAGACAACAGCAATCTTTAGCCTCAGAGAAAAATCATACATTTAGGCCAATATGTAATTCATTTACTAAGGATTCTCATGTGCAATAAATCCTTAAATAGGGAATACCACTGGACTTCACAGAAAATCAATCTGATACAGTCTCCTAACTGGAAAAAGATAAAGTATACAATATTCTATGAACAACCTATTTTTATTCAGAATAAAGATAATTATATAAGCCATATACAGCTTCTGAATTTGCTATCTACAACTACCAAACTATTACCTCTCTTTGAATCTTCTTTGAATAAAAAGGAGGAATAAACAAACAAAAAAAGCAAACAAATAACATCTTACCAACCTGATGAAATCCTAGTGGCTTCTCACACTCTCAAAAGTCCCTTTGCTTCCCATTTCCCACTCTCCTTTCCTAAAAACCCTCTTAACACGAGGAATCTGGTTTTGTTTTTACAACTTCTTGATATACTCTACATTGAACTTTTCCAATAACAGCAAGTTCACGTAAAATTTGTCTGTGTAGATTCTTTGTTGGCTAAAGATCATGTCTATATTTTCTTGTACTTGCTATTCGGTTTAGTAGCCTTATAAGCATTCCTCTTCCCTAATCCCTTTGGACTTCTGTATCTTTCAACAAAGTCTCCTCGTAATCCTGCACTCCGACTTAGAGCAGCATTTGCTTTCTCTAATCACTCTGAAAATCAAGACCTTTGAATGCAATTATAGATACGGGGTTTTATATAGCCTAGACTTCTATGACAAGAGATCAGAACTACAAACCAAATCCCCACTAAATCTTTGTGTGCTGCTGAGGCATTTTCCTGCAATATACCGTTCCCACTTGTATTTACTTATACTGAAATCTGGGGTGTGCGACTTGGTTCTTCTCATTTCAGTGGTCCTCACCACTGTGCTGCAAGAAAAAACCCAGTGTTCACAGGCCGTATACGGCACACAAACGTTTTTTGCAGACTATAGACACACATAACAAACCCTCAGGCAGGAGTGAAGTATTGTGGCAATGGCCAGATTGACTGGTGTTTTCCTTCTGACCTCTGCAGATACGGATGTTTAAGAGTTGTTTAACAGTCCTGCCAGCCTCCTGCATGTAGATTGGGGAGATAAATGCGGACTAACAGGTCTTGCCAAGAAAAATTTGGCGAAGTTCATGTGTCTCTCCCCAAAACTGTGCTGTAGGATTGGGATGGCAAGAATCTTCAGAAGCTGCTAACAACCCCCCAGGGCACTGCCATTCCAATGGCCTTTCAAGAGAGATGTGTTTCATACCTGTAACGACAACTTCCGAAGCTGCTAAAGCCTCTAAGACATTGTGCTCCATCAGGGCTTATTTAAAGCAATTTTAAGTATTAGAGAGAGAGAGAGGTGTGTGTATGCGCATACATCCCCTATAAACTGAAATACATACAAATAACATTTTAAACATACATAGAACCTGGCTAGAGTACTTGAACTTCATCCTTCTTTCACCTACACAGCCTGTTTCATCATATCACACCTTTCAGACTTTCCATGTCAGTGTTTCTAATAATTTCACCACTGATGAAAATGCATTCTGGAGGCTAACTAGCGCTATTTAAAAAATAACAGTATTCCTTTTGGTCTCTTTCCACCCAACCCTCATTAACAAAGGTTTTGACAGCCCATGTATCTGCGGAAAGCCCTCCTGAATGTTTCTGCAGTTTGCAATATTAACAGAGCAAGCTCTGTGCCAAGTACCCAGATCTTGAAAGCACTCCTGATAACTTCATTTGTTTCAGAATTTAACCATTCAAAAATCACTGTTTTTCAGCTCTTACATTCTCCCTGCAGTAACAGATTGTCATTACTTTATGCTTTTAGAAAGACAAAATGTTGAATGAGAACAAATAAAAGATCAGGCTGATAACAAGCAAAATTCTGAGCTCAGGTATTTTTAATTTCTACTCTAATCTCAATTTTTTTTCAGCTTCTCTACTTCATAATTTTTTTAGCAAACTCCTTTCACAGTTATTTTCTGAACTATCCTCTTTCAGGTTCATTATTGTCTATTATAATCTGTCCCCAACATTTCAATGAAACATATATCCCATGTATCCTAAATAGTGGGACAGATACTGTGAGGCAACTTTCCTTGTTTTAGTACATTGCATGTGGCTGAAGAGAGACTAAAAAAGATTGAAAAGGTACAAGTGAAGAGGGAGGGAAGGAGGAAGAAATAAAGATACTTGCAGACTTGCTCTCTGGTGCAATTTAAATAGCAAAAAGGGAAAGAAAGTAAAAATAAAATAAAAAAGAATAAATACCAGTTATTAGGCTAGTTCTTGTGAAATAGCATGTCTCCATAGACATTTCAGAAATGGCTGCCAGCCAACTATTTTTAAGCAATTTCAGAGAAACAAGATATGAAAATGGGGATGTTAAAAATGAAGATGGAAATTTGAACTGATGTCTAATGCCATTATAAGTCTGGAAAGCAAGTGAAGCTAGTTTCAGCCATGATTCTTCACCGATACATGTGTATGGGAGCCTCACCAGAGCTCTGCTCTCTGCTTCAAACTCCATGTCAGCAATTGGAAATGCAATCGTGGTTGGCACAGAATTTCCATGTTATTTTTTCTATACATCCCATTCAGACAAAAAAGCAGCATGTAGCATGCACGTAAAAAGCTATCTTTTGAATTTTGAGCAACGTACATTCAGTCCAGTGTGCAATATGATTTAACATGTATTTTTAGAGGAATATCTTGCAAGACAACACTCTGAAGTATTTGTTCAATGAAATGTCATTCCTATCAACAGTCCCATTCTTTGGACAGTCACGTCAGACCATTCTTTCACAGCAAGAGATAGCATGAGAGTTTCAAGGCCAACATTTTTTGCTGAATCTTTTGCATAAGATCAAGTCTGTATTGGAAGAAAATACAGCTTCCCCCCCCCCCCCCATTCCTAACTGCTTTCTCTTTTTTATTATTCCTTAAAAACATTCCTCAGCACAGATTGCAAGCTTATGTTGTTCACACTCAGACCAGCATTACCATGCAGGGTTTATAAGTATATCTCAGAGAGGCACACTTCTAGGGAGTTTAACAGATACTTCGTTATAACAATACAAATCAGCAAGACTAGTGGCTTTAAAAAAGTATTCTTGTTAGCAGTATGCTGTGTGAACATTACTTTTATCAAAACTGTGTGCCAACTCACCCTACAAATAAATTGCAACCTCATAAAATTGTCAAAATTGTATCCCTTAGGAACAACAAAAGTTTGATTCACATGCACTTTCTGCATTGTAAAATATTTCATATTTTGTTTCTCCTATGTAAAGCGTAATAGGCTACATAATTTGATTTATACTTTGGGGATCCAGTACATCTATTAACTATGTAAAAGACAGCACACCAAATATTTCACAGTTTATGCTCCAAGTTTCAAATATTCCTGACACTGAAATAATGAATGGGTGCAGGCAAGAAAGCATTGGGGGAAAAAACCAAACACCCAACAACAAAAAAGAATTGTCTGCTGACTGTTGGCAGCCTAAATCATTATAGAGTAAAGCAGGAGCCAGACTGGGGAAACATTGAAGAGCTGAGAGACCAAAAAAAAATTAGCTTCCTAATGCTAGTATTGGGGTGGGGAAACATTTTCATTCATGTCTATACCATCATTTACACCGAAATTAATATTCCTATATGAACTGAAAAAAATTATTTTATTATGAATAAAACATAATGGATTAATTTGAAATATGAAGAGGAAATAACTCTAGATAGATTGTTACTATGAATGAAAACCTTACCTCAGTTCACAAATTACTAATTTTGGAAATGAAGATCATATATGCAAGTTAGTAGCCACTGTTCAAAAAGATCCCGCACAAATCCTTGTTAAAAGTCACGTCAGGAGAGTCTGGCACATGAACTAAAACTCTCTGACACCATGTGCACATTAATATAGGCACAATGACATTGACAGCACTCTGTGCACTCAAGAGTTAAACTTGTACTTTTGAACAATTCTTTCCATTTTTCAGATTATGAAAACATAAGTTTTCTGGATTTTAATAGTAAATAAATTGTTCCAAGTAGTGGAAACAACTGCTATAATACACATATTAAAACTTTAAGATCAGAAAGATCAGCTCTTCATTATGTCCAAGTTTTACTAATGTATCAAAAAAAGCCTGTGCATGTGAACAGGTCCCCAAACAATAGTATTGCCCCTCTGGGTATAAAAATGACAAACTACATCCACAGTTGCAGTACACCCAAACTCTGTAACAGATTAGATTTAAAAATGAGCAATGTACCGAGGCAGCTATTAGTCTTTCAACTCAAGTGTCAACTTCAAAGAAATTAACGACCGAGCGGTCTCAACCAAATGGTGTCTTGACAATTACAAACTGCATTTCTAAATCCAAATTCCAGTGCAATATTCCTGAGTAAGTTTTCTGAACTGTAGTGATTTACTTGAGTAAAAAACATAGTGCCACATGTGGTTCTGCAATATTCTGCAAGCTATCACATCCACTTCACCATCCAATTCTTTAATGAAAGACACATAGTGGAGATGAAAGAAAGGAGATCAGAGCAGGAATTTGATATACAAGAGCTGAAAGTTACATCACACGTGCAGTCCTTGTCAAATTGCTCCAACTACACCCATCTACACATAATCTATAGCTAAGATGAAACTGAATATTCTCCAAGAACCAGCATGATGTGAACCATATCTCAGTTCCAATCTACAAAGGAATTGACCAATACTTGAGATTTTTGCACACTATCATCTACTTTCAGCACACACTCTTGGAATGAGAGAAGACAAGTTAAGTAGACAGTAACAACTAATTGTATGGCCCTTCCCTTTCCCTTAGAGGTTTATTTTCTCTCTTCAAAGCTTTACAGATTGATTGTAAAGCCATGCTGTAAATCAAAAGAAAGCCACTACTCATTACCTAGTTAGAATTTCTTGGGCTCTTACTGTGAAGCTATTTCTCTGCTGTTTGATCTCAAGGCCACCGGCAATGTCTACAAGCGCACTACCTATCATGGCAGCTGATATGCATTTTTTCCCAAACCCCTTTTCAGCAGCTTGATGAATTTCCACCTGCTTCCAGTTCTAAAGAGAACCACCAAGATAAACGATTCATGGATTCAAAATACTTGTTCAGGTTGGAAAAAAAAGACAAATATATGTAAAACCAGCTAGGAGTGACTCAGAGTTAAAGAAAATCAAGTGTATGGTCTACTGGTGTAGACCAACATGCCCAGCTGTGATTGCCTATGCTCCATCTGAAAAATAAAGGAAGTAATGCTCCCCCCCCCCAAATGAAGATTTAAAACTACTGTTACCCCTGTAAAAGTTATCTCCCAGCAAGGAAAAATACATAAAAAGACACATGCTTCCTGCTCATCCCTATCAGCTTCTAAATTTCTTCCTGATGTATGAAAGATGGCATGGAAAGTTCTATTTTCTGGGGGTTTTTTCCTCTCTGAAATACCAGGAAAGATCAAGACTCTTCTTTCCAGTGTTGCTGGAGGGCACTGCTCAAACAATCCACTCTCCTTTTCCAGTCCTTCAGCAGGTAACAGCACTCAGTCCTTCACTCAGGTTCTTTCTAGATAAAAGCAAATACTTTAAGCCAGGTTTTCACCTGTGCCTCTTGTTTTAGTACAAACAGTGCACACAGCTATGAACAGCAGGTCCCCGCCAGCAAGCGAGCCCACTGCTGCACAAGCCCTAGCAGCTGGGGCTAGGGCTGGGCAGCAGCAGCCCTGGTTGGATGCAAGAGAAGGTACCTGTAGGAGTTTGGGCGTATCTCTGGGGTATGGGGACTTGTGCTGTGAGGGACACTGGATGCTCGCAGAGGACTAGCAAGCAGGTGTGGAAGCAGTGAAGGAAGATGAATGGCACCTGGTAATGACCTGGCATTTATTTGGAGTGACAATGGTGACGGCTGCGATTTGCCACAATTTGTAGCCATAAGTTGGAAGCCTGAAGCCCCACACCCCATTCAGGTGTTGAGAATCAATGCAAGGCCACCAGCAGACTGTCAAGATGAACTTGGTGCAGAGCGCTGGCTGGCATGGAGGAGCAGGACCCCATAATTGAACTGGTCCCAACAGCACCCTATGGGCTCTCCACTCAGCCCCACTGGCCACGGCCAAGCAAGCTGGCACAGTACAAACCTGTAATACACAACCTTTGGTCTCACACATTCAAAAGTAAAATACTTTAAGAGTCTCTACCTACACATACTTACACTCATTGATTTTTCCAAGCTGTCTTTAAAGAATCAAAGCAGTGGCAAAGGGCATAACCCTACCCTTCCTTGCTGCGACACCTCACTGAAGAAGAGGGGAAAGTGGAGCAAGATAAAATGTATAGGCTGAACCTTGAAGGAATGAAGACACCTGGCAAACAGCAAAGTAATTTAGCTAAAAAAAAAACACATAGGGATCGTGCCCGCAGGTGTAGGTACAGCAAGGGTGCCTGTAGAGAAGCAGTACATTTTGTGTAAAGCAAGTAGGATAATGTGCAGGAGGTTACAGAGCTCCATGTAAGATCTGGCCATCTCACCTGAGCTCCATAACATGGTACAAAATCTCAGGGCAGTGCATTTCCCCATAATATTCTGGAATACACTCTTCTGTATTTGTCACAATATTTTGGAATGAAGTTTTGAACTGATGAATAGGCCTCACAAAATCTTTTAAAATTAGTTCTTCATACAATTACACACGTTAAGCATAACTGAACCAAAACCTAACATAACTTTCCTCTGAAAAAAATTTTCAAATTTCATTGGAAGTTCTACACAATAGTCAAATGATATCACTTGTGTCTGCCCACACAAATGAATCTGCATCCTTTAGCATGAGCCCAACAGAAGAAAAACTTACCCATTTTTACTTGCAAGGTTCTCTCTTCATTTCTCAAAAACAAAAGCTCTTCACTTAATGTTGTCTGAGACTATTTTGAGTATCATCAATATTTTAAATTTAGAAAAGTACCAAACAATGTGATAAATACAAATCACTAACAGGAAAAAAAAAAAAGTACAAATGAAGGTGACTCTTCCTGCCCTATGGTTGGTATATTTGGGACCGATTTGTCTTTATGCCTCACTGCAGTATTACAGTGAGTGAGAGGTGCTTCTGCCCATCTCAGACTTGAACTTGAGAGACAGGTAGCGTAACATCTCTCTTAGCATCTCACAACTACTTTCACTTTGCAAAAGCCTTTGAACACATGATGCAAGTTCTATCCATTTCATCACAGTTTTATCACAGTTAATGACCAAATTGTACTTAGCACCAAAGAAGATACATGAGAAAATAGATGGATGAGGGCAGGAAATCTGCTGCATTTGGATCTGCTGTTTAAAGTAATAGAAAAATAGAATTTTAACTTCAGCTAGGAATAATGCACATGCTTTGATTGATAAGACTTAAACAAACACACACCAGAATTAAGGAAGTGATAATGCACACGTTGCATCTCTTCAAAAGAAAGCAGATTCCCCTGAAGACAAGCATCAGCTCCTGCTACCCACTGCTTTCTGCAGACCGATGGCTGGAATATGAGCATACTGCTCTTGTTCACCAAAACATTTCACTCATGCATACTGAATATCAGATGCTAACCCGTGTTCCTAAGCAACACCACACTCACTCCACATTCTCCCCCCTCTGCCACCAGTAGACAAGAGGTTTTAATCATCAATTCACACTGCACCCAACATGCAAGAATCCCATCACGAGAGGCTTGGGCACAGCACTGCATTAAGCTGCATCAGGCAGCTTCAGCCCCTGCTTTGTCTTCACCAAGGCATGCAGACTATAACTAAAAGACAGCATTGTTACCTTTGAGTTGTTTATAAAGACAAGGTTTTTAAAAAAATCCTGGCTTAAACATAAAATGCTTGCAAATACAAGCTAAAAATTTATATTCTTGCCAGCAGGTATGGAAACATTCTTTTAGAGGTACTGAGGGTTAAACTTTTTTCTGACATTTATAATATTCAGTGCTGGAAAAAAATCTCTGCAAAGAATAATTGCTCCCACAGGGACCAATCCATGGGTCACAGTTTTTTGCACTTGACGGCAACAGAGCCTTGAATGAGATTTTCTATAAAACCTAGACTTAAGCTTGCAGCATAATCACAACGCTTGCCCTAGCTCTAGAAGCTGAACTAAAGCACCACTTCTACAGTGTAATTATTCCACATATGTTCCAAAAACCCATGGGGAAATTTTATTATTCAGAAGAATAAATAGGGTAAAAATAAATGGTTTTTAATTTTAGCCAATTTTTACACTCCTTATGAATTTTCATTTTTCTTATGCAAGTTTAAGTCCATGGGAGAGAGGATTTGCCTTGAAGAAATAATTAAACTTTCATCTTCAGTTATGCTTCTTAGCAAATACACAGCCACCCACATAGCACATAACACACAAGTGCTATTCAGTGACACAGAATGCCAACATAATCACCAATGCTTCATAATCTTCCTTTCAGTTTCAAATTGAATATTTGAAGTTTGAACTTCTGTTCAACAACACAGAGTAAGCAGAAGTGCAGTAAGGGCTTAGGCTAGGAGGAGGTTGGGTCCCAATATAGAGCTTAACTTGCCCTCAATACTTTTTTGAATACTTGAAACTATTCTTAGAGAATAATGCAGTAATTTGTCATACGGGATATGTAAACCTACTACCTTAAGCATAATAGAAGATTATAACACTCAATTTATGAACCAGTTTTAGTCAGCTGCACAAGTTGGAATTTTTCTGGGAATGGAAGCAGAGAAAGCAGGACTCCATCTGGTTCAGGAAGATGCAGGCACATTTTGTGACTAAGTCTACCCAGGACACCTTCTCCAATTCCTGGGAACATTTCAACACTCCTTTCTTAATGCAGGGGCCAAACAAATGACTACACAGGTGCTCGGTAGGCAGGTCACAAAATCTGCATGTCCCCAAGCTCATTCGCAAGCAAGCTGCACCCTGTTTACAGGGTCCCACTGATACATTCACTGGCCTCAAGCCACACACCATCTCTGCACGTGCTGCTCCTTTTTCCCCAGAGCTCAGACTGTTTTCCAGCACCTGAGCTGGCTGAAGAGAAGGGCAGAAAGACCAAACACCAACAGCTGAAATCAGAGGTTAATGCACACTGATGGGCTGAAATATAAGAACGGATTACTTTTCAATGCTTATTCTAAACTGCATTAGGGACCCAGAGAGCAGTAGTTTAGCAATCTTTCTAAAGATGCCAAATCTAGCTCCAAGGGCCTATCGTAGTTGGTAAAATCACTACATTGACCCCAAGTATGAAAATGAAGCACAAAGTAATACAGAAAACTACCAGAAGGAAGTGACAACTTCAAGTAACAGAGACCGCCTTGCCCCTCCTGCCCCAAATAACCAACAAGCTCACCTGACCCAAACAAATTCAAGACCCTCTAGGAAGGTCTTATGGACACAAGCCTCTCTGATCTGCAACAGCAACAGAAACAGCATTGGCCAGGACCTTCCTCAGTTAAATGGTTTCTTCTCATACAATACCGACTTCCTTCTCACAAAGACAGGACTTCTGATGAAAACCACGTAACTCCTCCCTCAACACAAACATCTCTGAAATCTCCCCAAACCTTGCAGGATTGGGCAGGCAACTCCTTGCCAGGCTGTTGCCCTTTCCAACCATAAAAACACATTAGTCACAGACATGTTGTTCTTCTCCTCCTTCAAACACACAATAAAGAAAAAAAAAATTGTCCTGGAGAGTTGACCCAATCTAATGTATTACACCCAGTGTCAAACCTTCCATTACAGAGCAAATCTAGAGATTAGACAGGCAAAAAGCTATTAATAAATCACATCTAACATCCTAAACTTTACACGGTCCAAACATTTACAACTTATAGGTACACCGTGCACCCAAACAACTTCACACAATTTTTACAAACTACCTGCTACCCAGAGACATAAGAATGCCTGCCCACCTCTGCCATTCAGTGCTGACCAAGAGGACGTAGCAGGTTCATTTTGAAATAAGAAAGCACAGAAAATCCAGTCCAATACTCCTGAAAGATACGACATCTTACAAGAGGATTGTATCAAGTGAGAAGTGATGGCAACTGTACTTTACACTAACGAATTAACTTGTGGAGCCTTCAAATATCACATATCTCATTGGTTCTTTTAAATACACAGGTTTCAGTAGATGAATCAGAAGACAGAGTCAGTTGTCAGCAAATCTCTTCATATCCCTCACTTCCCGAGACTACCTCAAGGCTCAATTTGATCTACTCAGGAAGAGCTGTTGAAAGCAAAATTCAAGTAACCCAGAAATAATGTTGGGTTTTGAGGAGTTCCCAACAGGGGCAAATTCCTTTTAGCAGAAACATCACCTCTACCGTCTAATATGATTCAGGTTTCTCCCCAGTCCTAAGTTTCACTTAGAGTTCATTTTTCATCACTTCTGCCTCGCAACTCAACTCTATTCTGCCCTGCTACGTGACTCAACCGTAGTTACACATGCAGTCTTCAGTGCTGCTCGGACAGCAGAAATGCAGCATAGTTAGGCATAAAGACTTCAGCGCTAAGCAAACTCCAGTACTCTTGCATCTCTCACTACAGGCAACCACCTGCAGCTTTGTCCTATGCTGCCTTCATTACTTCCCATACATATATTTTTTCAATTATTGTTTGTAATCTCAGACCTTAATAAGCATCAAGTGACCTAAGCCTACCATCTATCTCTGAACAACACTTAAAACCTCACGACCATATAGGTCAAAAAAATTACAACATTTGAGAACGACACAACATTCTGCAAATGAGACCAAGCTCATCTGCATGGAGAACCAAACTAAAAAGACTATCACATATCATCCTGTAATTATAATCCTGACCTTGTGTTTTTCGATACTGCTGATAATGGGTACGCTAAAAAAAGCTACCACCTGTCAAAACAGTACACAGTTCTGCACAAGTCTTCCCCTAGAGAGATGATGCAACAACAGAAAACCAAACAAAAAACAACCAAACAAAAGAACCAGCAGGATAGATGTTAGAAATGCTGCTTAATAAGCTGGAAGGTGGCACTTGCACACTATGGTGATGAGGATGCTCTAAGAACCAATTTGGAAAGGAATTTATGCAGGTGGCATGCCAGCGGCAGGGAACAGAATCTGCTCATTTTCTTTTCATCTGTGTAAAATGGTTTTGATTTTCAGAAGGTCAGTGTGCGACATCATGTTATTAATGGACAGTCTTGGTATTCCACCTATTTCCTTCAAGTTGGGCCTCTAGTCTCTGAGCATGATCACATAGCAATTCTGGTTATCAAAAGATGAAGGCCAACAAACACAAAATTCTCATCTGTCTGCTTTGACAGTAATTAGCAAAAATTATTGAACTAAAGCTCACAATGCAGATAAAGCCCCACATATGGTAGAATCTTTACTTTTGACTTGTCTGAACAAGCATGAACAAAATCCACAACAAATAATAATCACTTCAGCCTGCTGTCTTTTACAATGAGTTCCATTTCACATATCTCCAATCTTAGCTTGCCATTAGCAATGCTAATTAGTTCACTATCTCAATGCCACACTAGATTCAGTAAAAACTGAGATCATTGCTAATTTGAGAAGAAATGTTGTTCTCTCCTTAATATAAATGATAGTAACAGTCACTCTACAAAACACCCACAGAAATTAATATTGCTTGTGATTTTCAATCAGATTCAAAATTTAAATAAAAATTGTGACTACCTTTTGATTTCCAAAAAGATAATAAAAGGGTAATTACAAATTATCACAGCACTAACTAGATTAACAACCCTGTGAGGACATATAATGACACAGCATTTAAAGTGGGGTTATATCTCGCTACACAAGCAAGCCCAGTTCTATACGCACACACGTTGCATATACATCCTTCCACAGCTCTCTTTCTGAAGGGAACCATTTTCTAATACCAGCATGGTAATTGCTCTTTGGTATCTGTGGGCTGATAGAGGGTTTTATTTTAAAGCTCTCACACAGTCTGATTCCACAATTTTTTGTAGAGATAAAACCCAATTATGTGGAACTTCAATCACAAGTCACAAAAGAGACCTGTGCAATTAAACAGCACTCTTCTACACAAAGAGCTAATTAAAGTGACAACAGGAGGTGAACCAAGTTGTCCTCTACTGAAAGTGAGAACATACGAGCTTGCCACAGGACGTCCTGCAAAGGGAAAAGGCTGAGGGGTTACTGGGCATATACTGGAACTGTTCTGTTCCCTCCCACAGTTAATGGAGTCCACCACCAACCACCACAAGCACACAGACCAGCAGTTCGGGCAAATCGGGTCTCAGAGGCTCCAGTGCCCCCACACTCCCCTCCGCAGCAGGTTTCTGCCCCCTCTGTGTTTCTCCTCTCAGCTGGGGAGAGGAGGAGAGCAGGGCGACTGGAAATGGGTACACATTTGCCAGGGCTGGGGCAGCTGGAACCTCTCAAAGTGGATTTACTACAGAGAAGCACTTGTCCTAAAGCAGATGAGGTGCTGAGACAGAAGGTCTCCATGTTCAGGAGGTAATCCTCACTCCCACTTCTGCTGAGTTGAGTGTGTGTACATATGCATTTGTGCCTCTGTGGGTCACAGAAGAGGAACAATGCTTGGGGGGTTTCTAAACCAATTTTTAAATTCAGATTTATTTTAAGACTATTTACAACCTTAATTCAGTTGGATTAGGAAATCAGCAGAGACAGCCTAATTTAAAACATCAAAGAACCAGCTGTACCTGAGGGAAGGTAGGCAGAAGGGGAAGGCTGCAGGAAGGGTCTCTCTGAATCCAGTTGCTCTTCCCAGCAAAGATACTATATCTGACTTCCCTCTGGGCACTGGACACCTGAGATTCAGTGGCTCACTAAACCTAAGCAATTAGCAGCTACCTAAAATGTGCTGTCAGAGCTGCACTAAGCTGCTTACCTGGCCCTGGACCACTGTAGGTCATTTCATACCACCGTTTTTAGGAAGCTCTGGGTGACCCCGAGCTGCTGTCTCCCACCAGGTGCTCCCCTGGCAGGGGTGGAAAACCATCAGCCCACTGGCTCGGCTAGTCACTTCCCCACCAGCCCCAGTATGATCCCTGTTGAACAGAAGCTCCTGGGCTGCTATGCAGTACAGACATTTTGCTAATACCAGAAATTGCTGATGATCTATTTCTTCCTTCGACCCTTCTACTAGAACAAGATATAAAGGCAAATAAATAATAATGGGTACAGGATTGTCTTAGTACCAAAACACCGCCTGGACAGCAGGCAGACACATGCACCAGTCCTATCACACAGGCGTGCAGAAACAAAGGGAAAACAACTGGATTTTTTTTTTTTTTAAATGTGGGGAAAGGCCACCTTCCTCCTCTCTTTCAGATTTTTTCATGTATTTTAAAGTTTTAAATCCAGACTTTTGATAGCCATAACCTACATTTAAAAAGCCATCACCTCTAATTGTGAGGTAGCTTTGGGAAACAAGGCTGTCAAGCTATTTTCAGGCTACACAATGCTACCAACTGTTTTTAAAAAAAAAAAAAAAGAGAAAAACTAAAGGAAAAGAAAATCACATTTCAGTAACTGAGCAGACTGACGTGCTGCTTGAGATTAATGGAGTGTTGGTCTCTTGTTTAATAAAAATAAATCCTATACACAAATACCAGTGAGGGTCATGACACAATTCAACACCATTCCCATGTCAAAAAGCAACTGTGAAGAATTCACCTGTGTATTTTTGTCAGCTGCAACAGGCATTCTTGTTTACTATCCACACACACTTAGGCAAAGGACTTACAAAGGCTACGCTTGAGCTGAAATTCTAAATACAAAAACTGGATTGTGTAAAAAATAGAACTATTTTTAAAGATTATTTGCTGCAGAAGTCAGTGACTTTCTCAAGAACATTCAAAGAGCAAAATCTATAAGGACGTGGTAAGCGGCAAATCCTGATTAGCTAAAATAATCAGCATTTCACTAAAAGGAAATACCCAAAGGAAAAGAAAATTATTTTGGCTGTTTTCTCTTTTCTAGTGAAATAACATGTATGTTTTATTTTCATTTTGTTCCACTGGAGCAGAGGAGAGAGATAAATGAAAGATGAGAGCCATAATCCATGAGAGCACTCTCAGACTTCCACAGATAGTGAAATTTAACATTGACAGATATGACAGCAACTCATCTCAGTCTAAGTTCTGCTTTGGAATCAGGGACAGCACTAAAAAGAATAGGGATAAAGAACTCATATCAGCCTTGGCTGGTAAGAGAGGCAAGGTGCAATAATAGTCTGTAAGCATTATAAACCAAGAAGGAAAAACCTCTGTAGCCGCCTTCTTGCCATTTTATTCTTTAAATTGTTGCTATTACAGCAGAGTGGAGTTTAAGTTTAGTATTTACTTCAAAATCCCCACAATTATTTGTATGCTTGTACAGACCTAAAAGATCCACTGCACTATATACAGAGGGAACATCTCTACAGTTGGGCAACAAGCTCTTGACCTGGCTGGCACATGCTCTGAATAAACTCCAACTCCCCCCTCTACAACTGCGTCTGGAAAACCAGTGTCACACCCAGGAACCTCTCCAGCTGACTGGTGGTAACTGGCTGCTGCGAGATCGTATAGAACATATCTTGCCCTCCATCACTTGTACCAACCTTAGCACCAAAGCATTTAAAGCCGTAAGGAAACGCAGGCAAACCATACAGAGAGGAAAGCAGACACATGGAGATCAAGCGGCTTCCCCTAGGCAAGCCGATAATAAATCCAACAGTGCCTGAGCAGTGCCCAAGAGCTACAGGATCACGCATCCTCTGAGCAAGTATGGTCAGATTCTTCTTACTTTGCTGCTTTTACTGATGGAAACAACACACAAAGTACTGTTACCCACCTCTGACACCACGCAACACACTACCTGCCCTTTACACTAGCTAAGTGCTCCTTTGTTTTAGAAGAGCCCACTCTGCAGGATCAGGATCCAAGTTTTTGGATCCTAGGTACTGGAATCAGAGTTATTTGCATGGTAACACTAAGGTGCTCCTGTGTTCAGCAGTAGCTCAGGGTTCACAGACAGTCAAATAATCTAGGGAGATCTTGGACAGGGCAATGAGCGTTTAGGCCTGGCTTAGTGCTGCCCAGCATCATCAAGGCAATGATGACTATGTTATCATTTAATGAATTCAGGACTGTGCACACACTCCTATCACAGGGCCTGCAGTGCTATTAAGAACAGGATAAAAACTTACAAAAACGGGCAATGCATACAATAGCTACATGTCCAATACCCTTTATATAAAAAGTTGTTCTTCTGTTGCTACAGCATACACTTTCACATCATTCCCCAATCAAATCAACAATTCCAAGTAGCCATCCCGATCTTAAAATTGTTCTTTTCAATAAAAAAGGGAACAAAGGAGAAAATGCACAGAAGATTCAAAACTTCATTTGGTAAATACCAAGCAGATGAATAGGCAACACTCTAGAAATTGATAAACACTGATCTAGAGAGGTATCTCCAGTGCTTTAGAGCATCCTGAAGAGATGACTGTAGGTCCCAGTTAGTGCTTTCCGTGTGTATGTATCTATCTATATACACACAAAATATTTGTTTATATATACACACTTAAAACAACTTAGCTGAAATCACAGATTTTTTAAACATACTTCTCGAGCTGAAGAGATTTCTTTAACCATTTTGCTGTATTTTAACAATATATTCACTACAGAGCAGTTTTCTAATTAAAAGCCTTTAATTAAAAAGAAGATTAATTAAACATGAGATAAGCACAAATACTAAACAAACTACTTCAGAAAAAATCCAGAATCTGACCTACCAAAATTACTTTATATGCAATTACACATGCTGTGAATTACTGTTTGTAGATAATTGCCTTGGCTGTCTCCTTAAAGTTAACCGACCACATATTAAAGTTAAATAACATCAAACCAAAAAAAAGAAGTCAGGACTTGCAGTTAAATGTGTTGTTTTTTACGTACTTCAGCATTAATGCATTACTGGTTCAAAATCATTTACCGGTGGACCTTAATCATAAAGAATACTTCCAGCATATTTCTGAAACTAGCTTTCAACCTTCAAAATAAAAGATATTATCTTATCTAGAGATTTCTCCAGAATTTACTTAATTTGATTTAAATTACTTCTCAGAGAATAATCCCAATCCTAGAAATAGAACTAGCTTTATATATTGTTGACTCTTAGAAATATTTCCTAGATTATTTTAACATCTTCTTGTATGATACAGTAAAAGTAAAGATTCATTTTTTGTAGGAAGGCTGCTTAACCAAATGAACAAAGAAAAGGCAATGCTTAGGTCCTACATGTAGTAACGGAAAATTTTAATTGCTTTTGGGATCTCTGGCATTATTCTTCCTAGCAGACAGGGTCAGACCAGCTTTGCACCCAAAACCACACATGCTATACTCCACAATGTCAAAGAATGAAGTAAAGGAATATGAAAGGGGGTTTACTGGCCACATTTCAAGAGATATGTATATTAATTTCAGAAATTCACAATTTCACAGCCATCAGTGGGAACTGCAAATACACCTGGGGAAGAGGGTCACACAATTCAGAAAGCTTTTGCAAAGGAAGTAGAAGGCCTAGAAACAACAGAAAATGAAAAACTTCATTAACTTTTAACTGATCTTTTAAATACAAGTGTGAATACTTTTGATACATCTACACAGCCTAAGAATTTTGGTTCTCTGCACCCTACCAAAGCTGCCTAATGCAACCTATCTAGCCTGTTGACCAAAAAAAAAAAAAAAAAAAAAAGAGAGAGAGATTAAAAAACTCTATTTCATTGAAAATTGTCTATTTTTGGATGTTACCTATTTTTAGGTCTTCGAAAGTTCCCTTCTTAGACTACATTAATGGGTTTATCTGCATACAGAGTAGAGATTTCCTAGACTGTTTTCTAACTTCATTTATAAACATTTCAACTACACATTTCTTGCCAGAAAGATGTGGAAATGACAGGTTTACATTTTTAGGACCCTTTTCCCCTAAGCAATAAGGGAACAGAAACCAGAGCAGGGATGAATTCCATCAGCAACAGAAACTGAAGTTCTCCAAGGCAGACACTACAGAGGTAGTCTGCCAAGACCTCTTTCATTGTGAAATAACTTCAAACTCTTTCAAGAAGTGTAATCTATCAAGACATATGGAAGAATAGAAGGCAATTTTAAATAGGTTTAATAGACAGTTGCCTATTTTTTTTTTTTAATTGAAAGACACAAATAATCTTTTCAAAAGGTTGATGTGGATGGAAGAAGCTAGCCAGAGAAGAATGAAAGTCCTGAAGTGAAAATGCAATATACCTCATAGACTTAGAGAAGAGTGTATATATATGTATTTGTTGCATGACATTTAAAAGCACCTGAGATCAAACTCTGCTTTATGGAAATTTTTGATTACTATTTTTTTCCAGAGCCAAAATTTCACTATCCGCATGTACAGCATGGGCAGTGAGTAAAATGAACACAGACACAAGGTTCATTAATAAAGTTAACAGGGGAATGTATACAACGTTTTTTTTCCCCCCGTTACCTCACGTTATACGTAACTGCAATTTGAAGCAGTCAAATTACAGGCATGAGCCTATAGAGTCTGTAGAAATTTAAACTGCTTAAATGTAACAATAGTTTTTCCATGTTACATATGTTCTAAAGGCATCATTTGTTTTTTGAGCTACATTGACATCCTGATGACAAATATCGAGGCCACTTCATTTTCCCCTCACTGGGCGCCACATTAGCCTGCTTACCAACTTTTGAAAAATTACTGCCAAGAAACAACAGTAACTGAGATATTACTGCTATTTTCTATTTCTTCATTATGCAAATACTTTAAAAATTGAAAATACTGTACGCAAGCTAAAAATAAAGGGACTTGGTGATCAAAACCGTGCTTTGTAAGATAGGCTGCTGATGATCTAATGTAAATATTGATTTAAAACAGGAGGCAATGTTTTCCTTGTACCTAGACACATCACTACTGTATCAGTTAGGAGCAGCCAATCCTTCCTATATATGCCTGTACAGCATGTTTTCTTCAACATAAGAGATATATGCTGTATTCTTATTGACTTCTTAACAGCTGTAGTAACATCCATTACACTTGTGAGATGAGCTCCTTGTACAGGCTAAGTACAGGTAATGCTGACTTGTTATTGCAGGCAAAATGTAATTGAACACAGCCTTTTTTAAGGTTCTTAAACAGTCATACATGCAAGTCTTCTAAGCATAACAAGCATAAGGGCAATGTTTATCCATAAACACCATTTTATGGGATGGCTTCAAACAATAACAACAGCTATTTTGTAAAGCTTCTGTAAATTACTAAAACTCCAGAAAGAGAATTATGCTACACTAAACCATCCCCCCAAAATAATCAACCATCATCAAATGCACATTTGAAACTGATGAAGTACCACCTCAAAATAATAAAACAATGCTAACACCAGTCTACAAACAGCAATGAGCTCTCAGTCTCAACTGAATCAATGCTACTGCTTTGCCTCAGCTATTGCTTCTACCCCTACTACAGAGAGACTTTCTCCTTTTTATTACAATTACTGAAAGAACTCTTACCTCTCCATCTCGTATTCTTTGATACCTGCTTTTACTGCCTTCATTACCTGTAAGATACATATTAACATGGGACATTCATAGCAGAAGGGAATCTCATATTTATAAATTTATGACTTATGACTGAGTATCTCCAGAGGAACCTATATTACAAAAGTATCATCTGTACTTCATTTAAATTTACATCAGTAGATGCATTTTAAAACTACATTAGAAATCAAACTCATTTTAATCTTTATAAATGCCTACAGTCTCCAGCAATAAAGCCAGTTTAATTGCCAAACTACTATATTCTAGTGAAGTGCAGCTCATCAAAATACCAATGCTTAATTCTGAAAGCTCTGGTGAACTTGGCAGCAAGTCCTTTTGTTTTACTTTTATGAAACACTAGCAAAACAAAACTGTGAACTGGAATATACTACAATGGTAGATTGTCTTTCATATTTCACAGTCTGAATCAACAGAAAACTACTGGAGTTAACACTGGTTTACAACCCATAAGTCTGATTTTTGTTCTCAGATTTGCTGAGAATGTACACCAGTTTTATTCCTTTGCCTGGGTGTATTACAAAAGTTCTAGGCAGCTGCTTTATAGAGGAAATTCTCTCAGATGTGATAACATTATTCCAGGATGACGAAAGACCAAGGAGAATGAATGGAAATGACTATCCCTGGACTTTGCAATTTTACAATATTCACTTTAAAATATTTTTACACTTCACAGTTCAGAAATCTGAGAAGCAGAAGCAAAGACAACAGTTGAGTCAGTAAACTCATCAGCTGCTTTTACCTAAGCTCCCTCTGGTCATCGCTGAGAACTCATTGCATCTCTGCATACCTATATGGAGTACAGGATTGACACCCAAGTTAATCTTGTCATCAATACCAGTAGAGCAGTATGACTCCACTGGTACAGTGCTAGGTCCAACCTGAGTAGCCTTGCTGAAAGCCTGGATTTGTCTTTGCCACACTGCTATGTCAACAGAATAGCACTGTGAAGCACCGTACTGGGGGACATACCCATCTCTGAGGAGCAACCTAAGGAATCTTTGCACTATTCTCCACTGTGCATGGAAAGACTCCTTCAGTTTGTAAGGACCTGGAGAGAATAACCTGCTAGTTAAACTTTTCCGAGCTGCACATGCTGACATGGGCCAGAAGAATAATCTTCATCTCTTCTTTCTCCATCACTATACAGGCATTTGTGCATACAGGACAGATAGATTGCAAGCAGGTCACCTTCTGCTGAGGCTCCAGCTCTTACCCAAAACCACACTTCATTTTTCACACATCACAAATGCACCAGTGAGTTCAAGGACAATGCAAGGTATATTACTGGGCTGTAATAGGAGGGATATTATCCCCTTTTTTCTCTCCAGCCTTTCCATTATTTTATTACTAAGCAATTCAGCGTCGCTGGGAACATTTTCTGAGTACCAATGCTACACTAAGAGCAAAAATTATTAACAGTAAAGGATCCATTACCTCTTTATGAGCTTCACTGGAGATTTTATTGGTGTAGCGCAGAACTTCCAACTCCATGTCTGTCTTAATCACACGACTTAAAGAAAAGTAGAGCAGATATCAGGTTAGGTTGCAACTTCACAGCTTAAGAATACAAAATAAAAAAAACCTGAAAATAATATGCATCACCTATGGTAAAATTAGATCAAGTACACCTCACGAGCAAAGAGCTATTACAGTATTCATGAGAGCAAAGTTTTGTTAGCATTGATTCACTATTAGCTAAACAATCTCACAAAGGGAAGTCACAAGCATTTCAAACATCAGCCTGCATTATTTTAATACTAATAAACAAGTGGTCCAACCAACATTTTTTCAACTCATTCTACAATACATTAGGAACAAAAGAAACGTGTTTCTGCATTTGTCATGGCTCAAACACTACTTCAAACAGAACATTTCTACAAGCATACTTGATTTACTTTTTAAACACAATTTGAAACTAGTTTACATAAGGAAATTCCCAGAGCTCCAGAATTTCTATTCAGCACAATCCCAACTCCCACCTATTTGCAATACCTCAAAAGGTGGGGGCAGGGAGGGGTATGTGAGGAAATGCTATTTCTGTTTGCTATTAAAAAACCCAAAACATGAAATTCAGAAACAGCAGCAGCAGCAATTACAGCCATGATGTCCACTCTCTTTGACATGCTTCTGAAGGAAAAAAAAAAAAAAAGACAAACCAACCCCCCCAAAACCCCATCCTGCTCTTCATGCCTTAAGAGATACTGTATTTGTGTCTATTTATGAGCCTTGATACTTTGTTCTGAACTAATCTCAAAAATTTACCATTAAACTCTTATCTACTTACACTACTTTCTACCATGTATTTCAAATAAAAGCAGCTATTTAGTGTGACATGAACATGGAAGCAGAGATAGTTCCATACCTTCTATTAAAAATCACCCACTCCTTCCACTGCTACACATACTGATTTCCTAATATTTCTCATGCTCATCTCAAAGGCAGCCATGAAGTACATACATACTGTTTACAAAGAACAAAACTACATCTACTGAATTGCATGAAAATATTTAAATTGTGTTTTCCAGCTCCACTCCAGGGCTTGCAGCAGTTACAAAATACCATAACTGTTATATTTTGAAACTGCCACCAAGACACCCCTTTTTTATTATAACATGCTCCTACTCACACTGCTGTAGAAAACTATTTACTGTATATCTGCTCCAGTAGTTTGTTTTAATGAGTCCAGAAACAGGTTTCTCAGCCATCAGTGCCTCTGATGTGTGATAAGAGCATTTCCCACAGACAGCGACTGCATCGCTATGTGGCACAGCCACTCCCCTTCAAACACAACTTTTCTGGCAAGAGTAAAGGTACCTTTGTAAAAGCGCTGATATCAACCAAAACGCTCTTACAGAAACACAGTAGAGGGGAAACTATTGACATTCTTAGCCAGTTGGAATATGACACAAAATAACTATTATGCACATTGAGAATGAGAAGTACAAGGTTTTGGCTGGCATAGAGTTAATTTTCTTCCTAGTAGCTGGCATAGTGTTATGTCTTGGGATTCAGCAAGAAGGCTGGAGGGGCACAAGAAGCTGGGAGGGGACACAGCCAGGGCAGCTGACCCAAACTGGCCAAAGGGGTATTCCATACCATGTGACATATGTGCCCAGTATATAAACTGGGGCAGTTGGCCTGGGGGGATCGCTGCTCAGGAACTAACTGGGCATCAGTCGCTGGGTGGTGAGCAGTTGCATTGTGCTTCACTTGTATATTCCAATCCTTTTATTATTATTGTATTTTTTTTATTGTCATCATTATTAGTTTCTTCCTTTCTGTTCTATTAAACTGTTTTTATCTCAACCCACGAGTTTTACCTTTCTCCTTCCAATTCTCTCCCTCATCCCACTGGGTGGGGGGGAAGTGAGTGAGCGGCTGCATGGTGCTTAGCTGCTGGCTGGGGTTAAACTATGACAGGGGAACAGATTGACATTCTTAGTCAATTAGAATATGACACAAAATAATCATTATGCACATTGAGAATGAGAAGCACAAGGTTTTAAAATGCATGCCGAGGTGAAAAAATTACACTGGGATGGTATAATCTGCTCACCATGGGTGAAGAAACAAACTTTTGCTTCTGCCTTTCAGCCAAGACATAAAGAACAGTAGCTCAAATATATTCATGTTAGAATGAGGTACCAAAGGCTTATAGATTTTTTTTTTCTTTTTTTTTAATCCCGTTCTTTGGAAGACTGCATGTGCTAGCAGGATAATTTAATACTTGCTTGATGTGCCTTTATATTACTTTCAATATACAGTACATATCCCTGATCTGCAAGTGCCTAAAATATAGGTTGTTTCATAATTCAGTTGTCTAATCTCTTTATTGGGATCTGCTAGTAATACAAGTTAGTAACTGCTCAACGGCAAGTGCAAACAGTATTAGAACCTATTTTATTTGACGAGGTCATAAGGCTTCAGAGTCAAGGTATTTATTTTAGATCATAACTTCTCAGGTATCTTTTTGCATATACAAATTCATGCTCAGCCTCAGACAGACTTTTTATGCAATGCATCACCTTCATTTACACAAGGTCAAGCACCAAAACATTTAATGGAAAATGTTTAGTCATTCTGAGACCAACAAAACACACTACGCAACCGTTAGTAGGAAAGAGAGGAAGGATGTACAATTGTGCGGGGAAGACGATCAACTTCACCCTCCACTAGATACTAGATTCACTAGGCTCCTGTGTTGTCTGCAGTGGTACTGTTGATGGAGTTCCCACCAGCATATTTGGGTAGCAGAAGGGCATGTATTTCACCACCTTCTCACTGTTTTGATGGCATAAAAAGCAACACTCTCCTAAGCCAGGTTTAAAGCATTGCTAGTCAAGCACTGTGGTTAGCACTGTAAGGCAATCTTGTGGGTGATGAGTGGTCCACAGTTCTCATGATGTTTTCCCCCCACTTCCAAGATAACGCTAGGAGGAAAGTCCCACCTTTGCTCACAAACATGAACTTCAATTTTCTATTAAAGACAGCTCTTGGACCAGGTACACACTCTGCATACATTCATTAATATTTTAATGGGAACAAATCATTTCCAGGCTCCAGCTAATGCAATTGCAAAAATGTACAGATTCAGCATGTAATGCAGTTCTCAGATTAACAGGCAAGCCACTCAATGCAATCAAGTTAAAATAGAAGCACGAGTCTCCTACTGTCTTTGACCTATAACTTTTAATTCTTTTTTTTTCCCCTCCATTTTACCAGTGTAAAAACATTTCTTCTTCCTCACTCTCCTCTTTTACATGTATTTTGTGCTTTTATTTGCACTTGCCACATGAGCAGGTGGTCCTTTCATGTATGTCAGTCATCCAACAGAAGAGAGAAGCTTTAAATACAAATATCATTTCAGTCCTGAAATTAAGTTTGGGCATTTGAAGTGGCTGGATACCAAATTTCATGCACAACCTGTTTTCCATTAATCAAGTGGTCAAGCGCATACAGAATTTGAGGCAATTATGAGGCTGAAACTTGCATGACTCAACTACATTTTCCTAAACCAGTGCTTTCCTGCAAGATACACAAATGTTTGCCTCTCCATGTGCATTCACCATTCCTGATCATACCGCCAGTAGTTTTTGTTCCCAATTATCAACTCAGTGTTTATCAGCTGTCTTGTTTTGTGGTTTTTAGTACCTGCATGCAACCTTAAAGGCTGCTTTCTTACATGTGTGGAAAACATCTGGGTACATCCGCTTCTTGTCCTTCTGGAAACATTATGTTTACAGACCACCTAGTAAGTATAGACGCTGCCCATGTAGACAGACTCCACAGTCCTGCCTTGTCTTCACTCTTTTTCACCTCTGCTGTTACATTTCCACATTTTATTTATAGAAATTTCTCTACCATAGTTGATATACTTATGCTCTTCTGCAAGCTTTCGCATAAGAACTTGCTAACTGAATTAGCATCAAAGCCAGTAAACAGTAATGCACATATGCAAAGGAGAAGCATTACAGTACAATTCTGAAAGCTGCACGAACGCCAAACACGGGAGTTCATCTTGAAACAGTTCAAAAAGATGTTAAGAGGTTTACAACATAAATAAAAAAACCTCTGAAAAAACAAAAAGCATACGCCCAGCTTTTAAGACATTAACATACAGATCACTTTCCCCAAAGAAACAATTATAGCATTCCATCAAAGTAATGCAAAATACAAATATATGTAGTCTTCCACACATAACTATCAAATCCCATTTTCATAGAATCATAGAATCATTTAGGTTGGAAAAGACCTTCAAGATCATCGAGTCCAACCGTCAACCATGCCCACTAAACCATGTCCTGAAGTGCCTTGTCTATGTGCTTTTTGAATACCTCCAGGGATGGTGACTCAACCACTTCCCTGGGCAGCCTGTTCCAGTGCTTGACAACCCTCTCAGTAAAGAAATTTTTCCTAATATCCAATCTAAACCTCCCCTGGTGCAACTTGAGGCCGTTTCCTTTTGTTCTATTGCTTGTTACTGGGGTAAAGAGACTGACCCCCACCTCACTACAACCCCCTTTCAGGTAGTTGTAGAGAGCGATAAGGTCTCCCCTCAGCCTCCTCTTTTTCTAGACTGAACAACCCCAGCTCCCTCAGCCGCTCCTCATAAGACTTGTGCTCCAGGCCCTTCACCAGCTTCGTTGCCCTTCTCTGGACACGCTCCAGCACCTCAATGTCTTTCTTGTCACGAGGGGCCCAAAACCGAACACAGTACTCGAGGTGCGGCCTCACCAGTGCCGAGTACAGGGGAACAACCACCTCCCTGCTCCTGCTGGCCACGCTATTTCTGATACAGGCCAGGATGCCGTTGGCCTTCTTGGCCACCTGGGCACACTGCTGGCTCATGTTCAGCCGGCTGTCAACCAGCACGCCCAGGTCTTTCTCTGCCGGGCAGCTTTCCAGCCACTCTTCCCCAAGCCTGTAGCGTTGCATGGGGTTGTTGTGACCCAAGTGCATGACCTGGCACTTGGCCTTGTTGAACCTCATACAATTGGCCTCGGCCCATTGATCCAGCCTGTCCAGATCTCTCTGTAGAGCCTCCCTACCCTCAAGCAGATCAACCCTCCCGCCCAACTTGGTGTTGACTGCAAACTTACTGAGGGTGCACTCAATCCCCTTGTCCAGATCATTGATAAAGATATTAAACAGAACCAGCCCCAATACTGAGCCCTGGGGAACACCAATTGTGACCTGTCGACAACTGGATTTAACTCCATTCATCACAACCCTTTGGGCTCGTCCATCCAGCCAGTGCATTTTCATCAAGGTTACAGGAAAATACAGTATATACAGGCACAAAACAAGCCGTACATTGCTAAATGTTTATCTTATAGCACCACCACGATTATGGCAGACAGACATTGGTACACTAAAGTAACAAAAGGCCATTTTGCTAAGTGCTAGCATAGAAAAATTTCCTTCTGATTACTAGGGAGAGAATTTGGACAAGTTTGGAGTTCGTCTGCTATTAGATGACATTTTCTTTTCAAAACAGTGAAATTAATACTTAGGGTATGCATTCAGTATCAAATTTGAAATGGGAGCCCAGTAATTTTAAATGAAGTGTTTAAAAGTGTTTGGAAAAACATTCACTCAATGGGAAAAAAAAAAGTGAAAATATACTCTGCAAACTGCTGAAGTCCAGTGTAAGGTCAAATTCTTTTATGTTTTATCCTTAAGTTTCATAGCAAGTCAGAAAATGTTGAGATCTTGAAAAAGGATGAGTAAGCAAGGGAGGCAACAGATCTTTAATCACAAATGCTTTGCCCCTTGTCAGTATTGAACCATCTTCTCTGCATTTTATTAGAAGACTGTATAATACTAGAGTTGCCTTTTGTAGCTCACAGTTCTCCCTGGCTGGTTCAGGAAGCTCAGCCATTTCACCTCTTGCTGGCAGTTTTGACAGCATGGTATAGATTGGAGTTTTTCTGACAAGTATCATGTAAAACAGAGTAGTTCAGAGCTTGCTGAATTTGAAATGATATGCATCCATGCAAGCATTCGATTCAAATGAAGCAGTTTCCTACCCTAGAATATAATAAAAAAAAAAAAATTCATCTTCCTAAAGGAAAAATATTCTTAATTCTAAAAATATTCTTGCTTTCCAAAGAAAGTTTCTTGGGCAATTACTTGACATTCCAAGGAAATTTCTACTTTAGGAAGTTTTAATACACATAGCCTGTCATTCACATATTGATTTCACCAGACACTTAAATCCTAACAATGGTCTTTAACATACTTCTGACTTAAAATGAAAGCCACCAAAGTCGATAAAACCTTTTAAAACACTTTTGAATGCAAATCTGAACTTTGGCTTCACTTAGAATTCCCTTTCCTTGAAAGCCAGATGGAGGGAAGGTGCATACCAAGCATCTCTCCCCCTTAAGATCGCAGGGAGGATAAAATCAGAATTCCAGGCTGGCAGTCACAATTCACAGAAGAGATTCTCTCTACACCAAAATGAACAGTTCCAAGTGCTGCCTTTCTAATACCTCAATGCTCCATCTATCTCAGTACAACCTCAGGGCATGGACCTCATGTTTGTCCATCCCTGAGCTTCCTGAAGATTTAACCTCCCATTAACCCAAACCACAGAGGAGAAAAGCTTATCAGGTGACACCTTGGTAAGGTGGATGGAACCACAATGAAAGCTAACTTGGGAACAAGCTTGTAGCCCTAATCCAAAGCCTTATGCAGCTAAAATTGTCATCTCTCTCTCCCTGTAGTGCTGCTGTATCTACAGATCAAACCTTGGAAGATAGACCAGGCCCTCTTCAGGTCCCCTTTCTTGCCCCTTGTCTTTCTCTGCTAACAAGAGTACAAAAAGGCAGGCAAACAAGAGGAGTGCAAAAATGACACTGTCAGGTTAAAGATGTAGCTCCCTCCTCCACTCCTCAAACAGCTTGTCAGGTCACTCAGAATCCTCCTCTGACTGCTGGGCACATGATAATGAAGTATCAGAGGCTGAAGGTTCCCAATGTCTTAAACAATAAAAAAGCCCCATGCCCTACACCAAACCAACCAACTAGAACTCAGGAGCAGCCACCTCTACAGGAAAATAAGACTTTATGAAGAACTTCTAACTTGACTTATCCCTTCTATTATTTTTGTAAGCAATGTAGCACGGCATCAGGTGTCTCAGAGCATGTGTGAACATTTCCAGATCTTCCCTATCAGTATCTGTAATGACAGCAGCTTGACTAATTCAACACTAATGATATTTCAAGAAACCCCAGGTTTTACTGAACTCCTTCTTTACCTAATCGTGTTTAATTTGTGCATCTGAAAAGCATATCCCAACACATCAATGTCCGAGCTTGTGTTCTGTCTACATTAGTCAGGACTTTGCACCTCAAAGGCTGTACCAACTCTTAAATTCAGAAATCAATTCTACAAGATGACTTACTTGTTTTGGAAAAGGAAGGGTCCAAATTCTAGAAGGACAGAATTTAAAGGCAAGACTTAAAAATTGGTACCCTGAGCTTTCTGTGTTACAAAGCACTCGCATTCCCCCCCATACTCATCGGCAGGATTTGCAAGCAATGAGTCCCACTGCTACACATCTCCAGGTCCATCCACGACTCAGTGATGCAACAATGTCTAAGTAAAGTTCCCCCACTTCCCAATTTCCTTTACAACTTTTTTATGTTGTGCCAAGCAATGAAAAATGGCTATAACAACAGAAACGTGACCTATTAAAACTTTTATGTGGTCTGAAATCGCATTCATGTTCAGAAAACTTCTCCACAGTTTTCAAGCCAGCAATTAGATGTAGATGAAGACAGTAGAAGATTGTTCTCAGCATATGTGCTAATAAGAAACATTAAAAAGAATACTATATAGTAGCATATAATACAATAAGCAACAACAGTGGTAGTCAGAGTGTACACTTCCCTGCTTGTATTTTAAGATTTTAAGCTTATCTGTCTTAAGTAAGAATTTGCTTCCTCATTTCTAGATTAATACACTGAAAAAGCTTAGATAAAACCTAATTCATTAGCAAAAATCCACTATGTTGTTTCTTCAGTTAATTTCCTAAATGGAAAACTAGAAAGCCCTAGTTATGGAGCAATCCTGAGGACAAAGTCAGCAATGCTGACCAAAAGAGGAAAACAGGTAAAACGCAGTAGCTTTACAAGCTACTAATACACTTAGTCACACTCTAATTTTGTCTATTCTAGATATGCTACAGCAGACTTCCCCTAGAATTACCAAGTATAGTTACATGAATAATAATTCAACAAAATTACTGCTGTTAAAATAAATCCTAGAAAAGTAATAACACCTTATTAAATATTACCTGTTCAGACACAGTTTCATCTACCTTTGATTTTCATTGTAGAATATGAATTATCCTCAGTTCTTTTCCTATTCATACAAATTCACATTTACACAAATGTGACTTAACTCCTAACACATTCTATAAAAATATATATCCAGACACAATGCTTAAGAAATGTCACATAAATTCTTCACTTTTCAATGCTGTTACCTAGCCCTGTTTTTACTTTTGTACATTATTTCCACCCCATAACGTGAAATCAGCTTAAAATTAAAACTCATATAGTAAAGTAGGAGGCTTCTGCTGAGGGAATCTCTCTGAAGCAATGGTACAGAATATAAGCACATTCAGTGTACTCAAGGAGAAAGATTTTATGCTACTCACCATTCTGCAATTTCAGGATGAAGGATTTTGTTGTTCACATTAAATCTACAAAAAACCAAAAAATACATATATTGAAAATCAGCCAGACACACAACAGCAGAGACTACTTTTTTTTTTTTTTTAAACTGTGTCTTCTCTGAGGACGTGAAAACTTGTGAAAGCAAATATTGTATTATTAGAATTCAGTATAGATCCCAGTGAGGAGAATGCACACACTCACCTTCACTGTGCAAGTATTTTACTTTGAAATACATGAGACTAAACCAGATATGTAATTTTAAGAATGTGCAGAAACCAGAGTAATAGTATGTGCAAGACATTTATTAAACTTCTTTTGACAAAGATAAAATGTTATCAATTCACTGGTATGAGCATGGGTTGGACCAGATCAACCTCCAGAGGTCCCTTCCAAATTGTTCTGTGATTTTAACTTTGCTCCTCAAACACCCTTCAACGAAATTAAACACAGCGAATTGCTAATTTCATCCCTTGTTTTATGCCTTCCCATTTTTGTGTGCACAGAACGTGGCATGTGATAAACAAGCTTGCTTTGAGGACTGCGAAAAGGAAAACAACCTCTCCTTGTCTTTTCTGATCTACAGAAGAGGCAAAGCAAAAGCCTCCATCTCACCTTGGCCTCAGACACTTAGCTATTTTTCTGTTTATTTTCTACATTAACAATTTATGTATTCTTGGAACTATTTTGAGGCTCTCTAAACAATAACATTAGAGTGGCCAACAGAGTAAGAAGCTGAGTAATTAAGTGGAACACAAATGGATTTTCAAGCATTGTTCAAGGGTTTTTTTGCTTACAATTTAAATGCCTAAGGAGTGTTTTGCATCAAAGATATTTCGTCTGACTCAGGACTGTTGGCTCTTCAGTTAGGGCATTTAAGAGAATTAAAATGCTCCAAGGCTCCCAACAGATCTTCAGAAGAATGTTATAAGGCAACAAGTCATTTTCCCACATTTTTGAAGGAAAAATTAAATCTATTTCAGGTTATTAACCATTCTTGATACCTCAGAAGGGACCGACTAAAGCACAAATCCAATTAAAAAAAATTCTTTACAAGTCACTTCTAATTGTACAAGGGTCTTCCTGCATCCTCAGATAGCAGGAAAAAACCCCCTATGTTTCTCTTTTTCAAAAACATATGGTCATAAACTTATAAAATCCTAACAAGGTGAAGGTTAATAGCTTTGTGTTCCTACTCCAAGATAGAAAACAACAACTTATCACAACATTCAACAAGGACAAGCTATATGGTATTCAGTATTATGGGTATTAATTAGAAACCACTGGAAAAGCAGCACAATACAAAAAGCCAGAAGTCTCACGACAATGCATCATTATAGAATGAAGTTGGTCACTTGGAAACAAGAAAGTCTCATAAAACCAGATAAAAAGGGCACTTTTTCAATTTAATCACCAACAACTATAACCTACGTACACCAATGCAGAAATAATTCTGGAATGGAAGAGCCAGTTAAATACAAATTTATACAGAATATACGAATGATATAGTAAAATCAATCTATAAAAATTCTAAAAAACCAAAAGCCTGAGCTCCCTGTTTGGCTAGAAAGCACACCAACTGACACCACCACAGAAAACCAAGACAAAGAAGAATTAAGCTGCAGCTGCAACAACAGACACAAGGACTTTCAATAATTGTCATCAGTGTATCAGACAGAAAACAGATCAACGAAGGCAAGCGTAAGGAGACACTGCAGCACTGCAGAAAGCTCCAACACCAGCTCTATGCAAATAAGACAAGTATAAACTATGGTTATTATGAAGTAACAAAAGAAAATAAAGGTCAGGGAAGGGAGGTACAGAAGGCAGCTGACTTAGACTCTGAAAATTCACATCTCTTCTCTCAAGAACCTGTCATGCTCACTTTAACCACAAGCACAAACAGATGAAACCAAAAGCAAATCAAATGAGCCAAACATGAACTTCACAAGAGAAGCTTGTTTCTCATCTGCACATTAAAAAAAAATGGAGGGGGGGGGGGGGAGAAATTGTACACTTACAACAGCTCAAATAATGCTTTTTTAGAAAAGCAATTTCAGCCAAGAGGTGTACCATCTCTGTCGCAGTCCCTAGATTTTACCTTTCCTGGCCCTAAAGGTTCTTCTTGAACAGTCTGTGCTGCCAGAAATGCAAGTTTTACCTACTGGCTGACGCCACCCACTATGTGGCAGCTCCTTAAAACTCTAGTTGTTGTCAATTGGGGAAGCTAATTAAAAACACAGAAAAGCAGTAGGATTGAAACACGAGGGTGCTGGGGGCGGGTGGAGAAGAGGCAGAAGATCATCAGCTGAACAGCAGTTTTATCTCTCACCTGAAAGAGACTTTCTGATATAATGTCAAGTAAAAAACAAGATCTTAGACCTATGGGACACAGCATCAATTCAGATTTGGAAGAGAATCTGATCTACTGTACATAGCTTTTTCAACGAAGCCAATGATTAAGGATTGAACTGTCTCAATTCCACTTAGCTCGTGATAGCTGTAGGTCCTGTGCAAGTGGCTGCAGGGCCACCTGTTTGCAATTGCTAGACTTCTGAAGCTAATGACTTCAAATTACGCTTCACTTTAGTTACCAACAAGGTAGCTAAACAATCCACATCCTAAAAGTTACTGGTTAAATAGCAAGCTCAAGGAGAAGAGCTTGTCATCACCAACAGAAGTACACAAATGGTGTTTAATTCACGTAATTTGTGCACGCAGTCCTACATAAAATCACCCTACCTTGTCCTCCCAGCAAAGTTTTGATCCTGCTAGACAATAAACAACTTGCTCTTAAAAAACATGTACTGCCCTAACATTAAGAGGCTCGTGTAGAGCAATCCAATTCTACATTTTCCTGCAATCTGCAAATTGATAATACTTAGATGATGAGATATATGGTCTTGAGGAACAAAACAAATTGACATTTTGCTACGGTTGCAATCTGTAACATATTAATGCAACCATTTAATCAACATAGAACTAAGAAATACTACACTGAAAGGCATGTCCAAATTGATTTCATACTCAGTTGTCCTTTAAGATGCGAGACAATTTCATCAGTTCGAAAAAAAAAAAAAGCTAGAAATCTACACCTCCTGTATAATAACACTGTATAATGAGACCCTTTTTTGTCAGTTTAACAAATACACTTTGTGTATATATGGTGATAAAAATCCAAAACATATTCACACACAATGTTAGAATTTTCTACAGTTCTTCAAAATGGAGAGCCTTTCTCCTAACGATTGACTTCACCACACAATAGGGAAGGGGCCATTTAGATGGTCTTCACTGTCATACCCAACAAGTGCAGTTCTGAGGGAAAGGAATTCACCAAAAAACTTCATAACATTAGGTACAATTGCTTAAACTGTCCATCATTTACATCAATTGATTCTGAGGATGGAAACCTCCCAACACAGCAAGCAAAGATTTGGTTCAGCAGTGTTTTAAAGTATATGGCACATTACTGTTTATCCATACAGGTTCAAAATCCATTTTCTGTATGGTGAGTCACATCACCTCAAAGCATTTTTACCAGTGCTACATAACCGCCACATGATTAGATTTAAAAAATTCCTGCACATTTTCCAGTCTGAAAAATGGGTCAATGAATTAGGGAAAAAAAAAAATGAAACTAGCCTTTATTAGCAAACAGAAATACATATTTCTAGAAAACAATGCATTAGAACTACTTTAGATATCTGCCTTCTACGCTTAAGCCATCTGAAGCAAGTGAGAGCAAGTCACTTCTGTAGGATTTGTAACAGCTCTAAACAAAACTGACCTGAGTTACCAGCAGCAACATTAGTAAATGGTCCAAGTCTCCTGTCTTAAGTCCCTGCCCCAGACTGCTCCCTCCACTGAACCACAGTGCTACCCACCGCTGAGCAAGGTGACTTCCCAAGTACTGCCATTCTCCATTTTTACAGATTGCAGCAACATACAAGCTTTTTTTAGTACAACATACTTTGCTATATGAGAGAGCTATACATAAACTAATGGAAACCATGATATAATTCACTATTATGGGCTCTATTATCAGCATAAAATCAAGTTTGATCATTGCTAGCAGGACAAAAATAACTTAGGGGTGATCTTCAGAGTGAGCATAGAAAAAACCCATGAACACAGTAGTCATTTTGTCTCAAATGACTATTTATTACAGTGTAAAAATTAATCAAATAGTTAGGTAATTATGTTCCAGAAGAAGTTCAAAAGGTTCAAAAAGTAAGACAGGGAAGCAACATCATTAGTGCAACGAAAAAGCAGCTTCTGACAGGAACAGGATGAACAGCCTGCAAAGAGAGCAAGATTCACCTTTTTCAGGAAATGATACATTATTTCTATTATTATCCATCACAAAAAAAACCCCTCAACCCCCCCCAAAAATACACCGGGGCACAGTCAGCCTAGGAGAAAAAAGACAAATGGGAGCAGGAGGAACACAAAACGGCTCCAGCAAGGAAATACATCTTGGCCAGGTAGCCAGAAAATGGAAACACACAAGAACCCAGGAATAAAATACAGCATCATAGCTAGGGCAGAGCCCAGCCGAGTGGAGGACAGAGAGAGCCAACAAGGCGCAGTCACAGGCAGACAGGAGGGAGCACAGTTTGAAGGTACACATTGCTTGGTATAAACTCCAGGGTTTGAGTCCTCTCGGAAGAAATCAATACATCCGAAATATTCGTGTTTCTATAAAGGAAACATTTGATACAGGAGACGTGGAGAAGCAGGAAAGCAGGAATGCTGAAATTTGTTTGGGTCTGTGTCGAAAACAAATGTAAAATGGACTGATTTATATAAGCAGTTACAAAAATCTGAGACAAGCAGAGTTTAAAAGGAAGCTCACCTCCTCCTCCACCCCCTCAATTAGCAGCGTTCACTCTCCACATGCCCACCGCCAGCACGCAGACCAAGCACGCTGTCACAAGAGACATGACAGCCCTGGAGAAGACCGAAGCAGGAGTCAGGGAGATCAAGGGAAGGCTGGAGTGACAAGTGGTTTGAGGGCATGGTATCCATCAGAAGAGGGGAGTGGATCTTCAGCACATCTAACAACAAAATCAATGCGTGCTCTTCCATACCGTGAGCACAGGAGGGGAAGACACCAACCGGATCTGTCAAAGGCAGGAAAATTAACAACTTGGTGCCTAGGGGTGGAGAGGAATGAGCATATCCCGGGTCTCAAAAGAGAAGTATCTGCTAAACAGCTGGAAATCGCCCCTAAAGAATGGAGAAGCACTCCTCCCGAAGCACACCGACAGCATGTTTACCACAAACTGGGAAGCCGGCGATAAAATAGCATTAATCCCTTTAAGTGTTGCAGGAGACATACTATTAAAATCTCAAATGAAGTGCTAAATGGAGTGGCTTCCTAACTTAATGTTGACTAGTAATAGAATGTGTTACTAATTAAACTCCAGTTTTTAGTGAAATTCAGGGGGGGAAAAAAGGGCTTTTTGGTACTTCAAACAGACCTTTGTACATCATTCCCATAAAGAATTACTGCTGGAGTTAATAGCTTGTTTATATTTCATGTGGAGGTGTCTCAGATAAAACTGGAGGTATCGCTCCACATGGATTTTGGAGTCCACCTGTACCTGGAGAACGTAAGATAACCGAGTACCTACTTGGTCAAAGCAACAGAACATCATACTGCTGTAACAGAAGGACACCAAATATTCATTAAAAACAGCTTGCTTGTATTCTGGAGGAGTTTATATTTAATTCACTGGGCAGCTAAAGATGTCTAAATGTCTGCCACCTCGGTCCTCCAAATCCCTGACAAAATCATTAAGTTTCCATTTAGGTTGTAGGGAGCGAACAAAGTAATTATGGAATCAGATTCCAGATTTCAGTTCACATGACAGAGAAAAGATGATCCCAACAGAAAGCATGCTCTCAGACTATACAAATGAGTGCCCAGACTTGCTGCAAATTCTGTGCATTACAATCTTCACAGAATTAATACACTGTTGACAGAGGTGGATGGAGAAAAATACAGTGGGGTGACTGGGAGTCAAGGATCATAAAAAAAAGGCCACCTCCTCAACATCTAAGGATGAGTGTGTTTATTTTAACGGGCTATTTAATGGGGGGGTGGACGGTGGAGGGGTGTGTGTTTCTTTTTTGCCATACACTTGAGCTAAAATGGAAAATTATCTCATTTTAGGATATCATAACAGATTAGACAGTTGTATTTCATTCAAAACTGAGGTCATCATCCTCACATCCCAGAGCAGGCTGTGATATATTTTTATTTACTGCTTTTCCAAAATACTGCATGCAGGAAGACATTTTCACCCCACTAAAAGCCAAACTTCATAAAGAGACAACATGTAGGCAGAAGAGTGATCTTTTATTTTATACCTGTAATATGACATCTTTTCAGAAGATTGTGCATACCAGAATCCCTAATACCTACCTTAATACTGTACAAGGAAGTCACTAAGAGAAAGAAGCTACTCTTAAAGATTAATTTTTCTGAAATCTGAAAACCAAATATTCCAATCCCAAATGTGGAAATGGAGGCAAGGGGATGAGTCTGTTTGGTTTTAGATACTTAAAGCAAACACAGAGAAAGAGAAACAGTGGATGATCTTAGATGCAAAAGAGATTTCCCAAAAAAACACCACTGTACTTCAAGTCATTACAAATATGTCAAACATTTTATTTCCAAAGACATACCGATACATTTGATCTGCCATTCAGCATCCTGTTATTAGGAAAAAACATGATTTAATGTGAAATATAAAATGAATTCAACATAACCATGCAACAATTAATGTATAAAAAAGCCTTGTCACTTACTGGCTGATTCCCTCAAATGAAGCTTCCTTGGAGACATTTCCGCTATCGGTATTAACACCGCGCTAGGAAGGAAAAGATTAAAAGGACCATGATTCTGAGCCAAACACAAGTATTTAAAATTTAAATCAGGGGGAGAACCTGATTGCAGCAAGTCTTTAGGAAAACTTATACGTAAGTTTACTTGAATCATAATAAATTAAAAAACCCAGACTGTTTGTTCAAATGCAGACCAATATAAGAAATCATCGGTTTCACAGGAGACCAGTGTACAACTCAGGTTAGGATGTGCTGCTTAGGAAAATGGCAAGCTTTGATTTCTAATTCCCTTATGTCTTGAGACGGAGCTAGGAGACCTATATAATAATAAAGGGCAAGAGATTAACAAACGGGCAAGGTTTCTTCTAAAGTAATTTCATTTAAAAATAAATTATTATGCACTGCCTTGGCAATGCTTACTATTTAAATTTGCATGCCATTCCCCTACAGCTTTCCATTCAAGCAAGTAGCATAAGCAAGAGTATTTTGGCTGCTACACAGCAGATGAACACTTCTGACAACATGTGCCTGGGAAACCCTGTGGAGCAGCATTACAGTTCTGTATTTGGAATGAGAGCACAGGAGGAGAGGACCAAGTTCCCATTCAGCCAGAAGAAAGAGAAACGCTCTTCCCTTCTCTGTATACTTCTTCATGGCAGCGGGAGGAATGTGAAAGCATCACAGCTTCATCCTCTCAGCCAAAAATTAGGTGAAAATTCCTGATTATAACATGACGCTCACAGAGTGACAACTGCTCAACAACTTGAGGTGCACAAATGCACAGTAAGAAGCACAAGATGGTCAAATATTCTCTTTCCCATTCGTTTCTCTTAAAGAACATGAAAGAAAGCTATAGGATCATCTTTTGTATGTGTATATATACAAATATAAGTGGAAGAAAGACTGAAAACTATTTACAGCCTTTGCTCTTAGTGGATAAAGAAATCAGATCTCATGCTACGTGACTGCTTAAGGAGGGATTTTTTCTTAAGAATTCTGTCTGGCACCTGTCATGGGAAAACAAGAAATCCAGAGGCTGCCATTGCACTTGCTGTAAGGGAAAGCTCAGAGTCAGCAAATCATTTCTTATACAGATTAGGGGCAAGAAATCAGATACTGTTAATAGTGAGAGGTTTACAAAGCATCTGTCAAGGAAAGCAGCTGGGGGAGAAGTGGCAGGGAAGAAGAAACTTGCAGGCTTTACCTCCACTCATTCATCCTTCTTCCAGAGAAATGAGCAAGCACCATTCAAAATACTTGGCAGGCATTTGATATCACTCCCTCCTCCCAGAAGTTGTTTTCACCAACCCCCTCTATGCAGAAAAAGTATTCCCTGAATCCTTGTGGGTTTCCCATAAAAAGGCCCAAACATGCTCATGACATGACCAGAGAAACATAAGAGAAAAAAGGATTTTGGAGTCATTGTACATAGGCTGGAGGATAGCATGGTCAATGTTAGATAGGCTTGTCATGTTTTACCAGAAAACAGCTAAAGCTTTTGGCAGAGTGAATATAGACTGGAAGGCCAGAGGTTACAAATCTTGAGATCATGGAGGGGCCAGAAGACTAGATGACTATACACAGGTGACCTCAAATTTGGCAAACATGGGGAGGAAAAGATAGGGAATGACACTGCAAAGAAATGCTGAATAAACTGATCTCCTTATTGGAGAAAATTAGTAGTTAATCTTCAGAATAACGTGACTCACCAAAGTAAGGAGCACGGCAGGTTTCTTCGAAGACAAGACACTGGATATCTAAAAAGAAGTTTTAGATTGCTATTATTTTTCTTTTTTTTTCTTCCTCATAATCACATTGATAGCAATTTCATCAACATTTGCTGTCTACAAAGTAAATGAGCTGCAAAGACAAAAATGCTCCTGATATCTTTCAGATATTGTAGTATTACCTGAGACATGCAACAAGATCAGTAGATCACAAAATATTTAGACAGAAGTGCAGTGCTTAAGTTGCTGGTGTCTACTATAACTTAAGCCTATTGTCATCATTTGGAAGACAGAGGAAGTATGAGCCAAAAAGATGTAATGTCACAGAGAACTGAGGAACAACAGGGTACTCTATCCTCAACGCACTACTGCATATAAAACACACATGCATTAATAATGTTACAATATGCTAAATACTTAGTAATGAATATTTACTGTTATTCTGACTGGGTCATCTTATACTAACACTTCCATTAGGCTCCTTCAGTACCTTTCAAACATTTACAAACTGAGAACAAAATCATTGGGCTTGTAGAGAACTAGGCTTTTAGAGCAGCTGCGGAAAGGTGGGCGCTGAATTACACATTTCTTGAGGTAATGAACAGATGACATAATTCCAGGGACCACAGTTCTACCAACTTTAAACCAGCTTAACAGCACACTAACAATATTAACAAAAGAAAGCATATGGCAGTGAGGTTTAAAAATACCAATTCCACGTTTATTTATTTTTTTTTCTCCCCATGAAATATTAGGATTACACACTTACACAGGTTGGTCATTTGTTGACAAAAAACTATCCTGTAAGTAAGGCCCCTAGTGTCCTGACAGTGGAAAACCAATTCCTTGGCAAACCAGGCAAAAGTTATAGGAAGAACCTTTGAAAGCTGAACAGTTTCGTTGCAAGCTTCAACAGCTTCTAACTTCAATACACATAGTTCAGTGGAAAACAGCCTTTATATGCTGGGACAATTTACTGGTCCACATAAAGAGCTCTTTTTCCCATCAATACGGTTTTTAAGCAGTAAGGAAGCAGAGAACAGAACTGCAATAAGGGCATTTGTTGATGGAAAGTGACCCAAAACAACTAAGGTGACCCAAAATAAATGTGATTTTTAAAAATAAAACATGTATTTTCCACTTGCAATTTTCATCATCTGACAGATGAGCATTGGAGCACCTGCACTCTATACAACTCCAGCTCACGTCAAAAAGCAACCTCTCCACAGCTTCCTCCACCCCCAGGTACTGAAATACAGGATCAAACTTCACTTCATAGCTGGACTCATTATGAAAATGAAATGGAGCATCCTCACAGCTGATGAGAGTAAAATTTTTGGTCTAGTGAGTCAGTTAGTGCTCTGCAGGGACATAAGTATCACAGTCTTCCTTTTCAAGCTGCTCTCCATGAAAATCACCCACAGAGCTTGGCATGAATACTGCCCTCACCCTGCTGAGCCTTCCTACCAAAGAAAAGATAACTGGTCAGGTGCACAAGTATACAAACATCTGCTCAGAAATGAAATGAGAAACCTAACTAAGCAAGTCACACTTGTATTTAAAAATATGAATATATTTGCTTATTCAAATATTAGAATGATTCAACATAACCTAAGAGTAAGGAAGGCAGCCTTTCCCCTCACAGCTCTTTGGAGGCATAAAATAAATGTAGGCTCCCAAGTCAGAGCTAGGACACACAACCTCCCTGACAGCAATCTCCTCAAATCTCCAAGGCATTGCAAAAAATGTATTTAGTAACACACTTCTGTTGGATAAAGACACAGACTGACAGGGCTCGTGATGCACAGAACATGTTTATGAGACTGTCTTTGGATTAAGACCTTATTGTTCGGCTCAAAATGGCAGCCTTTAAAAAAAAAAGATTTAAAAAAAAAAAAAATTACAACTACTTTCTAAGAATGAAGGACACTTTCCAGTAACTGGAGAGGGTGGGAAAGGTCCCACCAAGTCAGGAGACATCCAGTAAGCAGAGAACTAAAATTAAGCAAAATCGTTGCCACATATTGATTTTGTGTTCACAGAAAAATATTCAGACACACAGACAACTCACCTCGTTCACATAGTGGACTTCATCCACAGCGTATTTTTTCTTGAAGAATTCAGGGGGATGAATCCTTTGGAAAAGAACAAAAAGAAAAATTTGGTTTTAGCTTTACTGTTATATTTAATAAGGCCACAGACAAAGAAATAATGTCCTCTGTTATCACAACAATAGGATCGGATATGAGAAATGTTTTAATAATCTTATCCTTGACTCCATTTCTCAAAATAGGAGATTACACAGAAAGTTGCCACGGCTACAAAAATCTGTGTGCTTTAATCCAGTCCACGCTTGATACTTAGACTTCATGGTCTCCTCCTGAATTAAAGGGGTTTTTTTCCCATTCACTCTACACAAGACAGTTTTGTAACAGATTTTTGCCATGCCATTTGTATACAACTTTCCAACTCACCAGATGTTGGAAGGATGTGGAAATAGCAAAAGACCGCTTTGCCCTGTGTTATATTCAAAGAATGAACGGAACATTCATTTTCTACCCTGGTAACCCCTCTGATAGGGACACAAAGCAGACTGAGGCCTATTAAGACATGGGCTCTGCTGCCTCTATTCCTCAGCACACCAGAGATCCACTCCTAACCCAAGAGGGTGTGCAACTTCACATGTCCATGTCCAAAACTAAATCACTTCAGCTGGTTTCTCCCAATACCCAACCAGAGACTTTCTTCAAAATGCAAGAAGAATGTGAAAGATCTGCTTGCAGTCGCGGCAGATGCAGGCGTGGACCAGCGCTCCAGGGCTCCCCCAGTGGCCCCCATACCAGTGGCTGTACCATTGCTCATCCCTTCACTTTATGGCAGCAGCCAGTTATTCACGAGACTTCAGTCTCTGATTACAATTCTCTATCGCCCCGAAACTGGAACAAGTATAATCAGTGTAATTATGAAAATGTAATCTCAAAAGAAAAAAAAAAAGCCAAAACCACCTGGCTTGCATCCTTCCACAGAGTTAAGAAAACAGGAGAAAGAAAAAAACGTAGTTGCAAGAGCCAGAATTTGGAGGATCCTGCGCATTTTGCTTCCTGAGGGACAGCAGGAGAGCAAGAGATGTGCACAGGACCGAACTTTCAGCTGTTTAAACATTAGACTACAAGAGCACAAGACCAACTGGGGAAAGAATAAATTAGGCTGGAGACCAAAGAACATTTCTAACCCTTGCAGTGAGGAACAGCAGAAGTGGTGGGACAAACAGCTCAGCATCTTTAGGAGGTGCTCCATAACAAAGGCATGTATCGTGGCTGCCTGCAGTACTAGGTGGCTAGAGCTCTGATTTACATCATTTTTTCAATCATCTCGTGCACTCATTTTTCATTTTACATTCCTTTATGCTCCAAACAGTACGAGGCTGAGACATGAACAACAACATGAAAACGTTTATGGTGTTCTCAAGCAGTAAATCACAGATTTTTAAAAATTTATTTATCTGTGTACTACTCAAAACTAACGCAAAAATATCTCATTATATGTTCCCTTTTGCAATGCTCCTTTTGTGGACTCTTCCCATCACTGTTGGAGATTTCAAAGCAATTATCATTTACCTTCTCCCCCTGGCTAATTTCACATATAATTAAAAAATCCACTATATACTCTTATCTTTCTATACCCTGTATTTTATAGTTCCCTTACCTCCAACTTCTGCATACTCTGTTTCTCCTACAGGCATCTCCTTTTCCCCTCCTTCATTCCTCACACACTGAAGTACTTTAATATTCCAGAAACATCACGAACGGATTTAGCACTTTCCGTTTTTGTTCTCTTTTACGGTTTCAACCAATTCATCTGGTATCAGCAGAATCCCAACTGCAAAACCAGCTAATTTATGGCCAAATGTAATTTATGTTAATATATGCTCTTTAGAGCAATACCTGCAAAGCACCATTTACAATTAGCTGCATTGTTTGAACTGAAGAACTGTTTCTTGTAAAGTAAATATTTCTTAAAAGTATACCCACAAATATGCTGGATTTTATTCACTTAATGCAGTTTAAGTAAGAGTAGGTCTCATTTTCCAACACACCAATAAGAAAACTTCTGCCTTTTCACAAGCTGTTTTTCGACTTTTTTTTTTTTTTTTTTGCTAGTTGCCTCCTATAATTGTGTGGTCTACAGCACACTGCTGCTAACTGAATTCTTTGGTTATGGTTAATATTAATCCATTATTGATTCCATTCCAGTTGTAATCCCTCCAACATCTCTTCTTATGTACACTATCACTCTTGAGGAACAAAAGTAGCTCATCATCCTTTCAAGGCTGAGGATTTTTTCTCTACTTTGAGAGAAAGAAAACAGCAGCTTCCCACAATCCTCCATCCTCTCTCTCAGCTATTAAACTAGGTCATCTTCCAGATACTTTTGACTCCATCACACCTAACGATAAGCTGCCACGTTTCCCAGATGTGTACCTCCTTGCTGCTCTTGTTCTTGCTACCTTGCTCAGAAGTCGGCAAGACTTTTAGTACAAAGTAGAGCGCCAGACTTCTCAGCTCCTCTCTGAAGCACTCAAGGCTCTGCCTCACTTCTTTTCTTCAGCCATTTAGCACCTCTGACTAGATGGTAAAATAAATTCACATACACTTCCCACAAACTACCATCCCCTACCCATCCCACAGGAGCCATGATGCTTCAGTGATGAAGCCACGTCTCCCACTGGGAAGATTTCTGCAAAGACCTACCCTACTGCAGAACCCTATACAGGTGGAAGGAAAAGTGCACATGGAAGTCGACCTTAGGGAGGAAAAATTTTGTGCTGTCACATATAGAAAAGCAGTATAGAAGGCAAAACAAAAGCTCAGGGAGAAAGAGGAGCAAAGATGATCCTCATTGAGACTTTTCCATATTCTCTCCAGTCTCTTCAATTTTTTTCCCAGTTTAGCAGGGATCTATGAAAGATTATTATGCAGCAACACCTTAGTTACTGTAAAAAAAGTACCAGGGCAGAGTTCCTTAGCAGATACAGGGCTCAGAATTCATTTTTATCCAATTTAAATGCAAAACAGGCTAAAGTCTAGCACTGACCATCACTGTCACAGGGAACAGTACCTTCCACAGAATGCTCACTGGCTTCATGAAAATCAGAAGTTACATTCAGTTATGATAATTTCAAGTACATCTGATACTTCACAGAGATGAGGAGTACTTCTCTCTACAAATAACTCTCAGGCAGGTAGAATAAGTTAATTGGTTACAATTTTTAGGTTTGCCTTTGTCTTTTGTAACGCTGCTATGGGCTGCCAGTTTCAAAATTCTGATTAATCACTGCAGAGACTACACACAAAAAACCCCACAGCAAGTCATAAATTAATTAGAAGGATTACCCAAGTGGAAGATACGATCCCAGATATTATTGAATCATGTCTCCTTACCTATCAAAAAAACCTCCAACCTTTTGTAAACAGATGCAAACAGAAGCAATGGCCTAATTTTTTTACAGGCTTGGGGGGAGGGAATGTGAAAAAAATTTTAGATTCCCTGGCAACATAAATTAGCAAAACCCTACAGAGAATAATGCACTTCAGCCCTAAAAAGGTTCAATATCCTTTCTCTATAGTTTTATAACTCCAGCCAAGCAAATAGCGGTGCTCGTTAGACATGTCAATAGTTAGCTTCCACAATAGTAGGAGTCATCATTTTATCTCATGATGGAAATAAGTAACTACAAACTCCTGGAACAGCATCATGCCCAAGTACACATGTTGAAGTGGCTAGGCAAAAATCTGGCATCTCATAGTTCATGGCCATTAGAAAGAAAACGTTAAGAGTCCAGAACTTCTATTTATTTACAAGAATACAGTTCTCCTTTTTTGTCACCAAAGGATCCCTTAAACAAGAGACTGTCTCTAGTTCACCACTTACAATTCATCACAATTTCCAATCCAGTGAAAAATCATGAGTTATTCTGGGTTAAACATCAAAGCTATTTACATTCTGCTGATGTAAACTCTGCCCTCTCCCATGTTCTTCTACCCAATCTAGTTCACCTACTTGGTTTCCTGCTCTCAAGATTTTCATAGCAATTGGGAAACGCTGAAGATGGCCTAAAGATGAGAAGCTACATTTTAAAAGAAGATTCAAATTCTGATGCACTCATTTTAACAGCTAAGGTTTTATTAAAGCACCAAATATCGAAGGTTCAACTTTCAACCATAACAAGTGACAACTTTATTATAAACAAAATTCTACTGAGGTAGCAATGGGAAAAGGAGGAAGAGGAGCAGCAGCAATACTTTCACTATAAAAATACAGTGTGAAATGTTAAGTCAGACACTAAAGTAATACCCCACGTTAGCTATACCTCATTTCTCTTAAATATCGATCAAATGTGAAAACTACCAGCAAAAGAGTAAGGGAGCACAGTATTAAAAACTAGTAACCAGGAATTCCAGTCAGTCGATCAGCTTAGTGAAAACTTCCAAGTTCAGAATAAACTTTTCCATTTGGTTTAACTAAATTCACAGCGGTACAGGATGGCATGTTTAAGAACCAAGAAGCTTCACCAAATCACAACCTAATCACACCAGTGAAGATTTTGCCATCAACTTTGACAGACCACAGTATTACAACTGGCTCCACTTCAATGCGATCCTTCAAACAGGAATGTAATACTGACTCCTCTGTTTATCCATCACTAAGATGAACAGCTCTGACAGCCAATCTATAAATACACCAGAAAATATATTTTGAAGCTTTTATATAGTTGGACAAAATTCAAACCTCATTTTTTTTTGCAGCATTTTATTAACCATGTTGTGTTTCCACTTTAAACCCAATAAAAACTTGATCTCATTGTCTAACACCATTTTAAAGCTGTTGTTCATTACATTGCACAAGAATTCATAACAGCAAATCTTAAGAGGTTTGTACAAATTTGACATTACCGTAAGAATTCCATTAAGCAACATTTCTTTGTATTCTAAAGGACTCTGGAGCAATAGCCTCGTAATACCAACACGATAAAAGAGTGTTCTAGTTTTCAGAACTGCATTCAGAAGAGAGGTACAAATAAGATGGATCTAAATCACAAATGCCAAAG
Organism: Harpia harpyja; assembly: GCF_026419915.1. Classification (NCBI taxonomy): domain Eukaryota; kingdom Metazoa; phylum Chordata; class Aves; order Accipitriformes; family Accipitridae; genus Harpia; species Harpia harpyja. The sequence goes on along the minus strand of NC_068948.1, from coordinate 11,797,530 downwards.
AAAAACTGTGAGCAGAATTCATAACAGCTGATAGCTATTCCTGAAAGAAATACATCTAAGCTAATATATTTCCAACCTAATTGCTGATATACATTCACATGTATATGTTTTCATTTGCATCTAAACGTTCTCCCAGACAATCTTCAATATATGTATATAACAACCTTTTCCTGCTGGTCACTTCATGTGTTCATTCTTTAATGCTTCTAGGACAGATTTGCAGTTTTTACAGTGGATCAGCTCTAAAATGAAATTCAGCTTTTCCTGAAGTAGTCCAATTTAGATTTTCTTCAGCATTTCAGTTGGAGTTCCTAATTCAAGATTACTTATCTTACTGCATGGCCTAGAATGTAAAACTATTCCTACTGGAAAAAAATATTCTTAATGGTATGTTCATTACAAAAATTTGAGAAATTCTAGTTGGCACTAATTTCAAAACATCTTCCACACATTCTACATTTTGTTACTAAAAGACTGCAGACACACACTCAAATAGATACATACATATACACCTCAGAAATGACCTGAGCACCTTCAGCAGAGCAAGTCAACAGCAGGAGGTCCCAAGCTTCCTGAAGAGTGGCAAGCCGATTGCATTGTCTCCTCTAAAAGTTGCACAGGATTCCTCCCTCGCCGCAACACAGATTAATCAAAAAGCTGTAGCGTTCTGCACCCTGTTAACACTAAGAAGTCACACGATTCGCTGCATCAGCCAGTTCTGCACTAGTCTGCCACAGACATTCAGTCTAAGAAAAAGTCCACTAAATTGCAAGGTCCCTCCATAGGGCTGTCTTAATTTCAGCGCTACTTTTACATACCCTACATTTCCTAACGTATCTGCAAGTGATTCACAGATTAGAAAAGCCAGGAGAGATCAGAATAAGCACATGTATTTCGTTTTTAGTTTGATTTCTAGATGCTTTCATTTTCAGACATCTGATGTTGTTGTATGTCCTGCTGTTAGATTTTGCTACAACATCCTCTCTCTCTTCCCTACTCAAATTCTTACAGCAGCCTGGAGAAGCCCTTGGTCAGCTCTTTTAAAATATTTGGATAACAACATAACCTTTAGGAGCTACTTAACTTTCTCTAGGTTTACTGCTGGAATAGAAGCTAGTTCATTGCCGTCACTTTGTGATGCTTCACATACTTTTTGTTTCTCTCAAATACAGAATGAAAATACTTCACTGAACATTTACCTCAATAACAATGCAGAAATGGCAGTTGTACCAGTTCCATCTACTAGTAGAAGCAGTTTGAATTGTAACCGCTATTTTTGCTTTCTCTTTTGTGTTCTGCTAATTCTTTGCCTTAAGCTTGTCCTGTCACCCACCCGGGATTGTTCAGAGCTCCCCATTAGCTAAATTCTCTTGTAATCAGCTTGTCAGAATAGGCAGACACATGAGAACCATCAGCACGCTTGTATTGTAGGTTCTATGTTCACTTACACATTACAAAAAACAGTTCTTACACCTACGCAAATTATTACAAGCCTTTAATGTTAAGATTTGAATGGTTTTACAGAATTCCTTAAGTCTTCACATCTGGCCTTTTGAAGTTATTCTGAAAGAAGGGTGCCTTACTGCACTCTTACATATAAAAGAAAGCAATAGGTGTATCCTAACATAAGCTCCAATATGAGGTAACCGTTCTCCTGCAAAAGGAAATACTAAGGTAATACCACATTGCACAGACAATAAAGCAGTATTCCAGGCTGTCTGACCACACATGCTATCAATGAACATATATTAAGGCCAAATAATGAAAATCACCTGCAATTTCTAAGCACTGGATCTGGCTTTAGCAAAAAAACACATCAGCATTAATTTAATGTATTTTTAAAAAGCATCAGTAGGAATCTCTAAATGAAAATCAACAACCGTTTTGAAGATCTCTTAGTATGTGAGGGAGGAAGACAGCAAGTACTGACACAAAGCAAGACATGCCATACTAAAGACTCTCCTGCAATTAAAATACATCTCCACAAGTCTTGTCCACTACTTATTGTCTTTCAGATCCACGGCTCCTGGCAGTTACCAGAAAGCGATGTTCTTTCAAGCAGTAATTAAAAGTAAGAATTAACATAGTTGGAACAGTAACAGAATAGGCAAACATCAAAGACATTTATTCATGACAAAGTCTAAAGCAAAAGGGTTTCTACACAATAATGTTCAGGGTATACTGCTCTCTTAAAAGGTCCTACAAGTATTATTGCCTAAAATGCATGAAAAAACGTGCAAGCTCATATCACAGAATCAGAAGAGGAAGATTCTTGATGCAGTGAGGCAGAAAAGCTAAAATTAGGAAACTTCACAGTAAAGCTTTCTGCTTTATGGAGATACAATAGTATTGTTTCCTCCATTCCACCCTTTCAGAGTAAGAATTATAAAACATAAAAAATTTATGGCAAATCCACTTTATCCTGAGTAAATAGTCTCTACTAAGCAAAGTAAATGTCTGCATTAGCCTGCACATAGTGCCTGTACACGGCACTGCAGCATGCACACATTTACTGCCAGCAAGTCATTGCATGAGTTACATCCCATTTTTCCTCACTTACATGAGGGGAAACACATGCACAAGGAGTTAATTGGACAAGCATAGTCTTCAGCAGTTGAAGTTTGTCATGGTTTAACCCCAGCCAGCAATTAAGCACCATGCAGCTGCTCTCTCACTCACTACCCCCCCCCCCCCCCCCGCCCCGCCAGTGGGATGGGGGGAGAGAATCGGGAATAAAAAGTAAAACCTGTGGGTTGAGATAATGACAGTTTAATAGAACAGAAAAGAAGAAACTAATAATGATAGTAATAACAATAATAAAATGACAATAATAATAACAAAAGGACTGGAATATACAAGTGATGCACAACACAACTACTCACCAACTGACACCCAGTTAGTTCCCGAGCAGCAATCCCCCCACTCCCCCCAGTTTATATACTGGGCATCACATCACATGGTATGGAATACCCCTTTGGTCACTTTAGGTCAGCTGTCCTGGCTGTTTCCCCTCCCTACTTCTTGTGCCTCTTCAGCCTTCTTGCTGGCTGGGCATGAGAAGCTGAAAAGCCCTTGACTTAGCATAAACACTAATTAGCAACAACCGAAAACATCAGTGTGTTATCAACATTCTTCTGGTGCTAAATCCAAAACATAACACTACACCAGCTACTAGGAAGACAATTAACTCTATCCCAGCCAAAACCAGGACAAAGTTCTACACAGTCAACAACTCATTTCTCAGGCCTTGCTAGTATGAGCTTAAAGCAGAGTAAAAGTTTCAGTGAGACCGCATACAAAGAATAAGAATCTTGGCGAAAATTAAAGCTGATGAATAGAAATACATCAGCAAAGCATGTAGAGCCGAAGGAGGAAAAGGGATACAAAAGCAATGTTTTAATGCTGTCAGAGATTCACCAATAAACTCCCTCCTCATTACAGTATCATCAAGTTAACAGATGGCAAAGCATTAACCAAACAAGAGGGTGTCGAGAACTGCTAGGAAGAACAATATAGTAAGCTTTACAAGATACCAGCAGATGTTCCTGACTTTGTCCAACAAAACGCAATCACCTATATAGCCAAACGGAATTTCACTATCTCAAAGAAGATTAAAAGGCATCAAGCTAGATTTAAAACAAAACAGTACTAATGGGGTCGCTGGTATCACGGGCAGCCTCCAGCAGCATTTTGACTACCTTAATATTACTTCCTTTCCACATTTCTCTAGATTTCTGTTTTATCCTTTGAAAGACACAAGTACCTGCATACACGTAAACTCAGACTCCTTGCTCCTTTTGATACAGTCTAGAGTAAGATGGATTTTGAGAAAACAACAGAATTTAAAAGAAATTGAAGTGAAGATGAAGACTCAAGCTGATTCAACTGGAAAAGGTAACCACGTCTAGCAGTGGGACAGAACAGTAGAGTCCACATGCATGATGCTGGACATAGGATGCTGGGTATATGATACTGGACTTCCCAGTGCTACACAGTTATTCTGCTTTTGCATAATCTGTATGAGAAACATACAGACCATTGGACTTACAAAATCAGAAATAAATATTGAGGAGATTCTCACAGTTCTTCCTGATAAAAGCCAAGCTCTGAAATACCTATTTCATCTACTTCAAATATACAGTCTGCCTGCTCCTGCTCAGCTATTCCCACCACAGGCATTCCCAAAAGATGAAAAGTTCTTTACACTTTCTATAAATTCTACCTCAAGAGGCAGTGCCTCAATTAAACATTTAAGAGATACTATCAAGACTACCCAAAAAAACAAAACCACAGAAAACTTGCAATTGGTAACCTCTGCTTTATTTCTCTCTGCAAATAAAATTTTTCCTTGGAGAGAAGGGCTCTATCCTAGTACAGAAAAAACTGTAACAAAGGAAATGTTTATACACTGAAATCCCTGAAAGATTTCTTGTCACATAAGACTGCTGACAAATATTCATTAGAAAGCTCTCTTCCCCAAAAAAGAGCACAAAAAGAATTACAATGCTTAAGAGGGTAAGTGTAATTTCTAGGTCACCATAAAATAACAGTGTTCCATTCAAACACTGGCCTCAATTCATGTTTCTTAACTGAGAAAGTTACATACTGAATCTGTCAATAGCAAATGTTCTGCTTTTACTTTGGAAAAAAAGCCTATATTGGGGGGAAAACCAGCAATATTTTATGTCCCACCCATAAAAGCACTATAGCAAGCTCTGGAATGTGTGCAGCACGTCCCCTAGTTTCCACGTTATTCGGTAATAGCATGAAAGAAAGCAGTACTGGTGTTTAGAGCAGCATTAAGATAACCTGAACACCTTTAAGAAGGGGATGATAACATTCTCATCTTACAACTTGTAAAGAAAACTAAACCACAAAGAAATTAAAGGAACTTGCCACAACAACGCATTGAGCACAAAGAATAGGCAGAACCTACCCGTGCAAACAGTGCCGATTCACTGTGCCACCTTGCCCCTGTAAGGCAAAGAAGTATCTGGCATCCCCCAGGAGTAGGGTCAAGGCGATACCTGCCGACACCCAGAGCTCCAGCAAGTACACAGGCAAAGGAGTACACAGCAAGTAAAACACAATCTGCCTGTTCTTCACTCACATTTAGCTTTTAAGAAGCATTAATATTGATTATACTCTTCCCTAACCTATTTTAACAAAACAGCTGGGGTTGTTTTTTCCTCTTTGTATGGTTCTCAACAGAGACAACACTGTTTCAGGGAGTCCTTCCCGAGCGTACAGACAGACACAGCACAGGTTGCAGGGAATAAAACACCTAAAGAAAACAGTTAACATCAAGAGCTGAGAACTTGGAATTTTAGAAGTGAAGGAACAGAGGCACCACTGTAGGTATCACTTGAGAGGTTTTTCACAGAAGTGCCTTCTCAAATCCAGGCCAACAAGAAGCAGAGAGCTCTGCACTCAAACCGGGCAGCTGCACAGCAGAAGGCAGCGTGGAGGTGCAGAGCCTTATTGGAGCACTGCTGGAAAATCCCCACAGGCTTTTCCTTTGCTGCAGCTTACCTTCCTACCAGCAGCAGCCCAGTCCTTGGAGGAAAAACACGTGGCACGCCTGATCAAAAGAAAACTTGGATTCTCTGATATTTCAAAATGTTATCAGGAGTTTGTATCACTGAACTTGATACTCCTGCTAGCGCATTAAATACGGTATAAAATAAGAAATGCCTGGTGGGGGTTATCAACATTCCCTGTTGTACCACAGGAATGAGACATGCGTAGGCAAGACTTAACTTTCTCATGCTGTGGTTTGAAGCTACATCAGGATATTAAGAACTGCAGCACTGTCAAGCAGATTTACTTAGTGCTGGTTCTATTTCTCAATACACCCGAATCAAAAAGAGATGAAAAAGAAGCACTTTAACACTTACTAAATCACCAACTTGTGCATCCAGTTAAAGATGTATGCTGGTAAAGATTGCAAATCAATGGACTGATATAAATTACTATTATTGTTTAAAACACTCTCAACAAGAAATACAAGGAAACTTAGGCAGCTAAAAAGCAAAGATTTATAAAAATAATTACTGAAGTAAAAGTCATAGAAATAATACATATTCATCCTGGACCAGCAAGGCTCATGGACAATTAGAATACTGGGACAATGACTAAACTGATGAGTTGAGAAGTCAGAGCATTTGAGCAGCACTGTTTAGAGAAAAACAATCATCAGTAAAGTGCCAAGAGCAATCCAGACACTAATTATTCTGTAAAAGTAATTTTTATCCACAGAGAAATACGATAATAAATGAATGGGAGACAGAAAATGGAAATCACTGTACTATGGAGAGAATTGGAATCATGGAAAATAAGCAGCATGGGGAATTGCACAAGTAAGTCTCGTCAATCAAAAGCAACCAGCTTTATTGTACAGTTTTGAAATTATCGGATGAAGGGTAAAGCAACAGATGTACTATCTGAATAATAGTAAAATATTTGATAAAAATCTCTCTCAAGACTCTTACTCTCCAAAATCAACTCAAATTGGCTTGGACAGGAACACTACGATGTGACCTGAAACCCAATGACTAGTCATAACAAAAAAATGAAAAGCCTAAAGCAGAAAAAAAAAAAAAAAAAAAAAGATAAAAAGATGAGCTTTTCAAGGGCTGGGAAACCCTCCAACCACCACACTGAAAAGTGCTGTATCAATTTAGACTGATGTTCTCAGAAGTTAAAGTGATAAACAGCAATGGACTGCAAGTCTTGATTAGTGGGATACTGCAAAGACTGAAATCAGTTCTGATGCTATTCAGAAACAGAAGCAGGACTGAACATGTTCGGGAGATCCACAGATGGCATTTGCAGGTGGTAACAAACTTCGCAGATAAATTGCAATTGCCAGTTGGTACAAAACAGTAATAAGATGACCTAAAGCGATTAAAAACTGTTGGTTTTTTTTAAACAGTAAAATAATGATTCAGTGGGTAGGGGGAAGGGACAAATGGCAGAAAGAGATCAAACTGATGGACATGGAAAAAGAAAACACTAAACATTTCATTGTAGAAAAAAAATTACAAGAAAAAATACCAGGGGATGATATGGCGGATCAGTTCAGAAGGTAAAACCAAAGACCCTTCTAGAGTATACTATCTGAATACACAGCTCAAGAGCATGCTACAGAGAAGAGGACCTGTATGCACCACATCAATAAAACTCATCTAGAAAATGTCCTTCATTCCTGCAAAATCTACATCAAGAAGAGCAATTAAGGTGATGTGGAGTTTGGTCCCTACAACACCCACATACACTCCACTACCTTTCCGAAGAGTTGTCTCCAATTTCGGCTTGCATAGAATAGGCTCACTATAGACCTTGCCTTCTTGTAGCCATGCCTAGGGCTAATTAATGCACCAGTCTCAGCCACCATGATGTAGTCAGATAAACATACCACGCTGTACACAATTTAATACTCACAATTATTCAAAATACAAATGCCACAAAATTTCACCAATCCCCATTAAGAAAAAGAGATCAAGAAAGCAATTTCTTAGCTTCTAATTTTCATGGTCACATACAGTCTATAGGGGGGAAAAAAAAAAAAGGTAAAAGCCTAAATAGCCTGAAAAGCTCTTTTTTTTTTTTAATTACAAAAGCATTTGGGGGGAAAAAGGCAAACAAACAAAAAAACCAACCACATACTTTTGCACTTTTTTCCAAAGGCAGTAAAACTTCTCAGCTTTGCTGAAGTCAGTCAAGTTTAATCACCAAAACCAAAGGTTGATTTTGGTTGTAACCTACTTAGAAAATGATGACAATGTTTAAAAAGCTTCCTCATTAGGTCACAGAGATATTATTAACATTTGCAGAGCATTTCATTGTGCTTTATTACAGCTCCAAAGTACCACACCAAGGTTCAACTTTGCAAATACAGATAGCTTCCAAACAAATTCATGGAACAACGTTACTCACAGTGGATGCAAAGCTAGATTAATGTTGTTATACTTACCAATCAGCCAGCAGGGCTTCAAAGAAAACACAGGAAATTGCACATAAATATTGTTCTGTCCCATTTACTATGTATTTCTAAAGTTAGAGCACGAAAGCGTTAAATATTTTTGTTTTCCACTAAAAACACTCTCTACGTGGCAAGGCAATTAAGTTATTTTGGCATCCGCTCCACAGAAAGCAGCTGCTGTACAGTATGTTTTACTTTATAAAATATCTTTAATCAGCACACTGACTAGTTCTGTCATTTATAATTAAGGAGGTAAATGGCAGGTGCAGCATTAATTAGTGAAATTGAAGTCTCTGTGCAAGACATGCAGTCATACCAACTTAATGCTTCATAGGAATAGAAACGATTGCTAACAGCTTTGCACCACAAACTTGACTAGGTAAGACCATGCCGAGAAGGAGGGGCATTTACAACACAGTTATGCTTCTGAAGCCTTTTCAATCTTATATTACCAGATTAATTTCTTAAACTCTTCCTCCGAAAGTAAGAATAGAAAAATACTTCAGCAGCGCAAAAGCCTACCCGCTAAGCCATCCTGTGAGAGTCTGTTTCTGCCTTACAAACAACTGGAGGGGCAGGGGACAGAGGTACAGATCAAGAGATAGGCGAAGTGGTTCTCTTAGTTGAAAAGATTTTCCCAGCCAACAACTAAGAAATGGGCTAGCCCAACATTTAGAGAAATGCCCACACTCATAATTTAAAAACAGAGTGACTGTTGTTGCAATCCCTTCCCAACAGGAAAGTAGGGCCACCAGTCCTACAATTACCCTCATAAGAATTCTGAGATTGCTACCTTAAGAGGTTGTGGGTTTTTTGGAGAACATCCGTAGTCCATGAGTTAAAATAAATCTCGCCTCCCTTTTAAAAGTGCAGAGTTTATTTTGGCTTGAAGGACTTCTGAATGGTAGCCTTACAGCTATTTACAGATCTTTAGAGCATACACATTCAGCAAGAAGTCCTACAAGATAAGCAACACTTCCAAAGAAGTGGTAGTCACCCTCAACACCGGTACTATGTAGTGCTGGGTCCTTGGCAGACCACAGCCCAGGGTGGTGCGTTCATCATCTCCGCGTTCACCTGTTCTGCAGAGTCCCCAGGCAGCACCTCAGCATGCAAAACTGTTCATGAAAACAAGTGCAGTTGGCGAGACTAAAATAATTACAGTGTTCATGGTCTCATTTGTAAACTAATAGTCTGTTCATCTCCAAGCAAATGCTCTCAGACACTTCATTGCAGTCTTAGTTTGGCCAAAATCAATTATGAAAGAAGCCAAGCCACCCCACTTTTGCATTACTTCAAGGCAAAAAGATTAACCCTTCTGACTGCCACATTACCTAAGCTACATTTCAAAAACAACTCAAATATGCGTCCTTCAGAAGTGAAAGCACAACAATACATCAAAATACATTTAGTAATACAGTAGTACCAAAATAGTAGTAAAGAGCCTTCTCCATTAATTTTAAGAGAACATATGCATTTCTGCCTAAACTCATATAGCAGACTCCCACATCTGTCAAATAGAAAGCAATATAAACACCAGGCAAAGCAAGTGCACCCTGTGCTATGAACTAGAAGACCAGCTGTAGACCTCTGTTAAACACCAACCTCACAAATATTGTACAAGGCATTGAATTGATTTGTGCTTCGTTGATGTTAAATGAATGTTTCTTCAGCAGGTAGATAGTGCCTTCCACATGCACAAAAACAAGCACTTCCAAGGCAAACTATAGTAGATAAACAGCAGCGGATAGAAGGCAAACCTATTTGTGTTTTTCTTTCAGTGCTAATTTTGACTTAAAATTGAGTCTTCTGGGAAGGAACACAATCCCTAGCTGTGTGCAGTACCCCCTGCCAACCAACTTATGAAGCAGAACTGCTACTGACTCACAAATGAGTTATTCATCCATCCTCCTTCTGACAAGCAGAAAAAGTACATGACCACAGCTGACAGAAGAGAAAACAAAGATTCAAACCGAGGGATTCAGGAAGGGTAAGGAGGAGAATTTAGAAAACAAGGATGCTGTGATAAAGACAATTTGTTATACTCTGCAATAAGATGCAACAATAAACCACTTTTAACCAGACTTGTTATTGGTTCATTCACAGAATTACAAGTGCTGCACAAACAAATCATAAAGGCCACCATTTATAAACACCACAATATTTTATTTGAAAATGCAAAATGAGACGGTGGAATTTCAATAATATTTTTAAGCCTTTTCAAGATTTCAGATTAGGCACAATCAGCATGGGTAAGAAACAGCTGATTTGAACTAGCAGAAGAGAACTTAGGAGGAGGAAAAAGCTTTGTCTATAAATGGGAACAAGCACCACTAGGGAACAGACTTTAGAGAGTACACGTGGGGGTTAAACAGAACCCACCCTCCCAGACAGGTGCAGCTCTCAGCTGAAATATTTCAGACAGCAGTATTCACATTTTTATGCTATCACAAACAATTTCAGTTCCCAGGCAGGTCTAAGACAGTGATACTCATATAAACTCTCTAAGAAGACAGCAGCCATGCCCTACCATATGGTCTGGCACAGTTCAGCATATGGGATTGGTTCCAATTGTTTTCCTTTTCCCAAAATTAGCATTAAAATATAAGTGATAGCTTCAATTAGAAGCTAAGCAACCTGAGCTCAAAATATTAAATTAGAAGTAATCTAATGTTCTGAGACAACGCAGACAACAAAAAAATTTACAGTTTGTTAGAGGTGATAAATACAATTAAGACTGAGAAAAGAAATGAACACATAAATAAATCAATTCCTCCACTACTGTGGCACTGAGCAATATTTACTACCAATGTGGATAGAGAGAGATATGTTTATGGCATACTCACGGAACAGAATTAAAAATCGCATTCCCCAGTCTGTCAGTTCATATAAAAAAAAGTATCAAAGAGGCTAAATTACCTTCCACCATTCAAAAAGCTTCATTAGCTAAGGTGGCTGCAAACTGGTAAAGCAACTTGAAAAAGCCTGCTTTACTATTTAACTTGTTCGGTCTTAACACAAGACTTACTTTTCTCTATGGCTCAGCTTCCTTTCATGGATACCATGAGATCCATGGATTCCAATTCTAAAGGTATTCTCTACCAAATGGTGGTGGATCATTTGATATCATATGATCGATACCAATTGATCCCATTTTGTATCATTGTATGTACATATCACTACAATTCACACCAAATTATTTGGTACAATCTGATTAAAATGAGATAGCATTCCAGCTCTACAGACAGTTACGTTATATGAAGTACTCAGATATATCGGAACACAGTTAAAAGACATCTTACTTTCCCATCCAAACTGCATAGCTTTCAGGGAGTTGTGGAACAAAAAGCATGGATCTTCCAGTATCAACATCTACTGCTCCAAAGCAGCCTGCTTCAGTTACTCCAAAAGTCCAGTGAAAGTAAGATTCCTAGGTTAAAACAAAATATATTCTTAAAAGAAAACCCTCACTTCTACCAGCTCTAAAAAACACACTACAGTACATACTAATTCCTACTTCCACATATCTGAAAGAGATCTCTCTCACTTTTGGAGAGGGGGAAGTGGTTCAGGTCTAAAGCTTTTCAGACTGATTAGTTTTAGGTTACAATAATACAAATCCCTCTGTTGGCAACTGGAAAGGATCAGAGATTAGTAAGCTACCATAAGAAATAAACAGGTCAACTCAGCACAATAAACATACACCGCACAATAACATAGATTCTTCCAATCTAGAATTAGGGAACATAGTATCAGGAAGAAATAATCATGTCACATGAGACAAGGCAAAAGCAGAGCGCAGCTTCATTGGGTTGTGATGGCAGAGTGCTGAAGTGAAGACCCAGCCTCCCCCAGAGAAGAGGAAGCTGCACTAGGAACAGCCTTTAGCCAAGAGTTATTTTAAGAACAAGCAACCAAACAACAAAACACCTAACAATACAGAGATGAATTTTGGTAAGGACAGACATATGTTCTGATCCCCTGAAAGGTGCATCTCCTCCAAAACCAGACCAATAACTACATTAAGATATGTGCTGTCTAGATTACAGTTTATTCTATTTGTTTCTTCATAACATACAAAAGCTCAATTAAATTCACAAAACAAAGTACTGTAGCAGCCATGCAAAGTATGGGGTATGCATAATTAGAGTTCTGTTATGCCAACTTCCCCAAAGACTATGAATGCGTTCAGCATGACATTAACAAGTTATTAAGTCCTATTTGTGACAGAAGAACACACGGGTACTTAAGGAGGAGTCTAATTTGAGAAGATGCATGTTGTAAATTCTAAGATACATCCTGCTTTGTGGAATATGCCATTTACAAAAGCTTGAAATACACTTTTCTATGAATTAATTCAGTTTAGGTCCACTGTAACATGTTTCACTACAGAAGGAAGGTTATTTTTTGGGTCACAGACAAGACTGAAAAAACTAAGAAATATTCCATTGCTGTCTTTAATATTACATTAAACACTGGTAGGCAGTAGGGCCTTGAACAGGTTTAGGCCCTTTAAACCAGATAATGAGCCTGCATACTAAAGCGCTGAAAGAGAGAGTAACTCGAAGCCGAAGAGGTAATGTTATGAAGAAGCCAATTTATTTAAGTGAAGCAAGGCAATGCGCACATGAGAGATAAAGGGAAAATAATTAAAAGTCATTAAAAAATTCATGCAGTTGAAGAGAGTTTCTTAATTTGATTTTAAGTTTTGATTCAGCTCTTACCTGGCGAAACACGATACCAGTATCAGTACAGTATCTCTGGGTTTCTTCTCCACCCTGCAGCAGAACAACTGAATTCTTCTGGACATCCTTATTCTGTCTCAGGCGATCACACAGTCGTCTTCTATTCAAGGCAAAAAGCGCTACAGGAACTTTCAAGGTCTCATTTCCCAGCCAAAATGAGGGTCTAGAAAAGATCATTTTTTTTTTAATTGACAATTAATGGAAGACAAAGACAGTGGTTAGTGTGATTCAGATGCACGGTGTTTGTTAGTCTAGAACACAAAAGGAAGTTTAGTTCAACTCTACAAACAAGATGCTAATCACACAAGGGAAAGAGATGCTGTATACATGGATCATTCTTAAGCGATGATCAAACATTGCTCATACAACTACCAAAGGAAAAAGATGGCAACAGGAGACAGGGCTGGCTGCAGCTATGGCCCACAGCAGGTCACTTTTACATTCCTTTAGGTAAAGCAACACGAAAAGTAGATGCAGAAAGTGACAACAGCCTAGGTTGGCTGAGTAAAGGCAAAACAGGAGAGAAGAAAATGAGTTCTGGGTTACTGAAAACAGAAGTGGAAGGTTACATTAAGTCTGGCAAACTTCAGCCAGTCCTTCTGGGAAATGTTCAGTAGCTGAAAGAGGGACTGGAGAGAAAAGATGACGGATATTAGATGCAGGACAACAGCATTTCCCATACTCGCACAGTATCGGCAAATTTTTTTTCTACGTACATATGTTTATTCTTGCATGCATACAAGCGGCTTCAGCAAGTGACTGAACTCGCACACATGGCCACAGGAGCATGTCCCGGGTACCAGTGACCTCCTGCTATACATCACTACTTGCCCCTAAGGCAGCACAAATGTGCTGAGGCAGCCCAGAAAGTTTCTGAAAGATTGTACTCAACAGACCTGCAACTGGGAGAGTACAGTTTGAAAGTAGAGCGCTCTCCCTTAAAATAAACCGGTTATTAAGCAATTTAAGGTGTTTAAAGTACTATAAGAATATATTGCTGATTCATTCACTTTCGTTATAGGCCCATACCTGCACTTTTTGGAGCTTTACCAGTAGAAGCACAGTAGCTTGTTGTAGGATTTTTTTTTTTTTTTTTAAATCAGGTGAGGAGAGAAGAATCTAAGAGCATTCCCTTTTTTTTTTTAATGTTTAACATAGCAAAGCCGTGCTTTGGAGCTTCAGTATGACAGATGAATACTGTTTTATCAATAAAATCCTATGATTTAAGTCCAGTTTGTCCCTCCACCTCAGCTTCTCTCAGCTTATTGAAGACTGACTGGGTGGCTGGTCATTTTCTATCAGATATGCTTCTAGAACAGATGACAGAAAGGTGCAGTTAAATTGTTACTACATTAAGATGACAACAAATGAACCACCAAGGGACTTAACCTTAGAGAAGCAGAGCTCCGCATCTTAATTATTATATAGTTGTCATAGGCAATCTGAAAGGTAACCTTTGATTTACAGCTGCATAAAGTAACCTCCTGAAAGACTTTATCAGCATCAGAAATGTAAACACTATAATTTCTTACTGCAGACACAGCATAAAAGAGCTAATAAAATATTTTATTTTACTTGTTTATAACTACTTGATATAACAGCATAAGTAATTTTAGAAGGTGAAAGACTGCTCTTGCTAATCCAATTTTCAAACTATCTGCCTAGGAGTTGAGCTGATGGTGCACAAAACCCAAATCTGTTTATTTTTATTACTTCCCACACACACCTGATAACCCAGCACCATGGCAGGTGATCACTACAAGGGCTGCAGACTACTTATTGCAGCACATCAGCATAGTGTGGAAGGACAGCATAAGCTTTTGTTTTGGGGTACTCGTGCCTGTAGGAAGAATGAAGCAAGTTCATACAATCCTAGCAAAAAGCTACTGAAAGTTTTAAATCAGATAGCGAACCTTAAACTAAATACGAGCAAGGCTCATATAGGTGCAAAGCTGTGGCTCAGCAACTCAGCAATGCACAAGAGGTTGAAAACGCCGTTATCCAAGCAAGATCACCCCCTGGAGTCACTCCATGCAGGAGCCTGGAAATCATATGCTCACCTTATTGCAAGCATAAAAGGGAAGAGAGAACATCATCAGATACCCTTATGCCATAGGTTGCTCTCAGATCTTTTTATCTGCTGATAAAAAAGAACAAACCCAAAAAAAGGCAGAGGTGGTAGCACAACCTGTCTTATGTTTTGCTTCAAAGGAAGGAAAAAAGTCACCTTCATTGTAATTTTACCCTCTTCACAAGTTTGAGGGTTTTTTGCTGTGATTTAAAAAAAAAAAAAAAAAAAAAAAAAAAGACTCTGACCTCCCTCTTTCTCCAGGCCTGCACCCTGGAGCTCACAGGAAGCTACTACAAAGGCATATTTTCATCTCCATTAAGTTTACTATTAATGCTTTTATTGCACTTAAAACCTTTGACAACCAAAATGAGACTCAAGGAGAAATAATGACGTCAGGCAGCAATTCCTACTGGTAGTCTCACTAAGCCACTTAAGAGCGTTTTTTACTGGGATCTTAACACTCAAGCTGAAATTCATTCTGGTGCAAAATGATGGTTCTTCTGCACATTTTATCTAAGCCCATGGCAAAACTATGTTCTTCCTTACATATATATATGTAACAGATTCCACTTTCCCTGCTTGAATTTGATGCCACAATATTCATCAACAGCAGAATTTGGCCCTGTACAGTTGTTTTGGACTTGCACAGTTTTTTCACAGGCATGACCTTGGTCTCTATTTTAAGGCTGCTGTAACAGTCACAGCAGCTGAGCATACTGGACCCCACAGCAAGGGTTGCAGGATGCAGGAGGGCTGGGCTGAGTGTTGTTGCAAATATTGCTCTGTTCCTCAGGTTCTCTGCTGAGCACTCATATGTTAATTCATGCCTTGGACAGTACAAGCTTGCCAGGCAACAGACCTACTTTCACAACTGAAATTCTGCGGAGAAAACCAGCTAGGTTTCAGAGAGGACTCAACTTAGAGAATTTTGCTTCCTCCACAGACTTTGTTCTCTATTTCCTCCAGCAAGCACTCAGACACCAAACTGATGGCACCCTCACGGGTGGACTAACAACATGGCAAGACACCCACAGGTGCTGCTCTGCCTGCAGAGACTGGGTCACCCCGCACGCATGAGCCCAGTGCGAGCTTTCCACAACTTGCACAGAAAGCTCTTTTCACAGACTAGCACTGACAGAGAAATTTAAGTTTTACACAAAAGAGTATGGCTGTACACCCGGCTTTCTAGTGCAAATAATGATTTAGGAAGAGAACTCTCACAATACTCAAGATCACAAGAAAAGTCTTCACCCACAGGACTGGCTGTATAACCATCGCTCTGTTGTGACCACTGCCCTGTTACTAAGAAATACATGGCAGGTAAGTAGGTTATGTCTGGCCTGGTCTTTTTTCCATATTCCTTCCAGCCCAACTGTTACACACCCCTGTTACTACGCAGTACTGTCTACGCCATGACTACTATTTAGCACTTTTTCATTGTCAAATATAAGATTGCTATGCCACTTGTAGTAAGTTGAGTGGGTACATGCATGCAACTGCCTCACATTTGAATCAACCCTGCAAAAACACATGCAATTACAGTGTTATCAGCATAAAACTCTGTTATTTGCCACCTAACAATATTACCACACAGTTCTTTCTAGAGAGGGAATTACAAGCTTTCAATTTTTGTCTGTGATCTCTCACCACACAGTTTATATCACACAAGACACACAAATATCAGAATTTAATTAGTACAATACATTGGCTAGTCCTTCAAGGTGTTTCTTCTGCTAGTGCAAGGACGGTGGCATCTCCAGCCGCAAACTCAACTCAAAACTCTCATGCAGAGTTATACATTTGATAACAAAGCGTATTTAATGCAAGCACTGCTTTGTGGTGCATACCTCTTTGAAGCTATGCAGGCTTCTGCAAATAAGCATTAGTCAGTGTCAGAAATGGCTACTTGCAAGACCAGGACAGGACAAGTCAAGCTCAGCTTCACTCATTTTCTCTAGTCTGGTACCAGAATTCAGCCACTGCTCAGTCTGGTAAGGGCCTCCCACGGTAGCTGACAGCTTCCCTGCTGGCTGTCACACACAATTTTTATGATCACTTAGGCCCAAGGCCACACAAGAGCTCTCTTATTATACTGGAAGCGAAATGTAGCTAGGAACATTACACTACATCTGTTTCTTTAAAGGACATTTTTCTTTTGCTTGGAACTGTTGATTTTTCAATGCCTACTTCAGAAGTTTTGTATTTTCAGAGAGCTTACATTTTGTTACTGCATGATCCATCTAACATTTTGGATTTGTTTTGATGCAACCACCCCAACACACTGGTAGCCAAAAATCCTATTTTATTTCTGGTTTTCCCACCATTTTTCAGTTAACCTTTTGTACTTCTGTTTTTTCAGAAGAAAATTCATGGACTGCCATTTTTGTTCTACTGAGGTCACACAGACAGGATCCAGATCTCAATGAAGATGAAAAACCACTGAAACTACTTTTCAAGAAGTTATCATTTGTTTGTTGACTGGGCCTTATTTATTTATTTGTTTGTTTTGAGTAACAGTGATCAACATCAGCTTGAAGTCTAGCCAATTTTTAATGCTGTTTCCACATCAAATACGTTAAAAGGCCTATGCTAACAGCAGCACGAGCAAATAAGCGATACAACGGAAACAATAAAAGCAGCTACAGCTGTTTAAGGCGTAAACTGGATGTTTTCTTCACGGCGGACTTGGTGCTCCTTGTAAATAAGTCAACAACTTGAAGTCCTGGCCCCGTTCCATGTCCCACCTACCTACCCCAGCCCAACCGCACTCTCCGCAGGGCCGGGCAGGAGCGTCCCTGCACAGGGAACACCTGGTCAGCGCTGGGGGAAACCAAGGGCAGGAGAGGACCGCACAGGGGAGCAACCTCCGCCCAAAGACGAAAGAGTCAGAACCAAGTCCCAGCGTGACCAGTTTTTGGCAACTATGAAAAGTTCCCCCCTCATTTTGATACATTTTTAATGGCACCTTCTTAAAGCACTGGAAGAAATGGCTGAATTTAGCTATAAAACATGGGAGAGACCTTATGCTAAGTAATCCACAGCCACCTTTAAGCATGATTTCCCACCCCTAACGCAACTTAAAGGATAACCCACGGCTCGGGGGGACGCACTGCCAAGCCGACCCGGCGGACAGGGCACCCGTGGGGCCCTCCACAGCTCCCTCGCCGCCCCACGCAAAAACTGCTTTCGTTTCAGCGAAACAGCCTGCCGACCCGCCGGGCCCGGCCCTCCCCAGCCGGCTCGGGGCAACCGCCGCCCTGCAGCACCCCCGACCCACCCGGGCCCCTCAGCGAGACCTCACAGAACCGAGCCGCCGCCGCGTAGCACCCCACGGAGGAGGGAGGGGGGACTGGGGGGGGAGGAGCCGGGAGGACGCGCAGCTTCGCCGCGGGCCGCGACGCAGGGCCCGGCGGGCTCCTGAGGATCGTGGAGCGCCGGCGGTACCGCGACCGAGGAGCGACGCTTACCCCGCCGCCGCGGCCATGTTGCTTCGCCGGACTTCGCCTGTCACGTGACGGCGGGGCCGCGCGAGCCGGGCCCTGGCGGAGGGGCGCGGCGGCCCCGCCTCAGCGCGGGGAGCCGATGGCGGGGCGGGGCGAGCGGCCGGCCCTGTGAGGGGAGCCGGGCCCGCGGCCCACAGCGGGCCTCCAGGGTCCCCTCCTCAGGCTTTCAGACACAGATCTGGCAAAGGAAAGACCCCGGCGAGGGCCGGGACTTGGGCTCCTTGTCACCTCAGGGGTGGTGTTCATTGGGAACGCTCTGCAGCTGCGCCCGAAACCGGAGAGGTGGTTTGGTAACCATCACCTCAGGTGTGGGCTTCTTGTACAAGAAGTCCTCGAAGCTAAAAGCTGTATAATGGAAATACAACCTTTTACAGGGATTGCTGTCTTTTCCAACAGAACCTAAATGAATGGTTGCTCAAAAAATACATGTAACGTGCCGTGCTGCTATAATCCCTGTA
Source organism: Harpia harpyja (assembly GCF_026419915.1). Classification (NCBI taxonomy): domain Eukaryota; kingdom Metazoa; phylum Chordata; class Aves; order Accipitriformes; family Accipitridae; genus Harpia; species Harpia harpyja. The sequence goes on along the minus strand of NC_068948.1, from coordinate 11,778,769 downwards.
AGAGATGCTTTCCACTTGCATTTTGAAATGGAGAAGGTGTTTAACAACAACCTTGAGGCATGGTCCGCTGTAGTCAACACCAGTCCTTGGACTCATCCCAGTCTGCTGAATATCGCTCTTATTGACACAGATTTCTTCAGAACTCGAGTTGACCTGTTTTTGCCTCAAAATTATAAGCTACCTGAAGAAACCAACAATTTATAGGCCAGGGTTCACGTGGCCAGTAACTGCCATACAGCAGCAAAAGAAAATACCCAGTAGCATGAAATACAGGATAAAGAATGGGAGAGAGGAGCTCTGCTCTGTGACCTGAATACGTTGTTTCACTGCTCTGTGCCTCAATAAAACAGTGATAAGTACTGCTCTGAGCTGGCAGCTCGTCCCAGGTACCGCTGCCCGCCCTTCCTGGCAGGAAAGCACGAGTCCTTGCTCTGCTGCTGCTGAGCAATGCCACTTCTCTGTTGTTCTGGCACTGATCTCAAAAGAAAGTACTGTGAGACTGTGAAATATTTGGCTAATGTACCTGGAGGGTCTGCTTCCACCACAAACGCTTGGGAAAGAGAGAGGAATGCAGGGCAGCGAGAAGAGGAGGCAGGAGAAGGATCATAAAGTACCTGGAGCTTGAAGTTCATGTTTGTTATAACAAATCAGTGCACTGTTATTAAGAAACGTGCATGATTAAACCCCTTTTTTGGTTGGCCAAATTGTTGACTAGAAGTTGGGAGAAAACTGCAGCTACTCATGCACAGCTGGCTCTGAAGTAGCATGTGAAAGCTGCAGGGCAATCAGAGGGAAAGACTGGTTTCAGAAAGTCTGGAGAGGAGTGTGTAAATTAAGAAAACTAGAAAAGTCAAGTAGTCATCCTCTAGCTCTATGTTTTTATGCCCAAGGGTCTCAGACCTTTACTACAAAATATATAATGAAAGAATCAGAAGCTTCTTTCACAGACTGCCCATTTGACAAGGAACAATACTGATTTTTGGCTCCAGATTAATGGATAAAGCTCCATTTTAGACATTATCATTGATAAGCTGTTGAATTTCAAGGAACTTCCTTCAGTTCATGCAGACTGAACAAGTTATTTAATGTAAACTGGAGCAAAATATTTTACCGCTTTCAGTCCCCTAGCAGTGCTCTCTTCTGCTTAGAGTCCAACAGGATTAGCGGGAGGAGGCAGGGAAGCTCACTTTGCCTTTTCTTCTCCTGTCAGGAGTAGAGAGAAAAGACTAAAGCCTTCAAGGCACTCTTCCAAATACTGTCATTAGTGGCTTTGGGCATTCATCCTTCCCAGTTCCTCTTTGCCTACCCATACACTTGCCGTCCTTAGAGAAAAGGTCTCCTGCATTGTAGTATCTGCTCTCTAAAATGGGTTTTCTGCGCCTCTTTGTCCTGTTTATTTTAATTTCCTCATCTCTTCCCCTTGGTCATTTTACCCGCCTTCCAAAAACAATCACTGAGATTTAGAAGAGTTACCTGCATTGTATTAAATCTCAGCAGAAAATAAGACTCCATTCCTTAGGAAAAAAACCCAAACCTAACATGTTTTATTTTATTTTATGTTGTTTGTTACCTAAAATATCCTATTCTCCTGTCTCAGGATTTGAAAGAATGAAAATTCTGCACTATGCACAAATTAAACTCATTTGCAAGGTGGCTATACTGGCAGCCAGTTGAAATGCCAGCCACAGGAATGATACTGGCAGCCAGACTGGGAGCAAGACCAGCTTTATTGCACACATAGATAATTCTGATTCTTTCTGCACTGCATTTTACTCTGCAACTGAGATAATGCAGGGGTAGACCTTAACATCCGAGAGACTAGTTTAGAGCCTTTCCCTCTAAAACAAGGTTCGACTGACCGTTACTGTCACTTATCTCCCAGCAGAACTTCTCTCTGTGGTCAAAACCATCCTCTGTGATGTTGAAGGCCTGATTTTGCACTTTTGGCATCTTCAAAATCCCCACTGTAGCAGCCTAGGTGTACAAGAGATGCAACACTGCAACACGATGGGATTCTGCACTAGCTGGATTCTTGGTCAAAAATCTGGTTTAAATCTGCCGTGTGAGCACACAAGAAGCATGGTAAGGGTTCTCAATCTGTAACCATTACTCAAACACTGAGTAGAACAATATGCTGTTTAAATAGGGAAAATTCAAATCTGCAGAATGAGACAAAGCAAAATAAAAAAGCACTTGAACACAAGCATTCCCTGGCCTGTTGTGTCCTTGCATTGGGGAGGGGGAGTAACTGCAGTCTTGCTCTGAATCCAGCCAATGTCTTTCTGAATTACATCCAGCTGTAGACAGCCCCTGAGGGTCCCTAGGAAAATTTCCTTTACCTCACCTCTGAGACTCAGCTGTGTATCTCTGCCCAGCTCCTACGCAGTTTGTACTCCTGCTCCTCGTAGGACCTTCTGTCTCTCCTCAGGCTATATGTACTAGTTAGCCAAAAGTAACTAAATTGCATAAGAAGCTCTTTTTATTCTTATTGTAAAGATTTAAAACAACTCAAATTTTCTCACACAGACATTCATTCACCTGGCAGAAAAGACTTTGGAAATATTAACAGAAAAGTTACTGTAACAATTGGTCACTTTACACCTAGACAAGAGAACAGCATTGATAAATTGGTACCAGTACTTTTCTATTGCTGTTCATCTCTCTATATTTTAAGTGTTTATACTGCTGTCCAGGCAGGATCTTAGATTTCAGCACCGTCAGTGAGTGCATTTACAGCTTCTGTTATCCCAGCTGAAAAGAAATAATGTTAGGTTAATAAACATTCCTTATATTATATGAAAATTACATAACTGTTGTGAACACAAGTCAAGATATTTTCCCCTAGTTTTACAGTACAATAGATGAAAATCCAAAGTTAGCAGGGGCAGATGCAGTCCAAATATGAACTGGGGGAAAAGGAAAGGCGCTGCAGCTGTGATGACGGCATGTGCAAGGGGAGCATCACCCCTCCCTTCTGCCCTCCAGCCCAGGTTTGGTGTCAAAAGAAGAGCTAAATTACTCTCTGACTGCTGCACAGTGCTTGAGCTTTTCTCCTGCTTTGGGAAAATGCAGTTGATCAGAGACCCGATCACCTGGGGCTGGCATGAGGGATCACAGAGCTACACTGAGAACCACAGTAAGAAATCTTGAGCTGCTAGCGTCATGACATGAAATGGGGAACAGGGTCTAATGCTGAGTGACTAAGGTCAGCATAGACCCTCCTTAGTAAATCCTTACCTGGATATAAGATTTCACAAGTTTCAGCTGCTTTCCTAAATAGAAAGCTTCCATATGATACGTGCCATCACAAAACCAGAAATAACAGGAAATGGTGATTTATCAGCACAGCAGCTTTTCTAAGTTCAGCTGGATCTGTTTTTCTGCTGATTATTCCCCCAAATTTTTGGAATCTAGGACATTGCTGGCTGAGATGCTCTGTGACCTTCTTCACTTGGATGGGAGAGCACTGGCTAGGCAAAGAGCAACAGATAGAGTTTGTAGGTATATGAGTAAAAGTATTTCATACATTGTAGAATCAGCTGTTTGTCCAAAGTAATTATACAGTTTCCGATATTAAAATGTGTTAATACTGTTTTTTTTCATTGATTTACTATACATAGATCCCTAGCATTTCATCACTGAAAGATAGATGTGCTGCCTTTGTTTGATACAACAGCCACAAGTCTTTAACTTGGAATTAAGATTACAAGGTCCCTTCAAAGTAACAGATTGAACAAAAGCATCTGCCTTTGGCATTTTCATCATGAAACAATTTTGAGTAAATTTTCCCTCAAGCACTAAATGTATACTGCTGTATTGATTTTTTTGGATCTTGAAATAAAAGCGTGATTTTCCCAAAGCCTGCTTGAACTAAATTATTATAAAAGACAAGAAAGGTAAAGCATTACATTGCCTCATTACTCTCCCCATTGACTTTCACTTCAGACTAAGAAAATCTAGTATAGTCAAAATGTGTCCACCAAGAATTGGACACTCTAAGGTAGCTTCTCTGGCTATTGACAAAATTTTATAATTTTGGGGGTGGTGGCAGGGGGGTGGGGGGGTGTTGCAGTGCCTTAGTATAGACTCTCTCTGTTTCATTTAAATCAATCTGCCCATCTGTATTTATAAGTTGCTGCCATGGGAACCATTATCTCATAAAAATGTGTTAAAACAGTACTATCAAAACTGCTTGGAAGACTTCTTTTTAGTGGGGGTTTTGGTTTGTTAGGTTTTTTTAAGAATTAGCGACCAATGTGATGATCTCCGTAATGTTTCTCTAATATCTCTGCCAGCTTGAAAGAATCAATTTTTGTATATTGCAACACATTGTTTTGCTTCAATAAAAGGAGGCTTCTCAATGATTTTCAGTCTGTTTGCTCATATATTGTTTTTTTTGCTAAGCCACGGCCATGAAGGCACAGTTTACACCTGTCTCTGTGTCCTTTGCATAGTGCCAAGCACCATGACTCCTTTTTTGTTTTTCTAAGAGTTGTGTGCCCTTGTACTACATAAAAAAATGTACTGTGTGATTTTAGTCATGGCTAATTGCCAGCTATAAGAGATAAGCCACTAGCCTGTATTTTCTTTTTTATAACTGTTACTAGTTAGTATGATCGATGGACATTTTTGTTTATTCTAAGTAAGTTTTACAGAAAGTGCTGCAGTGAAATTTTGCAACACTGGGTTTAGGACATGAATGTAGTAAGTACCACTGCAGCTGTTACCCCAACAGCATTACCAATGTTACTGTAGACATATCTGAGAACAACATTCCTTCACACTATTCATGATTTATTTCCTCAGCATTTCTCATTTTCAGATGCACAGCCTTTTTCTACAAAGAGGAGTGGCACACACTGGTGATATTTTGAAGGGCAAAACCAAAGGTGCTTTGCACCATCTTCTAGAGTAGAAGCATGGGAAGAAGCTGATGAAGTTCCTGTACTGTGTGACAGAAAATTTCATCTAGCCTGCCCATATGAACATATGGCCATTTGTACAATGGGAAAGCATCACTTCTCATGCAAGTTCCCTGTGGTACCACAAATTTACCTGAACCCTTGCAATATATTGTACAGTTATAATACAGAACATGTTTACAAATCTTAATTTTTCTTTCATTACTGTCTGCATAATATACTCTCCACCCAGTGCATAACAAATCCCAAACAAGCTTATAATATGCTTATGCAAATATTTTCTCAAAAGATTAATGCCTTCAGGTTTTTGCAGATTACGATTCATATCTTCACACCGATTTAAAGTCAGATTTCCTACTTTTTTGGTAAGAAAATCCTCTTTAATTATTTACTGTTTATATGGAAAGTATTTTCCACTCCGAGATCTTGCATTAAAATTTTAAGCCAGTGGTTTATCAAGATCTGCATTTTGTTGATGATGAAGAAATTGCTTTCTCTTGCACAGACATGTTAGAGTTATCTGAAATGAGTTCTTTCAGGCTTTGCATGGGTAACATTTCCTTCTTCTGCCTGAAACAGTCCTACCCTCCTTGCCAGGAATGAAAGACCTGCTTCTTCTAATGCTGTTCTGTTGTGCGGCAACAGTCAGTCTAAGAGCGCTGAGTGACAGTGAGGTTGCCATGGAGCCATGTCTGCCACCGCCATGAACTCGGTGGTATGGCTGTTTCTGGCCAAAAGTCATCGGTGTTCCTGTCCCAAAGTGACTCCCAGGGTTAGCCCTCAATGCCGATGGCAGAAGATGAGATACACAACTTCCTATTCGTACAAGCCACTCATCTAATCTCTTTTGCATCCAACTGGAAATTTAACCCAGCTGGCTCCTGGCTTCAATTTAAAACCAGTGATAAGCAACTGGCCATCAGATTATCTAATCACAGTTTATGTCCTGTGACTGCAGCACTGTTTCAATTTGGTCAGACCACTTACACTACCTAGTGTCCAAAGCCCACTCCCATACGCAAGCTCTAACCTGGGAGCTTAGGAAGGAACAGAGGGGATTGTGCAATAACATGCTAGAGGAAAGAGAAGATAAAAAACAAGAGCTTGTGAGTCAGGGAATTCAATTATCTTTTGAACTGTAAAAAATGGCTATTTTACACAACCAGTCTCTCCCCAAAAGACAAAATACTGGCTTTCTCTCAGGCAGTGGAAACTGTGCCAAAAATATGCAGTGCACTATGTTAAACGCCTCTTCACCTTTTAATGAATCAACTGATTAACATGTATTTTAAAAATGGGTCATATTTACAGGCATTTTTCAAGGACTACCAATTTGATAAGAATGAGACTCGGTTTATTGCAGAGACACTCAGCCCTTGTTTCCAGGCTTGTACCTGTCTGCCCTGTGCACAGCTGCCTCGTGCTGGCAGCCTCCTTGCATATCTTAGGCTGGACACGGGTATCTACAAAGTGACCTGGATGCATGCATGAAAATTAGGCTCAATGAGATCCAACTTGGGCAACAAAAATAATATCCACAATCATTGTCTGTTTTTAACTTCAGTCACAAATGTAGACGTGATTTCTAAGAAATGGTTATTTACTGTCTCAAAAACTCTGTTTTGCTGAACTACCCTTTAGTTCTGTACAAGTTTAAACCATTGTGAGGACAGCTTCACTTGGTGTCCATCAGCATTAGCAGTGTTAATGTAATTTGTGCTAAGGCGATTCAGAAAGGAGGCTCAAAGAACATGTGTGGTTTAATTGTGTGTGTGTTTGGTATTTCCAAGCATCCTATGTTTCAGGTGGCATCTGTCTGCATCCTTGAAAATAAAAAGGCTCACACAATTTCACTAATGTGGTGCTACAGCTGTGCCATTTTTTCCCCCTTAAGCCCCGACAGGTATCTTTGTTTGTTTGTGTGCGGGGGCTCTGTTTGAACTGTTGCCTGGTGTCCTTGCTTTGTATGCTGACAGGACAGGTGATTTTTTTGTTATGTTTTTTTTTTTCCATTTTCAGAAGATGTGGGAAATTTTTGCTACCATTACTGTTGACAGCAACAACTCTTCTAGTCCAGGCTGGCATCATATGATGGTCAGAGATAAAGAATTCAGCTTCAGAAAATAACATGGGTTCTTACTGAGTTCCAGAACTGGGGAGATGCCAAGCAGCAGCAAAATGCAGGCTTCACCCTGGGATGCTGTCAAGTTGTAGCAGGCAGCCTGCTCTCCTCCAGCCCCAGCTTCCTTCCCAGTGAAAATATTTAGGGATTTATACCAAATATCAGGAGGTATAAAGCAGGTATAAACCAGAACTGTTCCAGTATTAAACGTGACAAAGCAGTGCTCATTTAGGACCTGACTTTGTGTGTTGTTTTACTTCCTACTAATTGCATGTTTTAACTGTGCAGCACCCCTTTCATGATACCGCCCTTCCCCTTTTGCATTGTATGAAGTAGGGGCAGAAAAGCATTAACACTTGCTGCTTTCCCAAGACTGAAAAGAGGTAATTTTCACTTGTTTCCAAAGTTATAAACAACAGAGAAGGAGAAACCTCTCCAGGCTCAGGCTTCTTTCTGAAATCACATCTTAGGGCACTTTGGTACCGTCCACCAGCTTTATCAGCGGCTCAGGGCTGCGCGCAGCTCCCTCGCTGTGTGAGGTTCTCCCAGTTTCACTTTTCTGCAGTAAGTATGGGAAAGCAAATCTCCGAGTCACACCACAAAGCAGGCCCGATGACAGGCTGACTAATGGTGCTTTGACAACATCCAATAGATTTTACAGAGATTAAGGTCTCGTCAGAAATTTGTCAGCAGTAGTTTAGGAAATACTTACTGAGGATTTGCAGAGTTAACAACTCTGTGGGTGTTTGCTGTTCGGCTATCTACATAAACAAACAGCTGGCACAGCTGGAATAAAATCAGCAAAGTTGTTACTAATTTAGACTCTTTGGGCATGTCTCTGCTCCAGGCACAGAAATGACTGTGCTGGAGCATACTGGTACCCCAGCTATTTTTAAACCACCTAGCTTGGTACCAGAGGAAGCCAGCTACAGCAGCACAGAGCTCATCATGCATTCATTTACCCGGCTTTTTGGCCCAAATACTAGTGCCAGCAGGATTAGCTAAACCCTTTTAAAATCAGGAAAAGGCGATACAAAGGACTTGATTCAGCAACAGTCTGATTCAAAGAGAAAACTCACAGTTGCTCACCCTAGGAGCTGTGACAGGCTGCACAGATGAAGACAAGAAGCTTGAATTTGCTGTAGTGGACAACGGGGAGGCAGGGACGCGGTAAATGTACTGGCTGCTGTGGGGAAGGGTCTGGCCTTCACTGTGAACCCTTTATGTCATTGCAAATGGAAAATGTCACATGGAAAAGAAGGAGACTCCTATTAATAAAGAGTCATTGGGGTAATGTGGAGTAGAAGAGGAGGAGGGATTGTGTTTGGACTTGTTTATCTGCAAAGAGCTTTATGTGCTGCGAGAGCTCTGACTTACTGCTTCTGGAAGATTTTTCTAACTTCGGTGTCAAAGTTCAGGAACCTTTCCCACATCCCCAGTGCTAGCTGGCAGAACAACCCCTTTGTTTCTAATAATTTCTTATCAACAGTGACTTGTTTTATGCATGTCACTCTTGCTCGTTAGGGGCTGGTCAGACAAGCAGGACAGGCAATTGCCCAAGGCAGTCAAATGCTCACAGGGTGATAACTTCTCTCTAAGAGGAAGGACATAGTCCCACGTACCTAATAACCTACTGACCTATCCCTAATCTTAGATTTATTCTTCATGCTAGCTTGAGAGTCAGTAAGACTAAAAAGTGCAATAAACAAAAATGTAAACTATAAAATGAAAACATTCAGTAAAATTCAAACCTCCACCACGAGCCGCACTGCTTGCTGAGATCACAATCTGTCAGAACAGGACTTGCTGAGAAAAGCAGTTTCTTGCAAAAGACTGCCTTCTTGTTCAGAATATTTAGGGCCATGGCTAAGGCGTGGATCGGGGCTAGGTCCTCAGAAAACTAAAGTGAAGACCACAGAGCTGTACATTAAGAAGCCTCCTAAAGCTATGCCAGCCAAGCCCAAAGGGGCCGACACTAGAAATTGTAACCAACTATTAACTGGAGAGAAGCACAGTCCTTACGGTGCACTGAAGAAAGAGTGAGGAATGTCATTGCTATGGCACAGTGCAAGCCTGCCAGACTCTAATGAGACAGGCAGACTAATGGGGGAAGGATATGGGAGATGTTCAGCAGGAGCAGGCCTCGACCTTGGAACTGAGCCCAAATTCTGTAGCGGAGAGTAATAATGAGAAAGGCAAGATCAAAGGAGACAGCTCTAACAAAGAGGCGAAAGAGATAGGTAAAGACACGCGAGCACTTACCAAGTACTTGGCTTCTCAGTCCTTTGCTTTGGGCTTGACCTCGTGTTCTCCCGACTCTCTCCCATCGTCTTTGTGAGCCTGAGCCCGCTGAGCAGGCACATCCTGTAGCTGAGCTGGTGCGGCACGCTGTATGCAGTACGCCTGCTTGATACATTCACAGCCATTATGCATGGGTAATTTTTATTACCCAGGGGCATTTCTCTTTTACATATCCCTAGCTACAATTTTACTGAAATAATTTTCTTTTTTATTGGCCTCTTACATTGTTAGAGTGCCCGTGATTTCCCCAAGGTTAGATGATGAATGACAACACATCATACAAAGACAAAATACAGGCATTTGCCAACTATAAAACGGATTTTTTTCATTTGATATGTTTCCTTTTCTTGTGCAACAATGATAAGCAACCTTGATGGGATCAACAGTACAAATAGAAGTTTAACAAGCTCTCCTCTGAATCTGGGATCACACAAAAAATAGATTCAGTAAAGATACTAGATTTCTACTAACATGATGGACCTTTGGAAAATGGATTAACCATTTTAAAGACAATTTCAAATACAATCAGCTGGGTTCAATCCTGCAATTTGTGCCTGGGCAGCCAGCTGGGTCCTTGAGAGGTTCCAGTGACTTCAGCAAAATCAGTGGGAATGTAGAGAGACAAAACCTTTAATCTCTACGCTATCAAATGCAGGCTCCACTCCTCAGCAGCTTAGGGGTCTCCTTTCCTCCCTTCTTTTTCCCTCAGACCAGGCAGCACAGACACCCTGCCAGTCACCCACGAGCAGGCAACGTGTCTCTTTCCCTCCCACCCTCCCCTCTCCTTGTGAGCATTTGATCACAGCAATAGCTCCCGGCCAACGCCATGCAGGAGGCAGCTTTTGTACAGACAGTATTTTCTGTTCAAACAGGCATTCCCAGCTGCTCCCGGGGAACAGAACATGAATATCATTGCTTTTCTGGCTGAAGCTATGTGATCTTAGCCAAACTTCAATCTGACCAATAGGTCTTTCCTTAAAAAGCCAGGGAAGAAGTAGCAAGCAACATGTGGGTGTCCACAGGCAGGTACTTGGTGTGAGAGTGCTGCCGCACCCGTGGATGAAAGGGGCTCAGGGATGTTCCACGGAAAGACAGTATTGATCCAAACATGCGAACTGACGTTTCCTCTCAAATACATGCAGACTGTATGGGCAGCAGTGATTTGGCCTTACGAAAACAAACTTAAATTCAGATTAGAAAAGTAAAGTAAAAGAGAGACAATCAACGCTACTTTAATATGTTAAATACTTCAAAAAAATCCAATTATCAAAATCTCCAAGTGAACATCGTTAGGCTTGCTGGCCTGAAGGTGAATATTTTTTGGTGGCAGAATGCTAGGATATAGGAATACCAAGTGCCCCAAACACTACAGAAATACTTCAAATCAAATACTGTACATCTACCTATCCACACAATATTGGAGGGAGAGCAGGTAGCCAATTTTATCTTGCTGTCTTCAGTCCTGGCTTGTTGCCCAAACAGCCATGCTGAAGGTGATGAACTGCCACCTCAGTTACTTCTATCCCCCTTTTTCAAGACCTGATCCAAAACTCAGTGAAGCTCACTGAAAGACTCCAACTGACCCAAGGCTTTGGTTGACCCTTGTACCCTAATTTCTTCTATTACCAAGATGGGGAAAAAAAGATTCTATTGTTAAAAAAAATTACCAGAAGAGAAAAAAACAGCAGAATAGAATTTCAAAGCATCAAGTGTAACTCACAGGGTTTTAAAGAGAAGAACTAAGCAAAAAGCATAAATAACGTGTAACCCAAAAAGACCTTAGAAACAAGTTATGTGCCTGAACTTTTGAACTCAGTCTTTCCACTGTACTATCATATATAGAAATGACATGACTGATGGACTTGAAAGCTACATTTCAAATTTTGCAGATAAGATTAAATTAGAGAAAACATCCAAACCATTTCTAATACAATGGAGGTGTTAGATTGATTATACTCTTGGATTAACAGATGGTAATTGCAGATACATGAAGACTTTTTAAGTCTTCAAGCAAAGAACCTGCAGAAGAAATAGCTATTATTTGGGAAGACACTGGAGCAATCTGCCTCATAAAATAGATAAAACTTACAGTGTAATATTGTTAAGGTTTTCAGCCAATGTACATATGAAATGAAAAATAGAGAATCAGATTGCTTAAGGAATAATGGAGAGATAAAAGGACCGACAGTTTTATTGTGTGCGGCACTGGTTAGATGTCACAGAGACTTCAATCACCAAAATGAAAAAATATTTTCACTATACCAGTAGCGAGCAGAGAAAGAGTAATGTAATTAAGGGTGTACTGAGACATGCAGTGTCAAACCTCTGCTATCACTTGGAAGAGCCAATACTAAATCAAGCTATTCCACACAGGGACTTGAGGCTAAGATGTACAACTGCCCACGCACAGCCAGCTCAAAGAGCACACGCAACCAGCCAGCACAACTCACTCACCGAGGAGTGGTAACTCAGGTGTTTGCGCCTGTCTTGCAAATACAGGATTCATGACTACACATCTTGCAGTATTCATGCCCTTCGTGAAGATCACACCTGGTATCAGGCTAGCACAAAATGTACAGCAAAGTATAAAAATACTATGTAACTCTTTCGCTAAGTTTTTTCAGACAAGTTGCAAATAGGAATCCCTAGCATTTCAGCATTAGGTGGCAAGTGAAAAGGATCCAAATGTAGTAGCTATAACATCTCATGATTGATCTAATGTTTCTGTGCTTGAAGTAGGCTTTTATATCCAAAGTTCTGCCAATCATATATAAATTGCTGACAAAACTATGAAAATGAAAACTAAGGGTTTAAAAATGCAGAGTTTTTCTTGAGCGATCATAATATTGATAAACAGATGGGCTGGGTGATATGAACGCACAAGCCTCCCCATACCAGGTGCAAGATTTCTGTTCTCGCCTACACGTACATAACCATGGTTGACTCTCTCACCCATGTTCCGTTGATTAAAACTATTTATTTGGGATTTTCTAAAGCCTTCATAAAAGCAGTGTATATGCTGTGGAGAAGTGAAATGATCAAAGTATTTGCAATAGCTACTACCTTGTATAGTCCTGGAACAATCAATATTGGTCCTAGTATGATCCAGCGTTACTGTGACAGACCTATGCTGTGAGAGCTTCAAGAATGGCAATGTTGGATTGGTTCTCAGAGCCAACAAGAAACAGATGCCACTCACCAGATTTTTTTTAATCTACAAAATAGTGTCCTTTTGTTCACATACAGCAATCATTAAGAAGCATTAAATCTTGATCTGTTTGTCACAAAAATGCTATGTGACTTCCAAAACTCTCCTTACCCCTGGCATTTGCAAAAAAGGAAAGTTTCCTGCTATTCAACAGCTTCCATCTAAATTGGGAATCCTCCTGACAAACTGGTGGCACAGTGGTGCAGGAGCACATACCAAGGGTTTGTGTAGAAGTAAGAGCAGCTTCTCTCCCACATGCAAGCTTTCCAAGTTTGAATTCGAGCATGGCATTTATTTGTTCAGATGTGGACAAATATGGAACCTGCTGAGAGAAAGCTAACTGGAAAATACCAGCTTAAAATAAGATCCTAATCTTACGTGCCTCAGACAGACCTCTTGAACATGGGAGATGTGAGTTCAAACCCTTTTGGGGTGAAGAAATCCCTTGCCTCCTGGCCAACACCACTTCATAAGAAGAAAATTCAAGTGGATGGCATTTTCCTGGGGACAACCTGTGGTAGCAGGGGAGTCCTGTGCAGACCTCGCCTCCTGCTCTGTGCCTTGCCCATCCTTGCAGTAAGAAACCAGGACCTGCGTTGAGACAATCTGCCTGAAAATCCTGCCCAAATGTCCATCTCTCCTGAAATCACTCCAATGTGCTAAAAATATTTTAGCAGTATCTCAGTTAGAAGTGATTTCTTGTATAGCTTTCTAAGCACCAAGATGAGACACCTGTGTTAAGGACTCAGGCTGTAGCCGTTAATCAGGAAAACCTCCCTCCAATGTGACCATGTCAAGACCTCCAGATCGTTCTCTAACACCATGGATTTCTTTACACTAGCTAATGGAGGTGTGTGCAGACATGTACACACGCCACTGCTTTATCTATTTCCCAGGTTCAGTCGTTGTAGCTTTGTGGGGCAGTGACCAGAAGAGAGAGCGCTGGATCATCCCCTGCAAGGGTCAGAGAGTTGTCGGCCACCGGGTACACGCAGCTGGCACTGCAGCAGCCTCCTGGGGAACTCCTAATCTGCCCTGTTGTGAAGATTGTTGTGACATGCCACTCAGAACTATGACAAGAGCAATCAAAAGACCTCCTTGCTTCAAATGAACCACCTCAATTCACTCCAGGGCCTGAAAACACTTTGGAGATGGAGCTGTTTTTACAAAAACTGCAAATTTTTACTCCTAACAGATTTGCCACCAAGTCTTATAATAAAAAACAACCCCCCCCCAAATCTTAGTTGATTGAAAAGGATGCTTATTTTCACTGCTGTCTTCCTGCTGAGTTTCCATTTAAATGTAGGCTTAATACAATTTTCCCCCATAAAACAAACTCACAGTCTGGAAAATAGGGAAGCTCCTCATCCTGCTTTATTGCTTAAACCAGACCTCCTGGAGACAGTTCTTACTTTGCAAGAAAACCCATGTTAACAGTGACAAATAAGACTGAGATCAATGTTTTATTAAGGCCAGACTCCTGTTACAACCTGCACAGATTATTTTAAATCATAGCCTTTGCGTCCAAATTACAATTTTCATTTGAATAGTATTTTTGGATAGAGAAAGGGATTTGTTCTCAGTGTCTGGAATCCCTGTTGGGGTAGCAAAAATATAGCAGGAGCTGTTGAGAAAGTATGCATTCTTATATTAAAACTATTATTCTGACCAGAGCTCGCATATGCGACAGAGCACATATACTTGTAGCTATCTTTATTTCCATTTAGATATGTTCTGTAGCAAAAGCAGCTTTGTCCTTGTAGCCACTGCAGTAGCATTGAAGAACTTTTAAAGCAGGAGCAGACAGAAAGGATTTAATTATTCTTACCTTGGCTGCATGTTCGCACATTTCTCTCTTGAGAAAACAAAAATTCTGCACATAGAGTTGTTTGCAAACTAATGTTTTAGATACATTTCTGAGTAGAAGTTAATTTGCTTGCACATTTACAGTAAATTTATAGCCAAATCTAAGTTTGGATGTCTCTGAACAAAGCAGCATGTTTGAGACATCGGTATCAAACGATAACAAATACTGAGTTATGTGCACTTAAGCCATATCAGAGGGCAAGTTGTTATGGCAGTCTGCTCAGCAGGAAGCCATTTAAGATAACATTGTACTGAAAAGGGGCATAGATTTCAGAGTGTAAAACCAGTAGAGATTTACATTTTGACTTCTTTATAAAATGCATCTAGATCACATCCAAAATATTAAGCGTAGTTAACTGCTCATACAATTGCCGACACCAAGCCTCTGGTCTCCTGATGCAACTGCATGACTTGCCTGAATGGGACAGCTGAAGGAGACCTGCCTGCAGATCAGCTCATGGTTTATTTTGGGAGATGGACAAAAAACTGGGCTCTGCAAAAAATTCATTGTCCTCAGGGACAGAACACTTCATTTTGTGTGCTGTACTGCTGCACAGGTACCAAAACAACGGAAAAGGCACAAATAAGGGAGACAAAAGGACCGGTGGGGTTTGGGGATGACTGCTTTGAAGTGAACCTGGGGCGGTTGCATGGGAATGTGTAGGGCCATGAATCCTTCCTCGGCTGCAGCAGGACGCCATTGGAGCTGACGACCGAGCTCCTCCTGTCCACCAGTGACACAAGAAGACTTGTGTTCAAAACACGCACAAAATGCTGGGGAGCAAGGCTATAGGAGGCTGTTTTCTCTGTGTGTGGATAATATAGCCACACCATCCTGCCAAACAGCTTAGTGCATGCACAAAACTTGATTTGGAAGTGCTGAAACACCACTTCAGATTTTAGGACTATAATTTTAAAAGCTTGGTTGAGAATTCTATCAGAATATGAAAATTACATGGATAAACTTAGCTTCTCTGCAAAAGTGACACATGCTCCAAAAGCCTCCTATTAACATGTTTTCTGTGCCGAATGCTCTCTTGAACTGGAAAAAATAGAGCTCCCAGCTACAAGTTTCTGACTCCCATTCTGTTATACATACTATATGTGTGCCGATTATCATAAAAGAAAATTAACATTTTCATAAACCAGAAAGTTTGTGTTAAAGTCATGCAATGGCTATTTATAGTCTTATTACTCTTTAGACCCTGGTAAATAACTACAGTATAACAACCACCAAAAATAATCACATCATGTGACATTATCACACTCCTATTAGTTACAGTGTAGAAAGTGAATAATAACATGGTAAAAATTTTCTCCGTGGCAGCTCTGAAGAGAGGCCAGAAGGACAGAGGAGGAGGATGAAACACAGATCTGAAAGCAGAGCACATCCTGCCATCTCCCTGCGTGAAGATTAGTGGCCCACCATGCCCCAGTGGAGTTGCTTCACAGTTTTACACTGCACTTGGAGGAAGAGCGCAAAGAAAATTAGGAAAGAAAGCACCATTTGGATTTGTATAGTATCAAATAATATACCTCAAAAAGTTCATGAATTCAGGCTATAATTCTGCCTTAGATTATGATCATGTGAATAAATCATTCCTTCTGGTCTCTGATAGATTTAAGACACCTCCAGCCAGACTCTCAGAGGAATGAGATGCTCACTGTGGGCAGTGAGGGGGTGTTTCCAGCTCTGCTAGTTATATTCTTCATGAGCTGCTTCTCCTTCCACAGCACCCCCCGCCCCCATTTTCTCTCCTCCTTTGCACATACACATACAAGACGACAAACTTTCTTCATTCTCCCTCCATGATACTGCATCATTCTGCTACTTATGTGGAAGGATGAAGCCAAGAGGCCAAAAGTTTTGCTTCATTCCGCAGCACAGAGATGGGGGAAAATGATAAATTTATGGCAAATCACGAAGCGTTATCCTGCAAACTGAAGAAGGTGCAAAGCGGAGCCATCTGGCAAGTCTCTCCTTCCTCCCTCTGAATCGCTGTCACATTTCAAGATCAGCCTGTGTTTTCTGTCAAAAATTGGGAACCCATAGGCCATGGGCTGGGAAATATCTACAGAGTAGGTGGAACGGGGAGGCAGGAAGCTTGAATCCTTACTTGATACTTTATTTTGTGTTCATTTACTTCCAATCTGCTGCTTCTACTTCTCCTAGGAGAGGGAGAGGAGCTGGCATCCAGCAAGTAGGCAGTCAGTTGGTCCTTTGGCCATGACCACCAATGCTGGAGTAGCTGGGAAGCAGGACTGAACCCCAAAATTTCCTGGGGGTCCTTCATTTCTGCAAGGTCACAAGACCAATGCACTCAGTCTGCTGCAGGAGACCCCTCCTCTGGGGAAAAAGTATCCCCACCTGCACCCCCAACTTGAAGGCTGCAGCTATTTTGACACTTGGCTCCATGTTAATGCATTTGAGCAAACAAGCTTCTGCAGAGACCGAGAGGAGCGTGAGCACAAATTCAGCTCTTTTGCTGAAAAGCAAATTTTTCTCTGTGTAGGTATGTGATTGTTTAGGCCCTGTTTGAATGAAGTTCATGGATAAGCATGGGTACCTGTGACAAAGCAGTGCGCACAGACCTGGGTGTTCTGCATGGGGATAGACGGGTTAGGACATCCACAGTGAGGAGGATCTTCCACATGAGGGATGACAGTGAATCACTTCCATCTGTGATGTAAAAGAAAACCTTGCCATTTCATTCTACATACTTGATCTCCTCTAAGTACCTTCCCATTTGTCCTATAAATAAATAATAGTTTTACTTTGAGTATGCTGTTCTTGCAGGTAAGTGGAAAAGGCTTGTTCCCTTACCAAGCAGGAGAAACGTATTGGCTATAGGAATGACAACAAGGCAACATTTGTAGAGCCCAGCAAACCCTGGGAAAGAAAACAGAAAAATGATACATAGAGTGGCTCTGAGTTTACTTTGTTTGCTGTTCTTATTCTGCCTGCTCATTTCTGTTACCAATCCAAAATTCTTGAATCTTTAATGGTAAAATACTGGCTTAACTAGCAATGCAAAGCTTCACTGTAATCACAGTCCTGACCCAATTATTTCACTCTGCTGGGCAATCATTCCCTTCCATAGGTGAGGACTGCAATGTAGAGCAGTAGTCTGGAGTGAAAAAACTGCACGAGGGCAGGATCATGCCCTTTTTTTTTTGCCTTTTCCTACACATGCAACCACCAGAACTGTTGTGATGCATACTTTGGATAAGTCCTTGTGAGAATACAGTACATGGAGGCATGTATTTCCATGCATTTGCTTAGGAGTCACAGAGGACTTCATTTATAGCTTAGTACCATATCTCTTCCATAGAAGGACCACTTTTTTTTTTTTTTTTTTTTTTTAAAACACAAGCCATAAATTCTTGATCCAAGTACTATGCTTAACTGGGACTTCCTCTCATGTCAGAGACTGCATCACAACATAAAAAGACAGAATGTGTCCTTTAAACGCTATGGAAATATTGCCCCTTACAAAGGTGCACAAAATGCCACAGAATGCAGAATACACTTATGTCTCTTTTACTCATACTGAGATCTTTGAATAGTTCTACTGAACATTACCATTTATTTGACTGGGGCAGTATTTACTGCAACATATTCATGCTAATTTTCAGGCAACTGCTTCAGTCTGATTTATGATGTAAGTTCTTTCTTTAAGTCATTCATGCAGACTTTTCATTAAAGTAGAAGAGAATCTATAATGGATTCAATATGTAATGCGAAGATTAGCCTTGAAAATAGACTTATTTCTGCCTAAGTCATCAAATATTACATGTACATGAGTCTAAGTTCTGAGAAAGCCAAGTGAAATAAGAAGTTGCCTCTGAAGATGATACTGTGGGTGCTGGGTATTAGACAGATTTTCCATTTGTTCAAAGTCTTCTTTCTACTTCTCTACTCAGATCTTCCTTCCCAAATCTGTATATCCTCCCCTTCCATATCCTGCAGCCTCTTTGCCACCTCTGCTCCCTGAGACTCCCTGACATCTCCTTTTGGCAATCTTGTGTCCTCCAGTATGCTTGTCTAAGGTGTGGGAGATACAGTATATGGCCTTCCAATATTTTTGCAGCATCCATACTGGTAACTAGCCAAAACGTCCCATCCTCATTTGGCAAAGCTTCCACTGAAGTTAACAGTTAAAGAGTCAATGAGTCATTTTGCCTGATTTGGCCTTAAATGCTGTGTACGTTAAAATGGAAAAGAAAGCAAGGAGATGCTGTCATGTAGCATCCCAGTATTTGGGTACAAAATTAAGAATCAACGTCTTTTCTCAAATTAGAGCAGACATGAATCCTTAAGAATAAGGCAGAACCTACCAGCAAAACATACAAATGAGTTCTGAAAAGCTATTTCTATTAATAATGAGCCATCAGTCCATCTGGACAAGATTTTTAAGTTCTCAGGGACATTTACAGGCTAATAACTCAATCAAATTGGGTAACAAGGACATGAAGGAACAGAAATGTTCCAGGCATCAGCTACATTAAATGGAAGCAAATGGGAAGATATTCACAGAAATTATTTTTCAGCAAACAGTTTGCTATGAAGGATCTGCCAAGGGCATAAGGTAAAATTGAATGCTTCAGGAGTAAACCCAACAACGACATACATCTATTTGGATGTCTAGGAATACGTAGCCAAAATGAGCAAACAAATTCATGAAGATTCTGAGTAGCTTAATAATTTGGCCTACAGAATTTCAGGGCCAAGACAACATGCACTGGTGAGCCAAGGTAATGGTAATTAAGTGTAGTTCTCTGACATACTACTAAAAAGGACCAAAAAATTGCTTAATTCATATTTGATAAATAATTGATCTGACAACTTTTTTTATTTATTTGGAATAAGGTGCATAATGATTCACCTTTCTCCTTCCCATCTTTATTTTCAGCTTACAGAGCTGCATAAATGACTAGTGAATATATTCATCGAGCGTTTTATTGGATCAGTTTTTGAAAAATGCTTATAGACATCAACTGTTTTTTCCTTTTCATTTTCTTGCTCACGTCATGCCGCTACACTGAAAGTTACAGATGGCCAGGAGCACAGGAATCAGAGCCTCGGGGAGACCTCAGCCTTCTTGGTTACAAACAGCAGCAGCAAGCACCTCTCCATTAGCAGCTAGGAGAAGACTTCAAACACACTGGTGGCAACCCTGACTCCATCCATCAGGACCATTCCCCTTTTACCCTAGGAATACCCAAACCACTGCAACAGTCTTGCGAACAAGAGAAAGTATATTTACATACTGCCAGAGCCTGAAGTATTCTAGTGACTGAAATTTTAAGAAGCTTAACACTTTGCATTTATTTTGAATGTTACTCTGTGTAAAATCAGAACCATTAAAATTCTTTCTGTGAAGATATTTCAGTAGAAGATTTGCTGGTAAGATGAGAAGATGCCTGTTCTTTAATCCCCCACATCTTTGCTGTATTTTTCCTGCTCTTCTTGTTGCGTTCAGTTCCTTCACTACTGGCTCAGTAAAGCAGAGCATGAGGCTACTAGTTGTTTAAATATATTTGGGGGAAAAAAGCAAACCCCCTACAAAACCCTAACTAACAGGATTGCTGTAAGCCCTGAGGAGCTGCAGCATTGCCTCTGCGCGTAGGTGGCCTGAGCACATGGCAGACACAGCAAAGCACCAGAAACCTAAATACTACCACAGAGTTGAGGATCAAACTCAGTTCAAGTGTAAGCAAGTGTAACTACATCCAAATCAGTAGCTGCGCCTGCTTTTCCCAGTATGGTTTTCTGCCAAATGCGTGTACCAGCAGCACGTCCCCACAGCCAAGGCTGGCCGGCCTTCCAGAAGGCCCTGCTGGCCAACAAGGAGGGACTGTGCTGGCAAGCTCAATTAGGCAAAAACTGCCGTTTTACAAATGTTGTTTAGCAGTACTGTTATTGCTTCTGTTCATTGTGGGCTAGGAGGTCTGTACTGCTTGGGAAAGGCTCAAAATTATGAACTCCTACGCAAGCGACGTGTTTGTATGACACACTTGCATGTCACCTTTCCTCTGCAGGGAGCGAGGTGAGGACCAGACGAGAAGCTGGAACTTCAGCAACGGGCATAGTGCCCCGAGATTCCCCTCTGAAGCCCTAGTACAGCAGGTACTACATGTGGAAGCTTGCAGGATGCAGAAAATCAAACAGCAGTACAAACCTTATCAAAGCCCAGCTCAAAATTAGTGAAGATTGTGCCATGCTCTTTTTTAAAGCCTTCTGTTCTGCATGGCGTACATTACAGTGACGTTGGGTCAAATCCTGAAGCAGATCAAAGCTCAGATTGACTATTTTCACACGCAGATCCTACTTCAAATAGAGAAATCGGAGAAGGGGAACGAGTGATAAAACATACTCCAAATGCCAAAAGTCATCCCCCAGCTACTGCTGAGCCAGAGGCGCAGTTTAACTTGCCATGACATGCAGGGAGCAACAGCATCACTTGAACAAGCAATCTAACTTTAGTGTTTGATATTGCTTAATCATAATGAAAGATGCTCGGCCTGTCTACCATGTGTCCCCCAATCAGAGATTCTTCACGCTTTTACAGCAGGCCTACTCATCTTTCTTCCTAAAACAAATAATCTCTCAGTCTCATTGTAAACCACCAGTGACACTTAGTATTCTGATCACTCCATGCAAGTCCACCTGGTATATAGTGTTTTAAATCCAAGCGCCGTTATGGCTATGCATTTTCACTAGCTTCATGGTACAACACAATAGCTCTATTCAGTAAGAAGTAAATCTAAATTCCGATCCTCGACTGATGAGGTTTATATAGTTGGGTTTGGTTTTTTCTTTTTGACTTTTATGCATCTTGAAACCACATCTGTCAAAACATGTTAACTAAACAATGGGATACTTAAACACTCGCTGCAATATCAAGAAGCTTTTTCTTCCTCCCATTTCACTGGTTACAAACCTTTTTGATCTTAAACGGTGACAAAGGATCATTGAAAAAGTCCCCACTGTCTGTTAATGTCTGGAAAACACTATTTATCCTAGACAGTTTATCAATGTGTCATTTAGCTCGAGAAGATTATAAGAAGGGATGAAACACAGCAGCTCCAGAGGGACTTTCAGAAATCCTGACAACACCCCCACTTGGCTCCTGGTTTGCCTGCCCCCACATCCCTGCAAAAAAGGATCCTACCAAGATTTTTACTCTGCTGCTGTACGGATGGAGCTGTGCAACACTCCCTTTTGCTTGGCAGCAGTTGAAATCCCCAACCTCACTTCCCCTGAACATGAGGTGTGATCCCAGACCAAGAGGGATCAAGAAGCACACAGCACTTCAGCAGCAAAGGGAAGCAAAATATGGGGTCTGCCCCAAGGAGCACTAACGTGACCTGGAGTTTCTGTGGGGACCCCGAGTCCTTTGTGAACGTTTTTGCTGTTCTTTAAGCTGAAGTCATTGATAAAAGTGGAAGGATAGATGTGAGCCTACTGCCTAATCTGCCAGGTCTAAATGATGTATTGATAAAACGATAATAATTTCCTGTAATCCTGGAGGCTCTCCTTACACCTAACTCCCCTCATTTACCATTGTCCTGCTCTCCTGGTTATAGGTACTGCCCATACTTCCCCATTAGCCTCTCTAGAAAACTTTTGTGTCACATAACTCCTTGGTGTGATTTATAAAGCTATCTAACTTGTTTTCTTCCTAGCGTATCTTGTGTAACCTATTTGTCTTTTTATCACAGCATCTTATCTGCCCCTTATTTGCTGTAGCTATTTATCAAAGAGTTACAATAATATCTATTCCTCTAACGTTATTGATGCGGATGCCTCCACAGTCAAAACCTCAGCTTCGTCACAGGCTGGCCATACTGCTGCGGTGCTGACAGAGGATGGGCTGCAGAGCAGCGGCACCCCGACCAACAATCCTGCGGGGGAACTTCACACCCCCCCCACCTCCGCCTTATCAGCTTGTAAGCACATGCCTCGGGCAAAACATCTCCGGTTTGCTCTGTACAGCGCCAAGCACAAGGAGACGCCCCACCATGTCTGTGCACCCAGAAAGCAGCAAGGCAACTAGCACAGACCCACCATCAGCCGTTTTCTGCAGCTGATGAGAGTTTGCTTTGACTTTTGGACACTGATTCGCACTCTCTACCTTAGCTTGTCTATTGTAAATGAGTTATACTGGTATTTTGCTGCATGACAGAAGATTTACAAGGCTTAGATCATTCAGTATGTAGAGCCCTCTAGAGATGTGCTTAGTTTTATTACTCTATTGCCAACGCTATTGCTGCGATAGTTGCGGTTACTTCTAATCAAATACCATGCTGTTCTCATCAGTCAGTGACAGCTTTTTTTCGTTAGTTTTGGGTCTAATTTGCTAATTAACATCAGCTTTAAGAGGTAATAAAAAGCAAAATAGCGACAAAAATATTGATCTTTAATATTCAAACAAGGTAACAGGAGAAAATGCTTCTTAGGGTGCACGTATACTTATATACATGTGCACACATCTGGGGGTGGAGAGATGTTTCAAGGTGTGTGGTCAGTAAAGCATCTTCCAGGTATTAGCTCTCCCAGACAGAAGGGATTTGTGGTGTGTGCTGGGAACACAAAGCACAAACTCCTTCAGAGCCTCATTCTGTGTATTTAATACTGGAAGTTGTATAAAACTAAAATCCATCAAGCTGTGTGTTCTCATCAAGAGATCTCTTGAAGCTTCTCTGAAATACAGAGATGCCAGTCTTACCATCCTGAAAAAAGCCAACAGGCACATGCAACCAGGCTGCCTAAAATGCCCTATGCTTTCACCAGCCAGGAGATGCTCCACGGGGTGCCTCGGGCGCTGGGAACTGCTGCAGGCAGAGCAGCGGTCCCTCAGGCAGTGCCTGCTACCACATGCTGCCCAGCTATGTATTTGATAACAAAACTCTCTCCTGTCAGTGGCTGCTTCATGCTCTGAAGCCAGGGGGTTTATTTCTAATTGCACACACACACATTTATAAATATACTTTAAGCACACATCTTACAAATTTCTTCTATTTATTAAATCTTCTCTAATGGTGTGAATTCTCATTAGTCACATAAATCAATGCCTCACTCCTTTTCCCGTGAACATCACTATATGTTGATACCCAAAAGCTGTGAGTTCCATGCACTCATGATGTATTGTGATAAAAAAATTACTAGTTTTTACATTGTTGTCTTTCAGTGCAATTTAATGTTTCCCTGTCATTTGATATTTTTAAAACAGCAAATAGGATGAAATTTGACTTCAAATTCTGATTTATACATTAACTCCTACTAGTTTTCTTCAGAACTAGCTAGTCTTGACCTTCTAACCCTGTCTTTACACAGAAATTTATCTAATTATTAGCAATACAATTCTCATTTACCAGATCTATCAGGTACAGAAAAATCTCAAAATGGGCAAGTGTCCTGGTTTCAGCTGGAATAAAGTTAATTTTCTTCTTAGTAGCTGCTATAGTGCCATGTTTTGGATTTAGGATGAGAAGAATGTTGATAACACACCGATGTTTTAGTTGTTGCTAAGCAGCGTTTATACTAAGTCAAGGTCTTTTCAGCTTTTCATACTGTCCTGCCAGCGGAGGCTGGGAGTCCACAAGAAGCTGGGAGGGGACACAGCAAGGACAGCTGACCCAAATGAGCCAAAGGGGTATTCCATATCATGTTATGTCCTGCCCAGTGTATAAACTGGGGGAAGTTGCCTGGGGGGCACCACGGCTTGGGGTTTGGCTGGGCATCGTTTGGTGGGTGGTGAGCAATTGTATTGTGCATCACTTGTTTTGTATACGTTATTATTATTTTCCCTTCCTTTTCTGTCCTACTAAACTGTCTTTATCTCAACCCATGAGTTTTACTTTTTTTTCCCCAATTCTCTCCCTTGTCCCACTGCAGGGGTGGGAGGGAAGTGAGCAAGCAGCTGCATGGTGCTTAATTGTCAGCTGGGGTTAAACCATGACAGCAAGTGACAAGCACGAGAGGAGTACTAAGAAAGGAAATGAGGTGGAGGGGTTACAAGTAAAGATACAACAGAGGTACAGGGAGAACAGCAGAGGGTGAGAGCAGCAGTGCTTTATTAGTTGTAAAGGGTTTAATATTTTTTCCAGCGCGGGCACCAAGTAGCAGAAAGGAGGCAGTGAAAGTAAAATAAAAATCAAGATTTGGGAATGGATCCTGGTCAAAAGAGCTGGGAAGTCCAGAGGAGGAAGAAAACAATATTTCCTAAAGAGAGGCGCTTATATTGTACCCCGGGGAAGACTATCGTCCAGCTGCAAGGCAGACTAAGGTCCTACCAAGGGTACAGCCGCCCCAGGCAAGCGCTCCAGCTGCAAGGCAGACTAAGGTCCTACCAAGGGTACAGCCGCCCCAGGCAAGCGCTCCGCGAGGAGGCTGCCCTTGGCAAGGGCAACATTTAAACCACCTCCTCTCTCTTCAGCTCATCCATCAAGAGTCGCTTGTGGCCTAATGTTGAGCCCCAGGGTATCCCATAAAGAGAAGGGCTTGCATAGGATGGGTATCACTAGACTTCTATGGTGAATGCATATTGACTAAGTGGCCTAATGCAGGCAGAGCAATTCCAGAGCATCTGCCAAGGCCCAGGGACTTTTTGATACATGTAAGAAAAGTAGGACAAATTAAAATCCCCCCATTACTTCCCACTCCGTGCCTATAACACCTCAAGGGCCAAAGGACAACTGCAACCCTGGGATATAAAAGGACCGACTCCTGTGGGAATTTGCTGCAATGCTGAGGATGGCTCAAATATCCTCCAAGCTGAACTTCCCTCAGCATCATCAGCCAGCCTGGGACTGGGCCACCATTAGCACACGTGCCATCTGGGGAATGCAATTTCCCCACACAGAGGGCTCTCACAGCAGATTTGCTGGAAGGAAGATGAATCAGACTGAATTGGGACACTGGAGGAAGGATCCCACTGCAGTTGTGAGAGGCCAAGGGCAGAAACTACAAGGGGGATGTCAGGACCTGCAAAATTGTCTCCTTTAAATCTTCCACAAAGGCTTCCTCATGCACTGGCTGAGCCCCCAAAAACTGAGACGTCAGAGAGATGTGGTCAGGCCTGAACAAGGGGAAACAAAAGGCACTATTTTATCTGCAGCAGAAAGGCAGTGGGATGCTTCAGGTACCGAGTGACCTGACCGGAGAATACAATAAGCATTATGAAGCCTGCAGTAAGGAGGGAGAATAATTTCTTCTTTTCAAAATCAAATTCAAGTAGAAGCAGCCTTAGCAAAAGCCACTTTATATAAATTAACACAATTCTTCCATATATCACAATGACCGGTTAGGCCAGAGGACTTTCATTGTCTGCAATTTCCTCCCAGCTGCAGTCCTTTGGCTTTGCCGTACACAGCCACGTGTGACAGAAACGCAATAGAGCGGCTCGGCATGAAGACAAGGGCTGTCTGTGATACTTACCAGTTGCCTTCAGCCTCCTAAGTGGTAAATGAGGGCCAGATCATCTAATTAGTCTACACTGACTTAGCATAGACTAGAACAAGGGATGGAAGTGACTTCAAGACACATTTATTTCTGTGTGATTGCTGAGCAGCTCTGGAGGAGCAGGAGGGAAGTCAGCAGCAAAGCCCCGGTGCGCCCACCACAGGGTCTTCCCTCCGAGCTCCCTGCCCGTCTGTGCACCGTGGCTTTACGAAGTGCCTGATCCTACCAGGGCAGGCATTAACAAATTGCAAAGTAGGCTGGAACAAGGCCAGTGAAATCACAAAACACGGTATAACTAAGAAATTTGGCAAGTAACTGAATAACTGGAGGAAAACCAGGAGTGTCATACTGCTGCTCAGCAGAGGTGAATGCTGATGATTTTGAGGCTTTCTTTTGAGCAATAATCTCCATGAAAAGGTCAACACCATGTAGATGGTTAGCAATTAAGACCTCTGATGGAAGTAACTATCACCATCTACATTAAGGGAAAAAAAGAAAAAAAAAAACAACAAAAAAACCCAAACAACCCAGACCCAAGGGTACTTGAGTAAGTTAGATCTTTCCGATTGCTTCAGCCAATTAGCTCCTGAGGCAAATAGCCTGTAGGTCCTTACGTGGGACCAGTCAGGGATATCATTAGGAGTTCACCTTCGAGAAGTCATGGAGGAGGCACAGGACAATTGGAAAATGACAGTGCCTGTGCTGAACACGGGGGAGGATGGCAGAGTGAGGAATGAAAGGGCAGTCAAGAATGCTGGAACAAATAAACAAGTGATTTGTAAGGCCATGGAGGACATGAAGGAGATGAACAGCACTGTGCATGAATCTGTCACGTAAAAATAATGTCAAAACAATATCATTTAATTTTCCAACAAGGTAGCAGACCTTGTGGCGAAGGGAGAAGGGTAAATGTCATACTTCACCTAGTAAGACTCTGACACCGTTTCCCATGGTATTTTTACATAAGCTATGGATACACAATGTAGATTAAACTACCGTAGGTGGATGCAAGAAAGACAGGGTGACTTAAGCCGGGGAGGAGTTATTGATTGTTTACTGTCAAAACGGAAGGATGCACAAAACAAAGGTATTCCTTGGGGATTTGTCCTGAGCCAGCTCTGTTCAATGCCATATTATAGTGACCTGGAAGGTAGGATATAGAGTATTCTCAGTACATTTGCAAATGACCCCCAGCCAGAAGGGACTGCAAATGTGTGGGAGGATAGGATCAGAATTGCAAATGGTCCCAACAAGCTGAGGAACTAGCACAAACAATAGGGTGCATTTCAATTAGAGCATGCAAAAATACTCCACTGCAGAAATATAGGATGGAGGAAAATTGATTAGTTGGAAGATCTTTAGAAAAGGATCTAGCAATTATAGTAAATTACACTGAGTGGGAATCAAGAATGCCACAATTTTGAAGGAGACAAACATGCATGCATAAATAAGGGGATAGTCTGCAAGTCATGCAGAGTAACAAGGCTTTTGTTGGGAAAGTTTAGCCAGTGTGGGGCATTGCCCCTCAGGAGAAACCTGGACCCCTTGATAAGTGTCTGAAGAAGAGTAGTGGGAAAGGTCAAAGTCCAGGAAATGGGCCTACATGGAAACTGTGAATGAGTATTTTTGTTCAGCCTAATGTTCTGGTGCAAAGACACGAGGAATCAAATGCTTTCTTTGTCCACTGCTGGCAGACTAGGAAGCAGTGGGAACCCAGCATCCCTGGCCCTGCACAAAGAGAGTGGCAGCAGAGCCGGTTAATACAGACACTGGGGAGGGGGTCTTCTCTTAGAAGAAGAAAAAAAAAAACAAACCAAAAACCAAAAACCCAAAACAATACAAAACCACTCAGATAATCTGAAGCCAGTTTAGCAGGTGCTCACACAACTACTTTAGACTTCAAATAATCAATCCTGATGAGAAAGGCATAGCCAAGATCAGCATACAATCATCAGGGAGTGTTAACCACTGAATAGTTGAGTTCAAGGTGTGCCAGTCAATCAAGGGGAAAAAAATAATGAAAAGCATATCCCACTTCAAGGATAAAAAAAAGCCACAATTTGTACATTCAGGTGATTGCAATATTATTAGAGAGGTCATCACACTGAATATTCATCGATTGCCCTAGGCAAGGGCTTAAAGTGGTCAGAGAAGTCTCTGACTGCCCAGCAATATAATTTTATTTGTTCTTAATCAAATTTTAGGATCAGACAAGCTTGTGTAATTGCACTTAAAATGCTCCCTTGCTGGACATCTATCCCGTTCAACCTCACCTCTTATTGTCTAGCCTTGTTTCTTGGGGATTGCTTTTGCTTTAGCTGCACAGAGCCTACTTGAAAGCCTACGCAAGACAGCTTCTTAAAACACAGGCAGTGGCAAGGAGCCCTTCATCACCATCCCAAACCCCTCAAACTCCTGCAAACCATCAGAAAGGTGAAGCACTTTGAGAGCAGTGGCTGTTTAGCTCAAGCACACCAGCACACTACCGCAGCCACCAGGACCCACCTGGAGATCCAGCAAAGTGCAGCGGCCTTGGCCACAGCAGCCTGCTCGGATCCAGCACAGGCATCGCCAGTCTGGAGCGGCATTGAACCATCTAGACACAACTGTAACGAGTCAAACTTGTTTCTAGCAAAAAACCCCACAAAGCCCAATTCACAACCACCTTGCTTTTTGCTGCTTATAGCTATAATGATGATACTCACCCTGAGAAACTCCCACATCTTACTCTGATAGTAATACACAGTACTGTAACATTAATGAATTAGCAGTAAGAGAAAACTACTCATTTGGAAGAAGGCTTCTGGAGCAATATAAAGCTGCAGGAAACCTGCCTGATTTGTCTTTTGGCAGGTTCTGCTACTAGCTTTAAATTAACACTGCAAGTGTTACCAACTGATTCTCTATAGGAACTAGCTGAGTGAACCTGAGCACACCTGTAATTGCATGTTCAAGTTACACAGACCTCAGTTTTCTGTCTTAGAACAAATTAGGTTTATTTTTAGGTTTTTGTCTCCATCTGAATCCAAAGCTCCAGCCACAGCATTGTAATGTTAAACCCACAAAGGTCAAAATCACAAGAAAATTATTGCACCAGCCCTTATGAAGTGAAACGTGCATTTTACAGGGCTCTGTTGGTAATGTCTTGTTCTGCTTTTCTGCTCTTTCACAATTCTCTGTGCAAAGAGACTATTTTGACATGACCATTGTATTCTGTGAGTGCTGGCTAGGAACAACTTCTCCAATTTACACAAGCTTTTTAAAACTAAGATTTTTTTAGTATGATCTTCATCCCTCCCATGTCAACTTAGCAGTGATTGGGAAAGGCTAATTGGGTTCTTCGTGTTTTCTTTACATCTTGAGTATAATCATGGGGAACTATTTGTTTTGCCAGATCAAGGTAGCTTAAGAAATACCGTAAGAGCTAAGGAGATTTTAAAATTATTACAGTTTCTGTGTTCTTAATAACATACGATGAATAGGAGGAAACTTTAAAATGTGGTAAAAGCTTGTGGAAAACTGAGAACTTTTAAAACTAAAATTAAGAACTCAGCCAACATGCTTGTTACCACTGCCAAGAGCAATCTGGAAGTCAAAGTTAACAAAAAATCTCACCCCAAGTTATCCATGTCTCACTAACTGTCAAAACCTCTAAAGTATATCAGATCTTTCAGTCAGCTCTAATTAAGAGTATTTTGGAGACAGAAACAGAATTTAATTCCTCTTAATCTTGGTAGCACAGAACCTGCATTTTCCCTCAGCTTTTCTTTCTGCATCAGACTTTGCTGTTTCACCTACCAGCTTCATAGCCCCCATTCCCAGGCTCTGCTGTCCTTTGTGGTACTCTTCTGGAGGCTGGCATTCACCAGAGACATTCAGAGCAGACTTCAGACTGTTTTTACTCCCACCAAGAGACCTACCCAGGGCTAAAGCAGCAGAAAATTGGGCAGCCATGTAGGCAGTTTCAGCAGTGTCTCCATTAGCAAGTAATTTGGTTCAGCTGGAGTGGGTTTGGGAGACTAAAGCAGCAGGTGCTGATACCCTTCATATCTCCAGCATGTGTGGATTGTGGGTTTAATTTGGATTAGATTTAGCTTGATCACCTAGAACAAATCTTCCCCTTGCTCAGGGAATCAACGCTTTCTGAAGAGAAAAAGGATTTGGTACACTCTAAAATAATCTTATGGTCCCTGGTGCAGTTCAGATCCCAACATCCCATTAAACACTAGAGACCATCAGATGGCTCACCTCAAAGCACGCCGCTGCCCCTACCTAAACCACCGTGTTATAGTCCTTTCTTCCCCACTTCTCCTCTGTCCCAAATTGTTGGGAAGTTTCTTAAGGTAATTGGGTTCATTTTGGGAGGAATGTTGCAGATGCCTTGAAAATAGGGGTATCATGCAAATCTAACAATCTCAGTTATGAAGCGCCTTAATTATGCACGACTGCTCTGCATTACACAGGTCTAATTCACATTTGAAATGCATTCAGCTTCCAGCACAAACATTAGATTCAATTACCATATGATTTTTAAGAAACAGTAACATTGCCAACTAGCAGAAGTCTACCTGAGCTATTTCAGCCAGTTTTGATTAAAGCAATAGTGCACGTTTCCCTTCTCTATGCACTACAAACTTAGTCTCCTTCCTCTTAGCTACAAAGTTGAGATCTAAAAAGGCAAACCCCCCAAAGTTTACAGAGAAAACCACCTTGCCTTATAATCTCAAGATATGAAGAAGTAAATTTCCAGTGTAGTGAGTTACCCACCCAGCTGCATTTATTATGTGTTAAAACTCCCTGTGCACCAAGCAGAAAATTTGCCCCTAAGCATTTTTTTTATAATTTTTTTTCCCAACTTGAAAACTGCCAGAATACTTAACAGATTTTTAGGAAATTGCTCTCAGTGGTAAAAATTCACCATCTGATCTCCAAACAGAATTATAAACCTGAAACACAGAGGCCAGATACAGCCCTCTAATTAGGAGTAGGCAGTGATTTTCTGGCAAAACATCAATTAATCAACTTCCCCCTCCCCCCCCCCCCCTAAAAAAAGGAGAATTTACCTATTTCATTGAAACATTCCCTAAGAAAAGCCTGGGTGCCAGCATGGACAAAGCAGGCTCCTTTCCCGCCTGACTCCTAGCAGAAAATGGACCGGGAGGTGCCCAGATGCCAGGCTGGGACTCCCCTGGCCGGGAGTCCTCCCCGTTTCCCATGTGTGCTATTTACTGAATAATTAACCATTTAGTGGCCCCAAGAGCCTGTAAGGCAGCCCAGCAGTTCTACCACTCTTGGAGAAGCAGCAAATTAGAAGGTTGTCTCCTCTCCTGCCCTAATTATAAACCATCGGGACTGGGTGCTTAATACTGGTGTACTGGTACGTGGCTCAGTCCCAGCTTTCTCAGTTTGAATCACTAAGTGAAATTATTGTAAGTCACCATGGGCTTTGGCTAAGTACAGAGGGTAGCTTTGGACTATGGCAAGTTATTTAAGGATAGTAAATAATACGGATTTGTCATTTCTTCTGCAAAACGTGAGAAAGGCTATCTGCCAATCTCTCCCCTGCTCGCAGTGCTATCAATATCCCACTCTCTTGACTAGACTTTGGCCAATACATCACAAACTGATGCTCATGGTTGAAATTCATTAAGCGATATGTCTAGGTTGCTTCTTCTGCAGGAATGAGATTTTCTTCTGCAAACCGAGAGGTGATAAAGATTCCCTTTGTAAATACCAAGGTTGCTTGAAATCTTTCCTTCTAATTTTCTTTTATGAACACGTTGGGGAATTTTTGTGGGGGATGACCAAGGGGAGGGTTACAGAACAGGAAATGGCAGAAAAATTTTTTTTTTTTTTTCCTGAAGAAGTCTGCTTTTTATGGGAAAGCTGAAAACATTTTAATTTTTCTCCAGTTCTGAACTAAAATTATTTATTTTTGTAGCTTCTTAAGGCTTCTACGAGAAATCAAAAATTTTTCTTCCAAAAAATAATCCCTTTGCCAAAGCAGGACAGTGAAAGGAATGAATAGCAGCCTGTTACTGACAGCTGCACCCCTCAGCCCTGCTCAGCACATTCTGCACATCAGAAAGACAAAGATGTGAAGAACTATTGATCACTGCTGCTTAAATGCACTGAAACTCTGAATTTAACAAAAGCACAGGCCCGACACCGGAAACTTCTGTATGTTCCCAAGACAAGCACATGATAAGCATGGCTTGTGGAGACTTGCTCACAGTGCCCCAAGTTTAGTTACTTTCCCCAGAAACAAACCTGCCTTGGTCCTGTTGCAGGTTATAATCGGGGCCATCCAAACAGGCTGTCACTTAATGTTCAGCTTGGAAAATTTTTATCATGTCCAGAAAGAATTAGATTGTGGCCACTGCACTCATGCTGAATCAAACAGGAATTATACACAGTCAGAGCAAGCCTGAAATAATGCCTTGCCAGTACCCCAGCCATATTCTTTTAATTCTCTCTAAATCTCTGTGCTCATGGAAATCCCACAAGAGAAAATCTAAATAAATGAATCATAATTATAAATGTTGTTTATGTAATTGGTAAATGATGCAGAGATAAGTGAGCACTGCTTATTCCTACACAAACACAAATTAAATATGGGCACTGCACCAAAGACGTGCCCTCTAGTACTCCAAATCTAACAAGGTTCAAAGTTTAAAATCGCAGCCCACTCATATGATTTGCATCTCTCTCTGTCATACCAACCCTTCCCATCTAAGCACCTCCATATACCAAGGGTCCCAAACTGGAATTGTGGATCAGGTATTTTCAAGAAAACATAAGCAGCACATTTTTCACTTTGCAAGTAAAAAAGGAAAGGGCAAGATAATCCGTCAGCAAACTGACCCCTTATAGGGATCATAGGCAGTCCCATTACTGCTATGACAACTAGCTCAGCTGTGAGCCAAATGCCTGGAAAAGGCCAGCCAAAAACCCATCAGTAAAAACTCATTTATCACTGCTAAAGGAAAAACCAGCGCTGCCATCCGAGGCCGGCATCCACGGAGCCAGCCAGCCCCTCTCCACAAAGGCCGGGCTCCAGAGCACAGGTCCGTGCCGCAGAGCGAGCCTTTGGGGCTTGTCAAGGACCCGCTCCTGACTGGAGACAGCCATGTTTCTATTCAAAACAAAATCTATTAAAACAGAAATAATTAGCACAGGGCATAGTCATTTGGAAAGCTCAGAGGTTAGCGCGCTGTCGCTGAGTCACTCTGAGCCTGCTACACAGCGAGGACCCGCAATGCCTTGATTTTAATATTTTACCAAACGAACTTCAGAAATTCAGAAGATGGTGGAGCGATGAAGCCTATAAATAGTAACAAGCAGGTTTTTTGAGCACATCCTAGCTTTTTTTTCAACTCTGTACTCCAAGGAAGCACAATGCATCCATACCTTTCTTTAAAAACATCTTTTTTAAGGACTTCAATGCTGGTGGAGGTGCTGGATTGACAGCTCCGGAGATTCATTCTGCTGTTTACCCACTGAACAGGCATAATGCAGGCAGCACAAACTTTGCTGAGCCTGCCCTACCAATGTGCCTTTGGCACTTATTAAAAAATTTAACACCCTCAAATACATTGTATGCATTGCAAAGGAAAGCAGGCTACAGCACCCAGCATCTCAGCCGGCAGCAGCGACCCACTTTATGGCTGTGCTAATCACACACAGATTGACATCGTATGAGCCTTCAACGCCCCAGCGTTTTCACATGACCTCACGGGCAGTGAGAGAGATGCAGATATACTATTACTCAGTATTTCTGGTGTGTTAACGTTAGTGCTAATGCACCGCTGAGCCCCAAGGAGGGTTTTGGAGCAGCTCTTTGCGTCAGACTAAGAGCACCGCAAGCCCCTCTCCACAGACAAGGCTGGGGCAATATTCCTCTCCTGAGGAGAGGCAATAGCATTTCTTCCCTACCTGCCCTGACACAGAGCACCGAGCATGCAGGGGAGAAGCCTTGCGAAGTGGCCTGCCAAGGCCAGAGGAGTGGGTACCCGGCCGCGTCCCTGCCCCTCGTCCCCTTCAGAAACGCGCTGCTGCCCAGACCGCTGCCCTGCTCCCTCGTTGCACTGCTCAGGCCGCTTGCAGGGCCTATCCCAGGGCTGAGCAGGACAGAAGGGCACAAAAGCCACGCAAATTCAGAAGTCTTCATTTTCAGCAAGAACCCACATCTAGCCTCTTAAAACTGGTGCCAGGCAATTTGCCTGAGGGACCTCATACACAGCAAATTCTCAAATTCACGATTTCTTATTTCAGCAGAAGACTGGCAGTCATTACAAAAGCAAGACAGTGATGTAGGAGTCAGCAGACAAGAGCAGGAGGTGGAAGTCTGCTGTTTAAATATCTTCTGTACACTGTGTAAACAGATATAAGCTCAGCTTCCTCAAATTGCTTTACTAACCACATTAACCTCCGGGACTCCCCTTTGTTTCCTGGGGTGAGTGAGTAATAACTCAGGGATACAACAGTAATGGCTGAGCTCACTTTCCAGTGAGTATCGTGTGAGATGACTGGTACAGCATGCCCTACATCTGAAGCGGAGGTTTTCAGAAATGATGTATTATTAGCACTGCATCTGAAATAAGCCAGTAATTGCTTAATGTTTTATATTTACATGGGCTGTACATTATGTTTGCTCTGAGAGAGGGAAGGAGAACTAAGCAGGAAAGGAGTTTGCAATAAACCTACAGTAAGCAATAAAGAGCTATAAACGGTAATCTGTCAATAGCGTCAGCTTCGCTAAGGGCTTGATTCAGAAAAAGAGGAGCATCCTCAGCTCCCAACAGATCTAAACCAGCCCAAATTGGATGTAGTACTTAGCAGGATTGAGCCCTTCCTGAAGGATGAGCTATTAAATTTAAACATACATAAAATCTTATTTGAAAGATCATATCCATTATTAATAAGAGGAAAGATGATCTTTCAGATAAGGCACTGTTGCACTGGGACTCTGCAGTGAGCTCCAGCTCTGCTACAGATTCCTTGCTTCATCTGGAGCGACTTCCTCAAGGTCCTTGTTCCTCACGTCTTTATCCTCGCAATGGGGATAATTCCTCTCCTTCCCTCCCTGTACTGGGCTGTGTTGTCTTTCTATGACTGTGTATAATTCCCAAGTAAAAGTAGGCCCTCCAGTTCAGCTGTAAAGTAAATAATGATTGGTAGTAATAATTTGTGAGTGTTTTTTCTTTCTTTCCATCTTGGTAATTGCTTCCTACAATACCATACATCACAGTAATATTCTGTCACAGTGGATTGGATTTATGCGGTGGGAGAAAGGGGCAAGGACCTATTTTGTTTCATTTGTGTAACAAATGAATAATTCTGCAGAGTTCACCATATTCCCTAAGAAACTGAGACTAAACCACCTACTTGCTGGGTCTTCATTTTGATCACAAAGATGTTTGGTCTCTTCTGAGTTTGCTGGCTATATTTAAACTTCTGTCACTGGGAAGTGGAGAAGAACAAAGTCACATACACCAACTTGTGGGTGCTCATCTGTTTTTAAAAACACAAACTTCTGCAGAATTTAACAGCGAAACTGTCTGCACTGAGAAACAACCAAACCCCAGTGAGCAAGTATGCAAGTATGCGTACATGTTTTTACAGCGTAGTGTGAATACAAACTCAAAGTGGCAGTGGATAACCGAAGTTTGCAATCTACTTGTTTTCCAGGTCTTCAGTCTTCAATTTATGTCACATTGAATGCAAAATGAAACGGCTCTTCGCTGTATAGACTGAAGAATGCCTCTGAAGTCAGCTATAATAGCTAAAAGCTATTAGGTTGGGAATTTTTTATGAATGTGCAATGTAGGAAAAACCCACAAGAGAGAGTACTCTGCATGAACCAGCAGCTGTGGTGGAGGGTGGAAAGCTAGGTAAGACAAGGAGCACTACTCAACCTCCTACCAGCTACACACTGCCATATGGTGTATGGTACCGCATACAGAAACTGGCAGGTATAAGGATATAGGAAAACCAGGAGCTATAAAAACTGTGAGGATATTATACAAGGATTACCATGTTATACATATTGCCGTCTACTGTGGGCAAAAAGAAAAAAAAAAAAGCGAGAAAGAAAGAAAAAAACCCAACCAAAGCTAATTCCCTCAATTTACATACAGTTGTGTCTTGCAAGTAAAATACAAGATTCAGCCATTCTCGGCTTCTTGTGATTCCAAGAGAAAAGCTGCTTGAGTGGTAAAAAGGTCGCATGGGGTGAGACGCAACCACAGCAGAAGGAGAAGCCGTGATAAAAAGAAGAGTCTGGGGTAGGAGGGAGCGAAGGGCAGAGATCCAAGATTATAAAACCCAGGCAGGTCTTGCATTAACATGACAATTGCCTCCTCAAGGGCCTGCTGCCTGTACAAACTGGCTGGGCTCGGTCCCCAGTGCCACTCGGTGCTGGGACGAGAGGGGTCTGCAGCTCACAGCTTCCCCGCGGCCCTGGGGCCGGTGTGGGCAGCACCCAAAGTACACAAGAGATGAACGCGGTGCCAGGGCACAGTCGAGCAGCCGAAGGCCGATTCCTTGGTACTGGCTCGCCTACTTGGGGATTATCTCAAAGTACAAACATCCATGCAAAATAAGTTATAAACCAAAATCACTTCAGTCCTGCTCTTTGCAGGCAGTCTCCCGGTGAGGTGTTCTCCCCTCCTCTCTGCACCCGGCATCCACCAGAGCTGGCTACCAGGACGGGTGGCAGCAATCTCACACCGCCCCGGGGGGGCCAAGGCTCCCCACAGGGACAAGCTGCCAGCGACACCAGCCCGCTGGACCATGCCAGCCCACCCTTTGTGCACTCAGGCAGTCTCTACGTTGAAATCCAGCACGAGATACGCAGGACTTTGGTAGTACAACAGAGGACCCACGGCCCTGACTTCCCTGACATCAGAGATCGGGATAGGGGTGATAGCCTAACTGTGAAGCAGAGCTCTCCCTTCCCAGTGCCATCTCTTCTCTACACCTTTTTAATAATTCACACATACAACGATGTCTACAGAATAGCCAGGGGAGGTGACAGGACCCCCTTCTATGTGATCATGTGAAAGACTTCCAAAGCGACAGCACTGTACACCACAGAAGGTAAGAAACCCTGGAGGAGATGCCACCATACCTGGTTACTGAGAGCGCTTTATCAAAATTATGGGAAGAAAGAACTAACTAGCAGTGAGCAGTAGGGGCAGATGAACTCTTTAAAAGGGAAGACCTCACTTTTATGCCTATGGCACCTCAGTAACAAGCAGAAGGGAGAAGAAATATTGAAAGTATGTGAGTCTGATGAGAAATTATTTGAAAATTCGTAGACCAGGACTGGGCATTTAGTTACAACCACTGAACAAGAAATGTGTTAGCTGCTCTATCCTAGGAGTCACTGCACAGAGAGAAGCCTCTTGGGCTCCAGCATGCCTTTGCTGGGGCAGGGATTTTCTGCAGGTTTGCAGACAAGAAAAGGGATGTTTCAAGGTGTAGCATCCCAGAGCAGGGTGCCTGTATCTCTGCTTACCAAGGTGACAGTAGCTGTGAATACCATCCAATGCTGAGGGAATGAGAGATCGTATTTGCCTGACCAATCAACCAAAATCAATCTGAGCCCTAATAAAATGTATCCTGTTATGGACTAACCCAACCCACAGCAAACTCAAAGCAAAGACCTCACTGACATCAGTGGGAAATGGCTGAGTCCCAGGTGGCATTTGCCAGAGGCAAATGGAGGAATATTTGCTCAAAACACCTATTAGCAGGACAGTCAACAGGAGCCTGCACACACAACTGAAGGAGAAGCAAATTGGGGCCTTCGTGGTAAGACAGAAATGGCTATACTGAAATACTGCTTTCCCAGTGGGCTTTGGACCCCTTCGCAAGGCTTCCCGATAGCGGTTTGTCCATGGACAGCACTACGAAGACTAAAGAATCTGGCTTAACAAAGAGAAAAATATTTTTCTGAAAAAACCTCAAGTCCACCCCACACATAAATGCTGTGCAACAAGACACTATTAAAATAGCTTGCGGGAAAATCTTCCAGTTGGTCAGCCCAACCCGTGGATCTGAGTAGCTTGAAAAGTCCGAATATATTTAATTTATTATTTTCACCATGGAAACGCTAAACAAAACTGACCTTTTCAGTTTCAATAAAACTGGATTTTCCTGTAGGTCCCCTGTCAGCCGCTGCAATAACAAGTGGAAGTGCTAAAACCTGGAGTTATTAAAAACCAAAAAAGAGTAAAATGGCACCCCAGCCCTGCTGCTCCTGGGCTGGATCTGACCACACTCGGTCTGCCAGGGGATGTGTACTCTCCTTCAAACATTTCAGAAAACCCAATTCCATCTGTGATTTTGCTGATGCAAATCTGGAGCATCTGCTAACTTCCATGAAGTTAATCCTGGCTTGCTGGGTCCCACTCGGACCAGGATATGGCCATCACATCTCTGCTGACATGCTGCAGCTACTTTCATCTAAGGCATGCCATTTATGGGGTATCTTTGGTACTGCTGACTATTCTGGTGTATTTATCTTTCCCCATCAGGTGCTTCATTTACCTGTTCCTAGCAGAACACTAATGCACAGTCTGCAGTCACCAAGGAAGATGCATCTTTCTTCACTCTCCAAGATGCTGCTTCTCTCTGGCTGGCCAGGGCAATGATGGATAAGGGTACAGATCAGGGAATGGAGCAGGGTGGGGGAGATGGAGAGGGGCATGGGCAGGCATTCATAGAATTATTTCAAACCCCGAAGTTTCTTATGTTTTTTACCAAGGAATTTTGGCATGCCTGTCCTTCAGACTACGACCAGTCTCAAGAGCAATAGCTATAAAATATGGCTAGAAAAATATTGAAGATGTTTGTTTAGATGCGTGCTTTGTTAAGTATCCATTGTTTGGCAGCAGTTGAACAAATAAATTATTTCTCCCTTGTGTTTAACTTCCTCCGGTGGCCTGGGCAGCCTGTCTTTGTTCAGGAAGGTATTCTCAAGCCTGATGAAATTCAGGCATTCACATCTAAGTCAATGCTCCTGGAACCGGGTGGTTTTGAAGTATCCTAAGGTACATTTCACGTGTCACATTTTTAGTAAAATATAGATATGGATAGGCAAAACATAAAACACAGCACCTTTTAATAACTCTCTCAGATCCCAGGCAAACCGCATTGTTAACAACAGCTACAACCATCTTCCAGCGTCACCCTCCTCTCCCCACTGCGCACTGTATTAGCTCAAAAGGCTGTCTTTTCTGTTGAGACTCAAAATGAGTTGTTAACACGCCAGGTGTATTTGTTCAGTTACTTCACGTGTCGGACAGACAACAACATCTGACTCCAAACAGGAGCCACCGCACGTGAGCCTGTGAGCGGGGCGAGGAGTCGCCGCGTGGCCGCAGTGGCACGAGGACCCCCGGGGACACGGCCCCGCTCCGGCGACACGGCCCCGCTCCGGCTGGCTCACGGGGTGCCGCACCTCCACTCCCTGTGCCTCCCTTCCCCATCCGTAACACACATGAGGCTGCATTAAATCAGGACTACGTTTTGCTGTGCTTTCAGTAAAATACTGCCTGGCTATGAATGCAGTATATTACAGGACAAGATATGGCAATTACCGAGTATTAGTGATGACTGCTTGCCTAGAGGAAAGATGCAGAGCCAGACTGAACCTTTTTTCTCGGCAGCTCTACCGTCCCTTCGGACTTTCCAAAATACAAGATCATGTGAGTATCTGATCTCACATCACTTTCTTTTTGCTTTTACGACAAAAGTTTTCGCTCTCCCCATTCCAGCAGCAGAGCTAATCCCCAGTGGCCCAGCCTCAGCTGAACCTTATTCCACATTTGTTGGCTGGGGCAACAGCAGAACATGCTGCTCATTAGTGAGGCTACAGCTTTCAGTGGTGCTACCCTGCTCTCCCTCATACAGAGGCATGGAGGGAGAAGTACCCACCTTCTGCTCCCAGGTAGCACGGACTAGCCACTGATGGAGCACTGCTTTGTCCAGATTCCTCTTGTCTCTTCCCGCTGCCTCCTGAAGTCCAGGTGTCCCAGCTCTCTTCTGGTCAGGCACCCCCAGCTCCTGGAAAAAACCTGGCTGGAGCAGAGAGACGGTGGAGACAAGAGCCCCAGCAGGTGCTTGCATGTGGGGAAACTGCTCTTTCAGTTCCTGCTCCACTTGAGATGTCTTAAGCTTGGCCTCTCCCTCAACACAGTAATTTTTTCCTTGGCAGCCTGAGTAAAAATAACTTTTGTTGTTCTGAAGACTATCAAAAGTAAAAACCAACAAAAATAAAAACCCTTTTCCTATTTCCCGCTGTCATTTTTGGAGGAACTTTACAGGCTGAGGTGGTTGGCATGGGAATAGCTTTCAGTGATACTATTACCTGAACGTCATTATCATGTCACTTATTGCAGTTACGTAGTGCACGTGCTGCAACGGCTCTTAAAGCCGCGCGTAGGGCTGGGGCCATTGGGCAGGACTCGTCACAGCTCCATGGGATGAGATGGTCCATGCTCTGGAGAACTTACAGTGCAATGGTATAATGGCACCCTTGGGGCTGCTGGGATGTCTTCAGGGAGGTCTGGGTTCAGAGAGGCCTGAATAAAAGCAATTTTCAGCAGACTTTACTCAAAGTTCACCAGAATGAGTAGCTCTATGTTCCCAGCCAAGAGTTCCATCTCTGCCAGCTGTGTCTGCACTGGAGAGCTGGCAGTGCCTTCAGTGGGGAAGCTATCAGGCTTTGTCAATACAGGGCAAATTATAGAGATAAGGATTTTAATTATTTATTTCATACACCCTAAGTGTAAAGAATGTTACTGAAGACCCATAGCAAAGCCAGCTGAAGAAAGAAGGAAATAAAGGGAGCAAGCAAAGAGCTAACGCTGAAGTCGGGACAAGGATGAGCCTATCCACGAGCTCCGAGCTAGAACATTTTATTTTAGACCTTTTATCTATTGTTTTGTTCTATTTACTGGAGCTTTAGACCTTTGATTCTACCATTGCATTTGCTAAAGGCAGTACGGATGATTGCATCTGACACATTTCCTCTACTGGTGACATTCAGGCACCTCTCGGCCACACGATCAGCGCATCCAGGATGCCGGATGGGAAGTGCATTAGGAGATTGCTCATCCTCTCGGAAAGTCCACCTGGGACAGCCGCGTGTTGCTAAACCCTGCATCAGATGGAGAGACCAGGGCATTTTTGCACAAATCAGGAATTTGGTTTGTCACAGTTCACAGCTTGGGCAGGCAACCCAAGGCACGAAGGTGGTGGTTCACACTCTGACAAGAAACATAAGAAAACAACCCAGAGGTTTTTAAAATAGGCATGACACCGCAGGCAGAGGGAGGGAAGATCCCAGAGGATCTATGTCCCAGCCCCGCGCCAGGCTGCACGCACTCAGAGAAAGGTTCTTCGAACAGCACCGGCCTCTCTCCCCAGCAGAGACGTTAGCTCTGAACTGCCTACCAGCAATCTGGCAAGTGAGTCAAAGCTAATTTTAAGCCAAGTGCTTGTGAGACGGGGGTGGGGGAAAGGGGAACCCTTTTCACAGTTTATTCTGCAGGAATGAAAGGTCTGATATGGTTCTTCATTTCAGCCCCACTCGGTAAACGCAGCATCTTCAGAAATAGGTTTCTTCACATAGAGGGCCAAATGCAGTGCTGGTGCCACCCTGCAGAAGTGGACTTGGCCCCTCTCCCCCTTAGGAAACGTGATGACTATTGCCTTCCCGAGACAACTTTATAAGAAGCTGGGCTCGAAGGAACTGTGCAAAATCAAAGACTGCCTGGGGGAAATTAAGCAAGCCCCTTTCTGCACATCATTAAAGCCCAAATTTTAAGGAAATAACCTTGTGCACTTCAGATAGTTTGTTTCGCACTGCTAGTTCTTTAAATGACTTTAAATTACACATGCAGAAATAAAAAAGGACAGCAGTGAATAGTATGCTGTAACTAAACATTTCTCCTTAACAGGTAGCAGATGAGATCCCAGCCATATCATACAATGGCATAAAATCTAAACAGATTTTCCTAATATTTCTTCTTCACTTTGATTCAAGAAAAAGAGGGCTCCTATTTGCAGCCTGTCATGGAGAGCTCTGAACACTGCTGGGTTTTTTCCTTATTTATCTAATTTTCGAAGCACATTTCTCAAGAATCATCCATGGACATTTCTAAGTTTTTATATTTTTACTCCAGTTTTTCTCAGTCCCAGTATTCCCACAGGAACCAAAGCAACTGAAGACAGAATCCTCACCCTTGTTGATCTGTTTTGTTTTCAGAGAGACACAGCTCTTTGTGCAGACAAAGACGACGACTCCAGACATTTGCT
Organism: Harpia harpyja; assembly: GCF_026419915.1. Lineage (NCBI taxonomy): Eukaryota > Metazoa > Chordata > Aves > Accipitriformes > Accipitridae > Harpia > Harpia harpyja. Next base: position 11,736,554 of record NC_068948.1, on the reverse strand, counting down.
CTACACCGCAACCCATCCTCCTCACTCCTCTGTGTAGTCATTAGCTCTGCTCGTCCGTTATCTGCTCCCTGGGTAAGTTTACCATGCTGCACGGCAGCACGGATACAAAGAGAGAAGGTGAGGGTTTATGTGATAACGCACATTGTTAGCGTAGACAGGGCAGCCTGGTTCACCTGGGCTAAGAGGAGCCCTAGGCAAGGAAGTCTGTGTCTTTGATAAATCAAATTACAGCCACTGACACCTGCTGGTGAAAAGCCCCACACAAGGAGGCCCATCATTAGTATTACGCCGTATTACGTGTTAGCATAATGCCATCTTGCCCGTGCAGGGACCACAGGGAGAGACTTCCCACAGCCCATCGCCACTGGGAGAACTGCTAGCAGCGTTTCGGTTTCTTGGTGCCAGCTGCCGTCAGGAGCCTGAGCAGCCCCTGCTTCTGCAGGTACGTGGCTTGAAACAGAGATTTCGAAAGTGCCCCAAAATAAACGCTAATAGCTGCTGGGTCTAACTATTTGCTGGCCCAGTGGCCACTGCTGTCCCGTGCCAGACACATGGGGCTGCCTTCTGCTGCCTTCTCTGCTTTAGCTCAACTCCTTCATTAAGCATGCTGAGGAAAAGACGTTTTCTTTTATAAATTAGGCTATTAGCTCAGATTCACTTTCTCTCTTCTCTTAATGAACACCAAGTTTCTACAGCATGTCAAATAGATAGCCCATAAGTACGACACAGTCAAGTTCTTTTAACGTATTTCTTGGAAAACGGGGAGTTCTCATAGTAGGTCCAGCCTCGCATTTGTATCTGTCACAACCCTCAGCAAAAGGACAACCAGCATCCTTGCACCCTGCTAGAAAGGAGCACCACCTCTCTCTTGTTACCAGCTGCACCTACTTTCAAAAGTACTCTCTCTTTTTTCCCTTCAATTTCCTTTTAGGCTTTCCTTCTCACTCCCGCCATTGCTCAGCCCATGAGGTGATGCTCTAGCACCATGTCTTGCTCTGGTTCCCAGATAGTCTCATTTTTTGGAAGGATATTCCATGGCATCCTCAAGCCGCTTCATGTTTTCCCTTCCTTTTGCTAGCATACATCCTATCCCTTCATTCTTGCTCACCACTCTTATCCCCTTTACTATTTTTTCCCCATTTTTCTATTGATCCATTTTTCTCTTCTCCCTCTTCCCTTCAGCTCTTTGCTTCTCTTTTTTCTCCCTGTCCCACCCCCCTGAAGCTTTCTGGCGAGATGTATTACCTACTGCGGTGAGGGGAAGCAGTGCATCTGAATTCAAGTTGCACTATACAACAAAAGCAATACTATATAGACCTACAGAAACAGCAATCCATAATCTTAGTGTTCTCCCCTCCCTGTGCTAAATTCCCAAATCCAGAAGCCTCCCGTTATCAAAACAATTTTAAATAAGCCAAGGAGAGAATTAAATGGAAAATAAATTGGGCATTTAATGCCTGATTCCAGAGCACTCAGCTCCTCTTACTTCAATAGCTGTACTGCACACCTTTCATCAGGCTCCTGCTCTGCAGAGGTGTCTCTATTCGCCTGCGTGTTCCCCATTCTTCCAAAGATGATACGGACACCCTGTATTGCCAGATAAGCAATATATGTCACTCTTCCTTGCCTAAGATTAAAATGAATATGTTAATTTATTTTCTATTACAGGCTGCAGCACAAATGAGAGAGGGAGAGGGAGTGTGTTCTGCTCTCAGCTTTCTGCTCAGAGCCACGCGTCGCCCCACAGACAGAGTCTTGCCTTCCTGCACACGCTTGGCCGACCAGTCCCTTGCTTTCACGGTAAACCCTTAGATACTTCTGCATAAAGTGGATGTCAGTAAATAACTACTACTCTGAGATGACATGATTTTGTGCTTTTTACACTTGGAGCAAATGAATCCTAACTCATCTTCTACCCACATCCTTTTAGGACAGACCCTCCCCAGCTGGAGCGAGGCAGGGCAGAACACATCAGGGTGACATGCATTCCCATCATAATCAATACAATATCATCTGTGAAATAAAAGTGCTTTAATTGAAAGCCATGTCAGAAAAATCAGAGTGATGCCAAGAGTTCATTTTTTCAGCCCTAAAGACGATCAGAATAAAAATGTAGAAAGTAGTTTTTTGGAGGGTAGAGGAGAACTAGCTAGAAGGAGATAATACTACAAGTTTATACATTCTGTGTATTTTCTTTCTGTTTTATAGAGAATCATTTCTAAACTGGCCGTCACCCGTGCGTGAATTATTACATCAGGCTCGGGAGGTTGTAGATACAGACAGAGACTAAACACACATATACTGCACCCATGTATGCTGACACATAACTCTTTCTTGCACTGCTAAATGGATGCAGAGGAAGTAACAAAGAAACATGTCTCTCCCATTTAAATTAAAAGTCAGAAAAGGAAAGTCTTCTTGCCACTGAAAAACTACAGATATATATGTGTTCATATACACGCATACACATAGATACACATACACCTGTACACACACTGTGGGAGGGAAGGAGGGAGAATGAGACACAGGAAAAACCATCGAGATCTTTCTGCTGCCACCAAAACACAGTAGTCCTGTTAATAGGAAAAGATCCAATCCTTGTATACAAGCAAATCTCCCAAGATGCGGTCTAACATGTATCTCTTGCTTTCTATTTAGATGTACTCTTGGACTGCTGAATTACAGATTTAAAATATGCAGAATCAGTGTAGGAAACTGTGGGGAAAAGCAGAAATAGGCTCCTCCTAAAGATTCAATTGAATTACTCTGAAAAAATTAATTAAAATTGAATTCTCTTTTGACACAAGATCTCCTGTTTGCTAGTTCGTGATATGTCTATTACCTAGTTTCCATTAGGAGATATTATACTCCGTAATGAAATAAACTTCAAGGACCCTGTGGGATCAAACAAAAAGTTTACTGTATTCTGACAGCAGCAGCAGCAACAAGGTTACAATGCAAGCTGGCATGCTTAATGAAAAAGGGTTGACATATTATCACTGAGTTCCTATCGCTGACCTCTATCATTGCTTTTTAAGGTACAGAAGGGCAAATAATTGAGCGTGTTGTTGATTAGGGAACAGCTTGATTTGCAAAGTGACAACCTAGAGTCAGGTCTTCATTCAGTCTCTCCAAAAATCTGGGGAGAGGGGAGGGGAAGGAGGGGAGTTCCTTCAACCCTTAGAACAGCTTCACAACTAGAATAGGAATTATTAAAAAAGAAAGGCCGTCGGCATCTCCAGTATGTGGCTGTGGTTTTGCCATCAGTATTTGGGGAAGCCACCCAGGGGATCACCTGTATTAGGGACCAGTGTGAATGAATTAGATACAAGAGTGAGAGCATTTACATTGCAATTGGTGCTTCAGGTCTGCTGCGCTATAAAATGCTGCTTCGTGCTTTCCCATATTGCACTTGGATCCTAACAAGACATTTGACATACTAAGAAACCATCCAAAATGAACATGAGGGCAGAGTCTGGCCCTAGATGATACAAAGGAGAATTTCAATGCAGTGTTGAATTAACAGTGACACAAAGAGTCGCTGACCACTTTGTCTGTACAAGGAAAATCAGTCTGAGAGAGCCAGAGCAAACATTATTTGTGTCTCTTTTATTTCTGCATATTCTCCTTTTCTGGCACTTACAAAGACAAAATCCCCAGTGCCATAAGCCTTTGCCCCAGAAGCTGGCACTCACATCAAAAGGATGAGTGTTTGTGTGTTGGCTGTTTGGGGCACTGTAACAGGGCCCACAAAACAGGTACTCGCCACATCCTAAATCTGTGCTTCCAGCTACGCAGCCAGCAGCCTCGTAATGGAAAGTTAAAATGTAAACACAAGCTGCTATTTTAGTGCAATCACACAAATGCAGCAGCTTGTGTTCTCTCTTCCTTTATTTCCAGAACGGACACAATGCTTGAATCAAGCTACAGATATTCCTTTTTCTTTTTCCTCCTTTATTTCTTCTCCCTAAGCACCTGGTCAATTAAATCTTGCTCACACAAGTAATTCCTACTCGCCTTATTCCTACAATGGCAGTTAGCGTTCAGACTAAAGGATGCCAAAATCTGTTTTTCCCTAGATAGTAAAAATGCAAACAGAAATCAAAACCAAGCAGACTAATAAAGGATTATAGGAGCTGACAATGCTTTGTGAATTTGAAAGGTTACATTGCTCGGTTCAAAATAAAACTGAAATACTGATTCCGCCCTGAGCTTTTGCCTCCCCTTTTCACAACGTTTAAAGGCATTTTTCCCTTTGTCATATGGATAGTTGTTCACAGAGGAGTTCACTGATATCACCTTGCTCATCTAGTCCAGATGGCCCAAAGTGATGAAAATCCAAAGGTATTCCAGGAATTGACCTTGGAGATGCTTCTGTAATTCAAAATTCAGGGAAGATGGGAAGCCTGATTCTGGAACCATCACTGCTTTAGCTCTCAAGAAAACCAGTGCACCTAGGCAGCAGCTGATTTTTAAAGGACAACAGACTTTCCCCAGTTGACAAGACATCTGCTTGTATTCCACAATCCCAGATTTACAAAGGAAATAACAGCTAGTTTGCATCACATATGTCAATAGCCAGGATTTTTGCCTTCTTACCCTTCAGATTCTATTACCTCTAATGAGACGAGATGACGATGCCTGCTCAGAAATGAAAACCAAAAGGGAAGAATCAGGGAAAAATCTAGAGGCCAAAGATAGTTTACTTATTTTTTTTCTAAATTGATCTGCTAGCTTTCCTCAGAGAAGTTGGCCAAACTAAAAATCACAGGTCTGTCCTGCCCTCAACCTCTGTGTGTTAAGATATATAGTACCTCTGTCCAAACCACGCCTGGCTCTGCGAAATAAAAATTAAATCAACAGGATTTTGCAACACAAAAGCCACCCTCTCGCTTTTGCCGAGTACTATTTGAAATAAAGATGGATCATAATGTGAGTCATTTATCTCTCCTCTCTGATGCATTCACACACACGCCTACCACTGCAGGGGGATTGAGAGAAGTGACCTGAATCTCAAGCACCCTTGGGTTTGCAAACAAAACCCAACCAATGAGGTTATGCAAAGCCAGACCTAAATCTATGGCTTTACCCTTTACCCCCTGTTTTTCTCCTTTCAGTAGTTCAGCCAGTGAAAGTACAGGAGAAACAAGGAAGGGTATCATATAATGAAACTGTGTATCATATAGCGGTTCCAGAGTAAAACATTCCCATTTCACAGGAGGGATATTCAAGCAGCAGACTAGGTGAAATCCCAGTTGACTGCAATACTTGTACTTATTTTAATTGTTTATTGAAAACAGCACGACAGATACGAAAGAATGGTAGAAGGAAGAAGAAGAAATATTGGCTTTGTTCACAGGCTCAGCCCCCCTCCGCATGAACCATGCGCTAAATCAATTCTTCACATTATATGTTAAAAAAAAAAAAAAAAGTAGAACTGGTAATAGTAACATGAGAGGGAAAAGACAGCAACAGCAAAGGAAAAGAGAAGAGGTGGAAGGGAGATCTGGTCAAAGGCGGTTTTGTTTCTGCAGTAGGTGTGTGGAATGGATGGCGTAGAGGCACGCTCCCCGGAGGAAAGGAACAGAAGGCAAGAAGGGCTGAAGAGAGAGAAGGTCCATGGTAAGGGAGCACGAGCCAGGCCTAACCTGAGGCTAGGAAGAGTGTTGCTTGTTACACTTTGTAGTTATTTTGCTTTAGTTGGTCCTCAGAATGGTTCTTCTTCAGGAGCAGGCTTACACGCCTGCACTGTGCTCCCTCTCTGCTGAGTCATACCACCAACTTACAACACACACAAAACCAAGAAGAATGAATGCAAGTGTCAGAAGATCTGCCCCTGTTCCTGGCAGCCTAAAAAGGAACTTGTTTATGTCACCTATGAAAGAGCTGTGACATTTCTTCAGTGATGGAGTGATCCCACTAGGATCACTTTTGCTGGCCAGCATTAAGCATATTTTTCTCCAATTCATCTTTCCAGTATGATTCATTCTGCTCATCCACCTGGAAAAACATGCTCAGGGCCATCCCAACCGCTGCACAGCAAAGTCCATTACTATCCTGATAGATCAGGGTTCCATTTCTTGCCCAAACATGGACAATAAGGAGCTACATACGAGGTGCGTACAAATTGTGTGTCCCAGTTTTACTGTCTCTGGAAATGCCACAGCAAATCCATCCAGGACAGCCAAGTCATTCCTAAAGAGCCCCAAATGCTAGATCTGGATGGGATTTGAATACATCTATTGGAGACCCAAAATTAGAACAGTGCATCGTTTCACTCACAACAAATTATGTCTTACAGAGCGACATTACCCAACAGAACCAAGCCCTTCAGGTTCAGTCCTTCAAAGGGCCGTTGGCAATTACTCCATCTCAACCACCATTCTTCCAGGATGGATGAAACAGGAACAGCAAAATACTCCAAACCCCTGTGCCCTTATATGTTGTGGGGAGTATCTCAACACACACCTCTGTACATCCTGCTGAAAGAATCCCTTCCAGCACCTACCCAGTGTAATGAGGACACAAGCTACAGCTCCCGGTTACTCCAGGTTATCGATGGAGTTTCCAAAGAGTAGTTTTGAGAGCGATTTTTGGATTCTGAGTCTGGTAGGTCTGGCTGTTCTCACTTAGACTAAATCAAATGCTTCTCAGCCTTCCCTATCTAAACCATATTGCTCCTTCTGGGCCTTTTGGCTATATTTTATGAAGTAACTGATGTCCTCTGTCTCTAGTGGACAATTTGTTGCTGCTACCACCAAAGGATGAACCATATGATCTAATACATCTCTTCCAACACTGTCTTTTGAGGTTTCTATAATTTTTCCAGAGATTTTTATTTTATTCCCAAAGAATGGTTTGTGTACCCACCAGTTTGTCCCACTGATATTCCTTGGTCTGATAAAGATACTGCCTCTCCATACAAACCTTGCCACTCCTACCTTCCAGATACTACCCATGCAGAAGCATTCCTCCAGGGGTAGAGTGCATGGAATTATTTCATATTTTCTTATTTTTGGTTAACTCCCAGAAAATTCACTTTTATTCTTCTTTCTTCTATCCCTAGCATTACCTACCATTGTGCTTTTCCCCTCTTCCTTGACCCTAGCTGACACTGTCCCGTTCCCTAACCTGCCAAGCTCACCCTCACTGGCTGTCTGCAGTGTAAGTCATTTTTAGAATTATCTTTAGAGGAAAGCCCTGTTTCCACAGTCAGGCATGGCTACCCTAACGCAGCATCAGTAAAATAAAATCAGATCCTGGGACTGGTCATAGAAGAAATTTAACTATAGTCCAAGTGTCTACATAGTTCCAGGTAGTTGTTTGAACCATAGTTTTATCAACCATCCTGTATGCATCTATTTCAGCTGGGCATCAAAATGAAAGGAGCTTGCAAATGAGCTTGCTTCCCCATGTAGTTCACATATGGGGCTCAATTCCAGGTGCATTAGCATCTCGTTATGAGCTGCTTTTCAAGGGAAGGATCCAAAGGGAATGAAGGATTAGAGATCTGGGAGACAATCTGGCCTAGATTTGCCTTAGACTTTCCTATAAGGCTTTTAATTTGCTGCTTTGTTGCACTATTCTGGATGTACCACTCAGGGAGCTTTATTCACAGGGTCTACCTTTGGGTCTCGGCGGTATTTCAACAACACTGGGGGGAAGGGGAAGAAGGTGGAAGGAAAAAATGAACACTTAGGTTTTTCTGGCCTGAGAATTTGCCTGATCTCAGGAAATGTACCGTGTTGCAGATATATATACACACACACACACACATATATACGCACACAGAGACATATATACATATATATAATTTTTTCCCCTGTAAACCTCAACTGCTTTTGCTTCTATAGGAGGTTGATTTTGAAATATCCCTTCCAAAGCTGGGATGGATGTTTCCAGTGTTGGGGTTTATTAAGTTCCTATGGCAGCTATTTCCAAGGCTGCTTTGTGATACATTTCTTTGCAAGAGACTTTAAGAATGGCAGAAAGGCTTTGCAGATAAGGATTTGAATTGCAACCTTTACACTAGAAGTGTAATAGGAACATCAGGGAATTAAATAAAATTATATTTTTCCTAGATGTCTGCTTAAAAAGGAAATTCAGGATTTTATGGATGCCCCAGAGACAAACTATTACATTACATTCCTCGCAGTTCTTATTTGAGTACTGTCTGTTTGAGCACCTCGAATAGCACAGAATCATTCATAAAGAATGGGCAAGAGAGACTGTGTCCCATCAATATTTCAAGCTTGGTTATCAAATCAAGAGAAATTCATGAGTTCTGTTCCAGCTCAACATTTGCCGGTTTGATACTATTGTTTGACAGTTTAGGGGGTTTTCCCTCTGCATTCTCATTGTCTTTAATATTTTATATAATCTTCCAGTTGATGCTATTGTAATATTTACTTTTTTTTCACTTGGCTGCACTAACCAGTTTTCTCTTTTCTCTTTCAGCAGGGAGAAATTCACACTCATTTGCTATTTGTGGGGTGATGACATAGTGTGAAGAAGCAGTAATGATGACTGACTGATAGAAGACACCATATGTTCTCTTCATTTTTCTCTGTGCTATTTTCTGAGAGATGAATAAAGACTCAATATAAGATGAACTTTCCTATAATACATAATAAAAAAAATTTACTTTTTTTTTTCCAAATAATTGGCAGGATGGGGGAAATAATCCTTTTTCTAAAGCATTCAGATAGTATTGCTATAAATATCAGGCTTCAAATCACCAAGATAATTTCCAGTCTTTTCCATCAGAAATATTTTACATGTGTCTAAGCATCAAAAACAACTTTACAATTAATTTCGCCCTCCCCCAAATGTTTTCCAGCCTTCCATAGCAAACATTCTGAAAATACAAGTTGCATTTGCTTATGACTAAACAAAGCTAAACAATCCCTTCCAATTTTAAAAGAAATGAGATTATATATAGGATTCTAAGTGACAATTTGTAAAGTGTGACAACCAGCAATCCTGATTATAAGCACAGTACTAGTATCACTAGATCACAACAACAATACTAGGTTATATGCAGGGATGTTTCTTTACACCCTGAGTGTATGAGTCTGTACAACTAATAATACAAAAGAGTCCCTTCAGTAAATATTGCATTTGCTTTAACATGTTGTAATCTCAAAATAATTAGAAATCTCATTTCATATAAATACCCAAATGAAAATCTTTTATGGTTATAGCGTATGCCTTTACCAAGTATATTCTTTTCTTATATAAGTATTTTAAATTCATTTTCCATTCTGTCCTCTTATTTCATTCTACCCTCTCAAAACCAAGGATTCTTGATTGTTGCTCTTCCTCCTAACCTTGTAATAGCCCCTAACTAGCACCAGACTGCAGCCAGAGCCATACGCGTATCTGCTCATGTTATTAAGCAGTCAGGAGCACAAACAAAGAGGTAAACAAAAGGGATTCACGTTGCCTTCTGTTCCATTGGAGACAGACAGGGAAAAAAATAAAAATCAATCCTCCCAAATACAAAAATCAACCCCAGAAATCATTGTTTTGAGATACCTTATTTTTCAAATTTCCAAGAACATTTTGCAAGTAATGGAGACAAAATTGAAGAAAAACATAATTGTGAGTCCTGCCTGGAGCGGGGCAGAGAACTCGCTGTAACTGGACCTGGTGCCAGCAGTCTTATTGGGGCTTTGTTTTCAAGGTCATTCATTTAAAGCATTTTTTCATAACACAACCTGAATAAAGAACACAGAGCCACATTCTGCTCACCCTGCTTGCAAAAGCAGCCACCACGGATGTAGCAGGAAAGTTTCCTTATGCCACGCGAACAGGAGTTGACACTCGGAGGACGGTATTCTCCCCGGTCACCTGCCATAGCAACAGACATCGAGGAATGTTTTACATTTCTAGTATGTAACGCAGTGCACTTTCCCCAGTTAGACCTATTTATTTTTGCTGTTAAAGCCTATGCACCCTGCGTCACAAAGAATATGACAGAAGGCGCTCAAGTAAAGCAATGATGGCAGTTTTCAAGTAAGGAATGTCTGTTATTCTTCCTTTGAACTCCAAGTGGCATGAATGCATCTCCCCCTGGAAAGCTGTATCACGTGCACTTTTTTTTTTTCCTGTGACAATAGAATTACATAAAGTCTGATCTCAAAACTCTCAGTCAAATATTCCATTCATCAGCAAAGAGCTGGCTTGCTTAAAGGCTACAGGATTGGATCCCCAATCAATACTTTAATAAATAACACCTACTTAGTCAGAACAATTGATTGCTAGGGAGCAGACTAAGTATAACGTATTTCTGCTAATCTAGTCAAAGGATAAATGTCATAGTTTATTTATAAGACACACCTGGAACTATTCAGGGGGTTGTAGATAGGATCCATCTTGACACGCATTTAACACCGTATGTGCACAATGTCTTATTAAGAATGGATGGCGGGTACGTCAACGTAACACGGCTGGCTTTGTTTGTCGGCAAGCCCTGCTGCCGCTCCCTCCGAGCTGCCAAAGCTCAGCTCCACGATTCCCTGGCAGAAAGGGCAGCTCCCGGGACCCGCCGCTCCTGAAGCCGACGAGTGGGTGCAGAGCACGGTGTACCTCCTTGATGCATGGGCTCTGGGAGCACTCTTTCTTCTAACTCCGGTGTTTCTCGATTTCATCCAGTGGCCACTTCATTACACCTAGCAATAGCCAGGCACGCCACAGAGGCCATTCTTGGGGATTACGGCCATACCCTGGTTTTGCTTTTACTAGACTGTTTATTCTGCTGCACGGTGGTGCAGGAATAGCCTCTCAGTATTTTAGGGTGGGAAACAGCCAGCAGAGAGTGCAAGAGGCACCTTCTGTGCACTTACTCCACAGTTCACATCCCAGGCTCTAGACAAGGCACCTTGGTCCTCACCATGCCCTGGCTACGGCACATCTGCTCCGATTTATTGTTCGAGAGCACCATCACTTCAATTCTCTTCCAATTACTTCTACTGTTTCTCCCCTTGGGGTTTGTGTTCACAACCACCTTCTTTCGGGAGTGCGTGTGGGCCACCCATCTTCCCAACTAGTCTCAAAACGCATATATTGCCAATACCGTTGTTAAATCGCAGACCGGAGGAGGTCGTGCCCGGCAGGATGCTTGTACCCGCACCGAGGGTATGAAAAGAGCCTCCCTGCCCCGTTCCTCCCAGAAGCCGCCCGGCAGCAGGGACGCAGAGGCTTTCCCCAGCGCCCTGCCTGGGACCTCTCCGCCCTCCCCCGCAACTTCCCACGCGGGGGTTGCAATATTTCGGTCACAGACGCCCAGGCACAACCTCACCATGCGGCTTTCCCAGCAGGAGCTGTGTGCGCGCCTGTGCGTGCGTGTACACCCCCCCCCCCCCCCCCGCTCCAGACACAGACACAGTTCTTTCGGCAGCCCCCCATTCCGCACGCCGGTAATTTGCCCTTCAGACAATGCATAATTCAGCAGCCTTGAAGGCGGACGGGGGGGCGGACGGCGCCGCGAAAACGTGTCAAACTTGAGAAGCGAACGACACCCTGGAAAGGCGGCACCGGCACCGGCACCGGCACCGCCCGCGCTCTGCCCGTGCCGCGGCGAGGGATGATGCGCCGAGGGCGCAGCAGGGCCGGGCTGCGCTCCCCGCCGGAGGCGGCCGCACCTGCTCCCGGAGGTGCGCAGCGGGGCGCGGCGGGGCGGGGGCCGCGCTGCCGCCGAGCCGAGCGCAGCGGGGCCGGGGCCGGGGCGGCGGCGGCGGCGGAGGGGGGGGGGGGCGGGAGGCGGGGAGGGGGGCGGCGGCCTCCCGTCTCCGGGCGGGCTGTCCCGCTTCGCTCTCTCCTCCCCGCCGAGGCTCGCCGGCGCGGAGCCGCGGCTGCGGCGCGCAGAGCGGCGGCGGGCGGGAGCGGCGCGGAGGATGCGCTGAGCGCGGGGAGGCGGCGCGGCCGCGGCGCAGGTCAGTGGCGAGTTTCCCCTCCCCGGCCGCGCCCCCCCCCCCCTCATCTCCCGGCCGCTCCCCAACTTTTCCCCGCACCACTTCGGGAAAGTGCCCAAACTTGCGCCGGGGCCCCCTCGTCCCGTGTCCCCGCGCCCCCGGCGGCGCGACCCCCTCACCTCGGGACCGCCCTCCCGGCCCGCGGCGGCGGTCATTAACAGTGCCGGTAATTGGGGGGGGGCGGAGGGGCAGGTGCCGCGCTCGGGGCCGGGCGCGGTGCGGGATGCCCCGGGGCTGCGGCCCGTCCCCCCGCCCCGCTCCCTCCGCAGCCGGGCGGGGCCGGCCCAGCCCCGCTAGGGCACGGGGCTTCGCGGGGCGCCGGCCCCGGGACCCCAACTTCAGGTGAGGGATGGAGCCGGCGTCTACAGCCGGGCTGGCTGCTCGCGGGTACGGCTCTGCCTCGGGTTTCTGTAAGGAAAACAGCGGGAGCCAAAGCGAAGTAGCGGACAAACGCCGGCATCTCCCTAGACTGGAAATGCAGTTCACCCGGAGTTCAGTCTCGGCGCAGGCGGGAGGGGGTATTACGGCACTTTCTCGTTTCTGGAGCTGATGCGGGGGGGACCCGGGGTTTGCTCTAGGCGCCGCTCTGCCGTGGGTGCGCTTCTCGGCAAGTCCCGCGTTCCCCCGCCCCTGCCCGGTGATCCTGGCGACTCGGACCTTGCCGTTAATGCCACCTTCCATCTCACTTAACCCTTGAGGACGTACATATGCAAAACGCGGCAAACGGACAGCAAGGAACAATTTTGTACAAGCGTGTTAGCACCAGTGTGCTAGCGTAGCGATGGGTGACCGGACAGCCCAGGCATTCCCCAGTGTCGGCTGTGGAAGTAGCCGGCAACAACGCGATACCCAGTCATAGCTGCGCGGTTGTTTTGGTTTGGGGGGGGGGGGGGTTTGAGCTTTTTGAGGGGTTAGGAAAGCCCCTTATTATAATTGTATTCTAATGTCGCCTTCTGTCTGTAGCTGACTTGCGGTGTGTGCAGATTAACATGGTTAAAAAAACCCCAGAGATGCTCATTTTTTTATGTTAGACGCTTACCCTGAAATGCTGGTATTTTATTGCAAGATTTAAAAGTTGCAGCTCTTCAGAGAATAGGCTATATATACAGTACCAGTGAGGGAGGATAAATGGTAAACCCGAACAGTCTCAGAAGTGAAAATCGGAAATGCAGTCGCTAAATCCATTTTGTTTATTAATGATGCTCACCATTTGATGAGAAAGCTATCCCCAGTTTATCCCGAGAAGATTTCATTTTGTCAGATGCCTGGCGCCTCATCAATTCCTTTCATGTCCCTGGGATTTTCTCTTTTCCAGGAGCAGGCCACAGCAGCTCTCTGTGTTGGGGATAACCGTTAAGCTCTTCTTTAGAATTCATGAGCTTCCAAATTAAACTTTTGCTGACACCTGCTACCTAGCCTGCTTGAGCAGAACAACAGCGTCGCCTGGGCTACTGGAGCTCTGCAAACAAAAATAGGTGTAAAGTGCCCAGGCTAGGTCACACGGTGATTGAGGGGGGCTCTGGGAAACTGTGGCTACTGGAAATCTAATCAAAGTCTGTTTCTAATGGAGCAAACTTTCCAACAGCAATCACAGGCAGGAATTAAATCCATAGAGTAGACAGCAACGGAGATTAATAATCATCATCATCAATTAGCTGATGGAATCAAACAGAACAAAATGAGGGTAAACAAAAACCTGGCTCCCCCTCCCCCTCGAATCTAGTCCCACCTTTATTTATCCGATGCCAAGGATCTCTCCTGAGCGCTGGTTTCAAGTGCCAAAAAATTTAGCAGGTGTCATAACATAAGGTCAAGACTTAATTATTTATATGGAGACATCAATCATCCTGTGGGGATGATTTATTTATAAAGCACCAGAGCTGTAAAACGAGACAGCGAATTCTGATTTTCTCCTGCTCGTTCCTGAAGGGGACCAGGAAGGTCCGAGCTGCGGCCGAGTGACCTTTGGAGCCGGCGGAAGTTTCTGCCCGGCCCCACATGGAGGAGAGTTTTGCTACGCCTTTTAAATCATGTAACCAAAATCTCACCGGGGAAATCTCATGCATATTTGCTACATCTCAGTAATGAACATTTACTGATTATGGATTATCTGGAGAATTTAGCTTTTTAAACATTATTCAAATTTTTATGTTTATGTAAGCTAATAAGACTGAGGAGATTCAGTAACTACTCTTTGCCTTACGGTATTTGAGAAGAATGTCCGTTGGGCTTAGCTCAGCATCTTCCAGCACCGCTTTTAAAATACTAAAATAGAATTTTTCTGCCTGAAAAAAAACCCCTCTATCTGTACTCAGTATAATGCTCTTTGCTCACAATTAATGCCAAAAATCAATTTGCTAACATGCTTTTTATGTTTCTGCTGATCACAAACAGGATGGCACAGTAAAAGCTTTTATTGCCATCTGATTAGTCCACAGTGGTGGTAAGTAAATAGCTTGGGCTAGTACGGCTGCAAGACTCCCGTGCTGAATGCAGTAGATACAGAGAAGAGCACAGGGTGCTGAGCACCAGGCATAATCCTGCTCTCAGACTCATTGAAAGAAATTTTATCAACCATACAAGCAGAAGCAGGATCAGGCCCGTAGGTTTTCGATAGCTGGACAAAGTAACAAACACGCACATGGGATGTTCCTGGTGTTCCTCCAGGTTTCTGATCAAGGGTTAATTATAGCGAGGGATTCTCAGAGATTTGTCCATTTATTTATCTGTTAATAGAAATGGTGCTGCTGATCTTTCTTACGTGATCGTGTTTCAGACAGGGAGACGATTAACTTAGACTGAGTGAAACTGGTGAAAAAAAGGCAGAATACAGGAGGGGAGAGAGATGGAAAGTTACGGTGAAAATGAGTAGAGCTAGGAGGGAAGGTTTCTTCTTTTCTCTCATAAAACTTTTTATCTCATAAAACTCTGTGTAGCACAAACCCATAAGCTTTACCATTAAAAAGGACTATTTGAAGCACAAGGAATATCCAGGGCAGTTTGTGATCCCTCTGAACTTCATGGCAGGACTCCATTTTGGCAAAAGCAAGTCAATAAGCTCTCCTGCACGTCCATTATAGTGTTCCCACTGATCTTAAGAGACGACCATTTATCACTGTATTTCAGTGACAGAAATACTAGAATAATATTTCACTGGGTCTGTAAGAGGGTATAAATTATGGGTAAAAGGATGGATGAGCTGGCAACATCTTCAAAGAACAATTAAGACATTAAGAGTGTGGGAAAATATTTTTAGACATTAACCAATCCGTGAGACAGTTGGAATTTAGGACCCAATTCGGTTATGAGTTGTTCCTCGAGCACCCTCTGGATCTTGCCCAGACCATGTGAAACATGAAAGATTAATAGTATTTCTTGTAGGCAAGACCAGTCAGCTGCTTGTGTATTTTTATGGTGTACTGGGTACATTTATAGCATTTAGTAATGCCGGCAATGTTCAATATAAAGAGTAACAGATGAATGTATCGTGAAACAAGGCACTGGCAAGGCAGGTGGGAAATGGTTTCCAAAATATTGCAGCAACCAGGCTGGGAGAAATGTAGTAAGATGGTAAACATAATATACAGACCTAAGCGGCTTTAACCAAAGCCAGGGTTAGAGCCCCAGGCTGAGTCCCACCGATGCAAGAGTGAGCCCTACCCACACATTATGTGGAGGAGGAAAGCCAGGACTCGCTGCCTGCAAACCCCGGCAAAGATGGCTTCCACGCCACTCCATCCCCGTCACATCAAAAGGCAAAAGTGATGATGAAATCTCAGTTGAGTGCAAAGAGGAGAAAGGAGGGGAATGAAATTGTATTGGCTCAACTGCAAGAAACAAATCGCAGATTTCCCTAATCAGACAGATGATGCCTAACTAGGGCACAAAGCGAACCACGAAGGAAGGTGGCAGATTTCACAAATTAGTCATGGCAAAAATGGTGAATTTCACAGCTTGAAGTGAATTCATGTTATGGGATGAAACAGCACAAAGTGATTAAGAGCCCTAACTGATAGAAGTAATAAGCATGTGAGCCTTAGTCATCACACAGCAGCCGACGTTTCTCCCTGGCTTCAGCTGAGCCACAGGAGCAACACCTTCAGCCTCCTCCTGTTTCTGATGCTGAGTGGGAGCTGGTGGGGACAACCACAAACAAGGTCCCACAGACGTTTCCAGGAGTTTTCCATCTCCGGAAGGTGATGTTGGACCACAGCAGTCCAACAGGAGTCGGACAGCCGCTCCGCAGGGAGATGTTCTGCAGGCGCAGTCTCCGCTCCCAGTGCCAGCACTGAAACCTGGAGCCGTGGCTTCAGTGGTGGAGCACGTGCCGTGAGAAGAGCAAGTCAGGAGACGGCAGGGCCCCGTCTTCACAGCATGACCCCACTGGTGAAGAGCAGAGCGGGAGGACGGCTGAGAAAGGTTGGGACAAGGGGGGACACTGTTGCAGCATACTCCCTGCCATGCTGGGGACAACCTTCCGGGTCTGGCAATGCCACTTTTGGAGCCATTAGGTGCTGGCATGTGCCACCTCATGGTAACCATGCCACAGCATGCATCCCTAATAGTAAGCAACCATTAAACACCCCATTCAATGGCTTTCTTCCAAAAGCCACACAATTTCCATTCTTTCAGGGGCTAAAACCCAACATCACAAGCCTCTCACAGGTGCTGTTACGTGACTTCTGCTGGCAAAACATTTCAATTGCTGTTATAGTGCATTTTCGAGGAAAGCTCTGTGATTAGACACTGGAACCTCACCCTATCATTTGCATCCCTGCTTAGACAAAGATAAAATTCTGGGGAAAAATGTCACCATTATATCTTCATTCTTTTGTTTCAATGTATGCTCTTCTGTCATAGTTACTGAAAATCCATAGAGCAAAATGCAAGCAAAGTGAGCTAATACCAACCAGGATCAGCCTCCTCCAGCAGCGTGAGGCTCCTTCAAACTCTTCCCCTTCACGGCAGACTGTCGGCCAGCCTCTGCCAGTCCCCCAGCAACGCGCCCCAGAGCAGAGTGGTTTTGCAGGCTGCCAGGAAGGTTAACAAACCCCAGCGCTGGCAGACGAGCTGAAGCTGCAGCGGAGTCATGAACCCTTCAGAGAGCAGAGCGTGCCAGCTTTCCTGTTTATTGAGGGTGTTCCAGCATAGTCGGGTCCGCTGAGCGCAGCTGTGTTAATATCACGCAGGGACAGGGGAAGCTGTTGAGGTTGCCAGGACCGAAGCCATAGAGGAATGTAATTGGGCAGTGCCAGTTCCTTCAAATCCCACCTGGAAGTTATTAGCCATCCGCTGGAGGCAGCGGAGCACCTGCATCCCAGAATATCAAACACGCATCGTCTGCACAGAGCCCAGCTGAACCTCGGCTGGGCACCGCATGGTCAGAGCTCCGCTCCTCCCGACCCAGAGCGAGCAGGAGAGGATTTTAAACTGTCCGTCAAAGAAACACCCTAAGAGGAATTGATCACTCTTGAATGAGGATGGGAAGACGAAGTTTGAAAAGAATTAACATTTCTAAAGCATGTCTGAAGGAATGCCCTTGGACTCCTGGTAGGGAACTAGAAAGGACTTTAAAAAAGGCGGGGTGGGGGGAGAAGCCCTCTTCTCCCAAATTGATTTCAAAACTTGGCAGATTTAAGAAACCTTTCAGTAACGTTTTGCGGATCGATGCTAATTTGATGCTTCGGAGCTTAGCACTGTGCCAATTCACTGTCAAACTGATATTAACTAGACACCTTTTGAGCATGTTTATAGCTCAAGGTCCATTAAATATGCAGACCTGACAATTATTGCGCCTCCCTTAAAACACTCAATTTGAAATGTGTATCACAGCATCCATAAATGGTCTTTCACTCTTCATCAGAAAGCAGCCTCACTCGGTCAGAGGTGCGAGTCCTTGCTCCAGGAGAAGGGGCCGGAGGTTGCGCCTGTGATGAAGACAGAAGGCAGGCAGGGGGGCTGATGTCTGTCTTCAGTGCTGCCAAAGAGCAGCACGACCATGATAAAACCTGCTAGGGCCTGATCTTCCAGCCCCCTTTCATACAGTAACCAACCTCATGAAAGTCAGTTAATGTAAGTAAATGACACTCGTTGAGAGAGCAGTAATTACTCAAGTCGGGAAAGGTGGCAGGACCAGTTACATAAACTTTCTGAGTGGTTTTTGAACTTGAATGCCTGCAATCTGACATCCACGTATAGCTAGGAGCTAAATAAAAGTTGCTTTATTTTTTAACGGTTGCTAATTTGAGCCAAAGCTGCAGGAGATCCTGGGTCCCTTTAATACCTGCAGAGAAATAGTTAGAGAAATGTTGGCTTCTTACTCTATTCAGTGTGACCCTCAAACGCAAAAATGATCCCCTTCCGAGTTGGGAGAATCAAAGTAGTAGTTAGCTGGTGACACATGTATTTAGATGACTAACTTTAGGCACCTATGTTTGAATAGTTGATTTAATATGCCTTCATTTTTATATCCTGAAATGGAGATACTACTTAGCTCAAAGAAGATGAATTAATTTTTCTGTCGCTTTTAAGTTCTTTAATAGAAGATGTTACATAAATAATTATTTAATATACTTTAACAGGGTTTTTTTGCATGAGCTGCTTGATCTGCTTAAAGCATATAAATCAGTATGAGCTGAATTAGTAAAATAAATCCCGAAATCTAAAGGGTGCATCAGAAGTTAGACTGGTGCGTAAGAAGGAATAAAAACCACGTTGCTCTTTCATTTGGCAAAACCCCCCAAAGATTGTTGTTTTGTAAACCTTTGGACATCTCATTTCTTAGGGATCACAAAATCCATTTGCAAAAAGATCTATGAAATAAAGGAAGAAATTATAAAAATAGCATCCTGGTCAATAAAACGTATGAATCTGCAGGCACATAACACGGGAGGATGCCGTGAATCTCTTCTTTGTGTTGCAGTTCAGAAGAGCAGTTATTTTCTTCATTTTAGCAGATGCCAAAGGCTCAGAGAAAGGAGTACTTACAGAATGCAGCCCTTCCTTTCTTGTGGCAGAAATGTATTTGCCTGGTTTCTCAAGTAAGAGAAGAGAAAATCCTGTCCTAATCTGCAGCGACCGAAACCTGTTCATCTGGAGGTTATCACAGCATGACCAAGTATTATTTCATCCTCGCATCTCCCATGCCAGAACTTAGTCCATCCAACAGAGATTTCCACATCTGCCAGTTCAAGGGAAGTTCGTTCCCTGCCATCTCTACGATGTTTTACAAATAGTTAGATTCTTTTTTCCAGCTTTCCCCAAAAGTATACTTTAATACACTGACAGCCAAAAAATAATGCTCCAGCTACAGAAGCTAATTTATTACTTTTCTGGCTTTTCTTCACAACAGCTATTCAGATCAGCCACATGACACTGTTAGTTTTTCATGCTAATAGTACCGTCCCTGGTCACAAGCCCTGCAACAGCGTTTTAAAGAATCAGTTATAACTTACTAGCAAAATGGTTCACATCTACTTATTGGTTACAGCTGTACGATTCATCTGAGGAAGTTGCTGTCCAATAAATTACTATTCTCATCTGCCTTTACGCAGCCCTCCCCAAATTCTCTAGCATCTCTTCACTGCTTTCCATCACCTAACTTAGTGCCAAGATGGAAGGATGGCAGCTGTCTTAGCACTTAATGCCACTATTCTTCCTTTGCAGACAAGGGGGAGGGGATTTGCTTTCAAGCTGCCCCTTTTCCCACAGAGACCAACAATACTACTGTCTCACGTCTTTAAATACGGGTCTCAGAGTTAATGGTACGACAGCAAGATGCAGAGGTTTTACATTTATGATACAGAAAATTTACATGGATCATTTCTTTTTTTGTATTTTTTCAACATTTAAAGTCTAAAGTAACTTTTGCATCCTTAAAATAATTAATTAATCCTTTTCTAATAAAACCTATATTTTTTTAATGCTTTGGAATAGCACTGCCCATACTGTTTTGTGTATGCTGCAACTTCTGGAGGACTCGGCATATCCCCACAGAATTAGATAACTGTGTATGCACATAACGCATGGGAGCTACTACCCAAGGAGCCTATAGCTCATGTAAAGTTCGTCTAATTCTGCACCTTTACACAGGAGGTCTACAGCACTGATGGCAAGTCTGTAGTAGTATCTACAAGTAATAAATCATTACATTTACCTGCATTTAACTGCATTGCTATTAACCTCCATTGCAGCATTTTTTACTTCAAAATACTAGAAACAGCTCGTTATTCAACCTTTGGTTTACATTGGGAGAAATCTGAGCTTAAGTTAATGTCAGGAGTTTATTTGAGGTCTCTGTTATAATATCAGCATGTCGCTAGCACAGAAATTCATCTGGTTTTCATAAATATTTGATAGGGCTCTATCATCATCCTCATCATCATTTTGGGCTGGTTGGAAGAGGATCCCCCCGCGATTGCAACCTGTTTCTGAGTCGTCATGGAAAGTCAGTTGGTGATATTTCAATCTTATAACAAATTCCATTCAAATTCTGTCTGAAAGGGAGTTAAGGTTTCATCCTGCTGCTTAGAGAATGATATGCTAAATGCAGCTTCCCATGGGCTTGGCTGCAGTCCAGTGCTTTGTAATTTATAGTTCTCCTTCCCGATTCTGGCTGTGACCTTGGGACCTAACTCTGAAGTTCCTCCAGCCGCCTGCGCTTTTTGTAAAAATGCCGTCCCAGAGTCCTCGACACCTTCCCACCCAGCACCTCGCAGCAGCAGGGCAGCTCTTGCTAAATCAAGGGCAGCAGATCGCCAGCGCTCCGGCACATGGGCAGGTGGGGAGCAGGGAGCCAAAGGGAGTGCTCATTTTCTCGCTTTTGCTAATAGGAGCAAATCACGGAACATTGTTCTTAAATGACAGAAATTATTAGCTAACTTCAAAGCATGAAATGCATTTACAGAAGAGGTTTAAATTATATTAGCCAAAGGCATTTTCTGTACAGACAGCCACAAAACAGCTCTAATTGGAGATCTCCAAACAGCTGTTGTGCCCTATGTGTTTATACTGGAAAAATAACTTGAAAGATTATGTTAACACATGATTAAAAAACAAAAAGTTTTAACGTTATTACTGATCTTATTGATAGCATACTGGGGGTGCCTAAGATGCTTCATTGAGAAATGCGCGTGTCCATGGCCAGAGGAGCTGACAACCCAGATTGTAACATATGCCATTTTTAACAGAAAAATTGTGTAATTGAGAGAAGTTATTGCCCCTTGAAGATTACATTCATTATAGATTGTAACAGAGATACGTCTTTAGAATGACTGTAGTTCCCTTCAGTTAAATAGCTATTCAGAAATACGATCATTTGAGCTTATGTATGCAACTGCGGCTTGTTTTAACAAAGTTATTGAAGGAAAGCAACTTTGAGGAAGGTGCAGCAGACCCATGCAGCTCTTTTGTTCCTTTATTCTTTCCAGATTTTTCAAGGACATACCTTCCAGAAATACTTGTTTGCATGTAGCTATCTGGATTCCTTAGGATGGGGAATACTTTTAAAATAAAAAAGGGTGACTTTTAAAATCATGATTTAGATTTGTTATTTCACCAATAATTGTCAGGGATTTTCAGCACAGCAAATGATACAGATTTAGTTTTAAAACCAAAGAAAAGCAACACTTTTCATTGTTTTTGGTCTTCAAAGTATTATGTCTGATACTTTTAGTGATTGGCACTTACCATAAACGAACCTTCTCTGTAACCCAGTCATACTGCTGACTTTACATAGATCTCTTTTGAGATGATGCTTCTATTATCTGTTGTGAAGACATCAGAGAATTGTTACGTTAAGTAGTTCTTTGTAAACAAGAAACCAACAAACCCATGAAAATCCCTCTGCAAGATGCTCGTCACTAAGATACCGCTGGCAAAACATTCATCAACTCTCTGGATCGGCCTAAAAAGTGGTGACCCTCAACTGGAGCATAGATTCATTAGGCTTTTCTGCTTCACTAATAATACAACTAAAATTCAACTATTAAAAAGGTACAAAATTGTTTCAGATACAATTTTGCTACCCCAATGCTTCTTCTGGCCTAGCATTAAAGCCCACATTTAGTATCTTCTATTTGCTTTTGCACAATGTGCTGCAGCTCTCGTTTTCCCCCCAGTCCTGCAAGCACCGGTGGCAGCTGCCGAGCAGCCACGCAGTGATGCTCCGTGGGTGCTTCATTGTAAAGAAAGCACCGAGAAAGGAGTGTCACGCAAAAAGACGTCTCTTCTCTGGCAAGTTAGGGGCAATGCCCACAAGTGAGCTTTGTGGAAAGGCCCTTAGGCAGCAGCAGTGCTGGGTGGGCAGATACCTTTGCTGTGGTTCCCCGAATGGAAAGAGTGACAGGCAGTATTTATGGAAGGTTTCTGTATAAGAGGTTTCTGTGCTGTACACTGAGTATTTATTCTGGCAGTAGCTCTGCAATTGTGCTGTAAACCACCCTGGGTACTGGTTGCTGTGTACCCAGGAGTTTGACTAGATGCCAACCAACGGCGAGCTCTGTGATAATCGTGTATCATTTTGCAGCGGGAGCCCCATGCCCCTGGGTAGCAACAGCCTTCCTGCTTCCTCCCACGCTCCTCCGAGCAACCGAACCCCACCTCCAGGTATCTTCTGGACTGTGAACTTGCTGTCGTTTATTATTAGCACACCTTATGAGGTTTGCTAGGCATGCGTTAGAAACACCTTTCTCACATGGTAGAGAATTAATATCAGCCTGTCTCAGACTCCTGGCTGACCCCATTCCCCTGCATTTCTAGGGCAAAGAGAAGCAGCGAGGAGAGCTTGTGCAGTGGGGACCCACCACCAGAGCTCACAGAGTCCTACTCGCTCGTTTCCTCCAGGAAAAGCCATCTCTTCAAAAAGTCCCACTCAGCCCTGGAAACCTCCTCATTCTTTCAATGGAGACCAATCAGAGTTGGCTTTTGAGGTGCTCTGAGCAGAGGCAGCGGTTTCTTCCAACTTTTCAGTGTTGTGGAGGTGGAGAGTTTTTTATATGATTATTGGTATTATTCATGCAAACCTCCAGCTCCTCATCCTTAAGTGACTTTGAGATTTCCTTCTACAATCCATCATATCAGCAGCCCTCTTGGCTGGACTTGCCTTAGGAAGAACTGCTCCTTCTTCCTGCAGTTCTCCTGACGCCTCTGTCAGTGGGATGGAAAGCCAAACTCGGTAAGAGGGGACGACACGGAATTCATCCACGTTTGGATGGGAAAGGGGAGGGATGCGTGATGGATAAAGGAAATATGTAAGGGAGTGCAACAGAGGAAGAAGCTGGCCTAGTTCAAAGAAACAGCTCTGCCTTATAGTTCCATGTAGCACTATATGGCATTACCTGGAGCACAGCCTGTGAGACCAGGAGTACTCTTTCAATCTGATCTGGCTCTTGTCTGTCTGATTAAAGCCTCTCTATCTTTTTTCCAGCGATATGCCATCTCACTGGTTGCATAAACCTGGCAGTTATGCTACACTGGGCACTTTCCCTGTTCAGCTATTAAACTGCCCTATTGCTTTCTTTTGTCAGGGCTTCTTTCCCCCCCCTAATATCTCACCTAAACTTTTTCTTTCTTAGCTTCAGGCCATTGCTCCCTGGCCTACAATTTTCTGAGACTGTGAATAATTCCCTCCCTTCATTTCTATTGTTACCTTGAAGGTATTTATAGACTGTGATCATGTTCCCCCGAGCTGTCTCTTTCACTGGACTCTATGAATTTAGCTTTCTCAGCCTCTTCACGTGTTATGTTCTCTAATCCACATATCATTGCCCTCCTTTGTTTTCATCATCTTCTTTTGAAGGTTGGTTACTGGAAATACACAGCACCATGGTTTTACATGGCCGTTATTTATACTGATTTACATGCACTGCCCCCAGTTAGCTGTATTTTCTTACCCAGCAGGGCTGGTTTTGTTTATATTGGTTTACTTTATGAAATTATCTCTCTCCTCTCCAAATTTAATTTTGCAAATGAAGATATACCAAATAACTCTCCATTTTGCTGCCAAGGTATCAACAGAAGGCAGTAACGCTAAAGAAGGCAACTGACTGTAAAGACTCCTAAGGTCAATTTTTGTTTGCTGCAAAAACCTTGCCCAAGTTAGGTGCAGCCTTCTGCACAGGGCAGCTGCTCGTGCGAGAGGAAGGATTGTCCTCAAGATTCTGCCTGTGCCCTGTGTAAGGGCCTCTTTGTCTGCCATTCTGGAAAGTAAAATCAGCTACCTGCCCCCAGCCATTCAGCTGCTCCATTTAGCATGGTTTCCTCTGCTTTATCACTGAAATGGGAATTTCTGTCCTATGGAAAATTCTAATTTTGGTTTCTTTTAAGATTAAAAATCTCAGTTTTAAAACTTGTCATGAAAAACAAAATTCTTGGGAAGGAAATTCAGTTTGGGGAAAGTAGAACTGCTCCATCTAGATGTGTTTTATTTAACTTGGGTACTATGCTTTGGCCCTACTGACATACCTCCCCTTGTAACCTCTCAGCTCAGCTCATCAGCTCAGTGCCCCACGGGAGCTGCAGGTCCCAGCCCACCCTGCCCCGAGCTGTCCCCAGCAAACCCCACGGCTCAGCCAGGCACTGGGCTCCAGCGTGCAGCACTGCCTCTTTTCAGCTTGCTGCTTTTTCTAAAGTTTATAACAAATCTACAAATGACAAATGTAAAAAGCAAAAAGCCTCAGGAAAAGGTTGTATCATGTCATGGAAAAGGAGACCATACCTGGAAGTGAGACCTTTGTATGGGGAAAGAATTACAGCTCCCCCAGAGCAACAGGAAGGTTAAGATGAAGGGAGAAGTTTGAACCTAAATTTGTAAAATTAGGCCATATTAAGATTTCTAACAAAGTACCGGAAGATGGAAAAAACTTCCTACACTGTAGCATGTGTGGCTCTGTGGATGTGCCCAGGCTTAGATTTCTGCACATCTCCCATTCACTCTGATGCCTGTGTAGAACCTGACACTAATGATGTCCCTTGTAAGACAGAATAATCTATCAAACTAACCAGTACTTCTCCAGCTTCTTCCTTGTACTTCCCCATCACTCTGTACCAGTCCTTTGGTTTTACTTAGTCCTTTATTGTTTGAAACAACTGTCTCTTTGTCCTGGGCTTGTATTGGATTTGCAATTAGGGTCTCAGTTCTGAAAAAATATGAGGGAAAAAAACCCCTGTAATAATAATACTGTGTTTAAAATAACTAATTCTTAGTTCTACATTGGTTTATTGAAAAAAAAAAACACCCACAACTCCAATAACGAATAATAGCAATGCTTATGAGGACTGCTGTCATAAAGGACATGACAAACTTTTGAAAAGATCTCCTATCTTCATACTGTATAAATATTTATTCTTAGCAATACTGCCGATTTTACTAGCACTTCACCTCACTCTGTCTCAGCAGAACCACGACAGGCTTGATATGACAATACAAAGTGGACAACTAACATCTGCAGGGCTCGTTCCTGCGAGAAGAACTGAACTCTGAATTTTTGTGTTCAGTGGTTGAACCAAAATTGGGGGGGGAGAATTGCTTCAGATATGTCCAAAAGACAAGTGAGTGTTTCATTTTTATCACTGAAACAGAAATCTTCAAAACTAAAAATAATTTCCAATACAAAGATTTTTTTTTTTGCTTACAAGTATCAAAATAAAACATTGGATTTTTTTTTTTTAAGTTTAGAGTGATTTGTAAGATGTTCAGTCAGTTGCTACCCTCATTTTAGAAAAAACATACAGTTCAATTTACAAACACTTTGTAAAGAAAAGATCCTAGCAAGCTTTAGCAAGAATTACAAGAAGTTATAATCTCCTGCCTTTCAGAGAATCAGTGTTTTTAAGGGACACCAAAATGCACTCTGGAAATAGGCTGCTGCTGCTGCCTTTTAGTTAATTATTAAATTCAAAATGTTTGAAATATGCATTGTAAGATGACTTTATTTTAATTTTCCCAGCAGAGACATTGACAGCTTCTGGATGATACTGCACCAAACTGTCCTCTTTAATGACATTTTCTTTTTAATAATCATTGATCCACACAAATTTGTCAGTTCTTAAATAGGAGCTCATCACTCACGTTGCTTGCGAGAGCTCTGTCAAGGGCTGAGCATGGCGCAGAGGATCTCCGGCTATGCAAGTTTGCCATGTAATCACATGATAGGTTGGATATGATTTGGATTCTAATTTTTTGTGGCTGTTCTAAATACAGCAGTGTACCAAAATACCATGTCTTTTGTCCCTGTGCGCTGACAGCATTCAGAAAGGAAAGGTAAAATCCTGTGATGAAACATAAGCAAAATGAACTAATTTGGAAAGCAGTATTTCCTACTTGCCCCCAAGAACAAGTACCTCTTATCTCCATTTCCACCCTGCTTGGGCCAAAATATCACCACCACCTTAATTTATTGTTTTAAAAGATCGGCCAGCCCAGGCCAGTTCTTCATGCAATAGGAACGCAAAGGTCTTTGTCATCATCATCATCCTTCAGCTGATGGCAGGGATGGCTTAGCCTGGATATGCCGGAGCAGAAGGACAGACTGGGCCCCCAGTGCACGCGCTGGTCCAAAACCTGGGAAATAGGCTGTGCTCTTTGCTTATTGAGCAGAAGGGCTGCCTCGTGAAAGGCAGGGCGTAAAAAGAGGGCAGGGAAGTCTGAGGAGCGCATGGTCTGTGGTAAGACGTTGATCCATTAATTGGTTTTGCTTTTCCTGACCTCCTGCCTCTGGACATTGCTCTCAGCAGTGCATCCCCTCCCAGACACCACACTGACTGCAAAATATAGGAAATAAAATCAGGCAAAGACAGCACAATGTGCAACCGCTAAAGGCAAGGAAAGAGGGATCTGGGCTGTCCAGAGGCTCTGGTGAGGCAACAGACATGAGGCAAAGGGGAAAAAAGTGTGCAAGAGGAAGGTGTAAATTTGAGAGTGAGAGCTGAGACTTGAATGCAGGAGTGAGAAGGAGCCAGACAAGCTGAAAGGAGACCTGCCATCTGCCCCAAGGGATTTGTGAAGTGGAGAACAGGAGGCTGGCCAGCCATGAAAGTCTCCTTTCAAGGAGGCCATGGAGGACAAGGGAACAGTTTGCAGCAATTCCTGGTGGCAGGGACAGGGTATTTGATGAGTCTCCCACAGCCTGGACCTTGGATCAGTCAAAGCATGGCAAAGCCTTGCTTTTCCCTCTCACTGCCCTAGGTCTTGTCCTAGAGTCACCTTGAATGTTACGAAAGCAAACACCTGCTGGAAATTAAATCGTAACCTGTGGTATAAGAGTACATATGAAGCCCTGAAAAATCGTTGCTGACATTACAAAATCATGTCTTAGAGGGTCTGGTGCTAAGGAGCAACTGCAGCTTCCAGCTGTTGTATAGAGCCTTGTGGGGCATAATCCTCATTACAACTTTAGGAAGGAAAGATATCAACACTGTAGTGTGACATCTTTCCTGAGTCCTATAGGGAAAAGAGATGGGGAAGAATTCCCAGAGAATCCCCTGGATTAGGGGAGGAGAGTCCTTTAGGACACCCCCCCCCCCCCCCGAGACCACTACTGCATTTATTCCTTTTCCAGTGATCCCCAACAATCTTCACAGATTACCACCCCCTTAGGACAGTAGTGTTTGCAGACATGTAATGCTCTGTTTTCTCCGGTTCCTTCCCTCAGCGTCTCCCCTGAGCTGGTATCCCTGGGCAGAAGGAAAGTTTACAGTTCTTCCCCACCTTTTCATCTTGTAAGCTGTACCCTGATCTCATTCTCTGCTGCTACACAAACAATAAACCAGGCTCTGAGCATGGTTTATCTTAGTAATATTCCGTTTCTCTGTCAGGCTTCAGGTCAGGTGGTAATTTTGGGTGAAGTATTGTCTGCAAAGACAACAAATGCAAGAAACAATCTTTCTCCCAGCAAAGGATAAACTAGATGACCCAAGTGATTTTCTCTGTCACTACTATCTATGTTTCTATTATGGAATAAACCACTGTACAAGGAGAAGGATTTAACGCTTTGACTGTAGTGATGGATACTACCAAAAAGCTCAACTTAGTTCATCTCCTCACTGCCTTATAAGGGGCAGTATGTGTCCAGCAAAATAGTGGTATTCCTCTTCTGTGCAGAGATGATTTGTAGAGTGTAGCACGTTCCTCCTGAAGGGTATCGTGAGTTGCAAAGATGCTTGGCTTGGATGGCTCAGGTGTTGAACATCTGTATGAACTTAAGAGGCAAATTTTGGCTTTCTTTCCTTGTCTTCTGTCTTTCTGAGACATAATTCAGTCTGGAACGAATTCTTAGGACTTGTGTACTGTCCATACAGCTCTAGAAACGCTAAAGTAGGGAGAGGGGAGTTCAGGGGAAACACATGGGTTACAGCATTTCCCTTCCCTGGAAGCCTGAGGACTATCTTGAGCCTGAAGCACGTTACCAATCTCAGGACAGGAAGAAAGTTGAACTCCTGATGCTAGCAGAAAACTCCTCCACCAAAGTCTGTTACTAAGTTCCTATTCATTATATGGTAAAGGTCTTGCAGGTCAGTCTGTTGTTTTACGTTTCAAACGAGAATACCATTGTCCAGCTCTTACCAACAGCACACTACCAGCCCTCAGCCTTGTATATTTGCTTTTCTAGGCAACTGAAGGAAAAAAAACTGAGTGGGTTTAAGAAATGGAACCGAAGATAATAATGTTTATAGTTTATAAATGTGAAGGTGACTCCTGGATGTTTATACTGCCCAGGCTGAGAAATGTTGTTAAAGGGAACAAGACATCTCTATCCTACAGCATCCTATTTTTTTCTGTGAAGTAAAACTCCATAGTACTGGAGGGTGAATAGTTTTCTTCTGCTGTTAGCCCCTCAATTCTATCAAGAAATTCTTGAATATTATTTCCCTGCCTTTTTCCTCTTTTTCTTTCTTTTTTTTTTTTTTTGTTTGTTTACCAGATAGAGAAATGCTTCACTTAAAACACCATTGTAGTCAGCGAGTGTCTCTGGCTGACACTGGATAACATTGTCATTATGATTTAGAGTTTCACTGATCACGCTTTATTATTTTTGTATTTTGCAGAAGGTTTTAACTCCCATTTTATGTGTTCATCGAATTGTTTAAAGTGAAGGGGCTCTCAGTCTCCATTGCCATACTAAAAGGAAATAGAGGAGAGCTTGCTGTTATTACCATGCAAGCTAGACAGTCTGAACAGTGTCTTTTAGCCAGATGTAAATCCACAATTATAAATCACCATGGGAAGGGGAATGGCAATCACTGCATTTTGATTTATTGCCACAGTACTTTTCATATAAATTTACTGACCAGAATAGGGAATTTAGGTGTATTTTCTATGTCTTTATGCAGTAAACATACCTCTCCAAAACACCATTTGTGCTAGAAGTCAAAAGAGTATCTCTGAATAAGAACTATGCACAGAAGAAGAGATAGTGCCAGGCTTATGCACAGCAGAAGGATAAAAAAAAAAAAAAAATCTGCTGCATGGCATTATTATGTAGGGCTGTATAATTTCTACAGATTGGGATGTACAGCATGTGTAGTTGTGTTCACGTAATGCATAAATAGTTCCCCCTGCTTCAAAGAGAAGGGCTGTCCTGGGAGCTACGGGGCAATCGGAGTTTTAGTTCCTACTTTTCCACAGACTTCTGTGGTATTTTCTGCAAGTCATTTCATTTCATTCCACCTAAGTTTCTTCATCTGTAAAATAAAGCCTTCAAATACAATTGGATCAGCTTCATACAGCAAATTACATCTGATGCTGAATCATGTCTTTTATCTCTCTATCTGTCTGCTTATTTTTATTGTGAGCTCCTCAGGGCAAAGACTATCACTTGAAGTCTCATATATAATAAAAGTGTCTTTAGCACTGCAGATCCCATTCTCAGGGTCTGGAAGCTTACTGTAATAAAAATAAACAAATGTGATCAGACACTGGAATTAAAATAAAGCATCCAAACCAAAGAAAATCTATACTTATGACTCATGAATATACTGGCCCCCAAAACAGATACACTGTTTAGGTGCATCCCTGGGCAGATGTAAAATACTGGCTACACTTCAGCCTTTGGCCAATTGGAAGTGTTAAGAAAAGCTTTCTTGCCACAGCAGAGCCATTTAGGAATAAAATAACGAAGACCGCAGGCTAGGAAACAGGGTACTCAATAGTTCAATGACCTTAACAAGAGACTGGAAAGGAACATTAATATTCCTGAACCCGTTTTCAATTGTAGGAACAGGTTGGCTAGTCTAAACATACCTGAGCTGGAGAAAAAACTGAAAAAGGATTTTTCTGGTGATACAGACACATGGCAGGGTATCTGGAAAAGAGCACCGAGAACACAGACAGGTCTGCCTGTTCCTAGAGCTAGGGCTACCAGTCAGGTTTTGTGGCATGCCCACATACCATGGAAAGACTTGTGCTTTCTTAGAAGACAGAAGCTAAAATCTTGTTCTTACTGAAAATGTCAATACAGATACAGAATAGAAATACAACCTGAATAGAAATACGACAGTGATTTGGTCTGCTGAGCAGTTTCAGGGCATGTTTACCTTCACCTGGTCAAAAAGCTGAAGAATAGCAAAGATAGAAATATTTTCTTTTTAAACATCTTTGATTTGATAGCTCTGAGCATTAGTTACAAATAAATACAAAGGAGATAGTAGGCTCATTAGGCTATAGAAACACTCTTGAAAACTGTGGGAGGAGGTGCTGGATCATTGAGGTCAGTCCCTCCAGTTTAAGCATGAGCTTTTTGCTCAGACAAAACTTAGTGTCTCCCACCAAAGTTTGACTGCAAGTCCTGAGCCCAGAGTTGTGCCCGAATGGTAGGTTCATGACATATCGCTCATTATTTTTCATACGTATTAAACTCATTTTGTTCACTGAAGAGGTCTCTGGGGTCAGCAAATGCCTCATGATGCTCATTCCCTTTAATGGCATTAAGACCTTATGTGGCAGTCATTTCTGCACTTTTGCTTGCTGTGCCTACATTTTAAAGAACATTATTTTCTTCCAGAAAAAACATTTCAGTTCTTGCAATCAGTGCTCGCTTTTGTAAATTAAGGAATGAATTGTGCCAAATTGTTCTCCTCTTTTTCTCTCTTCCAGAGTTATTTGCAATGTAGCTTATGCTTCTGTCTGTATATCTACCGTGTGCTTTACAGGAAAATGAAATCATTACACACAACACAAATTACTAGACCCCTTTCATAATCACACACTCTTAATTGGCATGTAAGCACTAAGATCACTGTAATACATGCAGTAAAATGTCTCTGACTCATTTTTTTCTCCCAGGTTTAAAGGTCAATGAGAATATTTTTCTTTAATCTGACAGGCACACAAGAAATAATGCAAGACTCATTTATGGTCAGGTAAATGCACAAAGAAATCTATAAATCAAGCTAAGGGGAATATTAGATCATGCTCATATCTGAACCCATCTGGCTTAGTTCACGAAAGAATCAATATGAGGCAGAGAGCTCAGTATTACTCGTGATTTATGCTCTTGCATCTAAGGGGAGAAATATTTGCAATTTTTAAGTCGCTTCATCTGAAACAAAAGGATATGAAAAAGAAACTACAGTTGGCTATTACAACATATGCATTAGGTAAGTAAGCTGATGACAGAGTATAGCTGCTGTAGGAAGCGATGGTTCTGGTGGTTCATTCCACTTAATGACTCAGCACATTGTTTTAGTATTTTGATCTTCCTCCCCGCAAAGGTGTATTAGTACCGAGCTGTTAA
This sequence comes from Harpia harpyja, assembly GCF_026419915.1. Taxonomy (NCBI): domain Eukaryota; kingdom Metazoa; phylum Chordata; class Aves; order Accipitriformes; family Accipitridae; genus Harpia; species Harpia harpyja. Next base: position 11,704,849 of record NC_068948.1, on the reverse strand, counting down.
GAAATAAAATTAGCCAGATTTCCATGTGTTTGATTTTTGTAGATGAACTGCAGTTGATAGTTCTTAGGCACAGTACTGTTAGAAAACATAGCATATTGTAACATGGATAACATACAGCTTTCTTCACTGTCTTCTTTCAAATACTACTTTCACCAATAAACCCCACACCTAAAAAAATATCTCGGCCAAATATTAATCCTACCCCATACCATATTACACACATAATCTTTTGATCCTTTTGTGAACATCCAGGATTTACGTGAAAGCTTTCTACCTATGTAGTACATCTCTCAACTAAATAAAATCTCCAGTTGGCCTTAAGTTCAGCCTCCCCAAGAGGCAGGATGAAAAGTGTCAGGCTGCGTTGCAGTACGCTGTGTGAATGCACAGGAGTGGGAGGCAGAGGAGGAGCGAGAGATTTCACAAAGCAATTAGAGTATGAAAAACAGATATTGCAGTGATGGGTGCCATAAAAGTATCAGGGGAACTGGGGCAAGTAAAACATCCATTTCAGCTACAGTGATTTGTTTTACATACAGTGCTAATATCCTTCATACAAATACCAAATGCAGCTTAATTTAAATCTAGAAAGGCATTCAGACTAAAGGGACAGCCTGACATATTTTTCTCCCAGCTAACGTGTACAAATAGAATCAATAATTTTTCCCAGTATATGTTGATAAATTATTACATCAGACATTATTGATCCAGCCAAAGAAGGAGGAGGTCAAAATAATGGAAATCAGATGGTTGCGATTAGAAACGCTTGGGATATTCATTTGGAAAATGTTGATAACTAAAATGGTCTACGGGCTTTACACTTATTGATTTAATAAATAGAATAAGCCTTGCTGATCCAAAACAAGGTTGCTTGTATAGGTATTTCAGTGGGTTTGCTACTGAAAGCCAGTCTATATGTCTTCTGTATGTGTTTGAATTGTATTTTAGTTCAGCACACTGAAAGCATTCATTTTAAACATCTGTTTCAGCCACAATTTTCTACTGCATTTTGCTGCTGAGCACTCTTAGACTTCATTCTGGTAGTAGGCTTAGTACACTTTCAAGTATTTATTTGAAAGGTTTTCATATGTTTGTGTCATTATTAATAATGAATATGCTCATTAATTTACACGTGCTTTACAAACACTGGGCAGGATCCAAAAGCCTCCTGTGTGAGGAGTGATGTGTTGGGGCTATGCTATTGACTCTTTCCGGGGTATATCCTTTTAGCAGAGAAAAATACATCAGTGTTACACCTTTCAACCCAAAAGATTCCAAAATGTTTTCCAAACCAAAGAGGGCAGTGTGCCTGCTAGCAGAGATCACACATCCATCCCAGGAAGGCACAACCTTTGAGGCACTGTATAGCAATAGCTTAGCAATGCAGAGCACTCAGGAGCTGGACAGGCAGGGAGCAGAGACTACCCTATCGCTCACTACACACAACAGAGAGAAAAAAAGAGGTAGGATGCAATTTACCTGAGCAGGACACAGTCAGGATACAAAATCCACAGCTTTCTCCCCCCTTGTCTTCATACTACCAGAGTCTCCTCCATTTTGGGACTCCCACCTGTCTCTTCATTTCTTCCCTCACTAGCTTTACTCTGCAGGCACTATTCCCCCACCTGGGGCTGTTTCCCTTTTGCAATCTCAGCCTTCTACTTCCACGCTTTTGCTGTTAACGAGGTCTCCAGCTGCCTCCTCTCCATAACACTCCTGCATCATACATCCTCCGGCCAGCAGCCCGCTACTTGCCTTTCCCCTCTCCTCTGGGCTGGGCTGGCCCTTTCTCAGCACCACTCGCCAGCACCAGGCATGTCCCCGTTCTGGTCTCTGTGCTGCTGTCACTACCTTAGGGCCTTGGCAAGTAAATAAGAGGGACTAGCAACAGAGGGGCTGCAACAAAGACAAGGAAGCAGCTTTACCGCACTCCTTGTAAGGACTTTGAATGCTCTTGATAAGAGCAATACCTACCAGCTGGGGCTTGTAAGGGGAGTGTGGACCAGAGTCTGTTTCACCTGTTCCCTCACAGGTGACATTTTTCCTGGTACCCATAGGAGCAGGCTAGAGCACTGCCTCTGGGAAGGGTAATTTAACTGAGCCTATAATGCAAGTATCATTACCAGTGCCCTGAATTACAAAAGAGTAGAGCCCCACTACAATTCTGGGAAAGGGTGGAGGTTGGTCACGTCTCATCAGTTTTAAAAGTCCTTCTAAAATATGGTAACACAGGAAATGTATATGTGCAGATATGGCTCATTGAAAGTCAAAAATTCTTATCCCATTTTCTTTCTGCGCTTGGGATTTTTCCAAAGTTTCTCTTGAGCATGAGAAACCAAATAGGCTTTCCTTAAGGTCTTTAGAAATTCCTTGCTCTGGTTCTGGTGTAATGAATACCAACTGACTGTTGAGTTGACAGTAGTTACAAAGCCTGAGCCACATGGGACAGCAGTATAGTGCGAAAAATGAAATCATCCATATGTACTTCTCATTTGCTGTGAGTAGAAGGTGATGTTGAAAATGAATTCTATATTTCTTCCCAATCTTGCTTCACCATGGCCAGTGCCTAAAAAGCTGTGTGTTTGCCCTTGCCAGCAGCACATCTAGCAGTCACAGCAGCTGCATAGGAGTTATATTGCAAGGGTGACAAAAGTCATCTTCCAGACAGGTAGAAAATGATGCAAGCTCCATAGCACATGACTGGATCTATCATACCTGCTCTGCATTATTTAAAGGTACAATAGCAGAGCATAACAAGTTATATTGGCTAACTCAGTATAGCAGCATCATAACCTCTATACCTAGTTATAGTTATGAATCTCCTCTGGACAGTACAATGCAACTGTTTCTTCTGGATAAGACCTATTATATTTCTTACCTGCTCTATAATAAGACACTTGGACCATCGTTATCGCACACCGACTTTATAGGTTCTTTTGCCTGACCAGATTCTTTCATCCTAAAACTCACCAAAATGAGCAGCGTTAGAATGAGAAGGGCTGGGCTGGGGTGAAACGGGAGAGAAACACTAGTTCCCTGTTCCTGTACATGCTGCAAGATGAAGCAGGCTCTTCTGAGCTATAGCAGTGGGATATGGCAAAGCTTTCTGGTCCTTTCTAAACAGCCCAAACTTCACTGATGTGAGGCCAAGCTGTGAAGTATAAGACGACAGAGGGTGCTCAAAGGGCCACTGCTAAACATTTCCTTTGCTTTCCAGGCACTAAATTCAGCTTGGACATTTACATGCAGTAGTAGTTTAGGACTAGATTAAGAAGTACTTCATGCCTGGGATTATACCCAAATTCAGGGAAGTTGTTTCAGATCTCTGAGGAGCAGTCATAGCCTAAAGCAGAAATGGGGTTGTCCTGTGCATGGTGAGGTGCCGAGCACTGAGCACTTACAAGGCAACAGAGAGTAATTTGGCATCCCTCAACTGAAATGAGGTATGATTTCCCCAGCGGGGAGTCCAGTATTTGTACTATATTCAGGTGATAGTGTTTATGTATCCCTGTTAAAATGGCATATTATTCCCAATGCTGATATCTTTCTGGCCACAGAGGCTAAACTAGTATTTCTTGTTCATACTTCCCCCCCCTCCCCCCCCCCCGCAAAGCTTCACTTCTTTAATGCTTGTTATTTAGAAACTTTGTGTTATGTAAATAAAAGCTGTGACCTTTGCCTTTCCAGGGGCTGGAGCTAAGTTAATGTAGAATGGTGCCAAGAGAGAGTAGGAGCAAAGAGGGTTAGAGCACATTTTAAAATGCCATTTTCTTGCTTGTAATTTATTCTTCCTACCTCTAGCGTTCCTCTGCAGACATATTTATAAAAATAGGTGTTCCATGCACTGTATATCACAGGTTTATTTAGGACTGTTGTTGAAGATTTACACTGCTCAAAAGAGCAGTCATAGCAGATAATTCCATTTGCAAGCTTCAACAAAATGTTCCAGGGAAAGTGCTGTTATCACCGTGGAGCATTTTAATGACGGCAGAGTTCACAGACAACTTATTTGGCAAACAAGGCTGCAGCAACAGACACCTCAGCAAGTTCTTTTGCCAGTGGTGGTTTTCTGATTGTTGCTGCTGCCGGTTAAACACACTTCACATCTACCTCCCAGCCTGCTCCAGAAACTTCAGAACTGTGTTTATCCTGCAGTGCTAACCTTGCTCCTCCTAAAACACCTATCAGGAACTCATCTAAAAAAGTTGCCGAACGCTTCACAGACCTGACTGGGGAACTCGGTCACTAGTTGTTCTGTTATAAAACTTCTTGTTATGTAAATAAAAGTTTTGGCTTTGTCATTACCATAAGGAAAATTAATAATAATTTTACTAATAACATAGTATGATGCAAGGTGACCATGGGAGAAGCTGTGTTAAGGTACTTCCTACTTTCTCGGAGGTGCCTCATTAATTCACATCTTGCTAACCACAGGATTCACTATTGCATAAATTAGTACGGTGCTTTAGTAAACTGTTACCACCTGTCGGAGGGAGTGAGGAGAAGAGGAGCTTGCAAGCTGGTAACTCCCTTCACCTTGCAGTCCTCACTGAACAGGGACCCTCTCTGTGCACATTTAGGCCTGCAGGGACACTCCAGAGGGACGGCAGTCATATCCTTGCTATATATTGCACATAATATATAATTATTATGTGCCATATATTGCACATAATATGTAATAATAATATAGTGCTCTATATTGCACTTACCCAGCTTAGATTCCCTTCCCTACAGGCAAACTGCTTTTCCGTGCCACAGCCTTGGCAACACCTAAGAACCTGCTCGCTTGCCCACCTCTCGGTCACCAGTTGCCTGTGCAGCCGGCTGTACCGCTGCTGAAAGTCAGACTAAATGTACACAGCCTTCCCTTCACAACTCTTCACTGGTGTCTGGAGAAGGGAATTTGAGCTACCCCGTCTCATATTGTTCCGTTTCAGCAAATACATCAGGTTTTGGTGTTGCCGGTTTGACACCCCTTCATTAGCACTAGAAAAGCTCGTCAGTGTAATCCTGTGCATATTGCACTGGCAACCTTGCAAGATGCCACGCTACTCCCCAGTGATTTTTTTCCTTTCTCTCATTGCTTTTATGTTGTCAGCTAGAACAAAAGGAGTTTCAGTTAATTATCTGTGTATTTGCTGAAACCACTAACCTACATCCTAGCTAGCACGAAACAGTTGCTTAACTGAAGTTCTTGGCAGATTTACACACCTTCTGGTTGTAAGTTTAAAAAAATCTATTCCCATTTTCACATTTGCATATTCAATTTCCTCTTATATAAAATATAAACATTTTACCTTTTTCATTATTCTCCAGTAACTAAGGAAAAGGAGGAGGATTCAGTAGCTAGAATATTAACCTGAACTGCGGAAGGTCCAAACTCAGCCTCTTCTTGTCCACAGATTTCCCACTTCTCTAGGCAAGTTCTTCAGGTTTCGCTGCCTCAGATTCTCATTTGTAAAATGCGAGCAACGACATTGTTTTCACAACTATAGATTGTGAAAATCTCAGCTATAACAGTGACAGGGATGGTGCAGGTGACTAAATAGATAAACTGTACTGCAAGAACAGAACACGGAGGGATTTAATCTGATTTAGTGCTTTGAAAATATATTTCTCTCCACGAATATGACTTTCTTTGTGTGCCATTCTTTTTTGATGGACTGTTTCTCAGCTGAATCAGTTTCCACAGTTCACTTCACTACCCAGCTCCAAGACGTTATGCCAGTGTAATGCAGCAGGCAGGATGAGACGGCTAGAAGTATTAACTGCTTCAGTTGTACCGCCACCAAACAGCAAATCATGGCCCTAGAGTTTCATGAATCATTTTTTTGCGCAGTAGCACATGACATAGCTGGAACTCAATTAATGTTTCCACTGATTTTGCATAGAGCTGTGACCTTGCATACAATATCCAAACAGATCACACGCAAAGTCACAGCCACGTCACTGACAGATACAAACTGAATGTCACCATCTATGCACCCACCATGTTGTCCTCACCCTTGATGGTAATTAAATGTGATTTTTCTCCTCCTAGGCAAAAATTAAACATCTGCAAGATGTGGAGATTTTATCAAGGGTGTGGAAGGAGAGGGTTCAGATGTCTCTCTTCTTGCAGATAATTGCTTAGTTTAATGAGGAAGTTTTGCAGAATTTTTAACCATTGCTTCTGTGCCTTGTTTAATTATTTACATATGGCATCATCAAGTTAAAAAGAGTGTGCATATACAGCACTTCTTCTCATTCCTGTATTAGACATTAATGAAAGGAAGCACAAGGATAAGTTTCTCGCTAATGATGATGGAAAATTAGTTTCAAAACCCCAGAGGTGTCTTGAAAGATACACCAATGATGTATAAAGGTCCAAGGAGAGAAATTCAGCACAAAATATTGCCTAGGCCCTTTTGGGCTGTTTCTCCAAGAGATCCTGTTCCCATTCAGTCTTGTAGTTATGGGGGAGGGTGGCAGAGAGCAAATACAGAAGGATCTAAGAGACTGCAATACTCACAGCAAGTAAGTGAGGCTGATAAACACAGCGCAGACTAGACAACGAATGCCAGCATGGCATACAGTAAAGGTTACACGCCTGGAGACCTACAGCCAAAGACAGATTCATGGCTTTTTTTTTAAGTCTCAAGCTAGTGAAAAGTTGAGTGTCTGGAGAGGAGCAACGCTTTATGCATTAGTCATAACATTTTGAAGGGCAGCAAATCCACAGTCAGGAGCACAAGGCAGGAGGGAAACAGTTGCTAATCCTTTTCCTCTCTCGTTCTGCAAGATGCAGTCTCCAGTTACTCTCAGGCATCTCAGCCAAGCAACAAGAAGCCAGTTCAGAGAGGATCACGCTCTACTTACACTCCGTGCTACCCTATGCTTCAGCATCTCATTTGCAATCTTCTGTATTTCTTCTCTGATAAGATTGTTTGAGTTTTATAGTGGTTTTCAGTGTGAAGGGAAGAGATAGTGTTGATCATTAGGACTTACTGTTTTGGCCAGTGGCAGGCGGTCAGTCAAGTGTATTAATACAAGCCACATTTAAAAGTAAGGGATCTTCTTGCCCAACTTCACCCTTTCCTGCAGCTAAATTGGGAAGAGCTGCAAGAGTGAGGGTCAGGTGATGCTGCTGACATGGCTCAACCATTTCACCACTTCAGACAGGTCTTCGGTTTGGGGGTTTGTTTATTTTCCTAATTGACAGACTCCTAATTTTTTTCTTAAGAGTGCCTGAATCCCTCTACAGGTAAATAAGTCCACAACAATAAGGCTGGTTTTTTTAGATACTTTTCGTAACAGTTTAGAAATAGCCCATGTACACTTAGCTCGAAAATTCCTCCACCACACAGTTGCTGCTCTCAGCCTACTGTTGCTGTTTGTCTGCACTGTCTCCCAAGTCCCCTGCGTTATCACTTTAACATCTTTGACATTAAAACACTTTAACAGGAGGTTGCTCATTATACATAGGCAGAATAGGGAAAAAAGGGTGAGGCAAGAAGGAGAAAAAGATAAACAGAGGCAGCAAAGAAGCTACCACTAATGTTCAAGGCAACATAGCTTTTTTGTTTGTTTCAGTAGGTCTCTCAAACACAAATACATGACAGCCATTAGCCATCAGGTGCAGTTTACTTATGTTGGTCTTGATGCTCTCAATTCATCCTCCCTTACTGATCTCTAATAATATTTTGCACACAATTATGATATTGCAGTTACAGTATAATTCCGTGGAAAAGAAGCTCTTTAGTGCTTTCTTCACATTGTGTGTGCTGGAAGCGTGTTTAAACCAGAGCTAATAGTTTGAAGAGGTCTCAAATCCTCCCTGTGTTGCAATGCAACATTTAATAATACAGTCATGATGCTACTGAAAAGGGATGCAAAATTCATCTGTAAAAACAAACAATAAAAAATATTAACAATTTTTAAAAAGGTAATAGAGTGGGCTGGCTGGAAGCGGGGAAAGTCCAGAATGAAGTCTAAAATGATGCACTTAACCCCCCTGTTACACCTGTGTATTTTGGGGATCTAACACTGTAGTCCAGCCACTCTTAGGAACACACAACAAGTTAGTATACGGGCAGAGCTGTAATTTTCACCATGGTGAATGTACATAAACTCCAGTCATTGTTAGCCCCGAAGAGGGCTGCAGAGCTGAAACATTGCTATCTGGAACCACGCGAGTTCCTCTAATGGCTTCTCTAGTTTGTTAGATTAAACTTTTACAGCAACGTGTGACACCCAGAGCAGCACAGCTAAGTTTCAGGTCTAACCACAGCTTATTGCTAGCGATCAGCCCACACACTGCTAATTGCAAGTGGGATAGAAATAAAGTGCAGCCTGATTTGACTTTAACAAAATATATTTTCCTCAAATCCTACGCTGTTTTTCCTCTATTGGAGTCACACAACCATGAGCTGTCATCTGATGAGGCAGCAGAACATACAGTAATTACTAAAGGGTAGATTTCGGGCTCTGGATATTTCCATATTGCTAGGATGAGTAGAGGCATCAGTCTGGAAGGAAAGGCGCTAAGGAGCCAGAAGTTGCTTTCAGTGAACTTAAGCGAGAATTTTGATACCAGCTTAGCGTGTCAGGAAACATCCCCTGGGAGACACCAAGAATGCTAAAATTCATTACCTAAAACCAGGACGGTGAAAGGAATTCCATGAGAAATACATGTATTTTACATGTATTACATGTATCCAGTAAAGCTAGGATGTATCGTTATTAGGAGGAAATCCTTGGGGTGTAGCCGAGCCCCACCACCTGACAGGCTCCCTCCTGTTCAGACAGACACTCGGTGCGGAATCGCCAGTAGCCGTGACCTTGCGCCTCTTCTCAGGCAATGCAGAATTAGCTCTGTTGGCCACGGTTGTTGAGATTGGATGGCACAAAATCTCTTGTGTATCCAAAATTAAGCTAGCTAAAGACTATGTAGTCACTGGGCAGGATCTGGATAAGCCTAAGGAAAAGTTAACAGGAAGAATATCCTTTCTTCTTAAAAACCGGACTTCTCTCTGCTGAGAAGTACTATGGCTTGCATTTACTATATCAAACTGATACAGCTCCAGTTTTTTGCCAGGAGGCTGGCGTCCATAAGAGTATTTTGTATCGATATACTATATATCATGCAACATGTATGTATTATAAAATTATAGTAATACTCACAGTATTAGTTTTGGCAATATAGGACACAGAACTTAACTTTGTCAAGGTAAGCACCTCTTACATCACAAAATAATGACCAAAGAATACATTTTCTGAAAGGTATCGTTTTGTTTAAAAGCCATTTTGTCAAAGAAAAATTGACTTGCTCTAATCAAAACCACAATGCTATTACAATGTGGAATAACAGAAGTGACTATACTTTTATGGGCATCTGAGCATAAAACAGTGAAACAAGATTACCTGTGAAATGAAGGAACACAAGGGCACTTGCTGTTACCTACCTACTACTCTACCCATAGAAGGGAGAAATCATACTAGAGAGCACCTGTGTCAGGTGAAGAAAAATCACGCGTCCTTTCATTTTTCTGTTTTACTGATTTCAAGAGTTCAAAATTCTTGAATGATGCTCTCCAAAATAATTAGGTTTAAAAATAGTAAATGTTATAAATGCTTTGTTGATTGTAGTTCATAATCAAAATAATTACAACACTATTCAAGGTTAAGTGCCTTAATATTTTTAATCATTCAATACATATGATTGAATTAAGGGCCAGCAGCATTCAAACCAGTCCTGCATATGCTTACTAGCTGGCTACTACCCGTTTCTTAATGTAAGTAGCACAACTTGGCCGTCTCCAGGGACTCTAGCAAAACATTAGCTTTTGTAACATGACTGGAAAGTCACCAAGTTTGGGTTATTTTCAGTCTATGTGGGAGTAAGTTCCAGAAAAAGAGCTGTTTGGGGAATTCTCCAGCAGAAGGATTTTCAGTAAGAAAATGCTCTTTTCACAGAACCAAAGTTTTCTATGTGGAAAAAGAAAGTTTGGAAAAATACATTTTTCCCTGGGAGACTCAAAATGAAGGCTCGCCCGGCTACTGCCTGCTACGCGCTCCTCAATTCCACTTTCAGCAAAAAGTGAGTTTAAAAGCTGCTTTCCAGGCAGGCTGCTGGAGGTTAACAGTCCCCAGGTGCCTCCTGGCACACGGATGGCTGCGAAGGGAGAGGAAGAGGATGAAGTGGGGAGAATTAGAGCCCTCGTGTGCCTAGAAAACCCTTGGCAGTTCACAAGTTTTCTGCACAGCTGTCCAAGCAGTTAGCAGCCAAGCCCAATGAAAACGCCACTTAAGGGCCCAATAAATTAAATTTTTCTGAAAATCCATTTCTACAAAAATCTCACTTTGACATTTTGTCCTGACTCAATACACCTCTTTTCCCCAAGGGAAAGGGTTTCTGATTTCCAGACAATTCTGTCTATGTATCGCGGGGCTCTCGGGAGACTCCCTTGCCACCCGCTCCCGTGTGTTGTAATGAGGGCACTCGGCTGGAGTGACCTTGCTGGCCACGGCTGCTGCTGCATTGCAGGGGGAAGGGCTGTCCCTGAGATGAGGCCTCTAGGGACATGCTGGGGTATCTGAGTAAGCAATTAGTAAACTGGCCTTATAGTTGAGATCAGAAGAAAAACACAAAACCCTCTACCAACAGAGCTATGAAATGTTTGTTCCAGCCCCAGCACAGAAACATGGTTTTAAGAGCACTTAATAAACTGGCATCTTAACAGCATCCTAGGACATGAATATATTAGTCTCTTTGCTTAGTCGCAGGAAATTGCAGTGATGGATTGACATCATTTTATAATTGCATGCGATGCACAACCAAAACAGAGGGCTCAGGCAGTGAGCTGCATTCTAACTAAATCCTCACTATTTGTTAATAACCAAAGTTCAACTAGCATGATATAAGAACTGCACGTATAGGATGAAGTATTAATTTAATATGCTTCAGTTGAGATTTTTAAGGTAGTCTTATTTTCCTTGAATGCATGGGTTTATCATTATCAGCCTGAATACAACTAGCACTCTTCAAGGTTTCTCACTGAAAAGAAATTGAGCGTGCAAATACTCTTTCATCATAATCACACAGGCTGTGCAGGGTAATTCATAAAAGAGCCAGAAATATATTGAAATTCAATATTGTTTTAGTCCAAATCAATATTAATAATTGTTTGCATTTTTAAAGTGCAATTTACAATTGAAAAATGTACAGAGATCAACCCATAGTTGCTAACACATCAAATTTTCCTATTAAACTTAAAGGCACAGTAATTTTACTTAAAAATGTTTCTTATAAAGCAGGACAAGGCATTGATCTGTGAAAACAGCTATCTATTATTTATATGCACAACATTAGAATGGGTTTTAATTATAAATGAGCTAAAAGGTCAGTAATCATTTTATTTTTAAGGTCTTGATTTTAAATTTGGATAGCTTAATACCAATATTTATGCACTGTGGGCTTAGCAATTTCTTTCAGTGGTGGGACGGCTCACCATGGAAAGTGCACAGAGGGATTAGGCAATGTTAATTCTCAGGAACTGGAGCAAAGGAGAGCCTCTGAGCTGCAAACGTAAATGTTCCCATCTGCTTCACTGGAGAATACTGTATCTGTGAAATGCTTCTTGAAAGGGTAGAAAGTGAAACCATGAAGCACTAGTGGATAACGCAGGGAAATGCAAATAATCAGAATTAAGCTTCAGAGGATTTTCCCAGTGCCAGAGTTGGGGCTAAGGGAGCATAATCAGTTTGTAAATGGACAGACCTGTGGTTCTTCAGGAAATTTTTGTGAAAGAAAAAGATTTAAGAAGCTGTCAAACACCAGACTGGGTCTAAGGTGGTTTTCTGGATGTGTGGACACTGATACAAAAACTGAATTTGATGGAACCAGGAGTTAAGACTTTGTCTGTATTGTCCTGGTTTGAATGAAACCATTGCCATCGGTGTGTTGATGGCAAGCTAGAGGCCTGCTTGGCTCTGCGTACTCTTCAGGAGTCCTGGCTCAGGCGCAGCCGGTTTCTTTATTGTGGAAATAATTACAGAGTGATAAAAGCAGAAAGTATTATAAAAATTATCATTTCTTTATAAAGTCCTAGGAGGCTGTGGAATCTCTGTGCCTGGCTATTTCTGTGGGCAGGTTAGCGAAGCATCTTTTAGCACTGGTTTAAGTACAGTTGATGTAGTTTATCCTGGGGATAACTTATACTGTGGGCAAACCAGAAAAGCTCAGCCCCTCTGCCACTGTTTTCCATTATCTGTTTGTAACCATTAGCTGCTGCCACCTAAGTTTAATGAAAGCTTAAGGAAACCCTAGATCTGAAAGTGCAGATATTTAATTTTTTCCTATCAAACTGTGAATCTAGGATAATAAACTCACCCAGCCCAAGGAGCCCTGGCACCAGAGCTGCAGGACCGCACCTTGTTTGGTTTCTCTAGGCAACCCCAGTGAAGTCATGGAGTACAAACTGGTACGACTGAGCAAGAAAGCTATTTAGCAATGTGCCATCATTGGAAAATTAAAGTCCAAAAGGGATATTACAGTGATGTAGCCAAAAAAATCCAAAGCTAAGCAGTCAGACCCATATCTCTGGCAAACACTGCGCAGAAAGGAAAAGAATTAGATGTCCCTTAATTGCTATGAGAGCTGCAGCGCTCAGTGAGTTGCAGGTGTGGAACAAGACCTACAGCATATGGCAGTACCTCCAGTCCTTGACTTTAGCCTTGACTTTTCACTGGTCACCTTTTGCATTATAACAGTATTTGGTTTTTTTTTAACCAAGGTTCTTCAAGCTCTGTGGAATTGAGGGTATATCAATAGTGACACTACCCTAGTCATATTACTAGTAGGAAATGCCCCCCTCAGATACACATTTTATTCCATATGGGTTTTGTATTTAAAAGACAAATACTTGATCAAGCATTTGGAAAAAAAAAGTGTATAAAAATAGTAGTTTAATTGCATATATCAGTAATGAATTCATGATTAGTCTTTACCTGTGGCATGAGAAAACCAGCATCAGCTATTGCTTTCATAAGAAATATTCCGAAAAACTTCATGCAAATCACATAACTCCTCCCTATGCAACAGTGCATCTGTATGTTAAAAAAAATACAAAATCAATGCAGTTAGTTCTTTCCTTCAGAAAAGTGTTGCAAGGGGAAACACTGAAGATTGTGAGGCACAGTTAATTACATTTACGTGAACCATAAAACCAAACCAACAAAAAACCAAGATAAACTTTGGTGGGTTTTATTGGTGCCAGGACAAATACTGATGCTTCTGTGTGTGCAGAATGTGTTTGAAATTTGTCTTACCAAGTCTTATTCAGGCAAGTCATCTTTGCACCTATTAAGTCTCAGCCTTCCTTTACTGCTTGTGACACACAACGCAGTATCTACAGTCACAACCCAATTCTTTTGTTACCTTTTACAGAGCCATTAAACGTGAGTGACTTCAGAAAACTAACAGTAATTTCTCTGAGCTTCAGTCAGGTTCTTTGAATGTGAATGCCTCAATTTCAGTAACGAATGCAAATAGTGTTTGCGGTAACAACCCCTGAGCCCTCAGCCAGAACTTGCTCAGTGTTAGCCCACAGGAGAGACGGCGCAGGCACAGGGACGAGATGATAACACCAGCCCCGAGAGCCATCCCCTGGCGTTTGAATAACCCTGTGTGGTACAGGGCTAAACACACAAAACAGGAAAAGATCCCTGTTTTATATTATCTTTGCTGTTCAGTTGTCTGAGGCTAATTCACCAGTACCAACATGCTGGTAAGTGTCTCAACAGTAGAGCCAGAGCACTGGTGCTGGGGAGAGGAATATCAGAATACCCTTTTCCTTCCCCAGGAGGATTCCTCTAGGTTACAAATACTTTGGCAATTGTTCCATCTCCTGGAGCAGGCATCATTATGCCTGTCCACATTTACGGCAAAAAGAGGGAGGAAACGACAGAAGTTTTGAGGCTGCATCTACCTTCCCCTCACTGAATGCACAAACTGAGAAGGGATGGAGTTACAAACTGAGTCTGATGTCAAATGCATCGAGTCAATAGAGTATATCCATTCCTATAGAGTATCAATGTAACAACAGGAACTTTCCCAGCAACATTTAATGATCTCCGATACTTACAGCCCACAAGTATGCCTAGCAGCTAGTTGCCTTATCTGTTCTTATTACAAATCTGACAAAAGGTGCTTAAAAATAATTGAATAACAGCAAACCAAATAGTAATATTCTCCCACTGTACCAGCATTGCAGAACTGATTTTAAAGAGAGTTCATGCCTATTCGGGATTCTCATTACAGCTCAATATTGAAAATCGCCTTCTGTTTAAAAGGATGAGTAGTTGCTCTGAAATCTGTGTGTTTGCTCTGACTGCTCTGAAATTTGGAGTGTCGGAAATTCTGGTGCATAGTAGCATATAGATAAGGAAGAACCAGAAGTGCAGCGCACATAGGTGTCCCAGTTCCTTATACAATGACCATCGTACTGGTGTCTCTGCTCCCCTGTGTGAATGGGGACCTACAGTCCTTTGCCAGACAACCTTGCGCCTCCTTTCTCACCCAGTCATAGAGGTACTGCAACCACCACCTAACGAAACAGCCACATTTCTGAACACAGACTATGTCTGTCTCCTCCATGGCTCTGTTGGCAGCTATGCACTCCTGTCTTTCAAAGTACGACTGTGCTGAATCTGCAGGTGGTATTGCACCCCTTCCCCAAAGCTGACCTTGCCAAAATGCAAAACTTTCGGAAGCCAAGGAGTGCAAGGGTAGGGCAAATGCTGACCACCCTATGTAAGCAATGCTCCAGTATAATACCAGTAAACATACCCTCATGCTGCCTTTGAACAGGCACCATCTACCCCAAACGCTCGGCTTGCTTCCCCAGGAAGCTCCTGACCACGTCACAGCTCTGCCTCTCTGCGACTCCACCAGCTTCCACGTGTATTCTCCCTCACTCACCATTACACAGAACCATTTGACTCCTCTTTAAGTGATGGCAAAGCACCCAGATATTTCTCTTCCCTAATACACACCTAGGAGATCTCTCAGCTTGCAGAAGATCTTCCCTTCGGTCCCACATGGCATGTGAGCTGGAGGGGCTCAGTCCCTGCCTCAGACCTGCCAGCCCATCCAGACGGCAGCATGTCACAGCTACACCTCTGCACACCCAGCCAGCTAATCCTTCAGCACTCAGTGCAGCTTCCCTTTATATGCTGCAGTAACGTGATAACTGAATTAAAAATAAAAATTCTATTTCCTTTTGTTTAGAAATTGCACCTCAAAATAAAATGCAAATATTTGTTTCGGTTTGCTTTGCAATATATTCTGGGGGAAAATTTTCATCTGGAAAGAAAATGTAAGAGGCAATTTAGAGAAGAAAAAAAATTAGGTTTCCAACTAGACCTACTTAGAGAATATCTCCTTTCAATTATCTGCTGTGTTTCAACTGCCCAAATCAAGAACAAGAGAAAGTAACTTAGCTCTGACATATGGGCACAGTCTAAGTGAAAAAGTACCTTGACTAAACAGATGGTGATCTTTCATTAGGGAGAAAGCATTTGTAAAATTTCAATAAGAAACAAATTAGTCATCGTGGCTAGAAGGATTAAGAGCCAGTATTAGGTAAAAACAGTCAGATGTACACCATTACGAAAGTTGCTTGAGTCAATAAAGGAACCCTCTCCACTGCCACAGCAAAATGTTCCATCTCAAGGTTACGAGGGCTATTTTCTTCTTCCTGAAGTAACCATAGTAGCATCACAATGAACTAGACACAGTGTGAGCCAGGGGGTTGTTTTCTTTCTGCTTTTGCAGAAATTTTGCTGGTTTGTTTCCTCAAGTGCAGAATTAAAACCACTCTCACTTGTGACAAAGGTTTTTAATTCCTAGCTTACAGGGACCATTTCACAGTTTTCCTGGTTTTCTTTCTTGCTTACGACTCCCAGACTTTTGTCTTTTAGGAAAAGGAAATAACATTGAGGAATCATGAATCTCCACACTGTATTACATGAACCCTGTTACATATGGCACAAAGTTAAGCTGTAATGTTGGAGGACAGGGCCCCACACATAAATATACATAAAGCCACTCAAAATTGTTGTTATAAAAACTACTTAAAATCTCATGATGTCCAGAAGTTTGGCATGTGAATAAAACTTTTACCCAATGGCTAGGAACATATTGTTTAAGTTTTTATATATATTTTTTTTTTTAAATCATATATATAAAAGCAGCTTATAAAATCTTTGAGTTCTGTCATCTTTTTCTCCTTACCACAACACATCTAAAACTGCGCAGAAAAATTAATTTATAAAAGCAAACTCCAATGTACATTTGCTTCCTACTGACATAAAGGAGGGAATATGTCTGGGATAATTACTTGTTTGGTACCTTTGGAAGTCCAGCTTACTCCAGGTGCATTGTATCTTCTGAAAGAAGGCATTTTTATGCAGAATAGCCAGGTGACCTATAGAAGAGACAAATGAAGCACCTTTAGGACAACAGAAGAAGAGTATTTCAGGGATGTGCAACCACCACTGTCATACGATAGTGCGGTCCTCTAAAAAACCCTTTGAAAAAGTGGAAGAGAGATTGAGGCAACTGGAGGGAGAGAGAAGCATTTCAAACGGGGCTCTAACTAGAACCAAGTGGGCGCCTGAAAAACTAGGAACCATTCTGCTGTATTTTACAAGAGAGTTCATTGCTTTCAGCATAGTTTTCTATATGAAATATTGTAGGTGGGACAATATCCCTATAAATCCTGCTGTCAGGCAGAGCCTGGGAGGGCTGGGCTGCCTACGTGTGAGATCTGCCGTGCAAATCGTGTGCCTTTCACTCTGGCGTGGAAGAAAGCTGGACAAGTTCATTACTGACACTCACTAGTTACACTGTCACTGTACAGCTCCTCTGAGATATTAATTTGAAA
Organism: Harpia harpyja; assembly: GCF_026419915.1. Taxonomy (NCBI): domain Eukaryota; kingdom Metazoa; phylum Chordata; class Aves; order Accipitriformes; family Accipitridae; genus Harpia; species Harpia harpyja. Next base: position 11,687,924 of record NC_068948.1, on the reverse strand, counting down.
CAATGTAAAGAAAACTTTTTTCATTTCAAATGCAAACTGCTTTAGAGATTATATTTTAGCTTAGGAATAGTATTATAACCCCTCGAGGATCTTGGCGAGGTGCGTGTATTAACTTGCTAAGGACCTGCTGCAGTCCTGAGGAGATTAGTAACACATGACTCCTGCTACAGTTTGCACCCAGAAAAGATAGGAAAGAAATCTTCACGACTTTGAAAGGATTATTTTGGTTGTTTACTGAGTGCTGTCCCTTTTGGTCTTAAATTGTAGATCAAAGTGGAAACCAAAAATGCCCACTTCCTATTGCAACATGTGATGGAAATGAGAGGAGCAGCTTTAGCATCTTTGCTGGGGGTTTTGGAATGGGAAAAAGGGGTCATACATTATCACTCTGATTTCAGCCACATAAAACAATATCATAGCTTTTTGCAGTTATGCCAAAATTCAGGTTTTGGCACGTTATATGGGTTAATACACCTTCTAGCAGTGTGCAGGTCCAAAGGACAAAACTGATATACGTAACAGAGTAGAACTGGACCCACTGATACCTGAGAAAACAAGTTTCCACCAGAATAAGAGAAAGACTCTAAACTCCATTTTCCCCACTCTTCGCGGTATATTGATTCGTGGATATGTGAGCAAAAGAGGATCCTGTAATTTTTAGGATTCTCATCATGTCGAGAAATCCCCATTTTGCATAATTGGAGGAGATTCTAAAAGCCAAGACGCATAATGACATCAGTGACTGGAGAATAGAGCTGTTAAAAGGCAACAAGTTCTGCCTAATTTCCAACAACACTGATGGGGTGCGCTGGGTGGCACAAAACAGAGGTGGTCAGCTCAGCATGTTCATTCAGGATCGCTGGGACACAGAAGAGACTAATTAAGCTGCACGGAGGAAGAGGTGCCAGCTCATCGGGCAGGTCGGTAGGTCTGATTTACCCGAGCGCCAATTCCTGCCTCTGCAAGTGGTTCTTAGGAAAACTGAGAGCTCAAAGTAGTGCTGCATAAAATCACACAAGGCAGGTAGGCTTTCTCTTTTTGAATTCAGACTGCTAAACTGGTCTGTGCATCTGGCAGCGCTGACAGGCGGCTCAGGACATACCCGTTGGAGCTGCCTAGGGGCGAGGGGTCACCAAAATCCTTCGGACATTGGCTGGTATTACAGAGAGGCGGGAAGGCTGAGCCACCTCTCTCCACTCCAGTATTTCACTTCTGATTTCCAAGGATTTGCCAGAGTCAGAGGAACCTTTAACTTCACCGGTGATTTCATTGAAGCAGGTTTAATTCCTTTCCCTGTATGAAGGAAAAATATGAATCCAGATCTTTTCAGGAAAGAATTTTGGGGAGGTTTCAGGGGCAGGGCATTTTGAACACATTCAACTTAAAATTTCTTATTTCACCCTTCTTTAGAATACTTATTTTTTGTTACTACACAAAGAAGAACATAATTACCTATGAAGTTGAAGTAAGCCTGACAAAATGTTTTGATTTGAAATATCAGCTGGAAACAAATTTGTCCCTTCCACATGTCAGGGAAAATCAAAGTTTTTGTTCTATTGATAAATGAGCAAGAATATAGTGACAGAAAATCCAGCACCCAGAGATGAACATTTGGTGAATGGAAGCAGCACAGGATTAATAGTTTCCTACTTCTTTCTATGCTAAGGAAGCTAGAGGATTTGGGGCATAATACTTGGGATTCATTTGCATTTCCTATTTCCAAGAAGAAGTGCTGACAGCTACTGAATAATATGACTTTTAATATCTCCACTTCTAGTACAGTGCCTGCATTTGTGAAACTGCTATAAAAAGTTAGTTTACTGGTGAATATGAATAATGTTTATAAATCCTTTTTTCTTCTGTAAATGTCATGATAAGCCTGATCTAGAAGTCAGGGATAAAGCAGAGAGTGGACACTTGAGTGATGGGAAAACTTAGTGCCCTGTGTTTGAAGGCCTTTTGTCTTTGTAAGTGCTTTGAAGCAAGGAAATGCATACTTGGCTCAGCTTCAGAGATGAGAAGCAGCCGTTGTTCACACAACTCATAGAAACACAGCTAATGTCTCTAGAAGTGATCACTTCAGTAATAATAGCAAATCTTTTCCTTATATTCTTGTAGTAATAGTATTCCTTTTTTCTATTCAGCTAATTGCCCACTGTCACTATCCCAGTCTATAACTGTGTTACACAATCTAAGTAAAATTATCTTAATAACGCATAAAGTAAGTGCTCCATTACGGCACCCTTTCAGAACACACAAAACAAAACCCAGTAGAAGATAAAAACCCATCACAGCTCCCAGCTGCCAACAGCTCACAGTTAAACTTCCCCAGATCAGCTATGGGAGTGCTGAAATTTAATGTGTAGTTTTTATTTCTGTCAGGTAAAGGTTGACTTATAAAAATATTTCTGCATTTATAAACATCTCTCTCTGAACTGGCAATACTACCAGTCAATGCATGCCGTTAACTGGGGACAGTTTATCAAAGATAAAAGACACCACTGAGGCTGTGCCTGTGCAGTGCCACATTTCTCAGTACAGAGAGCCCAGACAGTGCTGCACGGACCCGTACCTCCACAGAGAGCTCCAGAGCACGGTGGAGACATCTCAGTCTGCCTCCCAAGAATGGTGCAACCACAGCAGCGGGAGCCTGTGCGCAAGCTAATCTCTGCTGCTTAGTACCTGGTTATTCAACAGCACACAAAGCACCTGGTGGAAACGCATCAATCCCTGCTTTCAAAAGGCAAAGATACCTGCATACTGCTGCCCTCCTTTGAATAAACAGTAGGCTTTGACTCTGCTCTGAACCGGCAGCCTGCTCTCAGCTAAAGGAATATCAACTAAAGCTCGCACAGGATGAGAAATGAAGTTTACCGTGTACATGTGAACTAGGCATTTACATTCATTCACAGGTGATTTGTAATTGTCCAATTTAGCGATCGGTAGATGTTTGCAAAGAACTTGGGCGTTTTGTTGACTCGCTGATGTATATGGTAATGTAAACCTGATGCTGGCATTAGTTTGTGTTCCTTGATTCACTGGGAGCTGCATCGGTGCCTTGCAGTGAAGCCCCAGGCAGTGAGAGTATAAGGGTGCCCTGCAGCGGGCAGGAGCCTTACGGGGTCTCTGGCCCACCTTGGTGCTTCCCTTCCCCTGGTTCCACATAGGAAAAGAGCCTCTTCTGTTCTCGTCTTGGCACAGCTCCTTTCGTCTTCAGGCTAATTTAGCTGGGCTGGTCACCAGCTATGCAGGGGAGTGAAAGCACACCGGCACCCAATTGCACAGAGGGTCAGGTAGCTTGGGTTCTGCAGGGCTCCTGTGAGCAGCCAACAGAGAGAAAGGAGGGGCTGTAGCTATCTTGTGCCCCCCCATCCCTCCTGTTCTCTGTGAGTGACCAAGCTCTTGGAAAGCAATTGTTGGTAGTGATGTGAGAGCTGCATACCCTGACATCGAGTTTCCCAAGACAGCCAGTCTCAGATATGCTACCCACATAAAAAGAAAGGGACCTAAACTAAAGATTGACAGACCTTTTCTTGCGGGCAAGTTATCCTACTGCTTTGCTCTGCAAGGTTTTTTTTTTTACTTTCCTTTGAAGCATCAACGTGGCTACTATTAGGGAAAGATCCAGTTCCAGGTGGACCAAAGGCAATCCCCTGAGTTTCTACCGAAGAATTACATCATGCCCTTAGATTATTATCTTATCGATGCCGTTCTTCACACAGACAAGGGAGAGAATATCATGTCCGCAAAACTCATGAATGAGCAAACAGCCCACGTGCTATCAGACACAACCCTGAGTGCAGCCTGGCTGACCCATCTCAGATGAGGAATCAAACAACAGAGACGTTGGTAGAAAACTGTCTCTCTGTCTTTCTCGGACTGATCCATCATCATAATGTCAAATTGCTCACAGTAAAAATGTTTGGCCATTAGGCTTCCAGGCGGTGATTGCAAAAAAGCAGACCTACAAAGCACTACTTTCAGTGCTACTCTTGTCAAAAGGTTTAAATAAATCTCTCCCATCATACTGGTTTGCAGTGTCTTTCAGTACTGCTTGGGAGCAGGGGGGGATTAGTCCTGCTTCTGTGCTTGTAAATAAAAGATTTGGTGCCTGAAAATTTCACTATAATATTCAAATGTTTTCCACAAACATATTTAGATGGTTTTTACCTAAAACTGTACACCTTTTTCCTTAAAAGTCTTGCTTTAATGATGCAACACCTATTCTCCTACCCGATGCTAATACCTCCTCACCTCACAATTCATAGGAGTACTATGGTGATTAATGAATGTCTTTGAACTGGAAAGTGCTATCCGAGTGCTAATTATTATCCACGTATACACATACTTCTGCTGCTTTCAAGGGCAGAGCATTCACATACCATGGTAATGGGAAAGCTTAGAAAAACATATATTGATACCTAGGAGTTTTATCCACCACGGAAATGTATAAAGGGAGAATAAATTAAAAGTTAGATGTTTCAATTCATTATTGCACGTTCTAGTGAACCGCTCTCCATCTGTTTAATAAGTTCAGGGCAGCTGAAAATGGAGTTTAGATTGGAAGCTGCTTGCAACCTTACCTGCTTGCACTCTCAGTAATACTAATAAGAATTATAAAAATATGTTATTGGCCATGTGAGGAGCACAGTTAAAGTATGTGACTGCAAATCCAAAGTGTAAGTTGAAGGCTATGGATCCATCCAAATTCTGCCTCCCAGACGCTGGGGCTCTGCAAGGATCAATCCAAAGCTCCCACTTACAGCATCCCTCTCCCTCACAAGCCTGAGGAAGTATTGCCTGAAGAAACTGTTAGCTGATGCTCCACTAAAGTTTTTTACAGGTTTTTCATCTCATCCATCTTTAAAATGACGTGATTTGCGTGCAAATGATATTTTCAAATGTTTCCTTAATGAGGATATTTCATTCACATTTATCAGTCAGTGCTAACTGCTTTCAGAGTTCCTCTGCTCCTGGAACTCAGCGACCAGCCTGGGAGGGCTCAGGAAACACATGCTCAGCAAGTATAAAACAGCCATTCCCATTCACCAGCTTTGCTCTCCCAGGACACGTTAATTAAAGTCAACTGATTGAAAAAATAATTACAGGAGAATAGGGAGGGGAAAAGCCTAGACCCATAATTTAAAGGTATCTGAAGTTTGTGTTTTGTTGAGAGGTAATAATTTTGTTGAGAGATAATAATTTTGTTGAGAGGAAAGAAGTTCTCTTTCCTTCTTGGACTCCCTCTGTATTCACCGCTTGCGAAGATGTGTAATGGCAACAGGCAACAAGCAGCAGCCTTTCTTTAGAGTTAATGCAAGTACATGCGGCCTTTTCTTCTTTCAATACATGCTTTCATCTACCTTTCATTGCTGTTAACATCTTGAGGTATCCCAAAGACACTGTAATGTATAATCTAAAAAGTTATGTGATCCTGAACACAGTTGTCCTATAGGATGTGGAATAATGTAAACTTTATAACTGTTAAAAACTGCTGCTGTAGCATTTCTCGCACTAATTAAAAACTGGCTAGGGATCTTCTTTCTTGATGCTGCCTCTACTTCAAACAAAAACATTTCAACAAATCAAACCCAGGGAAAACGGTTTAGCATTTTAAGCTGATAATAATTGTTTTAGAAACCCATATTTGCTTAAGGGTATAATTCATTCCAAAAATGACCTTAAAATTCAGCATTAAGCAAATATAAAACCCCTGTTATTTGGGAGTGGATGTTTTTAAGCTGCTCTCTCTCAAATTATGATCATGCATTTCTTGCCAGCCCTCTATCCCACCAGCTGCCGGGGCATTCCCAGCAGAGAAGGGCAGTGCCACCGACGCCAGCCGAGGGGCTGGGAGACCCTTCAGCTCTCTGCTGCGTCACAGCCTTTCTGTATAACCCTGGGCAGGACACGTGCCTCACGCCTGTCCTGTGAAACTGGGGGGGTAGTGTCCTCCTCCCCATGGGCATGCAGAGAGCATAAATAGGTTACAAAAAGGGAAATGTTTATATTAGGTGATCAAATACAATTCTTAGAAAGCTCTGACTGGACAGTTTTACAAAATGGTGGTGTGATTTTGGTGTTGCACCAGCCTTGCCACAGGTGGATTTGGTTTGAAGTACCCATTTATCCAAACCACTGACTACGTAGAGCAAACAAATTCTGTAGCGAACCAGAGAGGGGTGGTTCATGTTCCCTAATTGTTTGCTTCTAACAGCAGTGTTTGGAACTGTAACACAGTTGCTTTGAAGGCTAATCCTCCTTCCCTAATCTGACTCCCCTAGGGCTTTAGAGTTAGTATTTGACCCTTTAAAAAAAAACATATATATAATAAATACATGTGCAAAAAGTCCATCCATACTACTACACATGCACGCAACAGGCACAGATGGATCTGCACAAGGATCCATAAGGATTTGTCTTTGCTAGTGCTGAAAAAATTAGCAACATTTTCTTTTAGTTTTACTTTTAAAGGGGTGGGAAAGGTTTAAGGTGAAAAAGTAATAAAAATACACAGTTAATGTCTGCCATAATTTTAACAAAAAATAAAGCTGAATTCACTTATGTATAGAGAGAACTTAGCACTCTGCATTAACTTAAGATACAAGAATCCACCAATGTTCCTGGCCTGGAACTCCAGCTGCTTTACATGCTGAATAAACATAGTTCCCATTAAATAACCTTATCAATCAGAGTCACAGAAATTACTTCATCAGGACTGCAAAACCAGTGTTCTTTGGTGTATTTTAGAAATTTAGAATACCAGTACACTGCAGAAAATTAAAAACCTGCTATGGAAACCACGAAAAGCAAACAAGTTGCCCGTGACACCAAATATTCCAGGCACATTGAAAACAAATCTTTAAAGACTTTTCTTGGCATAACTATTTTGAATCATCATCTTTCCACAACACGTCCTCCCTGCAAACTAATATTACACAGTCTTTCTGTACTTAGAACCTCTTTTGTAAACAAAGACCACCTTCAAAAACCTTCCTTTAGACCAGGTCACATTTACAATTAGAAATATGAGAAAAGCAAAGTGATGGCCACTCCTGTGACCTGTTGCTGATCTCCAGCCTGAGCCTTGTGTTCAGTAATTTTCTGATAAGAAATCTGGTTACGCTTTTGGGAACCAGTTCCACTGCCTGTGCTCTAATGCACCTTCCTTCGTGTTACTGACAAACACAGGACCAGCATAGTTGTGTGGCAAAAGCATTTATTTTAATTAATAAAGCCATGTGGCACCGCTAATGGTTTTCCTCTCTGGTTCCCATTCTTTCTTAGTATCTTACCAGAACCGACGTCGGTTCCAGTGGGACTATTCATGGGCTTAAAGTGAAGTGTTTGCCTTAGGGCTGTGCTCAGCGAGGGGTTTAGAATGACACACAACGTGCCCATCTGGGACTAGGGCTGCTGCTGGTAACGGCAAGTGTTAGAGCGAGCAGTGAGAATTCGCAGAACCAAGAGCAGGAACTTGCTGGGAGTTCCCAGGGGAGGAGAGGCAGCCATGCCCGTCACTTCTGCAGAGACAGCCCACTTGCTGCCCAGCTCTTTTCTCATGTTTTCTGCAAGCCAGAAAAAGGAGGTCCAAGCACTGTGACCAGTATTTCCCTTGGAAATCAATATGCCTGCAGAGCTTTTTCAACGGGCGGCATGGTGACCTGTGGTGCAGCGTTTTAGTTCGACTGTTTTTATCAAGGGTGAAGCAGGCAGCTGCCAGTTGTTCATCCTTCTTCCCATGTTTGACATGCAAGGTGAGCTCTTGTGATCATTTCCCCCACATTATCTCACCTTATGGTTTTCATATTGTTTAACCAGTGAAAAATAAAAAGTGACACATACTTCGCTTGGCGCAAGCAAACTATTAGGAGGGGTTTCTGTGCAAATTGCAGCCATGGCATGACCGTTTTACCCAAACTGTGCTTTTTAACAATATTCTACATTGTCTTTTCAACATGTTAAGAACAGCGACGTACAATTAAAGATGAACCAATGGGGCAGAAATTGACTGCATGACTGCAATTAACTGTACCAAAGAAATACTAGAGAAATCAGTTGTTTTGTCTAAACAAGGACTTAAATCTACTAATCTGCATTGAAAAAATAAATGTTCTATATGTTAAGTTTTAGAGGTTTGGTTTTTTACCTCTTGTAGACGTCTTACGCCAGACTTCCAGATGAGAGGATGAGACTATGAGTGAAGAGTGTCCTGGAGATTGCGTGCAGTTCTTTTCCTGGGTCAGAACCGGATTGATCTGAGAACAATAATTATGAGGCTGACATGTATGTTCTCCTTCATCTTGCTGTTTGGAGCAGCTGGGCTCGTCGTCTTCATTCATCTGCAGGATCCAGAAGAAATAGTTCATCAGCAGACACCAGGTTAGCATTCCTATTTCTATTTGACTCACGAGCTCTTTCCTGTTCAACATTTTGTACTTATATCCTTAACATGTTTTACATATTTCACAGAGGTTGCCTCAACAAAGGTATGTAATTTTTTTAATGAAGGCTATTTTGAAATTAACAATTTCTGTTTAAAAAAAAGGAGTTTGCTTAAAAAACACTTCCAAGAACCAATTAACTGATTATGCAGGGATCTTTGCCAAAGTACACAGGGTCCAGCTGGATGGAGTTAAATTTTCTGCTAAAGTTGAGACCAACTTCTGCTACCAGCTATACCACTATAAATATGAAAATGAGAAATTCTGGCAAAAGTTCAGTTCCTGCAAATACATGCCTCTGAATCTACCTTTGCTTGTATATGGTATTCAGTGTGTCATAGAGATGTAAAATAAGAGATGCATAAATGAGTCATGCAAGAAACATAAAATGCTTTCCTTTAAAGTGTTTAACTTCCATTAAACTTTTCATAACTTTCATTCATATACACGCCATCTTCCTGTGCTTCTGACTTTAAACTGTGAAGAGCCATGAAGACCACATCAATAAGAAAACTAAGAAACTGTGGGCTGAAATAGTGGTGTCCTTTTAAAGGAGGGGCACGCCAGAAGTATGAAAAAGAAAAAGATCTCTTGATTTACTTACAGTCGCTTTCTCTTTGACTAAGGCTGTAATGAAGGCTTGTTTAGAGCCTAGACAAATACCAGTGCAGTTACTCCAGCTCATAATAATGCCCCTGTGCACCGAGGTTTTGTCACTATGTTTGCTCTTATATGCACTGAAATTCTCCTTTGACTACATATGTGCTTTATAAAAAGTCTATTCCATTGAAATCTTCATTGTATAATGAACACAACTGTGTATATTTTAAAGTATTACTAACATTTCTAAGGGAGCTGAACCCTAATGCAGAGAACTGTTAAATAATTACATTAAGTACGAATTTCTGTGTCCAGGTTTACTAAGTGCTTGTTTCCATGTCACTAAACAATCTGTACTTTAATATGTTTATTATTTAGTCCAACTGCACACCAATTTTGAAAGCAGCCACTCAGCTGAAACTATAGAAATAATGAATCATCAGTGTTGTGGAAAGCAGAGAATTAACCAGTCCCTTCAGTGCTTTTGCAATTTATTTTTGTATACTTAGATACAAAAGAGCTTACAGATTAAAACTGGTGGTATTGGCCACATTTGACTGAAATTGGCCAGTAGATTGGGGATGAGGGGAAAGACATACAGACAGCAAAGGCAGGCAGTACTCTAATGCATCTAAGAATGTGCAACTTTACATTGAAACATTAATTCTTTGCTCCTGAAAGAGAAGGAATTTCTAGTGGTCTCTCAAAATGAGTGCAATTTCTTCTCCATTTTCTCATTATTGGTCCCTCATCTTGACCTGTCGTACCTCTGTTCTCTCTGCTGCAAACCTCTTGAACGCCAACTGCTGACTGTAGTACTGTGAAGTGAAATCACTGTGAAGTGATTTTTGAGAGCAATGTAACTGTAGAAGGGGACACCCAAGCACATTTAAATAAAAGCGAGTTTGAACAGATGTCCTACCCCCAGCAGGTAAACTCACTCTGAAACATACCCGATTGCTGTGGGTAGGGTTCTGCGTAGCTAAAATATGAACATCCCAATGATGCTGTTACTGCCAAAGGTGTGTAATCAATTGCTCCATTCTCACATTCAATTACTATTTATGTTAACAGGACTCAGACTGTACCCTTGAGTAAAAGGTGCTCAATACAATTACTCTTATTTCTGTTTGGCTGATTTTCATGTTTGTTAAGTGCTTTCAACTCCCAGTGGACTCAGAAACTCCTTACATCCACTGCTTCTGAAAATGATACCAGTTATCACTAAAACATATTAGGCAGCTTAAAGGACACAGGAAAAAATATCCATTCATTTCATTAAAAAGAGAGCTAGGCATATTTCATCTCTAGACAGTCTCCTGTGAAAATCTGTCAATCACAAGCGACATTTTTGGCGTGCTGAAAAGGATCCTTCCTTTCCCCTGTTCAGCGTTTCTCCTTAAAAGGGCCTGTTTCTAACAGAGATTAGATATTCCTATAATTTGCTTGTCTGATTGCTCCCTTAATAGAACTGAACAAATGCACGTGTCATTAAGCTACTTAGGACAACAGATTCTGCATGGCAAAGTTTTATTGGATTAGCCTTTGTATTTCCCGTGTAGTTACTGTGTAGTAAAACGTATTTGCAAGATGCTGGAATCTCATCAGGAAGGCTGGAGAAAAGTCAGTAACATTTATTTTCCACTGAAAAGCAGCGTAGGAGAATTTTGCATCGTCCAAAAGGGCATTTTTCATTGTTAGTACGTTCAGTCATCTTTAATTTAAGATAGTACAACTTATGAAACAAGATTAATAAAAATACTTTGGTACTTCAGTTTTATCTGTCTGTTCCGGAAATTGTTCTTGATTGTTTTAGTCCTAGCAAGCATGATGGTGAGACCTTGATGTACTACTTAAACCAGTATAAAATCCACAGTCATAAAACTTTAAGTAATGCTTACATTACTTTCACTGAGCAAAGTACTCCTGACAGTAGCTGTTTGTGTTGATTTGTTACTATTCATTTATTCTTTCCCTGTGCTTCACATTGCTACCTAATTGTGATGCTGTACTGAGAAAGCAATATCAAAGTAATTTTCCACAACATTAGTTACAATTTTCTTCTGATCTTTCGAGTGAAACAATCCCATCCTGTTGGCTTCTGTGAGCATATAAACCTTGATTACATTTATCTGTTGGAAACCAATGCTTACAAAGTATATGTGCCCAGGATAGCGGGTGTAGAGCCTTTTTTGCTGATTGACAAACATGCTGTCTGTGTAGTTTTATTTATATAATGCACATCACTCTGAGCAGATGTATTTAAGACAGACAGCCATTTAGGGTGGGCAAAACAGATTTCCCAAGCCAATATATTAAATTCAGTACATATTCCTGTGGTCATTAAAGAGACAATAACTTCACTTACGACAGTTGTTCTCTCAGCATCCATGAAGAGTGCTATTGCTATGGAGAATGCGGGATAAAGCAGAGGTGTGGGTTGGGAAGTGGTATGAATGATAGTCATACACCATACAGAAATGTGATGCTCTTCTAATAATTCTCCCTGTATAATTATATAAAACTTGGCTTCTGCAGTAATCATGCCATTATTCTTAAACAGACACAGTAAAGGATTCGTTTTGGGTCAGTCAAGAACATTTGCACATGATGCACAAGAAAAATTTAATACATATATCCCCATCCTAATGCTAATGACTCTTGAACGTATAAATCTCCTGTCTGTGATAGGATGTTAAACATGCAAAAACTTTACAGTAACCAAATGTGCAGCCACTGCTGTGTTTGTCCTGGAACCACAAAAGGAGCTGGGAAGGGGCCTGTCCAGCCCTGTGGTTAGCAGGAGGCTTCTTCAGCGTAATGGCATGCGCCCTCCTCTCTCTCAGGGTTTACAGTGGAAGAGTTGAGAGGGCTAACGAGCACCTTTACAGCCTCGGCCAGGGCCACTGCGGTTTATGAGATCACTGACAGCATGGAGAACTTGGATTTGTGAGAGCTGCATTTGGCTGGTACAAGAGAGAGCAACTTGGACAAACGATGTCAGCAAGTGAGAGAAGAGTCTAGAGGATGCAACCCATCCTGACAGCTCTCAGGTGGATTTCAAATGCCTACACAAACTTCTGAGCTGCAGACCAGCCAGTCCATGGGCTGGAGACAGGATTGTGGTCATGAATAGCAGGTGGTCAGGTGAGGTCATGAATGCCAGGACCACTGCTTCCAAGTTGCACCAGGGACACAGAATCTATAGTTGTACTACAGTATCTATAGTTGTACTTAAGACCATGTGCTCTATGGACTTTAGTCAGAAGAGGAGGGATATTCTAAAATGGCATCTACTTTTATAATAGGAGATTTTGCCAAATAAAAACTAGGGGAAGTATTGATATTCCTCTACACCTATATTCATGTAGCAAATTTCTCTCTACATGGCGAGTAAGTCTGTGGGAAAAAATTATTGGGTTTTTGCAATATGGTTACTGAATTCACAAACCTGTAAGACTTTTCAGTTAGAACTTTTAAAGATGAATATATATGGACACACACTCCTCTGGGAGCTGGTAAAAGGTGGAAAATACATCTCAAAGGATGCACATTGTGAAAGCTCCAAAAGGGTGAAAACGGGGAGTAGGATGGAAATGGCTTTGCACTCTGCCTATATCAGAATTTGAAAGTCAAGTATGAAGATAACCAAGCCTGAAACTCATCTGACTGATATTCTGCAGTGATTGCTGTCCTTAGCTCATCTACCAGTTTCTAACATAATACTGTCATCTTCTTTATTTTCTGCTTTACTAAGGGTTTGATAGGGAGGAGTGGGAGGAAGGAGAGACGACAGTCTGAAGGGCTGGCATGCGAATGCTATTGCAAACCTGATGGCACAAGGGATCCACAGTGCAGAAATCTTACTGTATATTGCAGTAGTCTCAGAGCAAATACCAATATTATAGCTATACTGAAATTTTCTTAATTACTTATTCAGAGCACATACACCTTGTTACTCACAAATTACAGTCCTATGCACATCTCCATGTTGGCTGTACATTTCCATAATACTATCCTACTGCACAATGTACCACTTGTTTGTCATACTGGAAACTTTTTATAAATACAATTGAAAATGAACTAGCATTGATATATAATTTCAGAAGTAATTTTCCTACAATTTGTGACTTACTTCTCTTTGTAAACTGGAAGCCATTTAATCTGCTTCTCAACTAACAGCATCAGCAGAAATCATGAACAAAAGAATCTGGTGATTGTAGCAGATATCAGTGGGCTCGCCAATACTCTTTTCAAGCAAAAGTGGCATACTGGTATGCGTGTAAGGGTAGCTTCCACCAGCTCAAGAGTGGATGAACCTTCTGCAGTTGCATCCTCTGAGTCTTCTTTAGCTGAACTTCCTCCAGCAAAGAACTTCTCTGTGTGCAGACTAGTTCCCAAATGTCTGCAGTTATTGGGATGAAAAGAGAAAGATCTATTTTCTTGTCTGCAGAGGCAAGGCACTTAATAAGGGAAATGTGGTCTTATGAGTATGATATTCCATTTTCTGTTGCTTGAAATGGTTGTGGTTTAGACTGACTGTGAATGTGAACCTGGTTATTTTTTACATTGGAAAGAAGTGCTCGCAATGACTTTCATCAGTCTACTGCTATAGGGGGATCAAACACTGTCCAGATGGTTACAAAGGAAACCCTACACCACACAGCCAGTGCAAACCTGTTCAAAAGAAATGCAATCTAGTGCTGAAAGCAATCACATATAAGCTGTTTTATCACAAGTAATATATAGAGATTGTCTCCTACAATGCTTTTTCCCTGCTTTCATGACCGTGCCATATCCTTGGCAGTCTTATGAAAAATGCAGCATTTATTTATGACATGGTATTGAGAGCGCGCCACTTTTTTTTCTTTTCTTTTTTTTTCAGTTTCTGTTTAAATGCTTTAGCCTAAAGCCTATTAAAGCAAATACAGCTCTTAGCTATACCATCACAGGCCAGCATTTATAGGACCAGTATTTCCTGTCGACCATCAGCAAGTGCTTTACAGGAGTCAGAGCACTTCGGTGTTAGACTGTGGAATTGGGATCCAAAGCTGCTGCAGTTTGTTCCTGTCCTGCCCTACTGCTCATAGTTTGTGCTGTATTGTGTTAAATCAGGCAATTCACCTGCTAAATGTTTCCATTTCCTATTATAAAGGGGGTTCTCTGCAGGGATTCAAGGTACCTAAGGACCACGAGATCCTACAACAAAGATGCAAGACCAAACCATATTGTGACATAATCACAAAATTCAGTGCATTACTAGCAGTGGTTATAATCCCACTGCAGTGGTGCACACACACATCAGATGACTGAACCAGATCCACTGCCCATTTATTTGATGGCATAAAGTCCATGTCACCTAATCCCAAATGTATTTATCAGCATAAAAATAGAGCGATGTAGTGCTAAATCACTCACGTAGTGCAGCTTCCACTTCCACAAATTTCCTTATCCTCTCTTTTTCTGTAAGCACTTCTTCTCAGATACTGACTGGTTAAAAAAAGAGGTTTGATATTTCTTTTAAAGCCTACTTTTAAAAACTGTCAGAGGTTGACACTTCTTTGTTGTGTCTGGCAAAATAAAAAGTGACCTGCCATCTCAGAGCTGCATTCGTTTATGGAGCTTGGCAACATATCACAGGCACAACTCAACCGCAATGTGATATGTCAGAAGACTCTTAGAGTGGCAGCTTTATGAAAGTATATTCCTAGGGAACAAGCCTGGATGCTTCTCAGATTCCCCTAGAAATTTGCAGAGGCATTACAGAAATATGCAAAAGTTGATCAGCAGACTTTCATTTCACCTCAAAACATTTATTCTAAATATAAGGCTATATTGAATTTTTCATAGAAAATGTGTCAGTACTAGAAAGCCTCCTTCCATATGCCAGCTGTCATTCAGTTTGCTTGATTTTTAAAACTTGATACCACATTGAGGAGCTTAGGTAAGTTGAAAATACTTTCTGGATTTTCTAAAGTTTATGCCGTTTTAAACATGTCTTATAATATATGTTTCCATTTCTCAAAGTTATTAACGTTTGCCTAAAAGCTTAACCAAAAGTTCCTCTCTCCAGCAATACCATCCTTTTTTCATTTAGTAAACATTAATTTTCCTTTCATGATTCTAGTGGAGCTTGAAATTAAAGGTGGCTTTCTTCTCTATTATGGCTTGCTTTGTGTATCAGCATCAAAACTGCCAGTTAACTATGGTTTCAGCACCAGTCAAGAGAGCATAAAAAGCCAAATAATTGATCTTGTATAGGCCCTACACAAGAGCAACTTCTTGTGGACATCTTTATCATTTTCTCCAAATGAATAATCTATATTTGAAAGTAAGTGACTGGTTTTGGATCTGTCACCACTTGACATACGCAAGGTGAATAACTGACTTTAATCTTATTCTATACAGGCCCTATCCTACAAGATGCTAGCTCATAGCATCAGTGCAGAAAACCACTTCAATATCAACTGAGTGGCTCGACTGTTAGCTCTGCTCCAATGCCTGAAGTGCTCTGCTGCCTGAGGGTCAGAATATTCTGCATCTTGTAAAATTAAGTCCCATCTTTGTCCCTTTTTGGTCTCAGCCACCTCAGGAGACCTATGTGGTGATTAAGGGGAAAAATGCTCCAGCCAGGCCCTTCCTCCGTTGCCACTTCTACACATCAGAGCAATTCAGACATGCTCTTGTCCTCTTTTTTCAGAATCACTATCCACTGGCCGTTCATACCTACTGAAATGGACTCTTTTGGGGCTTCTGTTCCCACTTTTTAGTTGGAAACCACACATTTTCTCATAAAACTCTTTGCAGGGAATGGATGTTTGATGTTTTGCTCTTCGTAGCGCATTAGCCAAGAGATCAGTGTTTGCAGATTTTGAGTATCCCTAAACGACGAAAGTGAAACATGCTGTGCCACCACGTATGTATGTGCGTACACAAGGAGAGTTACACAGGCTGGGAGGAAATCAGGGGACATCAAGTCCCTTTATGGAGCAGTGGGCACTGAACAGCCTCAGGAGGGGAAAAAAAAAAGCAGGTTGTGAATGAAATCCCTCATCCTTCAAGAAGGTGGCTGTGCTCCAGTGCCCTGTTCCTTCTCTATTCTAATTCATTCACCTTTCTCCTTCCATTTGGCATAACGATTGGCAGTGCTGAGCTTTCTGTAATGATGGCACAGATAAAGCTTGGGACAAACAAATGTATATTTGGCCTTAGAATTATTTTAGGCTTAAATTCACAGGAGTCTTCGCATGGCCTGCATCTGCTGCAGTCAGAGTGGCTGACATGGAAGCCGCGGAGACACACAAATACTTATTCTTGTGGCCAGGAGGACAGAAAGCCCAAGCCTAAACAGAGGAAACTGGTCATTTGCCCAGTGGCTATTTGAGGGGGGTGGGAGAGGAGACTCCTTTTCTCAAGCTGTAGGTAGTGCACAACGGCCAAGATCCTATGTGCCAGTTTCCAGCTTGTTGCTTTTTTTTTTTTCTTTTTTAAACTTGTTTGACTTGACTTTATTTATTAATAAAGTTCTGCACAGCTTAATGCCCAGAAGTCAAACCACAGGAGAAATTATAGACAGCAATCACTGCCACTCTGTGTGAACTGAATGCAGCTTTAATTGGGTCCTCCTAATTGTGCATGCAGCTGCTAGGAAAAACATGATGATGCTTATCTCATACAAGAAAACAAATTCCTCTCACTACTCCATTGTAAACAAATGAAAAGGCATGTATTCAAATAGTCGCAAAAGTAAATGTATACACCTGCAGGCAGATACCATGAATTTTGTGCCATAGCAAAGCAATTCTGTACTCATTGAGACTTTAATGTAGTTCACGGTAATTGTTTAAAACTCACCCTGAAGACTTTGGTGAGAACTTAAACAGGGCTGGGATACCATTCACGTGCCCAAAACAAACATCGGCACCTCAGCCACCAAGTTCACTTAGATACTGTGAACAGCCAAGATTAATAGCGGAAAACAATCAACTGGTTTTTTGTAAGCTGTTAAATTGAAACCTGCCCCTCCATTCATTTAGCTCAAGAGATGTTATTACCTTGTAAACAGAAGACATCCTTAAGTTGCTACCTAATTAAAATTCCAATTATTCTGCATTTATGAGCTGCTCATTCTCATGCTATTGAAGGGAATTAAGTTACCCAAGAATGTACAAAGTCAGGTATTGTTTAACACCTATATATTGATGATGTGTTTGGTGCTGCATGTTAAACCAGCCTTGTCACTGCCTGTTCCAGTCATATTTCACCAATACCTGCAGAATGCTTCTTGGGCTCATTTATATTTTTTAGGAGAAAAACAAAATGAACAGACCTTAGCAAACTGTTATAACAACAGCATTAGGGAAGAAAAGCATGTAAATGGGAGAGAAACAGGAAAAAAAAGGTGTGTGCAGCACGCAGAGAAAAATGGTAGGAAAGGAGGTCTGAGAAACAGAAGTTGAGATAACTTCCTTTTCTGTTCTTCACATTTGAAATTATTTAATGAAAGGAGCTTTGTGAGGTTTTTTGTAGAAAAACATCCAGAGAGACTAGTTCTGCTAGATACTTCAAACATTTTTTAGAAGGAAAATAAAAAAATATTAAAACCGAAATGTTTAATTAAATTAGAATGTAACAAAAAATTTACTGCAGTTTTATAATTCATGTTAATAGAGAATGGGCCCAGAATCAGTACGACTGAAGTTCCCAGGGGTGCTAAAACGGAGACAAGGGAAGTAGTAAGGAAAACGAATATTTACTACAGTAAATTTACAGTAGTTAATGAGCTTAGGAAGAACACCTTAAATTTTTAAAAGCACTAAATATTCCTAATGAACAATAATGATCTAATTATATTATACTTCCATATACAAATCTTTGAGACATAACACATTCTTAACGTCTACACATTTGCACATGATATTTTTCCTCTTGCTTGTTTCCAGAGATCAGATTATATATTCAGTATATTCTGATTGTTCTCTGCCTTTTCCTCTGAAGGCACTGGCTTCACTTCTTAATTGAGACCCAGTGGAGATAAGTTCACCACAACATAATTTAATGAACTATGGAAGAGTTACCTTTTACTGCATGAGGTATCAAGCTGCATGACAGAGAAAGAGTATCGCCTAGGTGATGTTTCAGTAGATAATAATTAACTAAGACATCTCCTAAAATAATACCACCCCCACACAAATGCAGCCCTTTCCCCCCCAAAATTGGACAACACGTAAAACGAGTTAATAAGCCAAGGACACAGTTCCTAAAAGGAGCTCAGTGACACAATTTCTTTCCTCCATGGAATCACAAATCAGAAATTGGAGACCTACAGTATAGACAAGTGAATTTTACTCTTTTTCCCCTTCAACTTCAAAGGCTGAATCTACTTGATTTACCCTTCACATTAGTCTTGGATGTGCCATCACCACAGTCCCTTCCAAGTGTGAAGAAGATTCTCCTTTTTGCTCTGAATGACGTTGAGCAGATCAGCAGCAGTACTCTTCCCGCACACAGCTGTTGTCTTGGCACCTCCTGCCCCCTTTACTTCAGGGCTTTGGGGAGGAACTTCTGCAGCATCGGCCTTGCTGTATTTTTTGGTTATTTACTTATATTTTTGAGTAGGGGAAAAAACACCGACTTTTAAACATCTCGCACGACGCAGCCTGGGGAGCAGGACTGAACCGCCTGCAGCTTCCCTCTCAGGGACACGGCAGACAGCACACTGCCATCCTTCTTCACATTCCTTATCCAAGCACGCTGCTTCCAGCCCTGTCCATACGTTGACTAGCGAAGGCATCCTTCTGTCCCTTGATCTTTGTCTATTTTTGTTGCAATTCAGTGTTAATTAGATTTCAAATCCCTCAAATCAGGGAGTGTGAGTCAAACGCCAGCTCCTACTGAGTTCAGAAGGGTGCGTGTATTCATAGGCATTTTTACAGCATTCAGCCGCTTTGATCTCAGCCCTCCACGCCACCACAAACAGATAGTCATTTGATTATAATGATGTTTCACAAAGAACTGCTGAGACAGCATTTCAAGAATTCTGAATATTTTAATATTCGTTAATTAAATGTTTCTGAGTTTCTGTCCTTTTAGCAACCAACTATTGATGCTGTAAAAACATTCAAGTGAAGGGCAAATTGTTAATATTCTAAGAAAAACCCTATTTGCTATGAGAGCAGCTCCAATTAGCAAGACAAATCATCTTCTTTTAGTCATTTAGAGGAATCAGAAGCAAGCACAGCAACACTGGTCTTGACAGTGGCAAAATATTTACCATCTCCTGTCTCAACAGAGAAGGTGCTCAGAGTTAGAGCCTTATCTTGGGAAAGGCAATTCTGTTTCCTGGCTTTGACTTTGCTCCCTAAACAAAGCACTAATTACACCTGTTGCATGTAACAACTGCGTTTTCTTAGCCTAGTTGCATGAATCTGTCTCCGTTTCTTTTATCTAGCAAGCTGAAACGTTCTTTGGCAGGAATTTCACGAAACAAAGATTTCTTCAACGCACAGCTGCATTTGGGTTGCTGTGTCCATCCTCTCCGCAGCTATAGCTCAGCTGCAGGGCACCTCTAGGGGAAATGGGAATCCACGTGCGGGTGGCCAAGCAGGTTTTTTAGACGCAGAATGGGACAATCCACAAGTCGTTTCTCTGTTAATGTTCCCGTCACAAGGAGGAGAAAATTGGTATAGACTAATAAATGCAGACTTCACCGTCAAAACAAACTCACTGCTAAACAGCAGATTGCAGTCATGGGGTAGGAATGACCATCAACTCCGGTTAGGACTGCTGCCGCAGACAAAAACCAGTGTCCCACAGCGAGCTGAAAAGCAACGCGGTCTGGTAGCATCATGGGCAGAAAGCATCATAGCATCCAGTTGCTGTAACACAGCAGTCAGCACAGCGTTCACATTGCCATGATGTTTTGCCCTGGGCAGCACGCACTACGTCATGACATAGGGCCAGTGAAAGCCTGTCCAGCCAAAGCCAGACCTAATGGCTCGGAGCCACCGAGGGGTGGTGGCCAGGTCCGGCAGAAAACACGTGTGCAAAATATATGGGAACTGTTCTACACTACATTTTCAAGCTTTGTTATGTCTCCATGCTATTTTAATTTATGGAGCTAGAACGTCCCCTCTCCCTTACCAGCAGGCCTAGGTAGTGCCTAATGAGTTCGTTGAAGAGAGCTGACTGATTTAGCTGTTCCTTTTCTCTGCAGCAGGTTTAGTAATTGCACAATTCTCTGGGCAAGATCAGGTCCTAAAGATGATAGGGGTTTTATCCCTCAGCATAGAAGTAGTAATAAAAGCAGACTGGAAGTCTGTCCATCCTCACAGTGGGCCACTGTGGTTTCAGTGCCAAATATAACTGGACAAGACAGTGATACCAGCAGGGTTCTCAGAGGCGGTGAAGGTAATACAAGGTGTTTCTTCAAATCAAATCTATCTTGTAGGTTATTTATACTAAGGGGAAAAAACTTTTCTAGTTTTATTCTTTGCATTTCCTGGACTTAATACATTGCAGTTTGTTTTTTAAAAATGAATGCTCAAAAGCTATTGAAACATTTGCAGTTAGCATGTTACCCAGCCAGGCTGTATCATGACTGCCATGCGTAAATGCCAAATAGCTCGTGTCACTGGCTGGCCCTGATAAATCAGAGTTTAAAACAAATACCAGTCAAGCTTATCTACTGGTGCTACTGCTTATATTCAATCAATACCCTGGGGCAGTGCCATCTGATAATGCTCTTCCTAGTCCAGGGGAAGCTTTCTCACTGTTCCCACCGGAGAGCCAGCGAATGCTCTCTATCCTTCATATAGGTAATTTGAAAAGTGTGGTTTCAAACAAAAATGATCTTTCTAAACAAGTATACTTGAAATGTAAATTTTGCAAAATTTTATTTCTTGGAGGGGGGGGAGGTTAAAACACATCCCAAACCAGAATGAAACATTCTGGATTAAACAAAATTATTTACACTGAGAGGTAAGCAACATTGCATCAGGAAAAAAAAAAAGAAAAAAACCTCAATGTATTCTTTTCCCAAGTTTTTTTAGTTTAGCTACCAATTCAAAATGTTGACATAGTCTGCTTAAGTGGCATTTCAAAGGAAATCTAATATTTATAAAGTAAACCATCGCTCTCTTCTAGACGTGGCATTAAATACAACTTGATCTCCTGCTGTGTTGAGCTCTCATCTCTGCTTTCCATGATGCATGAGCAATGAATGGGTCTTTTGGGGAGCTACCTGATATGAAGTGGCAGATGTAAAAAATGTGACTTATTTTTAATTAGAGAATTTTATTAAGGTAAAGATATAATCCCTTCCTCAACCATTCTAGTCCTAAACAAAATAATTACTGCCAAAGAATGTGTTTTTCTCATAAAACACGTATACCAAAAAACCCACTCCCAAGCCCAACAACCATAAACTATGTTGCAGGATAACCTACCAATCACTGCATCACCACTGAGGAAGCACCTTCCCATCGGTGCCTATTTTCAAAAGCTGAAAGCAAATTCCTGCATACATGCATATACGAAAACTAATGAACTACAACATACAACTTCAAAATGTTTATACAGAGCTTTATAGAGAAGCTAATAGTTTTTTAAGTGCCACACAAATTTATTGAACTGGAAAGAGTATTAATATGATATGCTAATGAAATCTGCATTTAATAAGATATATATCAATTCAAATTCTCTGTACCTTTCTGTCAACACAGCATATTGCAAAAATGAACCATTGAGACCGCAGTTTAATCTGATATAAAATCAAATGATCCGTGTTAACAAGACAATTAAATAACTGTCGGAAACTAAAGAAACAATTATCAGAAGTTCACCAGATATAAACTGGTTTTGAATAATGTGAAAGCATGATTACACAGTATGCAAACTGAAAGTTGTTACTGTGATTAGAATAATATGGGTGGTAAATTAGATATCAATTTTATTATGAAAAAAGTCTAGCCCAGGTGCTTCAAAAAAGAAAGCAGAACTGCAAATTACGTGCTGGTTTTGTTGGCCTATTTAAAATTACTGAGAATGCATTACAAGGAAATTAGCATTTGGAAAGGCTATTTGAAGGCAGTAAAATTAAAAATTATGACAGCTGCTTTTCTGATGGACATGACAAACAAAATGATGTACCATATATGTTACAGAGAGGTTTGGTAGATGCTACTTCCCACAACAAAACATTACGATGCAATGGGTACAAACCATGGGAATTAAAACTTATGCTTAAAATTCAACAGCTTCTAGCTAGTAATATTGTATACCTACAGTCTGAAGATACAATGTAGGGATTTCTCCCCAGCAAAATTTGATTCTAGAGGCAATGCATAAACAGTCTTGTACAGCTCCCTCAGAGGCACATTTGTCAACTTTACTTCTGCAAAACCAGCCCAGATGTTGGATGCTTGGAAACACCATGGAGCTGATCCGTGAGCTCTGGCATCCCTGTTTCTCCCTTTCCACAATCACTTTAGTGCAGTAGCTGTCAGTAAGTCAGTGTGGTCTGTGGACCCCTGGAAGTCCATGGATTGCTTTTAAGGTAACTAAAAGGTCCAAAAAAAAGGTAAGAAAAGTAAGCTTGCACCTAGCAAACCTCAATATAAAGAGGTCCATATGTCCACAGAATAATTTTAGAGGCCCACAGACTTAATGAAGGTTGAAACTACTGTTTTAAGGGTGTAATTACCAGAAATGCACCTAAAGCTATACATTTGGGTTGGACTACAAACCAGAAATGATCTCTCCAAAAGGAGATTGAAGTAAAACACAGTCCTTCCTGGGTGATATAGGAGTGCTCCAGACCAGATACAAATAACCACACAGCTGAAAAGTTGCATTATCTCACTGGGCCAGCACAGGAGCAGGGTCAGCAGTAAATGTGCCTGCACTTAATGGCCCTTTTTGCAGCCTCACTCAGCTTCAAGGGGAAAAAACCCAGCACCACGTTTCTTCAGAAGCCACACAATATTTGTTTTGTCTTTATTCAGGGAACTTTTGAGGATGACTCTTCATGTATCTCTTCTCTTCCCCTCCTTGTGGTTACCCGTACTGCTTATCCATCAGGCCAGGAGTGAGCAGTACTGTGTACAATTCCATGGGGGCCAGACACAGAGAAGCAGCGCATTAGATACACTCCAGCTGTTCATGGCAACCACATTTAACCCTCCTTGCAAACATGGATCTTTCAGATCTCTTCTTCTAAAATGTATTTATATATCTGAAACAACAAAAAGGGAAAGATATATCTGGGGAAATAACCAAAGCTTCAGAATTGCTAGAAATAGCCATTTTGCTACAGCTGATGGCAACCTCATCCTTTAAGCTGCATTTCAGTTCAGCCACTGTTCCTCTGCCCAGACAACAGTGAGAGCCCTTATGGAAGTGAGCGTGACTGGACTGGGACAGTATCTAGCAATCCCACAGGCAAGTTAGAGCCTTCCCACTTCAACACCCAAGAGCATCAGTGGTCAGCCGCAGCAGGTTCTAACAACTCTGCTTTCAACCTTTCGGTGCATTGGGCGCATGGATCTTTCTAGGATTGCTTTATCCACTCATACACATAAATAGCTAATTTGCTCAACAATTATGTTAGCTCCTAATGCAGGTGAAGATTCATGTACATAAATGCTTTAAAAATAGCTTTAGAAAACCTGATTCAAAAACCACTGAAGTCACTAGGAACTTTTCCATTGACTTGGATTGGATTGTGTCCCAAGTACTTATCAGTTCCTTCAGCCCCTGTGCTTCAATAGAGTTGAACTCAGCTTACTAAAGATGCTACTCTGCTTTTTCTTATTACTGGTTAAAATTCATATTCACAGTGCAGCACTTTGAATCAGAGGTTTTCCCCAGATGCTTCTGATGCTTATCCTCCTTTGTTAAGGAGAATGCTACTTCATATAAGAGAGCTGGTAGCCTCTATTCAAAATCTACCATGCTGCAAAGAATGATGTCAGACAGACTGATCTTTCTCCAATAGCTTTTGCAGCACTTTTGTTATGAAGATGTTGAAGATAACATGGAAGAGAAAAGGAACAGATTTAGAGTCTTGGGACAGCAAAATACAAAGCATGACAAAGAATCATAATACTGATACTTGTAATTGAAAGAGCTACTGAGAAAGTGTATCCTGGGCTTTGGGGAAGAATAAGGGAAATGAGAGTTATGTAGGCTGCTAAAAAAATTAATAGATTTTTGTGAAAAAGGATAACAATTTTTGAAGAACTGTTAATTGTTTTGTTTCATTGTTGTAATTGAGATCTAATTGTAGTAACTGGAAAGAGCATCAGCCCAAGACAGCATGCCTTCTGGAGTCGGAGCCCCCAGCTCACAATTAAGTTAACCCAGGGAACTATTAAGTACAATAAAAGACCAGGAATAGCATGTATATCATGGGAACAGATTCTAGTTATTCTAGCAGTTATTCTAGCTCTGTGAAATAGAAACAATAATGAACAGATTTTAAAATGCATTGATTTTGAGAGTTCTTAGTAACATTACACTAACTTAACATCATGGTGCAGCCTTTAAGTCCAAATTCTGCTTGCATGGTCAAGGTTTGTATGTAGACTGTTAGGCGGCCTATTCCAAAGCAACAAGCACAACAAAAAAAGATGACCTTAATCTCCCACCATTAAACTTCAACTGGTAACTCTATTGTTAAAAGATTTATACTAGTGCTAAATACTTTGCAAAACTTCAAATACTGCAGAGTAGAAAGTCACATAAAGAAGAGCTAGTTAAATACACAGGGGACAAAGTACCAGATTTAGTATGCAAACTACACACGTCCAAAGACACCTTATGCAAGAGTGGAAGGGATTGTTCTAATACACATCATCGTCATTCACGGAAATTGTTCTATGCTCCAACTAAACAGAAAGTACAGGTTGCCCTTAACTCAACCTCTTTTGGTTAGATTTCATATTTCTTGGAGTTAGCCCTTTTCCTATTAGAAAGAAAGACGAAAAACAACCAAGCAAGAACCCCCAAGATAGTACTTACTGTTAAATAAAAGCTGGATTTCCTCATTGCTGAGTAACTGCCACACTCTTCAGCATGCACCAAGCTGCAATACCCAGAGGAGGGTTCTTGGAGCATGGCGATGGGCTGTTTAATGGCTGAATGCATTACAGTGTGCAACCAGGCTCTCTCACATTCACTCCTGCAATGTTTCTCTCTCTTTGCTACACTTAATGAACAAGTTTAAAAGGATCAAACCACCGAGTGGATAATGTACCTGGTGGGCTCTCTCCAAGCATCTTTTTCTTGCTTTCTACCTTTGTAAACAAGTTAAAAATGCAGCAGAGAGGAAAATTGCTAGTGACACTTCAGACCTTACTAGCTTTCCTACATTACCACAAGTTGTAAAAAGCCACTCTGAACAGCACAGAAAAGTAGTTATGCCAATTAAAAGGGTTGGAGTAATAACTTCGAAGTAGCAGATGTCTAACTTGTCATTTTTAAGTGAAGTCTTCTAACACAATTTCTGTATTTTCTGGATTTTTTGTTCAAAGTATTGTAGCCTGCAGAAGCTTTATGAACACCTATCATAGTGAATAGCATGTACCAGAGTTGAGATTAGGTGATCTTATTCCTGTATAATAGGATTTGCCTGCTAATTGTCACTGGAATGACAGCAGCCTCTGTTAATAGGAGCATAGGAATTGCCATGGTGGCTCAGATCAGCAGCCCATCTATCCATTAAAATATCCTGTCTTTAGCAATGGACATTATGATATGGTTTAGAGGAAAATGCAAGGTAGTCTGCTACGGAATAAACTACTATCAGGTAAAGTTTCTTCAATATTCTCATTAATAAAAGATAGGTTATGCCCTAACCCAGGAGCACTCCTATTTCTTACAAAGCTCTTTTTGCTTTGGCAAAGAAGCCCAATCTTTTTAATTTTTCTTCATAAAATTCTCTTATTGTGACTCCCGAACAATCTCATAATTCAGAAGACATACAGCATGATGCCTCTCCTTGTTCTTCATCTGAATTTGTTCGTGGCATCACAGTCATGCCCAGAGCAGCTCATGGTGGTTGCATGGTTAGAACTTCAGGGAGGACAAAGACCAGAAATGATGGGTTTAAACAGAACAGAAATGTGTGACATGGTGGTGGCAAAAAGTGAGATGCGTAGAAAAGACTCTTTCCTACAGCCTGTTGCTGAAATCGTCAAGCTTTGGGATCAGTTCAAGAAATCTTGGAATTCACAAGACAACAGCAATGGTAGTGGAAATTGCAACTGAATTCAGTGGTAACTTTTACTAACTTTAGGAGAACAAGCTCAAATCTTTAGGCAGGGCTGTCAAAAAACGTGACCTACAGCAGCTTCCCTGGGCAGCTTCCCAGTAGCAAGGGATCCAGAAGGAACAAAGAACTACATTTGCTGCATCAGCATAGTCCTGCCCTGTCACCCTATACATATAATGTCCAAGGAAAGAGGATATTGAGGAGGGAGAAGAATGGAGGTCGGTGATGCGAGAAGAGCAGCTCTCTGAATATTTGTCTCATCAAGGCTCAAAATAATGTCTGCCCATGGGCTAGGTCACAGATCAGTCAGTTTCTGACTTCATTTGTAAGCTGCAATCATTTAATGATTTGGGATTCTTGTTTCTTTATACTCACAAAACCAAGTGATCGTTCAGAAGACCTATACCATGACTTTTGCATTATTGTTTCTACTGCACAAATAAGACCAAAAACAAGCTCTGAAAGCAGTACGCTGCAATATCAGGTAATTATATCGCAATATACTCAAGCTCTTTCAAATAATTAGTTAGTCAAACATCTGCTGCAAATTAATATCGGGCCAAACTTGTCTCTTGGGTAATTCAATGGACTTCAGTACCATTAGGCAAGGGATGATCTGTTCCAACACATTTACTGTCTGTGGATAATTTGCTCTGGCTTAGAGCTGCTTCCTTGCATTACTCTAGCTTGAAATCCTCTTGCAGTGCAGTTGCTATTTACTAGCTTGTGCTGATGCATCCACTTTTTCTGCCTTAACTCAAGAAAATTCAAAATGCACACACTGCCAAGGAAATGAATTTATTCAATAAGCCCTGCAATGTCAACTCTTACTAATTCTGTAATGTTGGAATAAACAAAGTCAGAAATTACGCTTGGCTTTCTAGCCATCAATAAAACCTTATAAATCTGTAAGGACTCATAAATTTCACTGTACAAAAACTGATATTAAGGCAACTCTTAACTTGGAAAATTCAAATTGCATTTTAACCAAACAACAAATGAAGCTAATACGTATTGACTGCATTAACAATTCATAAATGCACAGAAAAGAAATAAACAGTCTCTATAGTGTTGCCATGTCTTTGAGGCATTGATTAAACTCTGTAGATGCCAGTCTGTCACTCTAGCAGCTATCCAATAGGTCCAATGTTTGTCCATCAATGTCTTTTGTCATTGGTCTGACTGTCCTGCTCCTGCTCAGGTTGGCAGCAATTTCAAAAAATGAACTGTCACCATGGGATAATCAATTAATCAAGCATGAATTGCTTGACCGAGTCTTCTAATGAATGTTCGCATGTAAACACTTGTCAGACCCTTTGCAGACCAGAGGGTTTGTGTGGTTATATCCGTGTCTGGGCAACTGACTGGCAGCAAAGCCCGTAAGCACTGACCTATCTCATTGTGTTAATAACGCACAGTGCTTACAAGTATTTCTTTAAAATAGATTAGCTACAACCATAATGATTTTATTGATTTTACAATCTTTTCCCCTTCTATGGAAATTGGGGTGAATCTTTGCAGGAAGCAGTTGGTACCCCACAGGAGTGAGGCGAGTATACATCGTCTCACACCCTGGTGTGGAAAGGTTAACGCATTTTTGTGAGCCATTACCCCCCTCTCACTCACAAGACCAATTTCTATCCAAACCCTACAATCACAATACTGCTTAGCAACACCCCAAAAATCCTATTGTTGTTTCAGTGATAAGCCTCATTCTTAGGGATTACATTTGTCAAATTAATATCAAAACTATGTAACAGTTCTCTGTGAAGGTGTACATCTTAATTATTTTGTATAAATACAGTGGCTTAAATTACTGTGGCTGTTGTTAGCAGAAGAGTGGAGGGTAACTATTTCAGTAAGCAGTATTAATTGTCTGCTAAGCTATATGGGATCCTGAGGCACACTTAAGTATCAATTTAGTTCCTTAAACTTAGTCTTGAACCTTTAAAGAAATCATTTTTATTATCTAAACTGGTGAACAGAATGGGTTAAAGACTTTTTTAAACAAACAAAAGCATTTTATTTCTAAGGTAACTGGATTTCAACAACCAAACACTAGATTTTGTCCCTCAGAACTTTTGTTTCTTTGTTTTTGCCACTGAAACCTCCAATAAAACCCACAGAAGAAAAAATTCAATACGACATTATTTTTCTACATACAAACACAATAGTTTCACCTATAAGTACACGTCTTTTTGGAGCACTTCCCCTCCTGAACAATCCCCACTGAACAAAACTGCACGCTTTTAAACCAGAACTCTTATTTAGATGAAGGATTACGGATTTAGGAGTCCCACTCTAGTCAGACTGGTTGTAAATTCAGAGCCTCTAGTCATGTATTTATAATTATGAGCTTCACTGTGCCAGTTTGTAAGCAGAACTCCCCTCTGGTTAACATGGGGAGGTGTGCTGGAGACTTGCTGGATGACACAGCCAAGGAGCAGTAAGACTTTGCATACAGAAAAGATTTTACGATATGTCCTTTTTTAAATTCAAAATCACAATTTATGGACAGGAACTATCTTTTAAATTTATTTTAAATACTGCCTCTGCTCTGAGCATATTTTTGAAAATGCATGAAGCTAATTTAAACATGCAAAATGTCATTCTGTACCTCTATGCCACATGTCAGTGTGTGCATGCCTGCAGGAAAGGGCGCCCATTAGGTATAGGAACATGCAGGATGGATTCCCTTCTGGTACTGGCACACATGAGTTAAGCATATGGGAATGTGTGCGACCCACAGTATGTACATTAATTTGGAAGATCTGACATTTATGAACTTCAAAACGCTTCTCATGATTACAGATTCATGTTTCTGGATGACTTTACCAGGAGTGTCTTGGATGAAACCCTATGGGACTGTTTCATGAGGCACCAGAAGGGTAGCAGCATGCCTAGTATGGTTAGCCTCAGATTTCTCTGAATCTAAGTAAATGACACACAGCAATCGTTCAAGGAAAATGCCATTTTAATTACAATAATTCTTATTTAGCAAATTCCATTTATGAAAATGGCATACAGTCCTGTGGAATCACATGCATAGGGCTCTTTCAAGTACTAAGGACTCAAGTAACGCTGCATGGGGATAAAAGCAAGGTTGCTTTTAGATATGGACATTCACAACCTAATTTAATAACTCTGAAGAACTCTAACTATAGAAATGGCCATAGAGGCAAGTTTACATATCCACGTGTTTGACAAATTGGAGGGGAAACATATATGTAGTCTACTACAATTTTAAAAAAGAGAAAAAATTTTTAAAAATCTGTGTTTCTACCTTGTAATCCTATGATTGCTTGTTAGTGATCAAATTTTTTGAATGTACTTTTGTGAAAAGAATGTATTTTGCAAGAATAGATCTGAGGCCAAGACTGGAGTTCAGTTTAGGAAGTTAATCCCAATGAGATCCATGTTTCTGCCTCTCTACCAGAGATCACTGTTCCCACATTTTGGCTGGCCAAAAAAATTTAATGAATTTTCATTTTCAATGCAAACTCAGACAGTTGTTTACAGAACTGTTACGAATGAAAAATAACTTTTTTCCCTGGGTTATAACAAGTCCAACTCAGTTTCTCCAGCTGCTTCACCCTTCTAGATATATAATTTTTCCACTAAGGTTAGCTGCTTGAACCAGCCCAGTTCCCGGCTGCAAAAGAATCATGCAACAAAACTAAGGCAATGGCAGTCTGGACTCAGCCCAACCATGCCTGGCAGTTAGTTTAAACTTGCCTTAATATAAGCCACCAGTAAAGGTGCTTTGAGCTGAGATTACTGATTTAACATGGAAACGCCTGATGCAATCAAACAAACAAAAAAATGGATAAAGGGAAGCAGCATCTTAAAATGCCACAGTCTCTACTGGTTATTATCTCGCAACTCACTCACTTTCCAGAGGTTTTAGAGATAAAATACTGCAGCGAGTACAAGGATTATTCTGTTCTGAAATGAAGCTGTATGTTCTTTTATGCCTCCCAAATCACACAGTGTTATTAATCTAATATAAAAAGCATCAAAGAATGAAAATGGCATCTGAGACAGTACATATCAAGCTATACACATGCTTTTAAAAGCGTAAGTTTAGCACTGAAAATGTGCTTCCAGTTGTTTTAATGCTAGTTACCCTATGTATTTCTCTTTTTGCTACATTATTGTAATAATGTATTTACTTACAAATACATTATTTCTTTCATTGCAAACACCTGAACTCCGTTTCCAGAAAGAGATTAAATTTATAAACCTTGGGCTTTAACAACTTTCAGATTTCCAAAGCTCGAAGTTAGATCAGCCATTGTACAGCTATTTTGTTTTAATCAAAATTGATTTTTTTAATATTATTGCCACTTCTCTTGATTTTCTGGAACCACATGAGTGATAGGGCAGAGCAGGGTGTTTCATTCATTCCTAGATTACAGTTTGTAATGTAAGTGGTTCTTCTGAATATCCATGAAATTAAAACGTATGTGAAGTAATAGTTATTTTCTCAAAAAAGAGAAATGCCTTTGGAGGAGAGGCAAGCAAGTAAATCCCACCCAGGTTGCATAAAACGCTCTCTACCTGTGCCCTCCTGAGCGTGTTCTACAGAATAAGATGAAAAAGAGAAAGTAGGCGTTCAAGCGTAACAAAAATATATCGGTTAACACAGCTATCAAGTTTAGTTTGCTTAACATCATGGAGTCTGATTCTCATTTATGCTTTTCCACTATAATTTATACCCTGGGAAAGTCCATGTAAATTGCTAGAAAGTATAGAGAGGTGTTAATGTAACCAAAAATAAGGCTCACATAATGTCATTTTTTTTTTTCATAGAACAGCCTGGAATCTTCAGACATTACTTACAGGTTTTACTTAAGGAACAGACATTTTTGCTACTTCCCTGGATTTAACAAAGTCAATAGAAGGTATACATAAATGTAAAGGATTGAAAAACCATTCCCAAAATTTATGAAGCCTGGGATGTCCCCACATGTGATTCTCAATCCTTTCAAATTCCATGATGGCATTTCTGGGTTGATAATAACTATTCTACAATTTCGTTCAG
Source organism: Harpia harpyja (assembly GCF_026419915.1). Classification (NCBI taxonomy): domain Eukaryota; kingdom Metazoa; phylum Chordata; class Aves; order Accipitriformes; family Accipitridae; genus Harpia; species Harpia harpyja. The sequence continues at coordinate 11,656,564 of NC_068948.1, read as the reverse complement.
GTTTTGTTCCTAAGCCCATTTAAGTTTGCAATATCTGTATAGCTGCAAAAAAAATTTTAAAACAGAAAGGCAAATTGTAGCAAATACATTAAATCTGCGACTTCAGTGGGACCACTTTGCTGTACATCAGCACATAATTCAGTCCACTGCCTGCCTCAGATGCTCTAACCAGCCACCACCACACATGATTTCCTTTCCCATCGAGGGTTTCCTCATTTCCAAGCGGTCCATAGCCTGAACAGATGTATTCAGCAAACCCAGTTTAGCACTAGGTTTTAATGAAAGATGGCCAGATTAAATGTGCATGAAAACCACATTGCACTGATACCTGAGAGTACCATCTATTTTCGGCAGCACTGAATTTTATTTACGGAAGAGCAATGAAGTTTCTGACACATGCTCTGTTGCCGTCATAACACTTTTTCTTAAACTTTTGCCAAAAGCACCTGGGGCTGGAAGGTCCCCACTACCTACCACTGACAAGTCTGCTGCATATACTCTAGATAAGTGATTCCAACATCACCCTTAAAGCATCAACCCACCAGGAGCTGCCTGGGAGGTTATTGCCTGTCAGCCTCCTGCATTTTATTATCCAACAAAGACTTGACTTTGGGGAATCTGTGAGGTGTATTTCATACGGCTTCAAATCCATTTCCATACCTTCTAAAGTGCTTTATCCACAGCACATCTATGATTATCTAACACCAGATTGCAGGGATCTTTTTGGAAAGACTTTGCCTGAAGCACTGATTTTGCAAACGCAGTCATACATGCTAAACCTTAATCATGTGCCCACTCCCGTGGAAATCAGTGACACAATGTGAATATTTGCTTTATACTTAATACACTACGGAGTGATATGACAAGGACAGAAAAGCATCTCTGTGTAAACAGACTAAGGATTGTGAGAAACTGAAGCAAAGAAACAATACCTACACTTCTCCCTTCCTCCCTCACTGCAAAAGTTTTTTTGCTTTCTCTTGTGGTATTGGTATATATTTCAGCTTCTACTCTTCTAAAGGTATTTTTAATTCAGTGTTTTCATTTAAAAATGCTGGCTGAAGATACAAAGAACCTATAGCATCAACATTTTGAAGGCTTTTAGAACTCACAGTATCAATTGACAAGATTTTTTAATTCTTTTGTATTTATTTGGTTAATCTTAACATAGTAGAGGTTTTTTTCCTATAGTCTAATATTTTTCTGTTAATATGAGGGCAGAACACTTATTTAACGAAAAATAAAATGAGAACTACTCACATAATCACCTGATTGCAGGAGCAAGGATTTGGAAAAAAATCATGCTTTTAAACAAATTTTTAAAATCATGTTTAAATTATGAGAACTAGGAAAAAAAAAAAAAATAATAATGCTATTATGAAAACCACCTTCCCCTGAGGCCAACTTGAGCTCTACTGTGGAGCACAGCTTGCTCAGGCCTTGAGCACAGGGAAGAGTGCCGGGTGCTTCACAGTGCAGGGAGCTGAGGAGCGGGAACGTCAGAATTAGCAGGCCCACCAGGGGAAGGGGCAGCACCGATGCAGGAAGGATGGACAGACTGGACCAGTCCTTATAGGTTTGAGATTCCCCTGCTGCTGGCTAAAAAACTTGGTTTGTCAAGGAGCAAGGATTGGACTTCAAGGGAAAGTGGGAGGCCAGCCTGCCAGGAGGGCCGACTACCACAACACCAGTAGCAATTGCGGTGAAATACTGTCCCTCCAGCTACAGCCCAGTGGCTCACGATGACTTAGGCAGGCAGCAATATCCTCAGACTCCAGTAGCACGCCAGACTCATGTCAACTTTCTACTGCTGCTCTTTGAGATAAATACAGCATGCTCCTTAATCCTACCAGTGGCTTAGCTGTGCTTTTTCACTACCGACAGCTCACAGGATCAAGCCTGGAGTTGTTAAACAATCCAAGAGAAATACGTTTCAGGATTTTCCTATCTTCAAGCTTTGCAAGAAGGCTATTCGTGAAAAAGACAGTGAATAATCATATTTGTTCTGCTATTAAATGGCCAAATAATACATAAACATTATCTGAAGCGGATCAGTTCAAAACGTTTATGCTGCTACTGAATGCCACCTAAATATGGCTGGGTAGATCAGTTGGAAGATGGAATTCACCTCAAGTTCAGAGTTGGAAGTACAGGCCACATACAGCATGCACCTGGTTAATCCACAGAAACCAGCAAAACACACAGGCAAAAGGAGAGTCTGAAACCCCTCAGCAGCATAGTAGGACCGACTCAGGTCTGAAGTTGTACTGCTGATGCTTATCTCTAACAGGAATCATTTACCTTTTACTGGGAGGACTTGTCGTAGGAAGCAATGGACTGAATTCAGTTTTCATTAAGAAATGCAAGATTCCTGCCCAGCTGGCGAGGCATGCAGCACTGCAGCTACCGCTTTCCTCATACAAGTTCATCCCCATCCTTACTCAGTCGCACACCCTGTTAGCCAGCTGCCTTTTTCGTATAGTTGTTTACACAAGAACGTATTCCAGGCTGCTGTTTAGTGGAGCACACATTCCCATTTGAACATACATTGGAATATTTAGTTTAAAATGTACCTGACATATTACAGATAATAGGATCAGATCTTCAGTTACTGTAAATCCGTCAAAGAAGTCCTTGCTGGAAGCTAAGGAGCTAGTTACCTGCTTGATTTCTTCGGTTAATTAAGTCTTCTACACAAAGTATTGTTTTGCAGACAGCATTGCGCTCATGCTGAAAGAGTAATAAACTAGTAGAGCTGTTCATGTTAAGCATTTGTACTGCTTGTACTTTGTTAAAGAAAGTGTAAATCTATTTAGAAGAGGAATCATTGCTACCATACAGGAAATTAGCTCAAAGATAGCTTATTTGTCAACTAAATACATACCTGTATCTCTCTCTCCCCGCATATAAATGGATGAAAGTAATCCTCTTTGTGGGTTTTATTTGTTCTTGCTCTATCTTAACACCTCTGTGCCTGTCTAAAAGGAATGCCTGGCACAGTTCATGAGCTGGTTTGAGCTGGTACCATGAACCGCAAGGATGCCATAGCTTTTTCATTGCAGAAGTGCAATCCTTGCTACCTGGGCCTCTCCGTCAATGAGCAATTCCAAATGCAACACAGATTGTAATATTGACTGATTTCTTTTGCTTGTTTTGTTTCAGCAGTTAAATCCTTGCACAAATGCAATTTGAAGTACTAGACAAGCTCAACTGTTTCCTGGTCTATGTGCTCAAGGCCAAAGGAAGAACTTCCTCACGCTTTTTATCACATGACAGCAATATCACTCTGACTTAAAACTTTGGATAGAAGATGTAAGTACCAGTAATGTAGAAGGTCTATCAGTAGCATTAGGAGACCTTCTAAAAATGTAAAATTAATCTAGGGACCCTAATTTTCATAAATGTCACAAGTGGTATAAAAGAAAGCCTTTCTGCTATATTTAACAAACAGCACATACAGGCATGCTGCCAGCCTTCACATGGGCCAAGGGACACACAGCAAATTCTTACAGCATTAGTGTTTACTTCATGGCTCCTTTGAAAACAACAGTGGCTAACTATGTTGATGGAAGTCTTGCCTGAGGTCCCTGAACAGTCATTAAACTCTTAGCTTTCTGTTCAATATAAAATGACATGCTCTTTCTGCATTTTGTTCACTGAGCTGCTATGGAGGAGCCGTGATTCGATTGATATGCCTGGCTCAAGCCCAAAAATGATTGCATTGCACTCTCCTGTAGCAGGCTGTCAGTTCACATTCAGAAAGCCATAGAGGATGCAATTGTCTGGTCACCAAAAATAGCTTTGGTGCATATTTAAGCCATTTCAATGTGGCAATATGAGAATTAACTCTCTCTTCTCCTTCTGGAAATTTATCATTTGCATGGCAGTGCTGTTCAGTGTGCATGGAATCATTGCATCCCACAACATATTAATATTTTAGTTTGTTATCTCTTAAGTTATTTTTAGCAGCCAACTGTCCGTGCGTGAAGCTCAAAACTGCAGCAAGATGCTTAGGCATGTTCTGTGCATGGTCAAGGACGTATCATCATACATCTGCTCAGCAGGCTGCAGCCTTGTCTATTATTAAAGTAATCTCTGAATTGCTACTGTAACACATGTAATCATCAGACGCAGGATGTCTTTTCCCACCTGCTCTCTATTTATTACCCTGTTATCCTACAAGTTTTAACAGTAACTTGCATTTCAGCTGATAAACATCTAGAACTGAGACTCACTGTAACAAAGCGGAGAGTATTTTGTGATTTTTATTTTTTTGAGCTACTAGAGCATATTCTCAGCTTTTCTGTATGCATTTCTATTTTTAGCATTAGTTTAAGGACAGAGAAATTTATAATGATAAAACATAATTAAATATCAATACTCTGGATTTACAGGCAAGAATCACATTTAATAAACCAAGTGGGTAATAGATTCTATTGCTTTGTCCTACTTTTTGAAAATGCACAGGTTTTCTATAGGAACTGAAGTATTAGAATACCAGTTTGGAAATGGATTTATGTCAAATTTTATACGCTCTAAAGGTCAGTGGTCCCCAACTGAAACCTTTGCTGTTTTTTCGTGACATAGTAAAGGGCTCAGCAAGATCTTTAATGTGTTAGCTGCATATACTCCCCTGCCAACATCTTAACTATCTAATTTTTCTACTCCTTGAGAGCAGAACTTTTGCATTTTGGAAAATTTAGCACAGTGCATGTAGGTATTAAGGGATAAATTAATTTTATTATCCCCTCCTTTCCTGTTCAATACAGAGAGTGAGAGTATGAGTAGTTGAAACCATCAGCAAGCATTAATGTTACAGCTTTTGAATTTACTAGGCATTCTCTCAGAAAACAAGGGAAATAACAGTGTCACTGGAGGTGCCTTGCAGGATCTCAACCTCCCAGGCTTCACCTTCAGGAACCAACCCTTTCTGAAATTATGGCTTGATTCATGTAGCTAGCTTGCCCTCCCCAACTAACTGCCTTACACTCATGCCATTCTCTGTAAAAAAAAAAAAAGAGAAGATTCCAATTTTCTGAGAACACAGAAGGTAAATTCTCATATTAACCCTCAAAACTGAAACAAAAGAACAGTGGAGAGCTGTTTCGTGATTTTCCTAACGTATAATTTCTGCCCAGTCCTAGTATTCTGCAGCTGCCATCACTGAGAAGAGGAAACTTTCCAGAAAGTGCACACACCAAGCTGGAGCAAACCCTTCCCATTCAACAACAGCACTTGTGCACGACACCCGCTCCTTGCTTGTTCCCTGCACCAAAGCATCAAGACCATGCGTCTCTGCCAGCAAGCAAGGCTGCGGGGACTCCATGTCACCTCCACACCTTACCTTCCCTCCCAACGTTTCATCCCTACTCCTACAGCCTCTGCTGTCAAAACAACTCACCCTGATAAACCAGTCAAAAGCAGTATGGCTGGAGGTTTTGTCCTTAGGTAGAGGTCAGGGCCAGCCGATAGCCCTTCCCAGTGACAACCGGGTGCTAGAGTAGCGGAATGAGAAATATTTGCACCAGTTACTCTCTGCTCCATACAGAGCAAATTTGCATCACTACTAAACCAGAGACTACAGCACATATTTCAACTGATTGTGTTTAAACAGTACTAAAGGACAAGGAATGAGAAAACAAGATTCAGAAAGCAAATAATTTCTAATTCTTGTATTTCACAAACCAGCTTTATTTCACTGTAGGAAAACCAAAGTGGTGGATTCTACAGGTCTTATATGTTTTAGAGATAGTTATATATAGTAGAGGTTAGGTAAACATTTTACAGAAATGCTAATGAAGTATTGCTTATTCAGCTTTTGCAATTTGTTTCCAGCCAATTTCAGCGTTTTTTTATTTTTCTTTCTTCAGTCCCTACTTATAGATACACACTTATGTTCACCATCTCACATGGTATATGATGCCTAAAGTTTTAAAAGAATATATTTTAGCAGAAAAAATAGATTAATGTCTTATGTCTTTAGTCATTATGTCATACAACAAATACTACAAAACTGGTATAAAAGGAATTTAAAATCTTAATTCATACTATGCCAATCAAATAATATGAAAACATTTCCTGAGCGAATCATATTCTCAGGGAAAGAGGCCCAGATCTGTACTATTTCCTAATAATAATTCTATAATCATTCTATAATTCTATAATAGATTACAAAAATTCAGAGGCTTAGTATCAAACTATCTATTCAGAATATAAGAAGCATATGACAAAGTATTTATACAATTGACTTGGCACAGTAGTTTTCAGGGGGGATATGAAAAATGTAATTAATTGGTTCATAATTTATTAATAAAAAAAGTAAGGAGTTGGAAGGGGTGGTTTTGTTTAAAACACCTAGACTTCACTGTAACCACATGTTTAAATCTCAGCAGGACTGCTTTAAAGAGAAATGGGATAAAATCACATAATTAATTAACTCATAATTTATTCATGAAAAAGGAGTTGGAAAAGACAGCCTTGTTTAAAACATCTAGACTCCACTGCTACCAAATATTACAGTCTCAGTAAGACAATCAAGTCCTTCATTCTAGCCAATGTATAATCCAAGGACTGTGCCAATTACAATGCACATATCTGGGTGGGGTGTACGCATGTGCGGGCTCTTTACACAGAAGAACTTATAGCCAATAGTCTTGCCTGTGTCTAAATGACAAAAAAGATAGCACTCCCCGGAAAATGAAGAATGTGCTGTGGTACAAATACAGCCAGAATGTCCCCTCCCTCTGCTGAATTCCCAGGTTGTGAAAAACTTGTTATGGATACTTGGTCAGTTAAGGTATCAACATATAAACTGTCCCAGGAGACTTTGGGCTGAAAAAACTGGGATGAGAGCTTAAACCTAGATAAAAAAGCATAGCGTTTGGTAATTAAAGTTGGTAATGGCTGACTGCAGGTCTGAATCTAGCAAAGCACTTCCATGCATGCTAAGATTGAAGTAATTAGTTTTGCTCACATGCTTAAAAAAAAGTTAGGTGAATGACTTCTGTAAGTAGCAGTGGCTCTGGAAAACTAAGCTGAGGCTTACTTTGAAAAGACAGATTTCTAAAAGCAACCGGCAGTTTTGTTTCCCTCCCTTTCTGCATCTCTCATATTTCAACCTCATTGTTAGGTCTCATACGGCAGATAAGAAGATAATATGACACTACATCCGAACGCGTCCATTCACTGTTTAAAGGCACTGCGTGTCCTAGACAACCTAATAAACAAAAGGTTTCAGGAGCTCAGCAACACTTTTCAGGATAAGGCTTCTAATGAGAAGCAACTACTTGTACAGCATGCTTGCTCGGTAATGAACGATAAAAGATGAGGACTCTTGCTTATACTCATCTACAGTAAAAATACTCCTGGCTGCAGCCTTCAGCTAATTGCAAAAATCGGGTTCCACTGTTGTGAAGAGGTAAGAAAGTGTCAGAGCCCCATCTGAGAGAAGAGCTCTTTGTCATTTCTTTCCTCTCTTTTCTTCTGACAGCAGTGGAAGTATGACATAGCTGAGTGCTGTATTAGACACCTAGAGTAATTCAATCAGTTTGAGATCTTCTGTTTGAGTATGGTTTTGGGAGTAGCTATACAAGACACAGAAAATGTCCTGTGAAAAAAAGGGCAGTATTTAACGTGGCTTCGGTGGCTCATGAGCAACGGATTCATGACTGATGAGCATCATTTCAAACAAGTGTCATCTGTGCTTCCCTACCAGCATATGCACATGCCATATATTGTCCAGAAAAGTGTTTAATACATAGTTAATAGACTTGTTCTGTAAACACATACTAATGGAAACAGCAGTTACTAACACGGGCAGCGCTGTCCATGGCTTCTAGTGGTAATACTCAATAAGTGATTCTGTTCTCTTCTATGCGAGACAGATGGATCTCATCCCTGCACTGCAAAGCCTGTGCTCACATTCACGTTGGTAGAAAAAGTACACTGAGGCTTATTGTCATATCCGACTGTGAAGGCAAATGCCATAGTTAACACATCCCAGTGCAGGAAAATCCAAAAGAGCCAACAAAGTGAGTATGATCTCCAAAGAGCTTTTCTAAACTTCAATGTCACAGCCTTAACAGAGTATCTATAATTAATGAAATAATTAAATTAGATTTACGTAGAGGCAATCCAAGACACTGGTCCCAGATAAGTGAGTGATCCATTTAAAATGACCAATCACAACCACGGTGAAATGCTTGCAGGCCAAACCAGTTACCTCAGCACACCTGTGCCTCACCACAAGGAGGGCCCCACAGCCTCTGAGTGGGGGGACAGCACCTGCCAAAAGACTTGGAAAAAGAGATACCCAGGAACGCTGGCTGGCCTAACCGGGAAGAACTGCCCTAGTTTCATTCACGCATTGCAATTATTTTACATTTTGTCTTCAGCGTCGCCCGAACAAAACTCCACAGCCCTAACTAAACACTCACTGAAATCTGGCATCCTTCTAGTGTAGTTGGTGAGGCGTATGTATTTGTGATGGAGCACAGTTTTATATCAAGTTTGACTTTCTCGTGGAGATTCATTTCCAGTCTTTTATTTCCCATTGACTATAACAATTCACAGCAACAACACCTCATGGTAACGTATGATAAACTTGCAGAGTTTTACAGCAGGAGCTAAATGAAACGGTGTCACCAATGCGTGTTAGTGCAGTGCAGTCAGTACCACTCGTATTAAACAAATGGATATTAAAGTTCCTCTCATCTCAATAACTGTGAGACAAACTCTACTACTGCATAAATCGCACGGGTATCAAGGGGTCAACATGCAGACGGATGCTGTATTAGGAACTAAATCTCAAAACAGCCAAGTTAAAACCACTACAATAGGAGATCCTTACTGTCTAGAAAACACAACCTCCTGGCAATAGTATCTGCTAAAATAATATATTTCTTTCAAAACTAGCAAGCAGAAAACTAAAAGGAAATACAGTTTTTAGAACATTTAAATATTTGCATATTTGCTGATTTAAAGGAAGAGAAGCTGCCCGATAAAAGGATCCAGGTTGCCCGAGAAATGGAGCATTCAGGAGAATAATGTAAACCTCTTCCTTGCTATGTGCTGCTTGCGGTAACAGGGGAATTAGGCCCCTGCATTTAATTTCCCCAAATGGCTGTGTAGATCCAAACAAGGTCAGAGACACTGCTTTAAGGAGTGTTACATAGGACACACAAGGTGGTTTGCTAAACTAAATCCCTCCACTGTTTTCCACAGCAACCTGATCCTTCCCTTTGATTTTTTATTAAAGCATAACCCAGGTACAGTGAGCCAAGAAAGGGTTAAAAAGAAAATCTGGTCTTCATACTTTTTTGATTTTGTGAGCATGAATCTCTTTCACGGAACAGCTGTCAAGTCAGCCAACGAAACAGGTCTGCTTAGGTCTCCTGATAATACCAACTGCTGTTGTTCATGTATCCTCAGTGACAGCGGCAAGATGAAAATCGAAATGAATCGCTCTACAAATGAGACACTTTTCTGCTTTGACTTTCCAAATGTGACAGTGTTGTTTGTTTTCTCAGTCAGCAACATTTAGAGATGTTAGAAGGCTCTGGTGTCAGAAAGTTGGTCAGGGGGCAGTTTCAAAAAGACAAAAAAAAAAAAAAAAAAAAGGAGAAATCTGCATAACAGTTCCTTGCACAATTATGTTTAAATTTCTGTCCATTAGTACTACTTCCACAAAATTGAACTGCAAAATATTCCTAGCAATACAAACTACTGCAGACTTTGAGTGGCAACTGTTAACATTTCATATCTTTCTACAGAGCATTTATTCAATATCCTTACTGTGCTATAGATGCAAAATGTTAGTTCTCACCATACAAGCTACTGATCAGCTTCAGCTCCCACTGACAGGCTGCAATAGCACAGATGCATTACCTTCCGTCCGTCTGCTTAGGAGAAAAGTGTTTTTCAACAGATCACAAATTACACAGAAAAAAGATTTTAAAAACCATTCTTTCTTCAATATGAGTTTGAAAGATGAATATTTGCCCTTCTATCCAAAGAGCTGAAAACATATAAATGAATTAAGCTTCTACAGTATATGTGAAATAAATATTTCTCTCCAGCTTGCACAGGAAGAACCTAAGGCACAGGGTATCTGCTGGAACTCATCAATTACTCTCTTGTTTACTGCAATATGTAGCTAGAAACAAAAATTAAAGTTGTAAAAGACTGATTTTTTTTTTTAACAATTGCATTAAAACTCATGAGCCATATTGAAACACTGAAATACATTCTTATACATCCAGATGAAACCTTCCTTTTAAAATATATCTCCACTGCATCGTTTTCCTCCTTATCTAACACCAATACAACTATACCTAATACAAGTAGCACAATGCAACGTTCAGATTTCCCCACATTTTTGAGTAGGAAAAACTTTAACACTTATCCATAAATTTTTTTTTTTTAAAAAAGGAGAAGGCTTTTAAAAAATGCATTATGTATTTCAGTTCATTTGGCTTCAAAGGAACACAGACCTTACAGATTTATCTACATGATAGTTACAGACATGCCTGTTAGAATAGATCAGCTCAGGGCAGTACTGCACTAACGCAAAGAAAAATGTCTCTCACATCAGTACGGTTTTGGAGTATACTGAGGGTTTTCATGTGTATCTACCCCAGTTATGTAGTGATATCCCAAACCTCTAGAATCTTTTGGAAGTTTTACTTTAAATCCACTGAGCCAAAATCTGATCTCAGTCCATGAACGTACCTCTGAAGCCCACCCTTGCCAAATAATCAACTTTAAAACTTCCTGTTCTGTCAGGCAAGCTTTATTTGAGGGGCTAGCCATCCAAAATCCCTGGGTTTGCAGGTGCCAGCTGTAAGACATCCACAGAGCCCAATTATGATTTAATAATTAATATCAGTACTATGCGCTAACAGCACTTTCACTCTGAGGGTCTCAAAGTGCTTTGCAAATATGAATTAAGCCTCCAAACATGCTGTGAGTGTCCCCATGTTACCAATGAAGGAAGCGATACTCAGTCATTTCGTCACTTTATACAGAAAATCTGTGAGAAAGCAAAAATAGTATCAAGAACCCCACAATCCCACTTTTATACTGCTAGCACAAAGCCATCTTTTCTTTCTCTTTTTTTTTTTTTTTTTTTTTAAGTTCTTTTAAAACTATTTTCTGATTTTACAGAGACAAATTTTTCTTGAACCATACCGGTAGATAAAGCAAGTAGGTCCACAAATTCTCCATCTTGAACCAGTTATTCATGATAATCAGATTATTTTGCATGAAGAGAATTTTTGGCACCTGGTCTTCTCTGAAACTGAGGAATAAGTGAAGACGAGCACCATGTCACTGCAGTTACCCAGCACTGCCTTATAAGATCTTGTACTTTAGCTGCTAAACTTAGAACCTATTATTTAAAATTTTCCATGCTGGGAATGTCTAGTTGGCTGATTTAATTTTTTTTTTTAAATTTCAAAATAAATGACCCAGCAGATTTAAAAAATTAGTTGGGGGGAGGGGAAGAGGCAATTTTGCCAAGTGAATATTCCCTTTTTTTGGTTTCTTTTTAAATAGCTGAAATCAGGTGTATATTCTGCTGAACAAGTGGCATTATTGCTAGCAAAGGGATATTGCTGAGGTTAGAGATTTGGCTTTTGTTCTCCTTGTTGAAAGGTACTCACGTATGACCCTTTGCTCCCACCAAAGACAATCTTCTTTGCATTTCTAAGGCGAAGATCCAAGAGTCAGTCCAAGCTTAGGACACTGAAAAACTCAGATCAGACAACTAACAGGATAGTCAATTATATAAAATCCTTATCAAATGACTGATGATACTGCTGATAGCATGTTTTCTCTTCTTGATTTTAATCCTAATGCTTGTGCATCACAAACCTCCCTCAGTCCATCTGTGGAGGATGCCAAAGCAGAATTATTAAGCATTTTGTTTCGGCACTCTAGATTCACGTATAAACAAGCGTGAGGTAGCTCAATTAACAGGACTGCGCTCCCAAAAACGTGAGACGTGGAACAAAGTAACAAGTGATCCTGAAGTGTATGCAAATGTTTTTAGCGCTGATCAATCATTTCACATCCCTTCCCAAAGAAAACAGAGCTGGTGCCACCTGGCACAGTGCCGGCACTCCCAACTGTCACCAAAATAACGAGCTCACCTGTAGATTCCCCAGCCCAGACGCCGCAGGGAAAGCTGGCAGCACGCCGCAGGCGCTGCCCGCCGGCCAGCCTGGTGAGGGGGGCTCAAGCAGGGCCACTGCTCCCCCCCTTAGCGAGAGGTTGGAGTGCTGGCCTCGCCACGGGCATGGTCACTATCCTGGCGACTTCAACAAGTTACTCTACAGGCAACATACGAAATTTAAATAAGAAGCCAGTCGCCAGGTAATGCGACAGTTTAATTCTGGGATTTTTGGCATCACTGAGCTAAAAACAAAAAAAAGAGAAGTAGGAGCTTCCTTGGCTGGTAGCAACAAAATGCTGCTCTCCTTCACGGCAAGCCCTGCCATGGGGATGCACACATCAAACGAGCGTTTAAGCCACTGAAGATTTCAACCTGTTGGTATCAGGCCATTGCTTCCTCCCTTCAGATAACTTCCATGTGCCTTCCTCTCCTTCCTAGATCTCCCACAGCAATCGCCTCTTTGTTTAAGCCTCCAATATTCCCCCTAGTGCATCTGGTCCCTTTCCATCTGACCTCCCCAGCTGAAAAGCAATCCCAGCCTTGGGATATCTCTGCACTCCCCCCACCAGCTAGAGCAGCAGGACCAGCAATTGCAAATTACTCTATTGTGCCCAAAACCGGCAGCCCAGGCTGCTTGCTGATGCACTGGTCTACAGAGAATACTCCCATCCTGGCCCTGCATGTGCCAGCCTGGAGCTGAGGTGAAAGAGCAAGCCTGGCTAAAGCCGGTCTTTTACTAGGCTCAGCATGGGCATGCCAAAGGGATCGCCCTGAGGACATTAGGTTTGCCAGCCTGCCCTATTCTAAGATATCAGTGTTTTTTCATAGCATTAAAATGTGTAAAGAAGTTGTTGCTGCAGAGCCGAGTTGGGTTTGGGGCTGCAAAAAGGAGGAAATTTTCACATCTGTCAGGTTAATTTAAATAAGGTTGGTTAGTCAGAGCAGTTCAGCAGTTTGCAAAGTCAAAATAAGTCCAGGGAAACTGACAATAAACATACTCACCAATGGGCTATGCAATTTACTATAACATATTATATACATGAGTGTGAAAGCCACGTGTGTGTCTGCAATTTGCATGTGCATGCACCCATTCACAAATCAAACTTTAAAGCAAGAGTGAGGGGTCTTTGGTCCCTTAACGTATTAGAGCTGAATAGATTTAATCAGCAGGTTGATAAACGATACGCCTGCTTAATTTGCTCAATTGCCAGGGCATAGATTTTGTGCAGCGTGTTGCAGTGTCTCTGGACAATGGATGAATGGCAGACCCACAGCCATGCAAATGGCACGCCTGGTCCTATCCACAAGCAGCTAAAAGGCACGCATTGGTATTTGCTACCATGAATTTCCTGCTGTGTGGTCCTTTGTTCATTGCGGGATGCCTCCTTGCTCCAATGTAGCCTCTAAATTAGTCCTGCCTTAACAGTTTTCACACCATTTTAATGTCTTGAACTAGGTATACGTTTGAAGAATCTGTATCATAAATATAATCTTATCTTTTATGTTGTATTTAGATATTATATTTGAGCTACAACAGAAAGATGTAATATTGACTTTTTCCCAGCATTTTACAGTATGCTTTAGAAGCCCAAGAAACCCAGGATGATCTCCCTTTCTTTCTACCCAAGCATTTCTTTTTCAACCCAAGTGCTCATTTGATTGGCTTTTCTGCGTGTAAAACTATAAAGAAACAAGTATTTCCAGGATTATAAAGCAGGTACGTCTCTGGGTTCAAGCACCAGCTATTGATCTTTGCTCATATACTTAGTTACAGTATTACTGCAGCCCCTAAATAACACACAACTGAATTGCTAGACCGTAAACACACCATTTGTACAGATTCTCTGCAACAAAGATAGTAGGACCCAAATTACTGGGTAATTCAGCTTCTCCTAATACTGCATAACATAGATCAAGCCACCAGATTGTGATCTCTTTTAGACCGGTATAAATAAATAGATATAAACTGTTGTAACAAAGATCAGAATCTGATCCACTGAGTACACACAGCTATCCTTGTTCATTTTCTCTGCACTAAGAGTAATGCAAGATCCTCTGAAGCAGAGTGCACTGCTAGGTAGGGAAATGTGCTTGGTAAGTTCTCATCCTAGCCACCAGACTGGCTATAAGACAACTCCTAATGGGTCTTTTTTCAGATTATCAGAGAGTCTCTGAGAAGGGCTAAAATTGCCCACAAAGAATTAAATTTGAAAGACTTTGGGAATATGGCTGTAAATTTGGTACGTTACAGAAAATCAAACAAGATACAGAATAGGTGAATCCTGTATTATTCAGAAGTAAAACGCACAAGAAGGTAAGATTGGACAGCATATGGTGACAGCCACATTCTCTTAAGCCATCGGTACACTCTGATGTATCTTGTGCAATCCCTACCTCTGCACTTAGCACCGGTAGAACCTTGGTTCGTAGGAAAGAATCTCTTACTACTTTTGTTAAAGATAGGTGAAAGAACTTACTAAATTCAAATAACTTCTTGCAGATATTTTGGTCCTGTGATATATTTTAGGTATGATTTCATTAAAAAAAATGGAAGCATTAATTGTGTAGACAGTATACATAGTGCAAAAAAGTTTCTGACAGTGTAAGAAGCAGTGATTTGAGTATACAGAAGATCAGGAGTCATTACTTTTATTGTTATTCTGATTTGGTTTTGCTATTGTCTTTTACTTTGCTTTTACCATATACCATGTAAACTGAGTTGTAGTAAAAACTTATAAATAAGCTACTGCCTCTGAAGCATGCTAGAATACATCATGCTCAGTGTCCCTACCTCCTTCACAAGAGACATTTTTCTGGCAAGCTTTGTTTCTCCTGCTTGGTGTTTCACTATTCTTTTGTCACTGCAGAGTAGTTGTTTTGGAAGTTGTTCTTCTGACAGGAAGCCAACTTTTGTCAGTACACTGCACGCAACATTATTCGCACAATAAATTTAAGAGAAGGTAGCCTCATTATGCAATCATTCTTGTGAACATTAGGAAAGCTATTAAAATTTGATGTGATCGTTTATCACAAGCATAGTTATTACAAATACTAATACAACAGATGTGATTATAGTTTACAAGTCAGTGCTACAAGAGAGGATGAGATGTTGGCAATTGTTGTTTGTCATACTTGGCTTAGAATTAATTCATATTAAATAATATTTTAAATGCATCATTGTGTGTTTTCCACTGTGCTCCCAGATGGATGTTTGTTTTCTAACAGCTCACTTTTCAAGTTCCATAAATAGTTGTGATTTCTAGTGTTAAAATGAGTAAATTACCAAACAATGCCAAATATTACTGCTCCACTTGTCAAACACAGTTTGATACGAAGAATTGGTTGTGTGTTTCTCAGAGTGCAGGGCACATTGTACAAGCTAACCAGCTTTACAAGGAAATATTCCTTCTGGCTTAATACTAGAAATTATTTGTTCTGAAAGGATTTTTAGAATTTATTTATTTATTTTTAACAAAAGAAACCCTAAACCTACCATTATGGTTTCATTTCAGATAGGCAATGTCAGTCAGGCATGCTCTGTTAACCAAGAACATTTGCATGTCCTATATCATCTATACAAAACTTTGTGTTCTGTGTTGTCGTGGTTTAACCCCAGCCAGCAACTAAGCACCACACAGCCGCTCACTCACTCTACCCACCCCCAGTGGGATGGGGGAGAAAAAATCAGTAAAAGAAGTAAAACTCGTGGGTTGAGATAAGAATGGTTTAATAGAACAGAAAAGAAGAAACTAATAATGATAACACTAATAAAATGACAACAGTAATAATAAAAGGATTGGAATGTACAAATGATGCATAATGCAATTGCTCACCACCTGCCCATCGATGCCCAGTTAGTCCCCAAGCAGTGATCCCCCGCCCCCACTGCCCCCAGTTTATATACTGGACATGACATCACATGGTATGGAATACCCCGTTGGCCACTTTGGGTCAGGTGCCCTGGCTCTGTCCCGTCCCAACTTCTTGTGCCCCTCCAGCTTTCTCGCTGGCTGGGCATGAGAAGCTGAAAAATCCTTGACTTTAGACTAAACACTACTTAGAAACAACTGAAAATGTCAGTGTTATTAACATTCTTCTCATACCTAACTCAAAAACATACCACTGTACCAGCTACTAGGAAGACAATTAACTCTATCCCAGCTGAAACCAGGACATGTGTTCACATTTTGGGCAGTTTCTTTTAGATGTACGTATTTGCTAATATCAAAATGCTAAATAAAGCAATAATATGTCAGACTTTGTGCGGACAGTAACAGAAGATTGGGTGTCCCAGCATTAACCAAGTCACATGATTGACAGTTAATAATTTCCTGCCTAGTGATCTATAGGTAAATTCATTTTTGCTTTCATCTAATTACCAGAGTATATGCAGATAGCATCAGAAATACCTCTTCTACACTATCATTTATAGCAACTCTTGCACTCAACTGATCCAATAGCCTCATTCATCAGATACTACCAAAAATATGCAGCTAAATAAAAGCACTTCATAAATTACCAGAACTAGTTTCTAAGGCCCTAATTATTACCTTTAATTAACTACAGGAGCAGAAACATGATCACTGTCAAATATAGGCAAATCCATAAAATTTAGCTTCTTTAATCCTTGGTGGTACCCATAATTCAAGCAGTTTCCTACCCTACATCTTCAACCTGGTTTCTAAAAACTGTTGCAATGTGCAAAATGTGGAGGTTCTTGAATGATGTCCTTAGAACCATGATGAGGATGAGTCCAAATACCAGGCAGATGGAAAATAAAGTTTAAGGTTGTATGAAAATACCCTAGTCTTTGAGTAGGATAAAACGGAACAGATGCCTCTCAGTATGGGGCTCTCTTTGAGAGCAGCTGAATTCATCGCAATCTCACTGCTTAATCCAAAGAGAGGAGAAACAGTTAGACCAAGTTATCAAAAGTATAAAACTGTATTTTCATCCTGCTGCTCTTCACTCACAGAAATAACACGAGTTGTTTAGAGGAACCACAGGTATGATTACACTCAAGATTTCCAGGGACAGGAACAAAACCGGACTGCGTACCCCACACCTGCATCACGCCCTGCTGCCCGTCCCACCAGAGCTCCCACGGCTCACGTCCTTCCCTGCGGGGCCAGCCCTCCCCGCCAGCTCCTGCTGGTGTTCACACTGACGGTTACCTTCGCATACTCCAGAGCTTACAAGCTCTGCACAGAAATATAAGCATGGTAAACGTTAAGAAGCTTAAATCCATAATGATTGGTGAAGCAAATGAAGAGGTAAAGCTAGGCCTCCTCATAGTTTTCAGTGAAGATAAATCAACTATAAGGTTTTAACCTTAAATCAATTTTAAGGTTTTAGCCAAGTTTTTTTCTAGTGTCTGTGACCACAGGAGTTAGAACTAGAGTAGATAAGCTGCTGCTTTCACTTCTGACAGAGAAACACTGGAAAAAACACTTTTTTTGTTCCACCCCAAATGACAACTTTAGGAGAATAGGGCCAAGAAGACTCTACGGCTTGGCAGATGCAGCATTCACTTTGGATACAGATGACCTAAGATCCTGTCCTTGCACCAAATTAAACACAACAGGAGGTTCAGTCTGAATTTTGCACATCCCTGTCAGCCACACGCTTTCTGACTCAACAGGTATTTAATTCTTTCCTCAGAAGGGAAACTGTTGCAGTAGATGAGTTTGAAAGCAGCAGCCTGCACTTGATGGACCTTGGAAGGCAAGTTAGGCCTGAATATTCACACCATTAAAAACCAGACAGGAGTAAACTTGAGAAGCTGAGCTTCTGACTGACCAATCTCTTATCAAGGTATCATCCATTACTAGAGACATTAAAATACATTTTGTCAACTATCTAAGGCAAAGTATACAGTACAGTTCCCTAGAAAAAGCCACAAATACTATACACAAATAAAACTTCACTCATTTCCAAGTCTGCCTATTCTGCAGCTGGTTGCTCATTCATTCGTGCTGCTCAAGGCGACCATTTTGGCCACTGCCCACACCTACCCACTCCAGCATCCACCCACTCTCGCTTCCTTCTCCCAGTTGCCACCAGCTTCTGCATTACCTGCAGTGTGGCTCCAGAGCCACACCAGGAGACACCCAGGGTCACAGGCAGCAGGGCCGGGTGTATTTGCCCTCATTGAACACCCTTCCCTCTGTCTCAGGTAATTGCTGAGCCAAATTTCTTTTCATCTGCCTTTGGTATGGCTAATAGCGTCTGTTTGCTTTGAAATGCATGGGTTTGGAGACAGGACAAAGGGCACGCTTCAGTTTTATGGAAATGTTATTCAAAGCCTTTTCAAAAGTTGTTTCTGTGGTAAAAAAAAGAAAGGGGAAGCGAGTTTTGTTAACAAAACAAAACCCCTTGAGACATACTTTATTTGCCAAGCAATGTACACAAAAACCTGATTAATTTAAAGTTACATTCATATATTTTAAACAGTCTTAAATTATTCATTTCCATTTAAAAAATATATCCAAGCACAGTTGCTTCAGTAATAAATTTTTAAGATGGTGGGACATTTTACATCACACTGTTCTCCAGAGATTTTTCATTGCATCTTGGGTTGTTCATTAAGCTGGGAATAGTAGAATAGGAAGGACTGGACAATACTGAGCAAAACATTTCTGGATCTGGACTCACTGTGCACAAACACTGGAAATGGTTGAAGAGGAAAGAGGGAATTGGAGGCCCCGTGTGCTGTTGAGCTGGCACACACTTCAAGAATGAGGGCCAGTGTTGTTAAGTGCTATACCACAGGGATGCCCACAGCACGTTTACTACTACAGGCAGCTGCTGCAGTCACTGTCTGTGTTAGAGTGCAGTAGCTCAATACAAAGTTTATTGGCAAAAGCAGAGAATTCAAATTCTTCTTCTTCTGCTCTGCTGCTGTGACCCTTGAGTGAGCCTTCCAAACCCAGGCCTCCAGCGTGCTCTCCTCCCCACTGGTCTGTGGACTGAGATGATGTCCCCACTACTGCTTCCCTAAGAAACTGTTTATATACTATACTGGTGCTGAAAAGAACTTCCCTGCTTAAGCTAAGAGGCGCCTCGTATATAAAGACTTCCTACCGATTTTGTGGACAAATCAAGCCACCCTTTCACAGGACAACATCTCTTGCCATTCTAAAATTGTCCAAAGCAAGTATTATAATAGACCAGTAAGCTACAAATCTGCACTGAATTTTTAATATAACGATGCACAGACTGCTTTATTTTTCAAGCTGCAAATCCAGTGAAGTTTTACGCACAGATGATATACAGAAAAGTCCTCACAGGCTGAAATTTAAGTCAGCAAGTTCTTGCAATTTGTTTTTAAAGACTGGGGACAATAAAAAGCATCTAGCCTGCCTCTCCCCAACTCCTCAGAGTGAGCAGAATGCGCAATGAAGCGCTATCTGAATTGGTACTTGACATGGAGTATGGCTACCAAAGCTGAAGCTTTTGAGCTTTTGACAATTAGAGCTCTACCCTGCCGTCCTTATTCAGTGAAGCTGATGGGAGTTTTGCCTGAAATTGGTTCTGTGAAGCCAGCAATGTGAGACTGCCATGAATATTTTAAAGTAAAGGAGTTGGAATACTCTAATGATCTTATGTAAATCTAGTCTAAGAATTTCATTTTTTGAATGGGTCATTAAGCAGGGGAGAAAAGGTTGGAAAGCAGCCTGAAAAGAAGAACATTTTCAAAAGCCAAAATACTCCCCACGTTCTTCAGAGCCATCCAATTAGCCTAGCTTGGGGAAGTCAAAGAAGAACAAAGTGACAGAGCATTAAGTATAGGAGTAACTATAGGCAGACCCTCCAGTTTGTCAGGAGATAGCAGAAAGTCAGTAGTATGTAGTTAGCATGCTTAAGTGCTAAATTTGAACCTTAGATGTATTAAAAAATACCTAAAATTTAGCGTTTTTCTCCTTATCATTAGTGCTAAAAACAGAAGTCCTGCAAAAATTCAAGATTAAGCAACAGTAAGAAGAGTGGTGGTGATACCACTGGTGAGAGTGCAAGCGCCTCATGGTTCCCTTCGGGCCATGGCACCTGGCTCCCCTGAAACATTCACCAATGCAGAGGCTGGTGCAGGATACCTGTTTGATTAACTGTTCAACTAATTCTTTTTTTGTTGTGAAGCAGCACAAATATTTCTTAAAGAATTGCTTTAATAAAAATACCAAAACCGTCTTTGGCAGCTGAAGGACTTTTCATGCCTGATTTCCTTAGTCTTTACGTGAATGCATACTATTATTTGTAATATGGGAAAAACATGTTTATTAATATTTTTGGTGAAGAAGTGATTAGGATAAGGCTATACACGCACAGTAGGCAGACAGTTTTACAGTATGCATCTGGCACAGCTCACTCATTAAATCTCATCAGTTTTCTGTTGACTTGTCTCTTGCAGATTTATTCCAGAAGCAGCACTATGTCAGCAGCATCTATGCTGCATTAGCAATTACTTATATGTGTTTGGAATGTTGCAATAAATAAATACTTATTCAGCACATACCTGGGTAAAGGACTTTTCTTTGATATAAGGTCTTATTTAGCTGTGCTCAGAACTGTAAATCCTGTGCAGCCTTATTCCTCTCCTGCACAGGTTCTATAGTAGGTTTTCTCTCAGGTTCATGAGTTTCAAGCTAATGACCGATGGCACCTTGTGCCCAGTTTTAATTTTGATTGCCACCATCGCTTGTTCAGGGAGACAGAAGGCATCAGTAACTGGGATACATTTAGGACATCTTCCCACACAAGGATACAAGAGAATATTTTTCTCCAATTCCTGCTGAAAAAGTTCTCTTCCTATCTGGTCCTCATCACTGTAGCGCAATGACCAAGTTCCTCACAACCTCCAGGATGCCTCCTTTGCATCCATGAGGTAAAAAAGAGCCATTATCCTCATTTGGTAGCGGGGAACTGAGGTTCTGCAAGGTTAACTGCCCCCACCAAGGCCACAGTGACAGCAGACAGTGTGCGACACTGCACGTCCAGTCCACATTTGGCTGGTCAAGCAGCAGTCACATAATCATTGTAAAAGAGACCGCAGAACAGTAGCGCTGCACAGATTTAGGAGCCCTCCCTCTGTATTTCTAGGGATCAGCAAATTTTTCAATGAAACAGTCATCTGAAAGACTTGGATCATTAGAATGGATCAGCTATTACACATGCTGAATTAGCTGAATACCTGAATTACCTTCAAAGTGGAAGATGTCTTTGAAGCAATGATGCTAGTATAAACACCAAATGATTTTTTATGAGGAAAAAAATAAAGTTTTCATGGTTTTGCCTAGGGGTAGTGCTGATGCCAGCAATTCTGGGACAGACAAGTTTGGGTTTATGTGACAAGCAAATCTTCACAAATTACACAGGCTGCTTTGTCAGAAAATGATGACCGGCTGAAATTATTCATGCAATATACAGATAAGATCTGGGACCATTCCAGTGATTTAATAAGACAAGGACAATGCCAAGTACAAACAGAAGCAAAGTTTGGGAAAAAACCATAGCAGTCGAGCCTCCTGCAAATAGCTAATCCAGACGATTAAACCAGAAATCCACCAAGATAGATATCATCCCTGGTAACATACTTAGAGACTTCACAAAGCACTCAGAATACATGGAAGACAGCATTTATACATGCTAGAGAGAGAATTAATATTCAAAGATGTGCTCATGATAGACAAAAGTATTTAGACTGTTTTCAGTGAGAATTAAGGGATCTGGACCATTAAGTGACACTCACAAGGGTGAGTAAAAAAGCAATTTCAGTGACATGTTGGGAAGAATAACTAAAATGGGTCAGAGAAAGTTTACCTAAACCACCAGTTACAAATCAGATACTTGGGAATGTCATTCTCTGTGCTTCTGATCAAGGAACCCAAATTCCCGTGTGGTTCTTTTCCTGATAGCAAGTGTCTGCTTTGGCCTCTAACAGAATGCTCTCCTAAATGAGGCTCATAAAGCAAAATAACACTTCCCAGCCATACATCAAAAGGTAAATGTGTAATGGGAGATGGCAGTTGAATACAAAATTACTTAAAGACATCTAATATGTTTCCTGCATAAATACAATGGTCGAAAATACCACACCAATTAGGATGTTCATAGCTTCGCATGCCATGAAGCGTCAGAAGCTTTTCTTTCATTCTTGTTAGGAATTAGGGAGCAGAAAATAATTCTCTATATTATTGATAGGGATGGAAACGGCTGCCTGTATTTAGACATTACAATAATCTGCCTTTCACAATCCTTTAAATAGGTCAGCATGTGGATTGGGTATTTATAAACTGGTTCATTAGTTGATTGCTTCTTCCTTCCCTCCCATATCAAGTTACACAAAGAATGAACAAGAGCAGAAAAACCTCACCTAGGGCCAAGGTATTATTGATCGTAATCATAACATTATTTGTTGACTCCTTACATTTACTACCGTTCTAAATATTAATAAGAGTTAACTCTAAGTTAATAATTGGCATTATTACAGAAAGAAATTGGATACCATATTTCTGTGTAAATTCCACCTTTTCATCCTGCAAATATCAGTGCATGTTAAATATTTGAATTTTCACTGCATTAAAGGTTCTAAAGTTCAACAGTAATTAGTGCAATCAGGTACCAAATTATTTAATTCCCAGGAGAGTAGTATTATAGAATGAACTATGGCAAAATTCCAGGCACTGAATCTATAGTATAATTAGTATAAAACTCACATTTTAGCATAATATAATAATTACATAATTTGTTCTGTGGACTTTGCAATGGACTACCTATAAAATAATTTTTAAAGCACCTTAATTTGACAAAAATAAGAGTTAAATTATCTTATAATGCTGATGTTAATATTTGAGGGAGAATGCAAATTACCTTAGGAAAAAGCCTCGTTAGTTGGGTAGATGTTACTACAGCACAATTCAGAAATCAAAATTACATAACTGTAAGTGCTGTCTAATTTTCTTTAATATTTACTCTCTCATTTTCCTCCCACCAGACTCATTTCTGTTTCACATGTTTGATAATGAACAGGCTATCAGCGAGAGGTAGTACTTAAGAAACAAGAGCATACCTATCTATTAACCAAAGGAAAATAACTAAACTGTATGCAATAATTATCAGCCATCAATTCAAAATCTAATTTTAGATTCTTGATTCTGGAAAGCCTGACAAATAGTTATGATCTCACTCACATGAACAGCACTAAGGGATCATTCAGACAACATAGTTAAGACCTTGCATATTGGGAATGATATCTTTATGGACATTATTTGATTCCAAAGATAAATTCAAAGATCCCTAGTGCTTATCTCTTATTAAAAAAAAAAATCTGCAAAGATAATATTTTAATCAAAGCAATATAATTTCCTTGAATACACAATAGGTGCTTCTATCACAGCCTCTCAGGAGTGGTCCATTCAGACTGACCTTAGATAACAGCAGTTGCATAAAGAGCAGGTTTGTGAGCACCAGGATTAATGAAGCCCTGGTTTCCTACAGATTTGGGTGTCGTGGTTGACTGCAGAACTGAGCTGCTCAGGCTGAAGCTTTTCTAACAGTTGGGGCATTTATTAAGTCTTTCTGCCTTGCTAATTATTGCACGCTATCTGGTGTGAGAGCTCACACTGCCACCTTCCATTAGCGTGGGCATTTACAGGGCTTTTTTACTCGGTTGCCCATTTCCACGAAGCTGGCAAGAGTGTAATTATTGCTGAGACCCCTTCTGCTCCTTTTACTTGATACTGGCTAGCAGGTTCAACAGTTACTAAAGGCAGGAAAACACACATAGACACACAGTATGCTTGTATAAGTCTTTTCTCCACATAAAACTATTTTTAAAACAAACAACTGTAGGGACCATGCATGCGGTGACAGCAGCAGGGAAAGATCGCATAGGGTACTCTGTCTGGTTTGATGAGTGTAAATATTGTGCAGCTGCTTTCTGTCAGTGTTATGACTGGAAACACATAACTAACAGCTTCCTTCTGCCCTACTCCCGTCTTTATTCAACATCCTTCAACCTTGTTAGGGTTGTCCACTGTGGGAATCAATGCGGCACCTTTGAATCCTACTCACTCCAAAAGTACGTTAGAGTTCAGCCATTCCGCCCAAGTAGCCTCAAAGAGGAGGTATCATTACAACTGATGATAAACGATGCACTGATAAAGGTTGTCTTCATCATTTTATATTGCTAGGAATCATTTTTCTAGTTTTTCTCAGGAGAAGCTTACATCATGTTACATCAAGTTAAATAATCACCTAATCTAAATGAAACCCCAACATGTGTGTACTCAGTATACTACAGCTGTTTTTCCCAGCTAAGAAAATTGACAGGGTGTGCACTGTGCAAGGCTGATTAGTACTTAAAACAAACTAACCTGAACATATTAGTTCTGTCAAGACCTGCATTTTTTATGAGCAAGTTTCACAAAACATTCATAAAATATGGTATCTAAACTGCAATTTGTTTGATTGATAATACAATATCTTTTAGGATCTTCTTTTTTTTTTTTCCCTCCTGAAAAAGGTTTACCACTTCTAATGAAGTATGCTGTGCTTTTAATCAAATGTCAGGTCTGAACATCTCAGCTCAGGTCCTTTGGTAGAATACATTTGGCAATTCAGGGCATGTCAAATTGAATAGAGCCGTAACCGTCTAGTAGAGGAAGAGAGCTCTCAAATATGTTCTCCTGCTTCAAGGCTATCTCTTAGATTGCAGATTAGATGTTCATTTGCCTTGGCTTATGATGTCAGGGAGCGCTGTCCTAGACTTCGAGATGGACTTCTGTCCCCTCGAAGTGCAGACTGTGCTATATTTAAGGCTGAAATCTTGAATAAAACTAGGTAACTTGAGGGAGAAAGGTATGAACTAGCCAGTGTTTCCTCCTCACATTCAGATACTTTCCTACCACTGCAACACTTCAGCTGAGCCTCACAGTACAAATCTCTTGTCCTCCTCCCAGAGAAGGTTTATGTAAATCTTAATTACCGCATCACAGTTTCAATATTTACTGACATGCTGTAAAACCATTGTGTACAAAGCAGACTAGGATCCAATAATACAGAGGCATTGTTTAATTATATGTTTATTAGAGCAGTAAAACTAATAATCCCCAGTAAAATCTTTGAAAATTATCCAATCATGATAGAGTAATCACTCTCCTTTCAGTGCAGGATAAAAGCACAGCAAATAGACATTGCTGTATCACAAAGCTGTATCAGGCACAGTTACACGGCCCCCAAGCCCAGTTCATATTGCCAGCCTCACACAATCAACGTATTTAAAAACACGCATTAGAAAAGCAACTGAATAATTCAAGTTTTGGTGCCTATATAGATTATTTCATTTCAATGGGTCTCACTCACAGGGAACGGATTCTAGAAGCTCATTTTACACACCCAGCTCTGATCCCAAGCCAGCAACGGTTAGGGGAGTCTTTCCTTTGTATCAGCTGCCTACAGATGAGGCCAATCCTGACAAGCCCTCTCTGTGGCAATTCATCAGGTTTCTGGCAAAATTTTCTTCATATGTACAGAATATGTCCCTGTTCAGACAGATAACATAAGGGCATTTTGCTTTTTGCAGGTTTACTGTGCGCATGTCCTCTTGGTTACAGTGTCCCATAGTGCATGAAAGAATGCAAGCTGGTCATGTAAAAGAGAAAATGTATATTTATCACAGGCTTTCCCTATAAATTATTTCTAATGGGGAGGAGAACACTTAATACAACGTGCATATATTTTTCCATGTGGAGACAAGGCATCAATGTCTCTTTATCCGCTTGTGAGTTAAGAAGCTGTTCTTTAGCTTGTGGGATGTGGCTGTTGCTAAGACAACTGCGGTGCAGCCACTTACAATGTCCGTGATCACGCACCACAAGCTGTAATTTACCTACAGGTTCCTCATTTATTAGAGCAGAGAAACAGCAGGACGGTTGCTGCACCACGTCCCACATGATGCAGCATAGTATGAGTGGCTGTCCCTACCTCCTCTGGGTCTAAACTGATGTTGCATTTGAAAGGAAACCAAATACTGCAGTAAATGCTTTGTCAAAGCAAAGTGTAACCTCTGAGCCTGGGAAGGGAAATGAAGGAAAGCCCTATCATTTTGCAATTGCCTCAAATAAAATACAACTTTCCACATTATAGACTTTTGAAGGACTTACTAGATTTCGGTGCATGCCTGTAATGAGATCTAAACGTAAGAGTCCTTCAGAGCCTGGGGCTTTACATTTGGTCACTCCATTGCATGGCAAAGAATAGGGTAGTAATTAGGATTCTCATGCAGAGCAAACAGTACCTCGTGTAGTGTGTTTTACCACTTCGGAGGATGAGCTAACATCAAAACTTCTTTGCTCTGTAGATGGTCTGCACCGTGCTGTTCACTTTCTGAGAACACCTTCAGGATCAGTCACCAATGTTACAGTGCCCAAACTTGTGACAGGGAGCACTCCTACAGTAAATCCTTACCTACTGCTAGTAGGTTCCTACAACGCACGCAGTTAATTTGGCCAGTGTAGTCGTACGTTCCTGTGCTGGCTAGGATATAAAATTATTTGGGGGGCATTCCTGAAGCCTGCGCGTTATAATCCTATGTCCATGCAAAAGTAAATGGTAAGACACTATTACTAAATGCTCCTAAGGTCAGAAGATGAGGACAGATACATGCGCTATGTACGGATTGGACTGAGCAATCACCTACTTTCACAAAGGCATGACTGGAAGAAATGCTAGGCCTGAGGCTGGAGAGAAAGGCAATGCAAGAAGCTAACCAGACAAGAGAAACAGAAGCGCACATGAACACACACGGATTACTGTCCATTGGAGGAGCTATTAGGGCAGCAGCACCTGCCATCCGAATTCAGTAAAGCACCTTGATATATCTGAGTTTCAGTTTTAAAAACTTCACAGCACTTGCAGTGCACAATGGTGTCATATCGCCACTGCAATGACACAGAGACATGCAGAAAAAGCTGCTGCTTGTCTTGTTTTGTATATCCAGTCTTAATAGACATGCACCTTGTGTTCAGTAGCGTGTCAGTACTGAGCAGTCATGTCTGCATTACTACTGATAACAAGCACCGGCGAGGAATGAATTGGAAGACAACTATAGAAGATAACTATGAAATGCATGTCAAATATTCATTTGCTTGTAATCCAGTACTTCCATTCCTCTCTTAGAGTCCCACACATCATCAAGACATTTGTAAGCACAGGTTCCTACTCAGATTTTCATGTGGACAACAACTCAGCCAGTCATGTTATTTGAACAACAGTTCACACTCTATGGTATATAGGCCTTTAAAATTCTTCTTCTACCTCCTTGTTTTGTCATGTATTTATTCTGTGCATAACTATTTCAGTTCACTGCAATAAAATCCATTCTCCTTAAGGCACATTCTCTAATGAACAAATAAAAAATGTTATTTTGCTCAGAATGTGTTATGAACAGCTTAGTATCAATTTTAAAGAAGTGTGACTAGCTTCTTAATGGCTTCTTATTTTGGTTATTTCTTGCTGCAAATAAGCCAGAAAAATGCTTTAAAATTATTCTTATTAAAGCATTTTGAGAGGTTTTTAGCAATTCTTAGATGTGCCATCAGTATAACATTTTAAATAACACACCTAAAAATAGAACTGTTTCTAGAGATCATACAGGAAACATGCCGTAAGGGAAATATGCTTACGATAAAAGAGTTCCCATACATATTCTTAGCTTCATAAAGCCACTTGAGAATCCCAGCTTAGAGACGGGAAAGTTATGTACCTTAATCCTTATTTATGTTGCTTTGAAACTGAACTGAGTTTCCAAGCTGCTCATGTTTGAATGCTCCAATTAAGTCCATAGATGTTGCTAAAGGTTCAGCACTTCAGGAAAATTCCTGTCTTGAAGGGCCCCAATTTCAGATTTAGCTTTTGAGTATTATTTTCCATACTTGGTGTTGTGGTTTAACCCCAGCCGGTAACTAAGCACCATGCAGCCCTCACTCACTCTCCCGCACCCGGTGGGATGGGGGAGAGAATTGGCAAAAAACAAGTAAAACTCGTGGGTTGAGATAAGAACAGTTTAATAGAACAGAAAGGAAGAAAATAATAATGATAATGATAACAATAATAAAATGACAATAAAAAGGACTGGAATATACAAAACAATTGATGCACAATGCAATTGCTCACCACCTGCTGACCAATGCCCAGTTAGGTCCCGAGCAGCAAACCCCCCAGGCCAACTCCCCCCAGTTTATATACTGGGCATGATGTCGCATGGTATGGAATACCCCTTTGGCCAGTTTGGGTCAGCTGTCCTGGCTGTGTCCCCTCCCAACTTCTTGTGCCCCTCCAGCCTTCTTGCTGGCTGGGCATCAGAAGCTGGAAAATCCTTGAGTTAGAATAAACACTATTTAGCAACCACTGAAAACATCAGTGTGTTATCAACATTCTTCTCATACTGAACCCAAAACATAACACTACACCAGCTACTAGAAAGAAAATTAACTCTATCCCAGCTGAAACGAGGACATTGGAGTCACAGTGCAATCCAGTATATCTGAACTCAAGTAACCAGCGCAAATTTTCCTGCAGTGATTCACATCTCCTAGGCTTCAACACATACTTTGATCAATCTTTTCATTCCCTGATTTCAGCTTCATAATAGAGTTCCCCAAACTCCACTGAACTCTGTGAGATTGCTGAACATGAAAGAAATGCCAGAGCAGCAGGCAAGGTACACATGTATGTCCCACTGAAAGTCTTCCTCCTGACGCTCCTTCCTGCATTACTTGCCTTTTTCACAAGAAACCTCCAGTAGCTTAAACAGGTATATGCTAGAGCAATACATTACTTGGAACTGAATTAATCCTGTTTTGAGTCCATTTGTTTCAAATGTACTTCAGTTACAATTGGGTCTTAAAATTATCCAAATATGCAAATACTAGGAGCGTTTCCTATTGTTCTCTATTTCCTTTTCAAATAGGTCTAGTATACAGTCATTCATTTACCCACTCTTTCATTTCCTTATCATCGCTGTAGCTGAGCAACTTCTACAGAAAACAGACAAGTCTGTTGGGCTCCACAGGTTACCTGGTTCTTATTTTTCATAATATGACAGAACCCAGTTCAAGAGAGAGAAACACTTAATTTTAGATAGAGGAGAGTGGGTGTTTGACACTGTTTGAACTCTTCTGGTGTATCCAACTGGAAATACCTACTTTAGTAAGGCCTATTAGTAAATGAAGACCCAAGTATATCCCCAGGATTTCTGTTCCTTACATTCCCCCAACAGCTTGTAAGATGATACATCGTGATGTCCGAGCATACCAAACATTGTCCAGAAGACTTCAAAACACAAGCTTTACAATAGAATTTGCAACTGTTCAAGAGCATGGTCAAGCTCTCCTTGCAATACAATGGAAGAACGAAGACTATCAAGCACAGGTAGTAGATCCTTCATTTTCCTCATAACAGTACCTATAAATAAGCAATAGTCAGCTCAAGGTCATCATTCCAAAAAAATAAATTATTTGCAACCAGTATAAAAGGAGCTAGAGAAGGTCTTATGTGTCCCCTAACTGTAGGAGCTGTTCTTAGAAAGAATGACTGCTGCTTCTTCTACCTGGCTGGACAGCTGATGATGATGAATTTTGGCATAGATGGTATTAATGATAGTCTATTTCTGTAAAAAGACAAAAGCTGACTCCTGGCTGCACCTATCTTTTGAGATTACGGTATAGATTACTGTCTTTTTCCTGAAGGAAGAACAAAACCCAATACCCCTAAATTCACTTAGATGTGTGTATTCAGCTTTCTGTATATCACTCTTTATTTTTATTTTTTTAATTTTAAGCACAGAATGTCATTTCTATTTATCAACAACTTGACTTCCCTTCTAAGGTATTACATTTAAAAATCCATTCAAGAGTATGATACGTAATTCCATTTGACAAAACGTGATGCATTAAGATATTCCATTAAATCCTTACAAGCACCTTGTCTGTCAGTAAAAAAGTACTGAGCATTATGCTGGTGCATTCTGACTTCCCATCATCTACTCAGTCAGAAAGGAAAGAGTTAATTCCAGGACAGAAGAGCAAGGTCCACTAATTTCATTCCTTTCTTATTGACTCATTCTTTGGTTTAAATCAGTTTAAAGAGCGGGTGCTTTTTTTCGAGAATTGAATCACAGTTTCTTTTTGGAAAGGCAACCCCTGTCAATCTTATACATATGAAAGGGGTTAGGAAAATTCCTAACTGCGTGGATCCCTATAGGGTGATATTTATCTCTGTTGGGTCAATTGCAAAAGTACTCAATACAAAAGTAAAAGGATGTTACAAATGTCAGTAAAGGCTGGACCAGAAGTGGTTAGAAATAAAATAAGATGAAATGGAGTAGACAGCCCCCAAAAGTGCAAGATTTATTTTTATAATTATGCAGATGAAAATTGTGTATATACAAATTTGTATTTGAAGGGATGTATGTATAAGTAGAAAGTCAATAATTCATGGAGGAGAGAGGTAGCAGTGAGTAACTCGGAAGACCAGAGACAGCAGAGACTGAAAGATCTGTTGGGCTGCAATGACGTTTTTCAGGGTGGGGGGAAGCAGATTTCATAAAGAGAACTGAGTTTTTAAACTTGTCCAAAACAACAAAGGATTTTCACTTCTCTGGAGAGTGAAGCCTGATGGTACAAAAAGCAGTATTGTTATTAGGTGGGGTTGAGAGTCTCCGTTCTCTCACACTCATGTGTTGCTTCTCATCACCCACCCCCGGCAGGCTTCTTTCCTTCCTCATGGCACCTTAGCATGGAGCCTGACAAAGCAGGTCCCTGACAACAGCAAGAGGAGAAGGGAAAGAGAAATAAAAGAATTTAGAGAAAAGAGAAATCCAACACACGTATTACCCAAGAAAAAAGTTTTGTGGTGGTTTGGTTTGGGGCTTGGGGTTTTTTGTAATATTGGACAAAATAATGTCGTTATCATAGTGGTATGACATGGCAACTAGAAAAAGCAGGTCAAAAGAAACGATAGAGAGTTGCTAAAAGGGAGTTCAGGCAACTAATAGCCACCAAGGAAAATTCATCTCTCCCAAGACTAAAGCTCAAACTTCCAAAAGCATGCAAATTTCCAAAATTAGGCATCTATATTTGTTTCAGTCTCCTGTGAAAATACAAAACCTATTTACTGACAGATAGGATTCCTTAAATGTAGCTGTTATGTTAAGTCAATTATTCATGGCATTTAAAACAAGACAACATTGGGTTTCCTCTACTGATAACACTGGTGCACCTTGGTGGAAGGAAGGAAAGAATAAGTGACTATGAAGATCTTCTTCCATCTAAGTGTCTATGGTAAAACTCTATCACTAACAAAATCCAGATCATCAAATAGCTTGCTCTGAGTCTGAAACGTCCCAAATAAAAACAGATTAGTTAAATTGCAAATCCCTGAACAGTTAAGGGTCTTCATAGTTCAGTAAATTACTCCACTAATGGAGAAAATATAACAAAACTGGCCTAAATAACTTTTCAATAACTGTCACCAGTGAACTTTCAAAAGGAACTAATTTTTAAAATGTCTTAATTAAAAAACAAATATAAATTATTCCTACAGAGCAATTGTAGGATTCTTCATGTCTGACATGCCTTCACTAATAAGGAAAGATAATGGAGTTAATTTTTATGAAAGTTCTTGTCATCTAATATTATTAAATTGGATCAGCTTTCAAGGGGCTCATAAGCAATTTATTGAAACTGAATTAAAAGGTTCATGTACTGAATTATAAGTAGTATAAAATTTTGGAACAGAGGCACAGAGAACATTTCTGGGTCCTGTTATTATTTACTATGCAAAATATGTACCTTGTGTTATTCATTTTTATATTACCAAGTTATACTTGAAAGAATATTGATTCCCATGTAATAAATGAAATGGCAGCAAAACCGCAAGAATTGAAGAAATCTATTTTATGTGTTCATAAGAAGGACGTATACATTAGAGTCTGGTGCTTGAGGAATAGTTACAAGTATATGCTTGTAACATTCAAAAAGGTTACTTCTTCCACTTAGCAAACCACAAAATACTAGGTATTTGTTCAAATAAAGGACAATATTTTTAATAGCTACATTTTTTAAATTAGTTTTTTTAATATTTATCATCAGTTGTATGGGAACTTGCTAGTATGCTGAAATAAAAGAAGCATTCCTGGATTTAGTTATAAAATACTGATAAAATAAACAAATGAAATGCAAATAGATTAGATATTCTTAGTGCAGACTGCACAGTAATGATTTAGACATATAAAGAAGCAGTCACATGGGATGAGAACCATTTCTGAAATGGTTATTCTCTCCTATTTCTGAAGTTTACATGTAAGCGATTAAAAGGTTTAACTTACTCTTTTCGTGAGGTGTCCTTTTGTTATCTCAGCAACTGGGTAGGCTTTTTAACAGTAGCATTTTGCCATTTCTTTCAGGGGAAATAACATTAGAAGAGCAGCTGACATACTGCACACGAGCATCTTTCGTTAGCATACAGAAAAGGAAAATCCAACAGTAGAGCTGCAATTTTGTTTATTACAGATTCAACAGATTTCTGTTTTACTCACAAGGATTCAGTGATTGGTTTTGGTATTGGTCAAATTCTCTCCTGCCCCCAAAAGTAGCTGATGCAAACAGGCTTACCATGTTTCATCCAGCTCCAAAACTGTCTAGCTTCTCTACCATGATCTGGCCCACACAGACTTCACATTTCATCCAACCAAGTTTGGGAATACTATAAAAAGCTATAACCAGGACAGTTTTGCACAAAATTGTTTTTCGCTATTAAAGCTTTGTGCAGCTGTAAGAGCATAAAAACACCATAATGTACATATAGTTTTATAATTTTTTAAACTGTTTTAAAAACAGCTATTTTTCTTCAGTTGTGTATTGTCATATTATCCTGCTCTCATCTTGCATATATTTTAGTGACTTTTTTTGTAATTAATTCTGGGCCTTTGATGCCTATTTTCCTTCTTTCCCCTATCCTACTCTTTTTCTCTCTCCCCCAAAAGTCTGCAGTTTAATTATTCAAAGCAGAAAAAAAAACCTCAATGGACTTCTATGAGATTTTCAATTTTGAGGGGGGTTTTTTATTATTTTTTTCAAGGGGGTCAGATATTAAGCCTTACAAACCTTGACATTGCCACTTTAACTTAAGACCTATAAGCAAAGTGGTTGCCTTGCAAGCAGCACATACGGGCCATTTTGAACAAAAATTGACATGGTCAGCAAACACATCCAACTGAAATGAAAACAGTCTCTGAAAGGCACTAGTTATGGCAAGAGCAATTTCAAACAGCAGGAGCCAGAAGAGTGCTGTGAAGGTACCTGTAAAAAGGGGGAATCTGCAGTATGTTCATTTAGTAAAGCCCAATACTCCACTGCTCCTGGAGTGAAAAATTTAGACACTAAAGTAGAGGCCTGGCATGCAAGCCACTTCCAGAAATGAAAACAGTGGTTTTCAAAGAAAATTATTGAAAAGCAAAGCTAGCTTTTAGCATTAAATAGCTTGATTTGGTGTTAAAGGTCTTACACTCCACTGCATAACGTCCAAACAGCAACACTGCCCAGTATCCAAACTACAGCACCATATATACAAAAATCTCAGGGTACCAGTTTTGTAAAGACCTTGGAGAGGAGAGCTATAATCAGACGGTGATTAAACCATTTCTAATGACTTGATAAGCAATAAAAATGGTGCAGGAGGGACACTGAGAACTGATTAAATAAAAAGGTGTCAGAGGCAGCACTGAGGGTATGAGAGAACAAGGAATTTAAGCACTTGGCTAAGCATTTTAACTCTCTCCCCACACACACTTCTCTACCACAACAAAGTCTGCAGCGTGACTCCCCACAATTTAGCCTACAGATCAACCTCAGAGCAAATTGGCTCACTGTGCTCTAAAAAGAAATGGAAATTACTTTCTTCCCTACACTGGAGGTGATAAAATTTACCCATAATATGAATCATTTGACTGATTCCAAATCTCCTAGCCAGACATTTTTACTGATAGGATCAGGATAAATGTTTCTATTTAAGGAATGATTTTATAACCTGTTATCAAAGTTATGATTTTTTTTTTTTTTTTTTTTACAAGCAAACAAACAGCACTCTGAAAGAGAAATATTTTGTACCAGTCTGTCAAACACGACGCTTTGTTAAGGTAGGAGGAACCAAGCAGTGAGAGTGCTGGGAAGGTAAACTGAATAGCATTAGCTACCTAGGAGTGACAGCCAGGCGCAGCTGAGTGATGCTCCCTGGAAGCAGTTCCTGCGCTTCCACTGCTCCCTTTCCCGCAGCATTACAGCCCTGCTGAACGAACACCTGAATGGGCACAACTGCAGAGCTACAGAAAGTGGGAAAAATAGCTTCTTTGATACCACAGAAAACACAAGGAACTACACCCCAGATAGAAAACTCTCTGCCATTGCCAGCCCTGCTTTGCTCCAATTTTACTGCAAGCCAACCCTCAGCTGGAATCAATACAGTAAAATAAGCATGAACCCAAGAGTGACAAACCATACAGCCACTGGTTTCACCTGAAAAAAACACCTCTGTACGATCTATTTACCAAGTCAAGTGTGATTTAGACTCCAAGCACATGTGGTTTTCCAAAATAATACTTTCAGGATGTCTCATTCTTTGTCTTACAAGAGGAAGAAGAGAGAGCAAAGAGAGCAGGGTCCCCAGGGCTGTAGGCTGGTGTCCATTTGTGCTGGCTGTTGCACAGACACAGAGCATGTGAAAATTTACAAACTAAACCAACGAGGCAGAGAAATGGCATGTCCAAGGAGCTGAATTTGCCCTTATTTTATATAGGGGAACTGGGCCACAGGAAAATGAAATAACTTCTTGTTCTTCAACCAAGGAGTGCTCAGAGCTGTGAAAAGAAATCAAATCTACTAAATCCTTCCACTTCAGACTTTACCTGCACAAGTTTCTTTCCAAATCCCTTGGATAGTGCAGGTATTTTTCCCTACATTACTTGATTTTCTTTACACTAGAGAATTTCCAATCAATTAAGTGTCTCAACTGAACCGAAAGCTTTCCTCTGAAACTATTTTCTTAATGAGTAAGTGCAATATTTTCTAAGGCATTATGCAAAACCCTAGCACCAGCATTGCCTATGGCTCTCGCCCAGGGCACTCCAAACAACCACTCTCTGGCCACGGACACTTCATAGCGCGGGAAAACTCTGAAGAGCCACAAGACAGACAAAAACAGGTAGCCTTTGGGAAGGACTTTGGAAGCTAGAAAAACAGCGCAAAACTTGTTACTGTTCTAAACACAAGATCCCTCTGAACTATGCCCAAATGCCTGGCCCTATCGAACCAGGCACAAATGCCAACATCTGCTCTCCTTATGGCTGCACAATTCAAAGTAGTGAAAGAATTAGACCACAAGTATAGCTCCTGACCCTTAGCACAAAATAAAAGGTAGATGTGAAAACAAACAAAAATGCATTTTCCATACTGACAATGCCAATCTCCTGGCATTTAATCTACAAGGCACACAATATGCTTCTAAAAAGGAATTGGGGGAGTGGGGTTAAATGGCCATAGATGTGAGTCTCTTCCACCACACTCCCAAAAAGCTGAGCTGATTTTGAAAGCATTCCACGTATACTTTCTGTAGTATTTCCCAAATCTTTTTCCTTCTTTCCCAAGATGCTACATGGTCATACACAAGCCAAGTTTTGAAAATTACTCTGAAAAATGCTTGAATCTGCACTAGTTATATTTACAAAGAAGAATTTTAACCCTACCAAGATTTGTAACACTGCAAGATGAGAAATTCCTGGCTATTTTAAAAAATAAAATAAATAAGTGGCTGTATACTTGACACTCCAAAAAAATTCAGCTTCTACTGCAAAGCAAATTGAAGCCACAGGAAAGACTTCTGCTAGCTTTTGTGCGGTTTAATGCCAGCTTTTGTACATCTGCAGCATTTGGTTATAGATGGGATAGAAATCATTAGCCAGTGTTAAGTCATTTTATTGGTTATATTTCATGTTTTACTTTAATTTTAACACAGTCTCTGACATCATATTTCCCATTTAAGAGTAATGTATTTTTGCCTTTCCTCCACAGTTCATTACAAAGAGCATTCAACAATTTGTTGTTGTATCACTGGCACCGATTTTACAAATTCAGACTGCTTGTATGAAAGGCCTGCTTTTAATTTCAAGTAGAATGCAAATTAGGATAAATATTAGACTACAACAAGCTCAAAAGCTTTCATGACAATGGTCAGGTTGATAAAACTCAGAACTGATATTCTGTGTTTATCTGCATAAAAGATGCAGCTGAGAAAACAAAAATCAACATCTTCCTATACCATAAACCATGCCTCACCTGCCATTCAAACCAGCTGCTCCAGAGGCAAGGGAAGGTGAGCAGCTCCAGTCTCTTCTGCTCTACCAAAACTTCATCCCAGTTGCAATGACTATGCTTTGTTAGCAAAACTTACTAGCACTCAAAAGTTGAAGTAAAAATCAAAATATTAAATTTAGATTTCCATATTCTAGCATTATTTTAAATCGATGCACATTCAGAAATATTTTGAGAAACAATGAAGCAGCAGCTGGGATACACGTCTTTCAGAAATATTTGCATAATGGAAAGATCTTCATTTGGGCACATGCAATCAATTTTTGATGCCATGTGATGTCTTTTTACTATAGTATTGACACAAATTACATCAGAGGCATTACAGATTTGATTTGGGGAGCAATTAATTTACACCTTCTGAAACAATTTATGTTGCTCAGTTTTTATCTAAGTGAAAACTACACAAACACATTCTCAAAATACAGATGAGGAAATCTCTCTCTCTTGTACAACCAAACCCGTGTATTTCTAAGAGGGCATTTCAGACTACAGCAGGTATCCTTAGCAGATGGTAAGTCGCTGACAGCTTTAGATGTTCTAAATTAAATGAATCAAGATACCACTTGTTCCAAGTGAGTGGGTGGTTAATCACATTCACCCTTTGTATTGTTGACAGATAATGTTGATTTTGTTAATAAGAAAACTGAGAATTTTGCTGAAGATGGAAATGTGTTTTAAATTCAGAACAAAAGGTCAATTTTCCACTCATGATCAACTCTTCCATTCTCCTATCAAACCACATTTGAAATAGCATTTTAGAAGGCAGAAAAATCTGAGGTTTTCCACAGTAAAGGTCAGGAAATAAGTTGTCAAAAGGTTGCATACAACTGATTCTTTCTGCTACTCAGAACTACAGCATGGATTATAATCTCCGATTTCAAACCTTTAGGCATGCCAATCCACATGTCAAAATTCACATGAAAATGTAAATCATTTCCATGTTCAATTACCCTATGAAACACCACAGCACTTATTTGTACACATCCATTTCATTAC
The DNA here is from genome assembly GCF_026419915.1 of Harpia harpyja. Taxonomy (NCBI): domain Eukaryota; kingdom Metazoa; phylum Chordata; class Aves; order Accipitriformes; family Accipitridae; genus Harpia; species Harpia harpyja. The sequence goes on along the minus strand of NC_068948.1, from coordinate 11,618,977 downwards.
TCTCATGTTATAGATACTTGAATGTTAATCCTTCATATTTTAGCTTGCATTATAGGCATTCATATGTAGAATATAAACCCAAAGTCTGAATGAGCAGTTATGAAGTTTCAATAAAACCAAAATTAAAAAAAAATCATTATTTCATTTTTCATATGTGTTCACATACATGAAAAATGAAGCTATCTTCATGGAAGTCATTGGCCTGACTTAGGGCCTTGAACAGTCAAAGGAATCTGTTGCACGATCAATAGCATTAGGAGCGCAGCAGACTACTCACTGTTATTCAGAATTCTCTTAACTGGGTTTTCCTCAAGGAAAGCAATTCTGATTCATGATACTAACTGACAATAGCTGCTGCTTAAGCATGACAGCATTATCAAATATTCTGCTTAATGGCAACATTTGGTCAGTATTGAGAAGTAACACGGTGTTTTACCAGGTGTTGATTAGGCATGAAATGTTCATTTCTTGTCTTGTAGCAAATGCGCTACCCTAAAAACACTAAAAAATACAAACCAAAAAATGACATTTAGTGAATATCTCATGAATTTTCTTTAATTGATGTTGTATTTTGCCTTTTTAGACTTATCAGCTGCCCATGAATTCTTCCTACCACATACAAATGTGCTACATTCAAAGCTCTACAGAATAAATTACTTTCCCTTTAAGGGAAATAATAGAGTCCGCTGTGGTGTCCCAATTAAAGAATTCTCACGTACTAATTTTATGCTTTCTAATTAAGGCTCACTTATGGCTCCAGGAGGCTGGCCTGCACTTGGGTTGAAGAGCAAAGAATTTGAACTGCCAAGGCTGGAGATACTCAGCCTTCTAGGTCATAAGCAGCCTTAACATCTCCCCGATGCGTACTTGCCAGCAGCAGTTATGCTGCAGGTAGGGCAGATGTAGTACAGATGTACAGCACGCTCTCCTGAGACAGTCCTAAGCCTCCTGCCAAACTTACTCACATTGTCTTCACCCGCTATGAAGGCTGAACCCAGCTCCAGCAACACTGTGACAACCAGTCTTTTCTGACAGGTTGAACCCTGGGCACCTGGAGTAAAAGCAGGACTCTCAACCCTTTGAGATGGGGTCTAGAGAGAGGTGTAATAATCTCTTACATAGACCAAGCACTTGGGGGACACAAAAGCTCACACTTCCCCAGTGATATTATTCTAGCAACTAGCCATTTTGTGGTAAGAGACCACAAACAAATGCAACATGCTCAGGAAAAAGAGAAAAACTAAGTAATCTGTTTGCTGTCACTTCAGTATAACGGTCTTAACACTTTGTACGTTGCTGAAGGACTGCCCAAAAGAATACATCTGCTTTGTGTTAAGAATAGTAACAGGTATTTATTATGTGTCTATACTGGAGACAAGGACAGACACTGAAGTAAACCTTCCAAGGACTTCACTGGTTTGGAAATGTGTCCCAGGGCACCAGATAACCGAAGCCGACAATGACCTTGGCAGCAACAGAAGGCTAATGTTTTCACAAGGATGAACTAACTGTTCCTGAACAAACTCTCCAATGTATTAAGGCACAAATAGGCAGTGATTCAAAATCAGCCACGTATGTCTTCGGCTCCAAACTATTTTCCCCAAGTGGGCAGATTTATGGGGGCCAATACAGAATGTCACTGACCACTTATATTTGAGTTCTCCTGGTTCTTCCGGCAGCACTGAGTATTATCGCTAGAGGACATATGCACACATATATTGAGCGTATATAGATATACACACACGCACATGCATTTGCCACACTGGGTGTTACTAAGCCACAGAACAGAGCATCCACATTCATAGGTCTGTTAACCTTTCCAGTGCCAGCAAATACATTTACTCATCTATGCGATGCTAAGGAGAGCCCTCAGAGATGAGAGCACGTATTTCCCCAGCTCTCCTCACATCCACAGCTCTCCATGTGCCTCTGCAACTGCCACAGGAGTCATCATTACTGAATGTCTGACCGGCCTCCTGTTCCCACAAAACTCATTACCTCCTCCAGACAATCATTTCAGCAAAGAGCAGAAAATACTACAGGACTAGAAAAAGAAAAATGAGAGCTGGTTAGATTACAAAGATTAGATGGATTTGTTAGACTGGGAACAAAATCAGGTTTCCTGTTAGGAAAGAGAGAATGAAGAGGCACGTTTCCAACCTTAATTTTAGCCCCTTCTGGAAAGGCTGTAATGGGTTTGGAGGAAAATGCCTTCCTCAAAGAGTCTTCTATTGCTTCAGTTGAAATTCCACTAGGTAGTCTGGAAGTATGCTAGAGAAGCCTGACACATTAATTTTTATTTTATGTTATAAATAAATAATATTATGAAAGAGAGAAAAATGCAAACTGAAATGTCTGTGTTTACAGTGCATGCATAAGAATTCGTGGGCAGAAATGGAGAAGCTGTCAAAGCATGGCAACACAGATGCACTTCTCTTGCTGTGACACCTTTCTTCATTTTTCAAGCGTGATAGCAGGGAAGCAAAAGCAGCACAGGGAAAGAAAACACACTAGTTATTACAGCTACAGTTCCAATAAAAATTAAATACAATAAAAATTTAAGCATCCAGGAACAGTAAATCTCTTTTGTCTCCATGCTGGTATAACATTAAAATGAGCACAAACTGTATCATCATCATGTAACTATAAACCTTGTGTCTGCTGCAACAAAGGGCAGCTTGCCTTCTAACATTCTCATTGCCCAGGAATATGTTTTTGTTAGTCCTGACCCAAAGCCTCTACTTGAGGGGGGCAGGGAATAAAAATGGAGCTATGAAAATGGCCTATGACCCTACAGTTTGTCGCTGTGCTTTGTTTTGCTGTGAATCCAAAGGAAGGTATTCATACCTTCTAATACGCCCCCTCTTTCTTCCTTGAATACATGGAAAGCCTAGTTTCCTAATGAAAATACCTAAACTGGCTGCCTGAAGAGAGACAAAATGAGCCCTCACCACCACCCCCCACCAAAAAAAAAAACCCTAAAAAAAAAATCCACAACTCAAAGTTTTGTTGGTAACTTGAGTCTTTGGGAGTAGTACAGCAAACACATAAATATCCAAAGGCAAAGAAGCAATACGACTGCTGTCTATAAAAAAACAATATAGATTTTCCCCCAAATCTCCATGCCTGTGCTGAAACTTTTGCAGTCTAGATATCAAGTTTTTCTTTTAAGATTTTAAACCTGCTGGAACAGAGCTTTCCTTGGTCCCCCGTGGGACTGTGAAAGGCACAACCTCCAATGAGTCTGTGCAAGAAGATCCAGCTGAAGGTTTGGATGTAATTTGGTGCGGGTGTCAGTAACTGCAGTTTTTGCTTGCCTTTGCTGCAGAAGAATTTACATGTTACAAAATAACTGACTGTGGACTGGATTCTCAAAAAACGTCTTATTGACTTTCAAGTCAATGGTACTTGTGGTCTTAAACTACTTAAGTGCTTTTGGAAATCCAACACAAGTCTGTAAATCAGATTTGTTCTGTCCAGTTTGCCCAAGAGGCAGCACTTTCAAGTTTTTTTCCAAGTCCCAGAATCGGTAAGCACCACAACTAGTTTCTTTATTCTTAAATACTCACAGGTCACATACAGAAAATGAAAACTGTCTGAATCAAGAAACCTGTAATACTCAAAACTTGTGAAACTTATGCTTCAGGTATGATATTTGACTACTTTACATGTTCTTACTAAAAATAAAAGTTAGAATCAATTCTTTATGTAATAGAGAAACAATTAAATTGCTAAATTTCAGTTCAAATCATTAGCCTTCCCTTGCTAGGAGGAAAACCATCGCTAACTGGGAGAGACATTAACATTCCCACCCTTGCTATGAATTGGAATTTCAGTTATAGTCTGCTGCTGTTGCAGAGTGCACCCACTTGCTGAACAAACAGTTCAGAAAAGATGTTGTTGGACCATGGAGGGTCTGGTTTGTCTGAATCTTTACCCTGTATTTCCATACAATTTTTAAAAATCTGATCTGGCCTGTCTGCTGTTCCAATGAGATACCTGTGCCAAACTCCAGCAAAACTAGAGCCACGCAGGGAAACTACTCTATTCATATGTGACTATGTTGCTGGAGGTAGCAACGCCTGCACTGCCAGAGCAGAAGCGATGTACGACGAGACCCGCCAGAAGTGCTGCGGGCCCATGGCGATGCTCCCGTCCTGTCCCTTACCAGTGGCATACCACCCCAGCGACCAGCGTGCAGTACTCCCCCGGCATCCAGTATAGCTTTAGCAATACAAGACACGATTCAAATGACATAAAACATTCATTCAGCTTTATGTGGTATCACCCTTTTTACTTCAGAAGAATTCTTACATAAAAGCAGTGCATGTGCAGCGGGGTGCATTATTCCAAAGACCCTGGTTACACATTGCCCTGGAGACAAACAACGGAGTATTTTTTATTTTCTATTACAATTGTTTCATCCAATATGTCTGCACTTACAGCATCATATTTTTCTTAATCTGGGCCAAAATTTAGTTTTGTGCATTTCTAAAATGGCAATATTATCAGACAGTGGGCGATCCAGCTTTTAGAGCTCTTTTGTTTATTAGCACCTCTCTTTATTTGGCTTTGCAACTAATATTTATATGTTTACAACAAGTTTTTCCTACTGGAAAAAAAATTTTTTCTGAGTTCAGGTTGGCTCTGGCCTCAAGACTTTTAACTTTCCCAGATGTTTCAACATTTACTTTCTCCAGAGAATTTATCACAGCATATAATGGCCAGTGTGCCAAGGACACATGATGTAGGCAAGCTACACACAGCCAGTCCCCACCTGCTGAAAAACCCGTCGGCCTCCAGACACTTGAAGCAAAACCGCTCTTACTCATCTCAGAGGTCAGCAATCTACCCGACCTGTGCCAGAAGCACATTGAATTTCAATCTGTGTGTGTTAAAAAAATGCCACATTTTCCATGAACTTCCAAGGAAGACAAAAGCAGTCAGAACTCATTCAAAGCTTTGAACTTCTATAGCGTCAAAAGTAACAGAGAAGTAAAGCAAAGAATTGCAACTCTTACTAGCTTTTGTCAGTCAAAAATACTGGACATGAAATGCAATTGGCAGGATGAGAGAATATCAGACAAACTCAGAGATTGCCAAGAAAGAAAACTATATGAATGCCAAATAAATGCCTACTGCAGCACTGTCTTACCCTCTATTCCCAAAGTGCTTCCTCAGAGTGCCATCCGTCTTGCGCACAACTCTTATAAAAGCACGCCTGGTTAAATCACGTGCAGCTATTTGAAAACATAGGTGCAAAATCCATTACAAGAATCGGGCTTCAAAATGCCCTTTTCAAATTGGGCCAAAACATGTAAGATTAAGTCTTCCATCAGATTTCCTACTGCTCGTATCGAACAAAACAGGAATTACATTCACTAAGTGAATTACTGGATTATAAATGGAAACTGATAACTGCAATTATAGATGGCAGAAAACAAGCTTGGAAATGCATAGGCATATTATATGAGGCTTTCTTTGTATTTCCTTCCCTCCTTGTAATGAAGAAGCTGGTACTGGCAGATGGAATTAAGCACAAGCTGCTTTGAATGCTTTTAGTTTGTCACTTGGCTTTACGCTCAAGAGCTGACACTGAAAGTAACTCCCTTCTAATAACTCTGCAACATATTTCCCAAGTACTCCGGTCTCTAATAAAAAACTGTGGGCACCTCCCAAATGAAGTCTGACAGACCTTAGCATTGCACTGACACTTTAAATACCAGCTGAACAAAGTCTGCCTATTGCACTTGAACTTTAGGGAGGCATAAACTTCTGTTTTCTTCAGTTACAGTTTGCGAACATCTAAAATCAAGTCCACAATGTTAGGATAGCTGCTAGCGCTATTACTACTAGCTTCTTGCATTTGTGCATTGAAATAGTTTCTATCCATGGAATTCATAGCACTTTGAAAATGTTAATGGGGTAGGAGCCCAACTGCCTGTCTGCCTGCATTGGTCCCCAACAGAAAACAGGCAGGAGCAACCCTGAATGCCTTTGAAAGCATCTACTGCTTTCTGTTAACTGCACACAGAACCTTGGCATGGACTTGGAGGACTGCTGCGCTGGCTGCCTAAAATTCATGAATGCGTTAGGCAACACCTATGCTAAGGCAGGCAACACTTCTGCAGTATTACATCTCATCTCTTCAGGAAGGTTAACTATTGCGAATACTGTTAACTTCATCACACAGGAAATTCCTGGAAGGGGTAGGAATAGATCCTAGTAGTTATGACTCTTGAAACCAACCAAGCTGTCCTCCTTTTATGTTTTCTGCATTCAATTCCCATTTGATCATTTAACATGGTATAAACTAAGCCACACTGTGTTGGGAGTTACCCAAATACTAAGAAGGGCATGAGATGTTCTTGTGGTAGACCTAGATCCCCCCATGACAACTTCCACATACAACCTGAACCTGCAGTGTCAGAGTCTCTGTTACTGTACCAAGCTCACTTCCAGATAAACTGATGAGCCAGGCAAGATCCTGGAGCCATGCAGTCCTAAGGCTAACATTACAATTTTCAGCAGCTGTCACTGGTACAGAACTTTTTTCCCTTTGTTATGAGACTGTTGCTTTAAAACATGTATTACAATTTATATCTGAAATAAGTCAACAGTGTAATTGTGTATTGTTTCACTAGAGGGACAGACTGCCACGTATGCCTGCCTGTGGATGTCATCAAAATATCATGGCTCACGTGATGGCATTCCCTCCTACACTGACTGCTCTACACTGAAAACTTCATGCTCTGATGGAAAATTGACACAGAACTTATGTTCATCATAAATCCTCAAACACTAGCTTATTAGTATTATGCTAGGGAAATGTTCTCACTTACTGAAGTTATCCGAGGATGGATACCGTGTAGACTCTTTCTGACAGCAACCAATAAAAACGTTCACAGCTGTGGCTGCAGAAATAAATATCCACAATAGGTGTGGCAGCTGCTAAATGAGAAGCATCCTGTGTTGGCCACAAACTGCTTGAAGAAACGGAGTCTAGCAGGGTTAAGCCAGTTAAGCATGCAACAGTGATAAAACCATAACTGCATACAAACTAGTTCTAACCCATGATTTGGCTTACCATCACCCTGCTGGGCCCCCTTCCCTTGTGTATCTGACAAGCTCCCTTTCCTAGCATGTACAAGGAACTATCTTATCAATTATATTTAACCTTAAAACAATATTAGAAAATACCATGTGCCAAGCCTGCAGCAAAGAGATGAGATCACCTGAAAATTCCTCTATAGAAAATGACATTTCTGGAGGTAACAAAGTGCAGTGTCCATATATTTCAAGCATCATGGTACAGAATATAAAGAGTCAGATAGTATGGTAACTGACTAAGATTGGAAAGAGGTTTAGCCCTTTACAGGTCTGTGAACGGTTATCCTATGTTTTTAGACAGAACGTATTCAGCAAATACATTCAAATTACATTCTGTCCTTTAAAACAAAACCAAAAAATAATTAACAAGTAGTTTCCCAACCAGCAAAACTAATGTAAGGTGTGGAGTCTCTGGTGGCTAATTGAAGGTTTTCTTGTGGCTTGTAGTGTTTGTAACATCTTGTTAGAGCAATTGTGGATCCAAAACAACTGAAAAAAAAACCCTGTTACTCCAAAGTTGGCAGCAGTGGTGGATGTGCAATCCCTAAAATATAACGTTGGATAGCACTTGGAGTTCCCCCAATCCAAAATATGATGAAACTTCCCATTTTTTACCTCTTTAGAAATGCTCCCTTTCTTTTCGGGCTTTACCAAAGCAAACATCTTGAGAGCTGTGTCTGGGCAGATGCCATGCTACACTAATCTTCAAAGACATTCACTTTCTTATGAGACGAGCAAGCAATGCTGGGTGAAAACAGAAGTTTCCCAGAGATAATCTCGCTAAACAACAGAATTCCTCATTTCTCTTTTCTTCCTTTGCATCCTCCTAGCCATGGTATAGATGGGGATGCCCCTAGTGCACCAGCTACCCCACTATGGGCAATCCCATTAAATCTAGTTGAGTGTTCAGCAAGTAGAACGTTGCTCTGAAGCGAGGGCACTGGATCCTCATTACTCATGAAGAAGCCAAACTGAGCTCAGAAGACATTAACTGCATTTTTTTAGTTTCTTCCACAGATTTGAGACTTTAGAATACTATGCTCCCCCCCCCCCCCCAATTTTAGCAGAGAGCCATTATTTTTGTTGGAAAGCATATACCATGCGTGGGTATAAAAGCCTTATTCAAGAAAGGCATCTACAATGTATCTCATTTCATCAGATCTATTTTTCAGTCTATGTATTTGAACACATTAATAAAATATGTGCAACAGACACTGTCAAATTCATCACTATTCAGGAAAATAAATAAAATTCACTGTTGTATTTCATTTCATTTTGACTATTTCACACACCTTTCACCTTGTATATTCATCAACCTTGCAACAGCCACAGGGACCTACAGGCTCTGGAAGCCGTTCAGCTGGTACCAAAGATGCAGTTTACACTACAGTGTTTTAACACTCTGACCTCTACTTGTAGAAATTTATGTGTATCCACAGCTACCTAAATATTGGAGGCGTCATGGTGAACATGAAGCTGAAAGAGAATGATTTGTTTTCACTTATAACTTTTTTTTTTTCTCTGAAGTTTCACATTCACAGTCCAGAGACCTTCCTGTTAATCATTCAGTTTTTGAGAAATTTTATTGCCACAGAACAAGTCTGGAGATTTTCAGACTTGTTAGCAGACTGCACCTGAGCAGGTGAAGCCTGACATACAGCATAAACCTGGACTGTTGGCTGTAAGAGTGTGTTTTCTTTTGCTGGCCAGAAGCTGATTTGGTGACCAGTAATATAAATGCATGGTGTGTCACACCAGTTAATGAAATTTCACAACATCAAAGGTGTCTTAAAATTCAAGAAAGAAAAGACCTGTAGGTTATCTAAGCTATCATTCTCAAAACACTGAGCTGTTCTTGGCAGCATTTTTTTGAAAAGCAAGTTTTAAAAGAGCTTCCCTTGCAGCAAACCGAGACAGGAGTCTGTATCATCCCTGGCAAAGGGCACAGAAATAGCCAAAGTCCTTCACACTGCTTAGATCCGGAGAGCAGAGACAGCTCTGTCAGCAGCACTCACACCAGGGACACCCCTGCAATACAGTGGCAGAGGATGGCACAAGCTGCCACCACAGGAACCTAATTAATATTTTTCACAGCATCAGTGAAATTTTAGCCAATGTAAAACCAAACATGCTGTATTAATTGCCATTCCATTCAGGTTTTTAATAGCTTCGGAGTGGAAAACAAGGAAGAAGAGAAAAATATGAATACAATGGGAAATTAACTCCAGAAAATCTTGTAATATGGTAATTGCTAACCATGTGACCACATACTACCTACTTTTTGAGATAATATTTTTCAACCACATGCAAAGCAAATAAGAATCCCACACTTTTTAGAGACTTTCTGGTGTACCATAGGTACCCTAAGGTAACAGTATAGAACTAATTGATTAGATTTTTCAGCCAGGCTCTCCTGAAAGGAAAAAGAAAGAATTACAGATGCAGCTGCATTTCAGACTACAGTGCCCGATTCCACCATTTTAACTTTAGCACCTTTCAAATCAGGCTTTTACTTTTTTCTTAAGGTGTGGTAGGTGGCCACTTTGATCACTATCCACTTGTGACATTCTTTTGTGCATTCGCAGTATTGTTCTCTAATACAAATACGGAGGAAACCGTAGCTTAAAAATAAATGAACATTGTGCAGCATGGGGAGCTGATGTCAAAGTAGACTGAATAGGTTTTTATCTAATACAGAAGTCTGTGCTTCCTAAAGCTCCTAGCTCAAGGCATAGTAATTCAGTGGCAAATTAACATAAAGCAGACTTATAACAGACTTTGAAAATGAGCATTATACACCTTCCACCACACAGACAAAAGAAATGTCTTGCTGTAATATGTGAGATTTTCCAGCTCTGATACCCTGGTGAGAAATAAAAAAATCATCACATACACACCCACCAAGTAGAATCACAGCTTAGCCATAGCACACCTGAGCACGAAAGAAACAAATACCTTTGACAGGGGGGAGCTTTAGAAGAAAAACAGGATTGACTCAGAGTTGAAAAATGTGGAGCACTGTTTCAACAAGTAGGAAATGTATTGGTAATTCAACAATGTAAACCCACAAATAGGAGTGTGGCATGGATACAAGCCACCTGATCAAGGTATCCAGGCTCAGGGAAGTGTTTAATGGATGCCCTGGTTAAGAGAACACAGAGAGCTGTGGAGCTTAAAGCACTTAAGCAACTAACAGCAGGGGGGAAAGCAAAATTACCAGTCAAGGGAAAACAGTATCTTCTACCTCTGTAGATGATGAACAGGAGTTCTGCAGTGTGGTATTAATACAATCTACACTACTGCAAACAAACTGCAATCTGGTTTCCTTTCAAACCCCATTACATATATCTGCTCACAGAATCTAAGGACTCTCACCAAGCCCTTGGTTTCGGATCTCAAAGAAAACTGCTGGTTTGGAATATAGTCTTTTCCATAGCTTCCTCTTGCAACAATTTTTTTTCCCCTCCACCATGACTGCCCCATTTGGAAGTCAGGCCAGTTCACCTGGGGTAGTGTTTCTTGGTTGCTGTTAAACAGCTCCCAGCCAGGCATCGCCAGAGCCATACCTGCCCATCTCACACCGCGGCCCGCTGGCACTTCCAACCGTTCTCCAGCCCACCACACCTTTTCCTCCTCCAGCACTTCCAAAAGCTTTGCGCTCATAGCATAAAGTTATGTTTGACCCCTCAAAGTGCAAAAATAGCAAATTTGTGCTATTAATTTTGTATGTGATTTTGCAGTCTCCAGTGTTTGCAGCACCCCACTCCACTCATGTCATCCACGAGTTTCAGTACACGTCTACTTCTTCCGCACGCATCATTAAATCGATACAATGAGCAGGCTTAAGCCAGGACTGATCTCTGCAGAACATCATTAGTAATTGCCATCTGATAATATCCTTTTTAATAGGATCTGTTGCAATCTTCTCTTTAGTTAGTTCCCCACAAACATTACAACCCTTGCATTGGTTGTTTTGTGTCTACAAAAAGGAGAAACTGCATGTGTAGGTATCACACTATCAGCAAATAGCTGCTTATCTCTCATTCTAGTTTTATTTATAAACGGACTGGCAGGTTTGTTAACTGCCCATAAAATTACAGGAGGTACATTTAGAAAAAAAAAATCCCACTCTTATTCGTTTGTAAAATCTGCAAAACCATTTTGTTGCCCATAATTTTGAAGGTGGCTGCTGTTGACAGTGCTTCCACCAACCTGGCCAACTTTACTTCTAATTTAAAGTTACTCTGGAATCTCTAATCCCATATTTGAAATTCCTATTACTGAGGGCTCTAATCACAATCAGCTTGGCAAGAAACATATTTACACAGCTCCACTCTGTTAGTGCCAACATAGTCACACACTCCATCAAAAATAATTGCCTTCAGGTCAGGAGCTACCTTTACACACACACAGATGTGCACTCACCCACAGTCAAACAATTATTAGTTACAGTGTCCCTTGAACCAGTAGCTTTTTTCTGCCAACATTACAAAATCAGGACTTCTTCGGAGTTACAAGACATTAATGGCAAAGTCAAAAAAGTTAAACCATTATTTTCTTGTTCTTTCTTCTTTTTCACCTGGACAGAATCTCTTTACAGATTCTTTTTGATGAGTAAAAGCTAAAATAAACAGGAGATCTCTAATATGCCATATGAATCAAGCAGTTTTAACTTCATCTTTTCAAGCAGAAACACCACTATATAACTGCATTTGATGTGATTTAGCCACTTCTGAAAGTATCTGCTGTAGATATCTCAATTTTTTCCTTTCTTCACACACTCAGAGCTTCCACTCGGGCCATTCATTCATTCATTACCTCCTTCTCTCCAGTATTACAGTCTCAGCTGAATATAAAAGATGTTATATCTTTTCCAAACTGCTCCATGCATTTCATTTTTAAAACTGTTGATTAAAGTCACCTCTTGTGCTGGAAATAATTGAAAACATCCTTCCTGAACAAGATGACAAATATCTAAGTTATAACAAACTAATTCATCTCTAATTTCATGCTTGCCCTTTCCATGAAGCTCATTAAGCTACCATACAGTACCTCAGCTTTTCTTGAATTTACTGATCACATCCACACTACTCCGGGTAAAGGTCATTTTACAAGTTTGTGTCAGTCTTTCTTTAAAGGAGCTTTTGCCCACAGCTGCTCCACTTTACTCTTAAAATCCAAAATGCACAGCCTTGATGTTGTTTCTTTGTCCTGTTTCTCTTTCCCTCTTTGGCATAATTTTCAAAGCATTTCACTGCAGAACTTCATGTCAGAACCACTTTTAGCATCTGTAAGGGTTCTGCAGGGGGCAGCAGTAAGGTCAAGTCTTTTAATCCTAACATTAAGACCTTCACCATCAGACATCTAAAATATGAAATATTCATCTGTGTAGATAACACAGTTAAAGTGTTTATTGTAAATGTTATGTCTATCTCAAACATGCCCTCTTCCACAATGACACGGGTGATCGATAGTTGGCTTAATAACCAGCTACAAACTCTATTCCAATCTATTGGTATGATGAAGATTTCTTTCTGCCAGGACATTCAGCCCAGCAGGTACCTGTACAGTATACACTGAAAATTCTCATTCAGCCTGTGTCACATTTAACAAATGCCTTAAAGCAACATCTTGGGAATACCCTGTCTTTTAACAAATACATGGCTTGCATGACAAACACTATCATGATTTTAAAAGGCTCTCTATGAAGAACTAAATATTTGCTCTTGGTGCTACATACTGATCCATGTAAGGTAATGGAGAAATTTTTGTCCTGAAGAATGAGAATCAACACTTCTAGTATGTCACTTTATACAGCTTATGTAGTTAACAGAAAATGCTGTAACATGATCAGGGTGGAAAACACTGGACTTAAAATTTTAGTCCATGCACATGGACATTACAATGCACATGCTTCTGCACCTATGTGAAGAACTTTTATTGGATTGCTGAAAGTTGGGGGCGGGGGTGGTACAAAAACAAAAACCAAACACGCCTTAGTTCAATACAAGCATATTTTTTTCCAGTGAACAGTCAGAGAAGGATGCAAAGAAGAGTATATACTTGAACAGAATGTGAACTGACTCCCTTGATTTCAAGCATCAAATGAGGTTTTTTTAGTTAAGTATACTTTCACATAATAGATCTACTACATTATGTACTTAGAGTCTTCATAATACAGCATACTGGCTATATGTTATTATTATAACCACGCTGAATTGCCTAACTCTGCATAAAAAAAGGAAAAGAAAGATGCTAGGGAATTTGTTTTCCTGTTTAAACAAAACATTTGCTCATACCAAGAGAGATATATCATACCACAAACATACATAAGCAATTCATTTGCTAAGAAGATTTATACTTAACATCTAAATCTATTACTTGATGGGGAGCAGAGAAGAAAGGTCATCATTCATTAAGTAAAATGAGGGAGGGAGAATTAATCTGGTCAAAACATTAGCATAAAAATATGATAGGAATCCTGAACCTCAATGCATTCTGAAAACAAGTTCTTAGGGGTACAAGTCATCCCTGGCAGACATAATATAGCAGCAATCAAAATGGCATAGATTCACTAGTAAGAAGGAAATAACACCAACTTTGAGAAAAGGGATAGCTTTAACGTAAGTCTTTTCCAAAACTTTGTGATACACCACCGGAATGCATCATAAATTCCAGAGGCTGTTAAATATATTGCCTGGGAAGAGAAGTGTACAAATACACAACTAAAGTACAATTGAATTACAAAAGCTTTGTAAGTTACTGGTCTTCATCTCGGCCACCACAACTGACTGTGCAGGCTTTTAGCCTGCTCCAGTGCACTGTAAACCTCAATAAGGATTCTTTCAGCAAATAAATTTCAATTCACCATTGCCATGACATGGAGCGTGTTCAAAGGCAGTGACAGCAGCTCAGCTGAAAACGGGAACGTAGGAAAAAACCATAACCTGGTCTCATGCAATGGCAAGCCCACTTCCTGAAGGGGATTTGCTATGAAGCAAAGGGAAAAGTATTTCAAATCCTCTTGATATTAGACAGAACTTTATAAAGGAAAATATCTTCCCTTATCCAAACCCATCTTCTACTTTGTACCTAGCTGGTCACAACACACTTAGCTGAAAGCACTGTATGTAACTGGTATATACAAATCCCTGAAAAGAAAATCGGTATTACATTATCTCAATATTCCTTTGTTTCACAATGGTAAATTTACTGTTGCTAAAGGAGGCTGGATGTAAACCAAAATATTTTCACAAAGACTTCAGAAACAAATTCAATCTCAACCTTTATTATCTTACATCTCTGCAATGAGCAAACTCATCCATAGACTTCTGAATCCTGCTTCCTAATAAGAGATTAGGCATCCTAACAATCCTCACATGCAGCAAGAAATTGTTTTCTTTATCCACAGTTCTCCAGCTTTCAGAATCATCCACCAAAACAAACAAAAAATTTCCATCTCATGTAACTAAACCTCTCCATAAATCCACCCCCACAATTACCTTAATTCAGAGATAAAGAAATAACGGCATTGCACTTTATGATCACAGATCCAGAGATTAAAATGAACTCAATGAATAAACAAGCTGTGGTTTGCTACACACTGCAAGCCAGGTTCCTCTTCTGCTTAAGGTATTGCCAGGGACATGGCCTATCATAAAATGAAGATACATTAACAGGAAAGGGGAAGTAAACAATCTTACAACTTACAGAAGAAGAAACCAGTAACAGAAACATGCTGCCTTGGCTGTCACTGGTTATGGACGCTGCCAATATCATAAAGCAAACTAGAGAAATTGGACTGATGCTATTGCAAATGAAGCAGAAGTGCTAGGAGGGCAATGGGCAAGAACACTGAGTCACAAATCCAGTATAACTACTCGGACAGCAACCCTAAAACTCAAAATTAAGACCAGCTAGCTGAAATTTAAACACAGTACTCATTTCATTCTGTTATCGTTAAAACAGAGCTCTATTCACTTAGTTTCTGGTCCATTCAATTCAGTCCTCATTCTTCTGTTCCTGCAAAGAGTCCTCAGATGAGCAAGGCCAAGGGAAACACTACTGCCCAGCTTTACACGAGGCAGCGGAACAGAAAGGCCATGCAGGAAGCCTCCGCATGCACTGCAAAAACCAAGGTTTGTTTTAAGGGGATATGACAAAAGCGGTTGATCAGCAGAAACCCAACTCATAATTTCTGGATTCACTGGGGACAAAAAGGTGAGAGTAATCCAATGATAGCCGTACATCCAGATTAAAAATTCAACAAAAGGGTTTGGCCACTGACTGGGATTTAACTCTTATTTGGTCACAGCCTTATACGAGACATTGTCTTTTCTGTTTATTATTTTTATATGGATAGGAAGCTTGAGAAAACAGAAAGATCAGCACCACAGAAAGGAAGATCTACTTCAGAGTGTGGCCAGAGGGACAGAAACTTTTACTGCTGACTAGTAGCACCTTGCCCGTATCAGAGGTTTGTGCCTGGAACTAGACTCAACTTCAACCCCACTCAGTTATGCACTACTTCAAAGCAGCTCTTGCAGATTAAATTATTGCAGAATATCATAGTAAGTTTCCTTCTTGCATAAAAAATAAGTCATATTTCAGTTTCCTCTCCTTTAGGTAATTGGTAACATTTTTCTTCAGCAATTAAATTTGTATTTAAATTAATTTCTTCAGAAATTAGAAGCTGGACAGCCTCTGCAAGCTAGAGATTTTTATTTAAAATATTTGATAGAACTGGGACAAAGCCAGAAAACACATTTCCACTAACTTTTGGGGCTTCAAGTCAAAGGTCTTCAAAAGCTTCTCTTTTTTTTTTTTCATATTTGTCATTTATGGAACATCTTTTAAAACCATAGTCATGTGGACACTTCAAGTTTCTGAAAATTACACTTCCCGCATAACATTACAGCTATGGACAAGTGTAAAGATGGAGCCAAATCTTGCCTTTAGTTTGGGAAGGACATTGGTTCTCATCAGCATTGTTCTAGAAAGAAGTGATCTCAAGCGACCTCATTACCACACTGAATTTCCACCTTATTTGGTAGGATTTTACAACTATAACAGAGTCTACCCCATTACATAAAGTGATTCTCTTCACTAAATCATTATCTCCATAATTTACAAATTATGTCAGAGCACAAAGAATAGTTCAGTCACTTGGGAATTACAGCAAGCCATCATCACTAAAGATGATTAATACCCTAAATGCAAGAAATTGAATGCTCTTTATACAGCCCCAGTGTTAATAAAAGATTGTCAGTCAAAACGTGGGTCACGACAATTAAAAAAATGTTTTGAAATATTTATTTCAGCATTTGTTGATATATAACTATTCAGTGGGATAATAACTACAAGAGCAGAGAAGTAATCTGCTATCATTGTTGAAAATTTAATCATTTAAGAAATGCCAACTTTATAAGTTATTGATCATGTAGAACATCTACATATCATACAGTACACAGAGCCTACCACTGGCACTTGAATGTTACAGAGAGCAGAAAAAAGCAGTGATAGAAAACAAGAATGTTTTCTAACTGACCCTGCGCAAAAATGTACTTTTGGGGAATTTCCTTTGTTCCTCAACACTATTGCTGTACTCAGCTTATTGCATTTGCTGTCTCTGAACATTTCATAAAACAGACAGGGAACAAACTTTAAAAAAAAAAAAATTCACAGTAATGTATTATTGTAAAGAGCAGTTATAGAAGTGAAGATCATCCTAATTCAGGAATTTTTATGTTTAGCTAAGGAAATGTTCAACAGTGGCTATAAGGGCATCATATGCTCACAGATCTGACCAAACACACAAGACACTCACAAAACTCTTGTTTTAGTCACTGATTGCTAGGACCAAGCATCCTAAAGATCTGGAGTCTGAAGAGAAGTTAATCTTTTTGGCTTCTATGCACACCCTGTCAGAGCAAGCAGATCGGAACAGGGAGTTTGAAGGAAGTTAGTAAGTAATGCTAAAAGCTTTGGAAAAAATGGAGGAAAATTCAAAGATTCGGCTTGCTTTTTTTTTTTTTTCTTTCATGTAGAAAAGAGAGGATCAGAAGAGGACATGAGACGAATTGTCTTAATGTAAAAGGCTCTTACTAAGATGGAGTTTGATGAATTATTCTCTGTGTCTGCTGGAGAGAGGACAAGACATAATTGGCTTAATTTTCAGTGAAAAGGACTTAGATTGGGAAAAACTCTATACATCAAAAAGTAATTATAATAGAATAGGCAGCTAAGAGAGGTTATGGAAACCCTATCATTCTTTATAGGCACAGGTTAGGTAGACATCTGTCAGGCATCATGGAGGTATACCTCATCCTCCCAAGAGCTGCTGTTCCTAAACTTTTTAAGCCTAGAAAAACTTTTTATACATACTAGATTTCAGCTTGCCTCTAGGCCTGCCATGTGACCCTTCATAAAGCATTTTGAAATTAAGACAGTATCAAAGGGGGACGACCTCATGGACCTCCTCCCTGGGCCTTGCTGGCCCCTTTTTGCAATCTGCATGTATTGGGGAAAAAAAAGAAAAAGAAAAATATAGTAAGATCCCGCAGCTTTAAAAATAGTGACTGATTAATTGTGTTGATGTCTTTG
The DNA here is from genome assembly GCF_026419915.1 of Harpia harpyja. Lineage (NCBI taxonomy): Eukaryota > Metazoa > Chordata > Aves > Accipitriformes > Accipitridae > Harpia > Harpia harpyja. The sequence continues at coordinate 11,601,265 of NC_068948.1, read as the reverse complement.
GCTTCCTCCTCCCTTATCCATAGTCTGGTGGGTCGTACCTGTATCTGCAGGTGGATCACAGCCTCCTCCAGTTCTGCCTGGCTCTCTGGAGTGACGGCAGCGAAGGGCTCCGGGCTCTCTGGTCTTACTCTGCACATTTCCAGCAGAGGAGAGGTAACACGTAAGATAGGAACCTATATAGTGTTCAGATCATGCAAGGCCTCAGGTTCTTTGATCATCCTACTGATATGCCACTAACTACTTTAAAATGTACCTCCGCTTTCCTGACCCCTTTCGCTGAATTCCCTTTGCAACAGGCATAAGTGCTCCCCTCAGCGACGGCCAACACTTGCACCACCTCTCTCTTTCTGCCCTCCTCAGCCGCATTGAGATAAGGTACTTAGCTCTGTCTGGAAAAAGAAATGCCATGGAAAAAAAGGAATCCACAGGATTTCCTCATGCCTTTAACGAGTGGGTGAGCATTTAATGGTTCTAAGTCAATGCAAACTAGCTAGTTGTTCTTCAGAACCATAACTCCTAATATTCCTTCTTAACTGAATACCACAGAAATAATGATGAATGAAGTTTAACTCCGTCACATCTACTGGGTGTCCCAATATCAGACTACATAGGGCCAATGATGCGTCACAGCACAACAGGAATTTGTACTCCCTGCATATAACTGGTGGAATTTAAAAAATAGCTCCAGGGACTGGATTAAGTACATGTGATATATGGTACTGAACAACCTGGCGATATACAGGAGCCTTGCCAGGTACAGCAGTCAGTCCAAACTGATAGAAGAGGATTGGTTTAACTTCCTTGGCGTACATAGATTTAAAAAGCAAAACACGATAAAAACAAAACACAAAACCCCAAACAAAATATAAAGCACCACACCCTGAAGCTCCCATCCAACCAGGAATTCAAAGTCAAATGTACAAGCAACAATTTATCTTGATATTCAAGGGTAGGCATAAAAAAAGCACTTAAATAACAGCCCAGTGATTAATGATATACATGGGACTGTAAAGTGATGATATGCAGTGATGGTAAAATAAAAAAATAAAGTAATTTTTTTTTTAATTTAGTTGCTATTATCCAGATCGACCAGTAAAACTGTATAAAAATGATTGTGTTTTTTCATCCTTAGATAAAAATGACTAAAATCTACTTTACTGATTATCCATTGTCTGAAGGAGGCCCTGCTTATGATGCACAGATAAGAAAGCTCATTTAGAGCTATTTCTAAGAACTGGGATCTGCGGTTGTGTCTTTGGTAATAATTATGGCCACACACTTACCCTGCCACATGTAATCTATCATCTGATTATTACTGTCCACCCACTGAATTTTAGTGATGCCAAATGCATCTCATTACCAAGGACACTGGAACTGGAAGGCACTGTAAAAGCATAAGACAGCACTATCATAAATAGTATCAACAACAGTAGCTTATTTGATAGGTCTTGCTCCCAACCCCGGTATCTCTTATGAATTGCTTTCATTAAGTAACTCAGAAACTTGACATTATTTAGGAAATTGTAACTGTCTAATTAGACTTCCTGACTGAGCAGCTTTGGTGCCTCAACACTACAGCACCTGGAGAGTAAGCTAGAGGAGGAAGGGGAGAAATGCGCTCCAGACACCTGTCAGTCACCTGCTGCACTGAAAATTAGTGGAACATCAAAACTTTTACTCTCCTCTTCTCCATGAGGAGCCTTGCAAATCAGCCCTGGCCCCAGCCAGGGTTCACACTCTCCCACCTTCTTTTCATTGAACTGTCAAGCTTGCAGGAAGCAAGGTGCACAAATCACCTGTACTGCAATCGCTAAGGAAAGAGGAGGTTTTAACCTGTGAAAGGGTGTTTTGCCTGTACTCAGCTAAAGGAACTACTTAGGAACAGCAATATAGGGATTATGTTTTCACGAATCTCTGCAAGCCCCATGGAATCAACTTGCTTTGTGTCAGTAACTGCTGTTTTCTGTCTCTTCTCACTGTGCCATGGGGTTTGGCCACCAGTGTCTGAACAAAGGCTGAGGTCTTTAGCCCAAATGCAGTCTCTAAGCCCAGCTCTTCTAACAGTGGACAGCTAAGGTCCACGCAAGACCCTCTGGAGATTTAACTGACCACTAGGGAGCTGTCAAAAATATACTGTGTAGCACACCAGTCAGGTTGGAACAAGGTTTCCAAGCTCTACCACCACTATCAGGTTTCTGAATGCTCTTCACTTACAAGATAAAGCAGAAAAAGTAGAAGTCAATTAGAAACCAATTAGAAAACACAAACTAGGGGCATACTGAATTCTGGTGGTCAGGGCTTCTTTTCCCTCGCTTTATCAGACTTCTCCCTCATCTCGGACTAGTTAATGGGGCTTCCCTCTAGTGCACTGGCTTTACAGCCTCCGTCCCTCTTCATTATGAATTCTGATCTGACCCAACAGGCAATCACAGATGCCTAATTCTTTCCCTGATGCTCAGCACTCTTTCCTTGTTAAACCAAGGTACAATCTTACATACTGAAGTACTCTAAGTAAACCAGCCTTTAACACTGCGGGGTCTCTGAGATACCAGTCCAGAATAGGGATTAAAAAAGAACAGAATAAGAGAAAGCAAAGATAATGCTTCGAGTGCACAGACCGATAGAGATGCACAAAAATTACCTCAATATCAAACAGTATCCATGAGCCGTGCATTTCCTAAAGCATTACAAGCATCCTCTTAAAAAACCTGAGCTATAAAAGGGAAAATTAACAAATATACTGAGAACAGTTCTTGTAAAACAAAGTTCTGGCAAGACAAGTCTCTTTTAAGTATATTTAGCATTGCTATAACAAATAGCACACAGAGGTGTATAACTGAAATTATGCTATCCTTATTCACAAGAAGCTTTTTTACACATGTAATCAGTTACTTCTGAACACAACACACAACAGGAATATGAACACAACACTTGTAGAAGATCACCTTTATGGGGGTGCTCCTTGTACCTCAGCAACACAAGAGAAACCCCCTACGTTCTCCTCTAATTTAAAGAGATTCTAGAAGAAACAAGATGTAGCCCAGACACCATTTCCCAATACAGACACTGAAGGAATATGACCGTTCTTACTTACCCAATTTTACTAAACTATAATTAGCATTAACCGTGCCGCTTAAGCTATTTTTGAGTTTAGCACGAGTCAGGAGAAGCCAACACCTACTGAGTAGCAGTAAGGGTCAAATGCATGGAACAGAATTGCTGCCAAGGGAATTGTATTAGGAGCTATCTGCACATTTCTGTATCATTTATTAAAACCCCTTTTTGTTATTATTTTAACCATACCCACAAGTGCCCATCTAGGGAAATAACTGACACTCTAGGAACATTTCATTCAAATATCTAGAAAAATGTGGGGGATAGGAAAACAAATCTGCCAGTGTTTTCCTCCTGTAGGCAACTGTCTTTACCTCTTGGACATCTGAATCCATATTTTCCTGAGTTAGAGATCTGTTGCTGGGTTAATCTTTCTTAGCTTTATCTAGGCTACTTCTTAGTAAAATCACTATTTCACCTACGCTCTACCATATCCAATGGAATAATTTATTCCTTGTCTGTACTAGTGGTGTCAGGTTGCTTGTGTCAAACCTTCAGGCTGTGGTTCAGCATTTAACTCACTCCTAGAGAATTCTTTACGGTCATCTTCAGTGACAAGTGGGTGCGGTTTTCACAATCACAAGCAAAAACTGTAGCTGAGAAAATAGATGTGTGACTTCAAAACTACAGAAGGAACATCTTGACATTTAAATCCAATTACCCTTTCTCCCTCCTGATGAAAATATGATACCAGCTTGTGGGAAATTCTGCTAGACAAATATATCATATTCTCCAGCTCCTATGAACTTTTCAGCACCACTTTTGGTATTACACATTGCATTGTTTATCAGTCATTTTTACAAAATAAAGGGTTACAACTGTGCAGTAATTGATAGGTGATGCCAAGAAGTCCATAAAAATTTTGTTTGGAAAGCCTTCCTAGAATGATGATCTTCTCCCCAGTTGAAATCATTAATTGCAAAACTGGAATGAACTCCAAGGTAAGACAGACTACTGCTCTTTGTAATAAATTAAGCTGTCAATCCCTCAAAGCACCCTTAATATCATACTATTTCCCCAAGCTCTTAAATTACAGGCTGAATTTCATTTATCAGCCTGCTGTATGTGGAAAAGGATTAATTAAACTCATTGCAGTATTACAGTAAGACTCTATTTCTCTTAGTACTAAAGAATAATTGACTCCAAATGAATTGGAAAGTGGCTAAGTAATTGTAGTTATTATTCTGATGTAAATATTAGTTCTCTTTTGACATTTCAAAAGATTTAGTAGAGGCACTTTAGTGATAAGACAGATCATTACCCTGGCTAGGAAGAAGAGATAGCATAGGGAAAGTGAAATTACAATAATTAGTTTATACCTAAAAATACTCCTGTCATTTTTTCCATATATTTATGTACCTTACAGTACATTTTCATTAACTGTTGCTCCTGATTTATTGTATTAAGTATACTGCAGAAAAGTCAATGCATGATATTCTGCTACTTTGGAAAGAATTCAGAGGTAATATGAGCCATACTGGAAGAAGAATTAGTGGGAATTTTGTCTCAGAGATAGTCATGACACTGCCAGCGCTATAAAATTCAAATCAACTGATTGCCATTGTGAATTACTAATTGTGATGAAACACAATTATACCAACAGCAAGAAATCACCTTTTAATTGGACAATCAGACTAGCTCAGACAAGAAACTGCAGCACCTTCAGAATAAACAAAAGGTTTGGGCATTAAGAGTTGTAGGTAACATAAGATAACCGAAGCCATTTTCTAAATATAGCATCTCCAAATATGTATCTAGAGATCAGGGCCACACAATCAAAATCAGCAGCCCAAAATTAAGCTTCTAAGTCTGCATTTTCATTTTGGGATAGGTAGTCTGATTTCAGCAATTCTTTGACCACTGAAGACTATTTTTTAAAATATTCCTGTAAAGAAAAACCTGAAAAAAATACCTGAAGTCAAAGCCTCTGGATCTGTTTTTTTCAGGTTTTGCTTCTTTTCTCCTTTTACTTCTTAACTTCTCCGCAGTTTTAATTCTCAGCCTCTCAATAGAAGATCACAAGAGAACTTCAAAGCAGTTTTAGCAATCTGGCCTCTTGAGCAGTGATTGAAATCTAGCATTTTGTTCCCCAAGATGACCTAGGACCTGGCTGTTTTGACTGAATTGCCAGCACAAGTTTTGCACTTTTCAGGTTATAACCATGAAGCAGCAGTTTAGACAGACTTTGCTTATGATTGCTTATTTCCTGCTATTCTTTTTCCACGCTAAAATGGGCTGTTTACCTTACAGAACTCTAAATAAATGTTTCTTCCCCAAGCACGCAACATAGAAACCTGCCAAGGAATGCAAAGCATTACAGACAGTATTTAATTTCTCTAAGAACGTGTCTGCTCTTTAAAGATATCCTCTTCCTTTCTTTTTTTTCCTCCATTAATTGAAGAAACTCTTCAGCAGTTTGGACTAACAATTTTACACATCTCAAAGCAGAGCGTCTTAAAACAGTTACAGTTGAATATTTGGTACTGACAGGCTTTCTAGTAGATTGTATATAATAGGAACAGGTAGATAAATGCAAGGTGGCTTTGAATTATCATAAGGATAATTATTACCTGAGGGTGAGATGCTAGCAGATGAAGACTGTGCAAAAGAAGGATTTTGCGCAATCAATGGTAAATGAACTTCAGCAACAAGAACATTCTTCTTCACCAAAATGTAAATATAAATGTAGTGTTTATCAATAGCTCAAAATAGTCAAGACATTATTGAGAATAAATTTATGAACAACAATTAGTATACCACAGTGGATAATTAATTTATTTCCAGCTAAACTTTAAAGACGATTAAAATCAGGGAGTTTTGTGTTTCCTCCTTACAGGTTTGTTATGAAGTACTGCATTTTCTAGATACTAAAACATTCTGCAACTAGATAATTAAGTTTGTTCATACTTTGTTGTACATTAAGGTAGCAGATCAATGCGACCACTGAAGCAAAGTGAGTCTTTAAATTAAAACCAAACGTGTCTGTAATTTAGGTTTTGTTACTACCCTCCCTACCTGACTTGTCACCCATTAACTGTTTGAAAGAGGCACTCAGATGTAGTGGTCATGAGACAATTTAAAAACCTGGCTGGAGACAATTAAAATAACTCTATCTTCATTCCTTAGTTAATTCCCCCAAAATATAGAAGTCGGCAAAAGGAGAAATAAAAACAGATTACAAAGAAAAAGTGATCAGGTTATTGATAAAACTACTGTAAGACAAATAAGCCATAACATTAAGGAGTGATCATTTACACTCCATGAAAAGTTCAATACCTTAAGTAAACCTTTCAAAGGGTCATTTTAAGCCCTATAAAATTCCTCTTATTTGGCAAAGGGTAAGTACTTGAAAGTACAAACCAGAGGATCAGATTAATTTCACAAACTGGTACATAGGATCATGAGTTTTATAAAAATCCGTAGCGCACTGTTGGAAATTAGGCATAATTCTTATTACAAAGAAGAAGGGAAAAAAAAAGTAAATGCATAACAATCCCGGAGAAAAATATACAAAAGATGGACTGAAAAATAATAGCCAAATAAAGTTGCACTTATCATGCAGACATACAAAGATTAATGTGAAGGGCAGCACTTCAGATAAACCAGTCATCACGTAAAATCTCAGTGAAAGATGATGAAGGATATTTTCAAAAGTAGTTTAATTTCTAGGTGCCAAAATTTGGCTGATAAAATAAAAATAAGGAACTTCAATACTTTGCCTGAATAATATTTACCAGCAGATGGGATAGTAGGAAACAGTCCTATCAGTTTGTCTCAGAACAATCATCTATTTTGTGGAGGAAAAGCCTCTGTATCACAAGCTCTGCATAACTTTCACAGCCTCGTGTCTTTTTCTAACACTCTAGTTAGTACTATCACGCAGCTCCACAAAGTCATAACACCCTGCTGCAGAAACCATGCAAAATAAAAATCACAGCCTTTAACCAAATCCTGAGACACATTTCTGGTGAAATAATTCAATCCAGTAAGAACTGGCATGTTTCATAGAGTATGTAAGACTTAAGACACAAGTTTCTCAAACATCTGAGGAATACTGGGTGATTAATGGAATTATGGCAATAAAATGGTAAAATAGAATTGGAATATGATTGCCTAAGAGGTATACTGCAGAAGTGGTGGACAGGACTGTCAGGTTCTCCCCCTGGCTAAGCACAGTTGTAAATTGGTGATTTCAGGTAAAACCCGTATCTTTATGCCTGAGTTTTCCAACTACGCAGTTTGGGGAAAATCCCCCTCTTTAAGACACTGAGATTTCTCAAACGTTGATGTGTAATACAAGAGCATGTTAGCATCTTCCCAGGGCTTATTGTACTGTTAGCACCAGGGTAAACACACAGAAGTAGAAACACAAATAAGCAGGTTTCATTTGAAACAACAGTAAGAACTGTGGAAAACCACAATCAAGGAAATGCTTTGAGGCATTCCATGTGTAGTAACTTCAGGCAAATATCCAGAATGAAATAAAGTAGGTAAGGTTCTTGCTGACCCAGAATGGCTCAGGCATTTATTCAATGGAAGCAGGTATAAGAGCGTTCTGATTATTTAAATAAGTTATCATAAAGTTAAAGCAATATTTGCATCCAATGCTGATTCCAATTGAATCAGGAGAAAAGCACTCATTAACTTCAGTAGAATTACTGAATGGACCATTTGATTAAACTCTGTGGACAGTTACAGTCTTGATTATGTATAACATGGTAGTACTACTGATGCTTAAATTATACATGAATCTTGAATTGTGAACTATTCAAAACTTCTAAATTTTAATGGCCTTAAATTTTAGTGTAACAGGTAACAACTAGAATCTGTACGTATTCACTCCTATTCCTTTGTGTGTTTTAAGTTGTGAATGCTTCTCTAGCAGGAGTCTCTTGTGCCTGTGTGTGTGTGTGCAGGTGGTACCCAGCTGATTAAAGTGTATCTTTTTGCCAACTATTACACACACTAATCAATTACAAATACCAGATTAACAGAGAGGGTACAGCCGAGATTGCACAGCACGTTTCAAATCCAGCGTTACATTAATGACATAGTTAAGGTTAATCACATTGTTTAAAATTTTCACTGCATAAAGGATTCAGGAGAATCTTCAGACTGCAGTCAAAAGCAAAGGTTTAACAATGCCTGGCAGGCTTCTTTCTTTTGTAGTTACATTTTGTGATCTTCACTCCAGTGACACCTCATTACCCAAATAGGCAGTACTGCCAACTCCAAATTTCATCAAGCTCATGCTTATCATGGTCTTTGATCTAATTGTTGTGTACGTGCACAGGAGAGGGGAGAGTTCTTTTGTATTCAGCTTTCAGTTTTTCCTCTTATCCCCCTTCTTGTGCCACAGTTGACTGACACACTCTCGCCTCTGCCTCCAAAGGAGCCCATCACACCCTTCTCATTTAATATTATACCCTTCTCCTACTATCTTTAGCAACATAGCAATATTATAAATTGTGTTTAGTCCAAACCGAAAAGAAAGCACCTTCTTCCTTTTGCCTTCAAAAAGATGCAAGTCAAACAAATTACTAGGACAATGACTCATTTAGATACTGACTTCAAAGTACAATTTTGTATGTGCCTTTTAAAAACGGAATGCCAGGATCCTGCCAAGAACTGAAGGGCATCATTCCCTAGGGTTCAGGAAGGCCAATCTGGCTTTACAAAAATCATTTCATTATTCCTTAGCACACATTTGAACTGGTTGTCAGGATTTCAAATTAGTTTCTAGCTCAGCATGCACTGCTCACTTCAGAAGAGACCTACTTTCAGGAAATGTATAGGCAAAGGCATCTAATCACAGTTTAGCTATCTATAGGGTCACAGGCACTACAAAAAACATTCCCAGTACAAAACGGTCTGCCTAGTTGTATGCTAAAATATATTGCTCTGTAAACTAAGAAAGCCCATATTCAGTTAATTCTAATCATGTTCCCTTTTTTCTTAAGTTTCCTAACATTTTAATGTTGCTTCATATTCAAAGGAAGCCTGATACTGTCTCAAACAGGTGGAAAACACATAAACACTGCATGTGAACTGTTTTGCTATTCCACCAGTAAATGAGGAATATCTTACTGAGAGTTCTTTTCACCTGTGCTCCTATATGTCCTAGAATATTTCTTCCCATGTTTCCAATTGTTCTCCAGTCCAAATACTGAACCAATATTCTTTAATTATGCTCCTGTTGCTGGATACTACATTAAATTATGATCACATTAAAATCCTGCTGTGTTGCCTACTCTGACACACAAAAGCAAATTTATTTTCTCAGAACTTCAAGCATGACAATGCATGCAAGCCATTTACACATACACAAAAGATGCCTTGATTGAATCGCTTTCTAGTTATTCTTAGAAAAAACTTTAAATGAAAGTGGTGCATGCCTAATTGCTATAAAAAAAATTCTTTCAAGAACTGCCAGATCGCAACATATGAAGTTTTTGTATGTGATCAAGAATCAACTTGGAAACAGGAAGTAAATAAAGATGAAATTAATCTTAAAATGGTATTTCACCGACTCATGCTTAAAAGATCTGGAATTCTACTACTGATGAAACTGGGCTCCAAAAGTTCCTATCTGAAAAACTCCTACAATAGTTAGAATTAAAGGTTCTAATGAGATTGGAACACCACATTAGTTGAGTAATTGCAATCCCAAGCGGTCTCTAGAAGGTACACATTTTAAACCTAGGTGTGGTGTTCTGCCTGTACCTGGCCCACAGGCCCTCTGGAGCCACAGCTTTAATCCCAGCAAGGTTAGCACATAGTTCAAATGTCACATCATCTTTTCAGCTATATAGAGACATCATGGAACTGATTTTTTTTTAAACTTAGCCTACATTTGCTGAGAAGCAATTTGCAAGAAGGGATATCAAATGCAAGTACAAACCCCAGCCATACACCTAGTTATTTAGAGGCACGAACAAATCTGTTAGCAAGATACATAAATCTCCTTTTCCCCCCCTCACAATATATGGTACACAAGAACCAGATATTCAGCGACTGTTCATACAAAATCAGACCCTACAAATCCACCAGTATTTTTGGAAAGTTAAAAGCTAAATCCTGCTCCTTGGAAACCAATGGGAGTTTTGTCATTGAGTTTAGTTTGCCCCATTAATATTGGCCAAGTATTTCCTCCTCCCAGCATGGCCAAGAGATACCTAGTGAGTTCTTTGGACTCTGCAGACTGAAGACATAAAGCTGTGCAATTACTTTTCAGATTTTGAGATGAAGGCATATGTTTCACAGTGTTTCTTCAGCACTTTGAAAAATTTAATTCAAGATTGTGACTGCTAATATACATACATGAAATCCGATAACCCAGATGGCAGAAAATCTTCTTAATATACAAGATCAAAATGGGTGGGGGTTTTTTTGTGGGGTATTTTTTTTTAACTCCACATGAAAAGAAAACACAACCTTCTTTCATGGGTTTAACATTAATTAAAAATACACAGATGTCTGTACTGACTGCAGTATGCTACACGGTCATTTCTTTTCAGTATGTAACCCCCTAATTTCCTTTGAGTCCATTTAGAAGTCTATTACATTAAGGGAGGGAAATGTATCACTTTGGTAATTACTCTGTTTACACTCACACTAAACCACACAGCCTTAACCACAAGATGGATAAAGATTATTTCCCAGGTGAAAAAGGGGTTACATTCACGGCAAAAACCCGAGGTGCAGCATGATAAAGTTACAAAATGCCTTCAGATCAATTCTGTGTGCATGTCTGCTGCTATAAATCAGGAATTACACTACTGAACATACACCAGAATAACACTGATTAATATTACATGTAACACTCGTGTATGATGTCTGCCTTACGGAAGTTAGTGTCATCCATTGCTGGTTTTGATGAGGCCCAAGAGAAAAATTGGGTCCTGTGACTTATTTTGACTTTTAATGCACCTTCTTTAAAAATCACAAGCAGAAAAAGGCTTTTGTGCTTGTCTACACAATTTGGTTTTTAAACTGCCAGTTAGAGAGCACTGCAAACAGTGAAGATACTAATCTCAGTTTTAACTAAACAACTTTTCATTAAGGGACAAATTCACTTAAGCTTCAAAAAGAGGATTTAGCTGTATAGGACATTAAAAGACCACTGGGGATCTTTCTTCAGGACCTCTCTGTTTTCTGATCTCTTCTAGTAAATTAGAGGAGAACTTGTCTGTCCACTCCAGGCCTATGTGAAAAATTACAGAAGGTGTTGGAAGACTGTCAGCACTAACCTGAATCCTCATAAATGGCCACAATAGCAATTAACGAAGTTGTAGTAACTTCAGATTCAGGGAATTCAAGTTAAAAGTGCTATCAGAGTGAGCTTACAGGATTTTCTGTGTGACTGGGACTCTGGTTAGGGATAAAATCACAGTTAGGACTTCACCTACCTTTTTCCATGAACTTACGGTAATTACACAGGATTCTCTCACAGAAATCCTCCTGAATAACTGTTTTAAAATATTGGAATCTGCAGTTTCTTATGCTATTTCTAAAGTCATTCTCTGAAGTACTAGGAGGAGAAACTGGAGAATCCAAAATGAAAGATGCTTAACTGCATTAGAGAGATACTCACGTTACAAAGTTCAGATCCATATTCTGAACTTCCCAAAACTGGTGGGAAGGCAAAGGGCTACAGGAAATTCCAGGCGATCCCTCAGAGAAAGGAGATCCTCACCAGAGGGTTCCAATCTAGATACAGTTGGTTATAACATTCAGGCACAGACCATGCCTGCAGACATGACTGTTGTTTGCGCACCGTACAGTGCCGTTGGACTGCTTATCAGTGCTGCAGAGAAGACTAACAAGGCTCCTTTGTTAAATTTCTGCCAACTTGCATGTAAGCTTGAAGTTACTTCTTTTTTCTCTCATGGAGCCAAATCCCTCGTACATTAAGTGTTCCACAAGTAAAGCAAAGGCTTTTCTAAGGAAAATTCTTATCAAAATACTGATAGTTGCATGGTCCAGTTTCTTAATATTGTTGCTTTGAAGATTTCCCTCATGAGGCTGTCTGTGGTGTTTAAGGAAATGCTAGTGCATATGCCGTTCATTTCTCATTTCTCACCATGCTGGCAATAGATAACATGGTTCATTATTACCCCAAAGAGCTCATTTGAAACTGGCACAAAATGGCACCACTGTACCTTATCTAGGGCTAACGTCTGTAGCACTTATGCCAGTTAAGTTATGCCACTGACTTCTGTGGGTGATCGGGCCTATATACTGCTACAGACAGAGCACTGGAAAAGGGAATTCTATTATGTGAACTATTTCATCAGTGAAGTTTCTTCAAATGGCAGAGGAAATAGAACAAAGTTAATTGGATAGAAGAGAATCTGGACTGAAATATGCATAGCACAGAGAGATGAAAGAGGACAGAATGATACAAAAATTAAATTGTGAACAAAATAGGGGAGGCACGCTGATAAAGGGGTCAGGAACTGTGTGAAGGGCATGAAGACCAGAGGGTAAAAAGTACCTAGAAGGGGAATGAGGCTGTGATGGGAAAAAAGAATTCAAATATTGCAAAAGGCGTCTGAGCAAAGGGAAAGCCACAGGAAAAGATCCAAACGTGCAATGCATTTAACATCAGCTGCCCAGCATCTGCAATGTCACGGTATTGATGTTTGGTGTCCTGGAGCGTTCCCTTTAAACTGAAGGGGAAATCAATTGAACCTCAAATAGCAAAATTTTGGCTCTGCAGAACATGGCTTTAGGCACCACTTATAGGCAAGATTCTTGCAGAAAAGAAACAGCAGACAGCTAATTTAAATCATGATCACACTGAAATGAGTAAGGAAGCACAGCTTCAGAGCAATCACCTCCTAAGTACTAGGATTCAACTCACATTTTTCTTTAGAATACTCTCCTGCATTCACCTTTTCCTATCAACACCCCCAAACTCGCTAAGCCCAGCCATGTCTTGTAGCTCTGCTCAAAAATACTGTTGAATATAATTCATAAAATCCCTTTCTAACTCTTTTGGGAACCATTGAAAGTGCAACAGAGACCTTAATGTTTCCAAAGGAAGGAAAAGTGTTTTACTGTGGAGCTGTGAAAGGCAGCATTAAACAGTACAGGATACGAACGTAGCAGAAATGTGATGACCTGCTAAACTGCAAGGGTATCACAGAATCACAAAAAAATTCAGGTTGTAAGGCACCTCTGGAGGTCTCCAGTGCAACCTCCTGCTCAAAGCAGAGCAGGCTTCAAAGTTAAACCACGTTGCCCTGGCCTATCATACTTCCATGAGAGATTACCACAAGGACTAAGGATAAGCAGATATTTCTAGGAGCCAATTTTCTTCTGTTGTCTTTGTCAATTCAGAAATAACTGTCTCTGAATTCTGCAAAGCAGCCTCACACATCAGAGGAAAAAATCAGACTTCACTGTTAGTGGGGCAAATGCATTTATTCTGCGTAGATGATGCTTCATATGGATGAAGCAATTGCCCCGATCTGGTCAATGGGATATGCCCCTTGGATGAAAAACAGTGTGGGTTGCCACAACAGTGAATTGAGGCTATTATAGCACTTCCTGCTATGAACTCATTCAAAGCTATGCACCAGTTCAAGAGAACTGAAAATTGCATTGTATTGGCATTTCTGTTGGAAGAAGAAAGTAAAGTGCTTCTGACCCCAATAGTTAAGATTTGTAGAAACTGCTTCTCTCACAGATAATGGATTCATTTCTGTTGCATAAAGCAACATCCTTATAACTAACATGATTTCAGGGGAAGAGCAAAGGGGAAGAAAAGGAAGCTTCGGCCCCAGTACCATCAAAATCCCAGTGATGTTAACAGGCTACTTAAACCACAACTAAGACTGACCTCAGTATCTGAAGGTACTAGTGAACTGTACACACAGTGAACCAATATTTCAGCCCAGCATCAGACTCCCAGAAACACAGAAAGAGCATAGACTGCTTTAACATACCTGAAGGGGGGAAGGCTGGGGATGGAAGGAGAGCAGTGGCTTTGGTAAACACCCCAGCTCCCCATACTATATAGAGTCACTGTGCTATACTGAACTAAAACAAGCAAACCAAAAAAAGTATAACTTTTGCAGAACAGTCACTAGTTCCTTGGAAAAGATGTTAAAAATAAGTCTTACTGAACACAGTAAAAGCTGTAAGACAGCTCTTTTGCCTCCGGTTTTACAAGACTTTTACCAAGTGATTGGCACTGTTTAATACAGAAGTACAAATTCCAAACAGGTCTCAAAACTTGCCATGACATTTTGACACAGATCGGTCCCTTTGCCACCAGTGTTCATTGTTCTAATCTCAGTCCTCTGCCCTGTGTCTTTGTGCCTTAACCCAAGGAGTTAACACGGCCTCTCTGCAATATCTGTTGAGGGCAGCTCAGTTGTGCTGCCCAATTGCCTTAGCTTGTGATAAGAAGTAATTCCTCACTTCCACCACCTGGGACCAGGTCAATCTGGCTTCCACAGTAAGCTCTGGGTTAGGAAGGCAGCTGACAGCTGTGCTCAGATACACGGTAGTTGAACATGCAGGTTGTGACAACCTCACAAGGGGTTCCTCTCATCACTGAAAGACCCTTATGAAAAACTGTGGTGAAGGAAAAATGCAAAGGGAGCCTGAGGGAAGAGAACAGCTAAAGGAAGAGGGTTTAGAGACGTACATCCCTTGCAACCAAAGAGAGCAGAGTCAGTCTGTCAGAGGTCCTGCCAAGAGATCCATGTAATTCCTAATCGCAGTTGTTCATCAGGAAGTACATATCCCGGTGTCTGCCATGCATAGCTCATCCTGCAGGCGCCATCATCCACCTTGCAGTCTGTGGTGGGGCAGACACCAATGAACAGCCATTAGGGAAGACTCCTGCACCAAAGGGGGAGAGACTAAACAAGCTGTCTTGTCTTCCCAGGCTACCATGCTGTATTAGTTCTCTCAAATTTAAGATGTTTTTGATCAGATAAAGCAGCGCTACAAGGAACTGTTGCTCACTCATCAATGCCCCTGAAAGAAAACATCACAAATGAGTACAATTTAGGCTGTCAGAACTGTCACTTTCCTATGTGTTTTATTTAATGCAGATTTATTAATCCACATTAACAGTGAAGTGAAAACCTTTTGTCATAGTGAGAAAAAGGAAAGGGATACTGGAAACCTTTCAAGCTCTTATGAAGGCTACTAAACACATGACAATATTATGAAAACATGTATTTCACAATCGCTAAAAAGAATTAGGCTGTCTCTAATGTGAAACACATTAAAGTCTTTCACTATTCAAAATTCAATGTGAAAGAAATATATGCCTACGGCAAAATTTTATAAACAGAGACACTTAAAAATATTTGAACATGATTCCATGGCTCTTTACAGAAGCATTTACATAACGGACCCATCCTTGCTGCATGCACAGAGCCTGAGGAAGCTGGCTGTGGGCTGGGATGCTCCCCCAGGCTGTGGAGCAGGACAGCAGAGTCCTCTACTGATGTTCAGCATCTGCCACTTCCCCTTCTTGGCTCCTGTACTTCCATTTTACAGCTCTGCAAGAGGCTGACCAGCAGTGGAGCACAAAATGGCTGCCTGTATCCCACCTTTACTTCAGAAACATCACAAATATGCACAAACCCTTTAGAGCCGCAAAGGTGTGATGCTGAGCTTTTTAGCACCCGTGGTTTGCAGACCTGGGTGCACATTGCTGCATCCTGCTCCCACGCTGACCGTGTCAAAACTGCACCAGTCTGACTGTCTGCTGGGTGCAATTTGTCCTTATCAAACTTCATTGTCAAAGCATCGTTCTTGACTTGGATTTAAGGCTTGGACTACTTTAACTTGGGCAAAATGACCCTAATAAGTTACACAGTGTAACAGAAAAGCACAAATTGCTTTGTTAGGCTCGCAAACACTGACAAACACTAAATTTCACTCAAGTCTATCATGATCCCTAAGAGCCATTGAAATCTTCCCAAACACATCACCACCTTCAATCACACCCATGCAATGAGACACTTCAGCTTTTTTATAACTCTCCTGACTGACAGAGGCTTCTCTTACACTGAATTAATTCCTTGTGTTGTTGGAGCTACAGAACAAGCCTTTCATAGCAGCCAAATGTTGTGAGACCTGACCCTCCTCATCTTCCTCACAAACATACACTTTCTATTTGCTGAACCGCAGGAAATAATATGCTGGAAAATCAGTGCTGCATGTAACAAGGGTAGCCTCGCTGTTCCATGTTTTAACTGAAAGGCAGGTCTACTGGAAGTGAGGGTGTCTACTGTCCTGCACTTTAGGACTCCTTTCTGTTTATGCAGCGTAGATATAAAAACACCACCATCTTGCTCTGAGAGCATCATGTGGCTCTGCACAGGCATCATTGTCATGCAAAGCAGAAAGAAGAGGGAATCAAGCCCAGAAAACTGCTGCTCAAATTGTCATTTAACATAAGACTCGGCAAATGCCAAGTGCTCTTTTTGGAGCAAACCAAGACCTTTAACTGTTCAGAAGACATGCAAGGTGGAAAGCCTACTATGTGAGCTGTTAAAGCTTTAGTTTTGCTTTGCCCTTCTTTTCCTTATGTCTATGCAGTCTGTGAACCTATATTACAGAACAAGCAAGCAAAGGGAAATATCGTAAGGTTGTCCAAAGTTAAGTTGAGAATCCTTTAGCAAAGACAGGAATAAAACCCCAATGACAGATGAGCCTCCTGTCTTAACCTCACGCTTGGAAGTCAAAGGCATGATGTTCTTCTGAACCTCAGTCCTATGAACTCCAACCCATTGTACTTTCTGTGATCAGCCGTCGTAGCTTGACAGAAAATTGAAGTTTTGAGTCCTTTTTCCAATAAAGTACAGAAAATAAAACATATTGCAAGTCTACATTTATTAACCTTCTTGAAACAACACACAGATCAACATAATTCAGTTACAAGAACCAGGTTTACTTCTGTCTTCAGCAGTTGCAAGATGTAGCTATATTGTAAAATATATTCTCTAATTTTATTTTGGAGTTTAATTGTGACCTATCATTCCCCATTTCAGTGGCATTTAGATACTACTATGTTTTTGTAATATTAATAACATCATAATCTTCATTAGTATGCAAATCTATACCATCTGACAAGCTCCTGTTCTCTTCCATGAGCTCTTTTGTTGTTGCAGCCTCATGAATTTCATTATGAGACTAGATTATTATCAAACAGTGGGAAGGGGGGTGGTGGGGAATAGAGAGAATGACATGGAAATTATAATCTCTTGTTTTAATAACGAATCCAGTTTCATATTCCAGTTTGTTCTTGCACCAGATGCTTCCAAGAGAAAAAGAGAGCAGAAGGGAGGAAATTCTTACAAAACTGCTTCTACACAGTAACCTTTCCAGCAGATAGAACTAGAGGAGTGAACTGGAGGGAGACGTTCCCCAGCCCTGTGTCTCATTTACATTTCAGATAACAGCCATGATTCTATCCACATGTTTTTGTGATTCATAGCTTTACAGACAGCAAAAGAAAATGAAAGAATTCCTGCCATTCAAAAATTGGTGGCCATTTCCTCTCCAATTAAACGGATATCAAACAATCATCAGTCTTAGTACACAATCACAGTAATTATTTTAAAAGTATAATTATTCTTGGAGCAGTCTGTGGCTGTAAGTACAATCTGCCAAAATAGCAAAAAGCTTATAGGAGTGCAAACATTCCTTCCTATCTGACAACACCAGGGCCCCATCTCCTGGGCAGGACACCGATTTCTAAATTGGTTGCTGTAGACCAGCTGCTGGACCAGCTGAGGTTGCATCCCCCCAGTTCCTCTCACTGCCCCGTCATTCCCAGCTCCACCTTGGTGCCCTTCCTTGTCTCACCCAACATCCGTGTACCTTTAGGCTACAGGGAATTTAGGGGAAAGCTACAACAATTTAGGGGAAAGGAATAGTGGTATTAAGCTGGAAAAGTCTGTTGCACCTTCCAGTGTTGCCCTGTTACCCTTCCTGGCTATCTGCAATAGCTCAAGCCCAGGAAACCCACCAGCACTCAGCAGCCAGCTCTGGCAGTGGTGCAACTCCCCACAGAGGCATGGGAGACATTGCAGCAGGGTAACTACACTGCTATTGTCACACCTAAGGGTATCCAGAATTTACTTAGTAGCAAAAGGATTCGCTCCTTTTAAGTCTTACAGAACCCAGCAATTTCTGAAAGCAAATACGACTCCTTAGAAAATAAATGGGACTCACTAAAGTTGCTTTGAGATCCAATATTAAAAACAGATTTCTATCCCTCCTGTTGAGTTTTGTATTTTACCTGAATGATTGTTTACATGTTATTAATACCAAAGTAATCTCTTTTATTAAAACTTACAATGCTATCTACAAAGGACCACACGTAGAACATATTTTTGAGGTTTAGTCAATTGTAGAAAATCTGATCACCATTAATATGGGATGATCTTCTTTCCTATTAAGTATGATTACACATCAGTTAACTTGATCACGTGAATTTAAGTAACACTAACTGCTGTTGCTTATTAACCAATTTGTTAGAGGTCTCCCCTTCTCAAAGCACAGTTTTAGTACTAGAACAAGACTTATCTCCAAAAACTCCATGAATTGTGTAACTATTCTATTTATCACTCACAAAATTCACAGAAAAGATTAGTAAACTCAACAAGAATGCCCAATTTTAAAAGATATTTTGTATTATTTATCAAAAAGAATTGTGAATTAAGACATTACGTGGCCTACAGTGTAAGATTTCTTTGGCTTTTTTTGCTATGTAAAACATATACTTGAATGCTAATATAAAAAAAAGTTTATATTTTAAAATGCAAACTAGCAATTCATAGTTACACATTAATTAAACCACTTCCAGTTTTCCTATTTTCCTAGTGGGGGCTGTCAAAAATCAGAACTTTCTTCATACTGAAGTCACACCTACATGCTCAGAGTTGTTCCCTTTGTTCTCCTCCTCATTAAGGAAAAACCTGTCATTAAGAGAATCTATTTAAAGCGAGCAGGGAAACGTGTTTGGACTTTGATTATGGCAATTAAAAAAACCCTGCTATTCAAAGATGGTGCTTTTTTATTATTTAAATAACATTTCACATTCTTCTAAGACATTTTACTAAGAAGATTGTTAAATTAGGTGATAAAAAGTTACTTCTGTCTTTGAAGCTGAAATATGTAACTATTATTTCTTATCTGTCTGGAATTAGGAAAGCTTCAATATCATATATTTTAAAGGACTCATTATCAAAATTCACCAGACTTCATAAAACAAATGCTTCACTTCCTGCCCTTGTTTAATCCCAGCTAGACAATTTCTTCTGCTTTTTTAAAAGGAAGATTTCTTTCAACATTTGACAGAGCAATATCTTTTTATTTTCAAATTGCACAGAGTGTGGTTGGGAAGCCATAAACACCTTCTTTTCAAAGCATGAGAAATGGGACAGTTGTCAGGGATATATTTTAAGAGGAAGGCTCAGACAGAATAAGGTAGGTAAAGAAAAACAATGTTCTTATCTTTTTTTTAAAGCCAGAACAAGACTAACATGCAACTGAAAGTGGCCAAGTAGGTCAGATCACAATGCAGAAGGAAGTACCTTGACACAAAATCCTAATTCTCTTTACCTCCTACAGATCTGAGTGTTGGCAAATTATTCATACCACACACACACACACACTAAAATTTCTACTGGCAATATACCCAGGGCTGAAAAATCCTATGATGAATTACATTTTCATATACTTTCAAAGTTTTGACGACTAATCCATCCTGCTGAAATTACATCATTTCAGATCTCTGAGCAGACTTGCAAAGTACTGTCAGTTTTTAGATAACCCAACATTAATATTTCCATCACTGGCCTTCAAATCTCTATTTCCCACTAAAATCCAAATTATGTTGGTCTAATGATATCAGGATGCTGCTTGTTCACTCCTGGACAGATAAGTAGGTGGAGTTATTTGTAACGCAATTTTGATCAGAAGTAAAAGCACAAAATCCATGCCCAATATGTACCGAAAGAAGGCAATGTAACAGCGTGAAGGGTAAAGAATATACACGAACATCAAATGTATGTATGTTTTATTCTTCCAAATAAATGTGGGAACAGTTACACAAAAGAAATTTACATAAGCTGTCTCATCACTGCTGAACTTCAGCTCCTGAATTTGTCACCAACTGTTTATGTAAATGTAAAAGGCTCTCCACTGTGAAATAATAAAAATGTCATAAAAACATATATCGGACTTCCTTCACTGCCCTACAGCCTTCATTGAAATGCTTGCTGGTCTCCTGTCAGTGCCAAGGAAGCGATAGCTTCATGAAGGAACGTGTCTGCATTTGACACTGCCCAAGTCCACGTGAATCTAGAGAACTGGCAGCAATATCCTTAACAGAAAGTACTTATAGAGATGAGAGGTTCTGCTTCTGCCCTGCATCCACAGGGCCCTTCTTTCGTACCCTGAGCTGGTCCCCACTCTCGTACCCGGCAGAGCCACGGAAGAGAAGGGCAGGCACCGCTGCCGGTGAGCACAGCCACCGTCCCCTGCCCCGCACCGTGGGCTCCAGCTACCGCAGGTCAGCACTCCAAAAGAAACGTCCCAGCACGGGCCGGGCTTGCTCCTGCGTCCCCCAGGGAGGATCGACAATAACAAGGCCCCAGAAGGGGACAGCTGCCGTTTGGCGCTGCAGGCTGCTGTGATCGCACGCTGCGCCTTTGGTTTACAGGAATTTAGTACCCCCAGTAATACCCAGCATATACAGCTACCAATTCCAATAGCATCACACCAGTCAAAACTACTCAGCAATATCTATCTGACTAGCTGACAATTATGCCTTTATCCAGCAGCCTTAATTTAAAAAATAAATAATTTTATTGATTCGTCTCCCTCTGCCTTTTATCTTTCCAAGATGATCCATTGTCTTCTTCCAGACTTAATCACCCCCAACCAAATCCACTGATAAGCCAGTCCAGCACTAACATTTTTGCCTGTGCTGTTTTAGCATTTAAGAAGTCCAAAGATTCAGTCACAAAATCATATAAATCAAGATATAGAAATGTAAACCAGAAAGTCTCCAAATGCAACCGCAAGACTGTATTCTAAGTGTTTTAATAGGCTCTGAAGCTTATGTGACCCACAGCACATTAAAATTCCCAACATTTCTGCAAGATTAACTACAGGGACAAGGGCCTAAGCGTCAGACAAAGCAAGAACTGGCACACAGTCTGAAGAGAGATACTCAAAAGTTTAAATGGATATGATTTTCTGACACTTGTTTCAGAAGTCATATTTTCAACCTCCTAAGGCTCACCCAGTTACAGCTTTACTAATGAAAAAGCAAATAAGCTCAACTATTTTTCAATTACAACACATGTCCTGTTTTCGCTCGGATAGAGTTAATTTTCTTTCTAGTAGCTGGTATAGTGTTGTGGTTTGGGTTCAGTATGAGAAGAATGTTGATAACACACTGATGTTTTCAGTGGTTGCTAAGTAGTGTTTAGTCTAAGTCAAGGACTTTCCAGCTTCTGATGCCCAGCCAGCAAGAAGGCTGGAGGGCCACAAGAAGTTGGGAGGGGACACAGCCAGGACAGCTGACCCAAATTGGCCAACGGGGTATTCCATACCATGTGACATCATGCCCAGTATATAAACTGGGGGGAGTTGGCTGGGGGGATCGCTGCTTGGGAACAAACTGGGCATCAGTTGGTGGGTGGCGAGCAATTACATTGCACATCACTTGTTTCGTATATTCCAATTTTTGTATTATTATTGTCATTTTTATATTATTATCATTATTATTATTTTCTTCCTTTCTGTTCTATTAAACTGTCATTATCTCAACACACAAGTTTTACTTTTTTTTCCGATTCCCTCCCCCATCCCAGTGGGTGGGGGGGAGTGACCGAGCGGCTGCGTGGTGCTTAGTTACCGGCTGGGGTTAAACCATGACAATGCATATTAATGAGGAAATGCAAAATACATTAGACCATTCTACCTTTCAAACTTCATGCATTTAAAAAGCATGAACAGTTTGGCATTGACACTTCAGAAACACAGCCCTTTTTAATAGGCTCTCTTCTGCGACCTTGAGTTAAGTAGGATTCTTTTCATTTCTTGTTGACTCCAAAACTGGAGCATGTCAACCTATTGTGAATATTTGCCTAAATACGAGCAAACTATTTTTTATCTCCGTGCCTTAATTAAAGGACATCTACCCTTGTAATAGATACTTAATAGCAGGCAAATTTTTTTGAGATCTAATACACTAAGGTTGTCTTGCAGTGACTACATGTTAATAGACTTTAAAGATTACAGAGCCCTGGTAAATAGGATAATTATAAATGACTCAATGTCAAAGAACTACGGAAGATTCCTTGAAAGGAATAACTTAGTAAGAGGGAGCAGAAATACTGTTTTACAGCTATCAAAACTAAAGAGGTTTTAAATTTAAAAAGAAGACTGTCTTCAATAACTGTCTCAACATACAAAACCCAAGACTCAGTACTCACAGTAAGCGCTATGCATGGCAATTACACAGAAAGCCCTACCTATTTTTGACTTTTGACCACTTAAACTTTTATGCAGCCCAACATGCCTGCTGGTAGACAGTATTGACACAGCCCTACATAATTCAAAAAACTTACAAAGACAGGAAAATAATAGAAAACCAGAGTCAATGGGAAGCTAACAACTTAAATGGCTTGCTGAATCTGCACTTCATTTTTATACAGTGAATTTGCCTGGGTGAACTCCTATCCAATAGGAGGTTAAATATAATCTCTGAACTAAAGTTCTTACCAAATTCAATGGAAGACATCAATTGAAGTTCATACCTAAGTTGCTCCACCTAAAAATCTAACAAAAGTCAAAGCAGGTAAGCAGCAGCCAGCCTATAAACATGATCCTGTGCAGTTATACTGTCAGGTATACTATGGGCAATGAAAGATACTAAAAGATATAACTCTTATACAAAGCTCTTTTGCACTGTGAATAGTAATTAGAAGCACATATACTTGTGTGTTACAAGGTTAAGAAAACCTTTCATTTGCTCTGAAATCTCTGGAATAGTCACTAAATCTGTAGGTAAAACATACAGTTTGCTGTATGTACATAGCTATGAAAAGTAATTCACAATTTAGCATTTAGCAATCATAAATGTTACCATATATCTGATATAATTCAGACTTTGGCTATTCAACAAAATGCAAAGATTTGAACACTGCAAGTCAGCAATGACTGAATGGTAAATACTGATGGCTTATGAGACCCTTAACTGAGCTGAGGTCATAAGGCTGTGCAATGAATTGAGCACTTAATGCTGACATTTTAATTTATTGTAATGTTAGATACTGAAGTATATATTGTATTTTAATTCTTAAAAAAAAAAGTATTAAAAACAAAATCACTTTGCCTCTATCAGTTTAATTAAGCATGAATGTGGTGCCTATCGAACAATGCATTCGCAACCAGCAGAAGCAAGGGAAGGAACTTAAATATTTTATCAATTACTGAGACACAATTACTACCACTACTACACAGTCTGCCCATACAAACTTTTTCTAGCGCATCTCATCCCACCTATTTCAATATGAATTATTCACTAAAGCATTAGAAAAATAATACCTAGTGAAAAGTGAAATGCTTTGCAAAATTGTGTCTGTTTTGCCAAAAAGATTTCAGACAAAATCAGTAGACATTAAAATGTCCTTCTCAGTCGTAAACAAAATGTTTCAATTTTCCCCAATAAAAATAATACTTCATTTCAAAAACCTGTAACGATGAATCGTGCAAAAATTTGAAAGGAAAGAAACATTCTGAATTTATAAAAGAATCTTGCTTACACCGAAACAGTATTTACATAATTTTGTAAAAATGACAGACTCTTTAAGAAGGAAGCCCTCTATTCAGCTCTAATTATTTCAAACATGCAAACGCATACACATTTGGCACTTGAATTTTGTGACTGCAATCCTTGTTCCTAAACCAGGGAGATACAGTATTTATTTAAAAGAAAGATAAGGCATACCAGGAATCATACTTTATTTAGTAAAAACCAACTGTTATTACTCAAATTATTAAAAAGAATGCTATCTAATCCCTGAGAAGATCTTGTGTTAAATTGGATTAATTAAAATGAATATCATTACTTTTACAAAAGGCGTTTTATCCCATTTTTACATCCAGCACGTTTCAAATCATAATTAGAACAGAGGCAATGGACATATCAAATGAAAACAATTTAATACTTAAAGCTGAAAAATATTTACTTTTTCCTGTTAATAAATGGGCCCAATAAGAGTATAGATAGTCAGGAATACATGGCCTATGATCCAATATCCACAGTTAATTAGAGTATTTTAATTCTCAAGAACAGAAGCATTTTAGTCTCATCATCTCTGCTTTCTAAGAATGTATTGTGTAATTTTGACAGCTGCAGGATGTGTTATACTTCAAAGGAAACAGGAAACCAGCTTGGGATGTCTTTTTTGATTCTACCCCATTGTGACCTCCTGCTATACAGATAGCTATCCATGAAACTGGACTGACACTGTATTTGCAAGCTGACTGCTCCTATTTCACAGAATATTTCTGGAGATGTTATGGTAGAAGACAATGAAAAATATAAGCCTTAAACAGAATAGCTCAAGCTTTATAAACACTGTGAAGTTTATAATGAATTAATTTCTCTTTTAGTTTGGGAACAAAAAGTAATCCAGTGAATGTTTTCCAGCCTTTTGTTGTTTCCATTGTCTCCGAGTTTCCTCTTAGACAGTAAAGTTTGTAGAGAGCGGCCCCAATCTTTTGATTGTGTCTGGAAGCCCTAGTACTCCAGAAATAATATCAATAGCTTACAGCATTTAAAGGAGTCGCTTACGTTGAAACAAGCATAACAAAGTTCTGTGCAAAAGCCTACCTCTTTCAAAAGCCAGAAATAATGAAGTGCATCTGAACCTACATCCAATAGCCCACCTAAAGAACTACCACGAAGAACTTTGGGAATGAAAGGATTCGGTATCAAACTCCAGAAAAATTGCTGGGAAATCCTTACATCTGCTCAAAGATGAATATCAGCATGTCAGAAAGACAGAACCAGCTGGTTTTAGAGACTATATTCTTTTCAGTCAAACCAGGAAGAGTTTACTTTGGGAATTTAAATCTAAAATGTGGCTTTGGATTTTTGACTAAACATTCATAGATTTCTAATAAAAACAAACAAATATCTTTCAGCAGTATTTAAACATATTTCAATAAACCAACTCTTAAAATATTTTTTCAAGCATTTCTTCCTTTCAAAAGAGCACTGTTTAATAAGCAAGACATCAGTGAAAAATAAAACAAATTGCATTTCAAATCCAAGGTGATGCATACTTTAAAGAGAAAAATTACTTCCTTAGACACGCTTATTATCAGCTCAACACCATTATCCAACAGCTCTCCTTTAAACATTAATCATACTACAGCGCTTGTTTGCTTTCAGATTTTTGTCTCATGTTGGCTTTGTTCCCTTTTCCCTGTTACTTCCAGAAAATACAACACAGAGACTCATAACTACATATCAATAAAGTAATTCTACATTAAGGATAACTGGCTAATTACACTCATACAAAATCTTCAGGTACCTTTTCCTTCTGTTTAAGGTTGATGTAAATCTATCTTTTTTTTAAACAACAATGGCCCATTTTATCAAGAGAATGTGAAATTTGGAGGAAAATGCAGTTAGCAGAAATCACCTTGAGATGCACAAAACATCTACTTAATCAACAATTCAAAGATATTGCTGCTTCTTAGTTCATCACATAGGACAGCAAATGAAAATATTTTAAATTCTGTAATATTGACTCTTCCTCTAAATAGACTTCAGAAAGCTTTTATTTTTCATTATTCAGAAAGCATTTATTTTCCTGTGTTTCTTGGGAAGGTAGAGTTTTTCTGAGTCGTTACTACTTCAGATACAGCCATTATGACCATCTGTAAAGCTAATAAATAAGATATATGTGAAAAAAATATATACCAGATGATGTCCATTTTCCCAAGTGCGTTACCATTCCCCTCTCTTAGGTGGTAGCACTTTAGGACCTTCCTCTTTTAGTTCATTGCAACACTGTGGATTTCTTATGATATCCATGTGCTTGTGGAGAAATATTCTGGCAATTAGTGTTAGCTAATGGATACTTCAGAACTTTTCCTCCTATTGCAAAAGCTGCATACACGTCCTCCACATTACTGTCCCACAGATGTATTTTGTAAAATTATGTACCTTTATAATTTCATTATTATTGATTGCTATCCACTTTCTGCAATGGACAGGGCATCCTGCTGCCTCACAATCCTTCCTATCCTGAGTTGGGAAAACTAGTTTTTAGTATCTTTCTTTGTCCTCATCTCAATTTCATAGGCAAAAAAAAAAAAAAGAATAAGGCAGGCAAAAAAAAGCGGAAAAAGAAAAAAGATTTTTTTTTTTTATCAAGCTGAACTCCCAAGACTTCCCTTATACAATATAAAAATCTGAAATCATGTTACTCTTGCTATTTTTTATATCTATAATTCATTTCATCAGACTTTCTTTCACATATCCATAAAGTGATTCAAACAACAGAAATGGTCTGAGTAAATACAGAGTTGGTTTTCATTTTATGCCTGGAACAACTAGGCTTGCAGATATGAAATTTCAGTTATTACATTTAACATAGAGAACTATAGCCTTTCAAACATATGAAGTTATATTAATCTCCAACAAATGGGACTTTGGCTCTCACTCAGGGTATATCATTATGCAGTGCTACTTCCATAATAGCTTTAATTAAATCTGTTCTCTTTTTTGGTCAGGTTGGAGACCACAGAAGAGCACAGTTGGCTGTCTGAGCCTTTTGGCTATGATGGTACTGATGGTCAAATCATTGCACAAGACACTGTCAGTTTTTAATATGCCTTGCTAAGGTCATTTCTATCCACAGTACAGCAGCAAGAGGCAAAAAGAAACATAGCCAAGGGTAACGCATGTATTTGTAGCTGGCCAAGTGAAAAGTGCATTTTGTTGATGCACCACAGGAGAAATAGCACCACTGGATTGCTCTGCTAAGTGTGAAAAACATCTTTTGTCTTAAAATGTGGCTAACAGAGCTACCACCAATCACGGCTTGTATATAGTGGGTCTTCCACTGCGGGCTTATCTTTGTAGATGTTTCTATATACTCAGATACTCAAACCAGATCTTTCTCTGCTTGTAAATGAGTCAAATTCCATGGGCTTAGATGCAGTTATGGCTCAGATAGAAACAATAAAAATGGTGACAATGAACCAGATGTGGCTCCATGATAGTCCTCCCCAGCTGCAATCCAGTTCAGGACTCAGTTTAGTAGGTGTGGGTTAAACAGCTCAAAAAAAGATCTCTGGCCCAAAGATTTTCCACCAGAGGCAGAAAAAAAGATCCAAACAGCAAAAGAATCATTATTCTCATTTGCAGGAAGGGATGACTTGCAAAACATCCCACAGGGTATCTGGAGTAAAACTAAAACTCAAAGCTGATAAGCCCAGCTTGCTCCATCATCTGCCTCCAAAAGATGGTACGGACGTGATACCACTGTTTAAGACTCTTTGAAATTAAAAGGATTTTGACCCCAACCGGAATCACAGGTATTCAGTATCCATGAAAAATAAGAACTACGTAAGAAGGACTAAGCAAGATAGACAGAAAGAAAATGCACATGCTTTTTATGGAGGTTGCTGAAATAGATATTCCTTTTTTAACTATGCTGTGGAGCTCAGTAGGAAAGCTGATTTATCCTGTGAGTGCACAGCAGTTGCTCCCCCCTAGAGCTGCTGTTTAAGTTTAATTGGAATACACAACACTTCTGTAACATTTATATCACTGAGAACATTTAAGAAAAAGCAGAAAGATGCTTTCAGTTCAACATACTTATTTTTGTTGTGATCCTGATCACTGAACCCAAGTGGAAATACGAGCCATGGAATGATTTCTTTGCTGCCTGTTTCTGTCAGTAATTCCAAAAGGCAGAAGCAGCAGCTTGCAGAGAAGAAAAATGGGCCAAGACTGGCTAACTCAGGGGACGGGCAATGGGATATGGAGCCTTTCATCTACAGGTCACTGCTCTGAATCCAGCACAGGGCTGTAGCAACCAAAAAGTTATTACCATCAAATGGAGGTTCAGTGGCCTAAGAGAAATCATTTAAATGGCTTCAGCTTCATACAGGCACTCACAGCAGAGAAAGTATTGTTACAATTAGGAGAACTGCATAGCCATCAGCGATGTGGAAGCTTTTGGTGTTTTTCTACATTCCCAGAAACAGAACGGTGTCACTGAAAAAATCTTGTAATGCTTCTTTTGACCAAGAAAATTCATCATCAACCTGAAGATTGGGCTTTTTCCATTTTTATCATTATTTTAGTTTTATTTAGCCTCCCTTGGTAGTTTTCTTTGCCTTTCCCCGTGCTGTAGATCAGAAGATAAAAGTCTTCTAAAAATGACTTTTCCTAAAAAGTAATATACACTAATACTGCAAGGTGGAAAATTGCAGCATCTTCAAAGGCCGGGGAAGAAAAAAGTTCTTCTGAGGAAAAGTGCAACAACTTTGTAAGGAAACAAAATTATAAACCAAGTGTATCTAGATAAAACTAAAATTCCCAGTCAGAAGTGCAGCTGTGGTGCCTGACAAGAGCCAAACCTCAGATATCTCACATTCCTCCCACCACAATTCCACCGCAGCTCAGACTGCATCTGCCATGCTGGTGTCTCCAGCCGTGGCAGTGTGTCCAGGTGAGAAACCTGGCTTATATAAGAATGATCAGCACGACACATCCAAACAAGAGCCTTCCACTGTTAATATACTTGCATTTGGCTCAAACATTAAACACAAAGTATTTGTAACTGAAAACTTCCAATTTTCCAGAGAACTGGGGGGGGGGGGGGGGGTGGGGGTGGGGGGTGTAATCTATAAAATTTCAAGAGAAATTTTAGCAAATGTTACTACAGAGCAACTTTGATATCAGAGCATAAGGACCAGTAGCAATTAGTTTTGTATCTACAATATATCCGAAAGAGACTTTCTACAGACCTGCCTGTCTGTATTCAACAGTCAGGAACTGTGATAATTGGGTGGCTTTTCAGGACATATGTGACTTGCTGCAGTGTTCACATTGCCTGTCTCAGGCTTTGATGCTTTTGTTTTTCATAGAATCAGAGAATAGTTTGGGTTGGAAGGGACCTTTAAAGGTCCAACCCCCCTGCAAGGAGCAAGGACATTTTCAACTAGATCGGGTTGCTCAGAGCCCCATCCTACCTGACCTTGAATGTTTCCAGGGATGGGGCATCTACCACCTCTCTGGGCAACCTGTTCCAGTGTTTCACCACCCTTGTTGTAAAAAATATCTTCCTTATATCTAGTTTGAATCTACCCTATTTTAGTTTAAAACCATTACCCCTTGTCCTATCTCTCTACACGTCTTACTAGAAAGTCTGTCCCCATCTTTCTTATAAGCCCCCTTTAGGTTTTGAAAGGCCACAATAAGGTGTCCCCAGAGCCTTCTCTTCTCCAGGCTGAACGTTCAACCTGAACTCTCTCAGCCTTTCCTCATAGGTGAGGTGTTCCATCCCTCTGATCATTTTTGTGGCCCTCCTCTGGACTTGTTCCAACAGGTCCATGTCCTTCCTGTGCTGAGGACTCCAGAGCTGGACACAGTATTCCAGGTGGAGTCTCACCGGAGCGGAGTAGAGGGGCAGAATCACCTCCCCTGTTTATTGAAACAATAACCATCTTTGCTTATGGATATATGAATTGCTTCATGTATACAGATAATCCATTGAAGTCTAAGGCACCACTTATCCATCCTCTAAGTGGCACAACACTGGCTGTCCCTCTGCTTCCATTCAGAGCACCATACACCAAAAAAGTGGTTAAAAGCCTCCCTGATATTATAACAAGGAAAGTGCCAAAAATAGGTGCGCTTTTTTTTTTTTTTACCATTTTGAACAAATCATCACAGAAAGGATTACTCAGCTGTAGCTGTTTGGTAAAAATTTTGTCAACCCTTTCTATTTAATGATATCACTTTCTGTGACTAACATTAAGCCCAGTGAAGTGACTCTACTGTGGCTTATACACAACAGAGCAGCCTCCTCCAGAATCCCCGTACAGCTTTAACATACCCTTCTTAACTGAGAAGCAACTAACCACATTCTGCCACTAAAGCATTCAGGAAAGCTAAAGCCAAGACTGGACATTCCTCTTGTATTTTGTATTCCAGTTAATATTCCTGATTTTATCAGTCACATTACATAGGTGCAAACGTTACAGCAGAGACCACACAGTTACTCAGAGTTCAATAGTTAGAGATGCTTGTGCTAAATAAATTTGTGCAGTTCCATTGTGAAAATTCTGTGTTCAATAGGTCTCATCAAATCTTGTTGCCTGATATGCCTGGATTGGTTTAATAGCATATTCAGCTGTAGAACAAAACATGCAAGGGCAACAGTTCAAGAGTCTTGATCAGTCCTTTTCTACTCTGCAGGTGCATGTAATGTTTCTGCAGTTAGAAAACTCATATATATATACACACACATGCTCACTGGATTTCTTTATCGATGAAAAAAAATTTTCTGCATATTTACGATAACAGCTTTGCAAAGTACTCTGAGCATTATGCAATTTAAAGCCTTCTGAGTACCCAAATGTAAGATTTTTTTTTTAAACAAAAATTGCTGTATATATTTACAAGATGCAAAGAGGTTGTTGAAAAGCTAGCAGTATATGACAATAAAAATGCAATAATCACTGTGAAACTTCACACTAGAAAGTGTTACACAACAGTAAAGATATGTTACATAGATAGTTAGAATTTAATTCAGGGTTATGATAGATACCTGAGTCTGTAACAGTCGCTCCAGGAAACATCCATTCAGGTGCATCCACAAAAGCAAATAATACCTTTCCTATTTAAGAATACGATAAAGATTACAAAAGAGCCAGCCTCTAGTGAGGTACATGAATGGAAATCCCAAGGTTTCTTTCTAGAAGACATAGAACTATTAAAGCAAGCTGGGATTTTGTAAAGGTTAGGCTTCACAATTCCGCCTTTTGATCATCTTGCAATAAATGGCCCATTTATTTGAACTTTTTGGTTTCTTTTTGACATATTAGGTGCACAATGTAGTTTGACCTTCAATTCTCAGCTCAGCGGCCAGGCATATCTCATATAGTCAGTCTTCTTCACATTTAGGTATGTCTGTAGAACAATAGCCAGTTCTATTATATGAGCCAGTTTTAAGCACTGTAGATAAAAATCTGGTCCCAGTGAAGTGAGTGTCATGGCTTCACCAAAACCGGTATTATACCATATATTATGTAATTGTATTCCTGTAGCGAGGAAGAAACGAAAAGCATCTCAATGAAGCATAAAACCAATTAAGTTAATTGCTATCCTATAATGTTTCAAGGGAATGCTATTGTTTCCCAAACCCTCTTGTAGGTTTTCACAGCAATGATTCTTCTGCACTCAGCTTTGTAGGATAACTGTAAAAACCTACAGGAAATCACTGACTTGGATACAAGAGAGACTGAGGACCATGACTGAAGTAGGGACTTTTAAATTAACATCTGCACCAATTTACACAACTATCCAATATATCCTATGAGTTGTGCTTTTACTTTCCAGATGTGAGGGGGCTACCACAGAGAAGACTGCCCTCAGCAATGAGAACTGAAAAAAGCCACAGCAACCCATCAACATCATACGTCACGAGTCTTAACAGTGGAGCTGAAAAGCATCTCAGCTTGATAACCCCTTGCCCTACAAGACAAAGGCACTGGGTTAGATGGTGTTTGACCATCCAGTCTCAGGGAAGCTGAGCCTAAACTCCCTCTGCTAACCTGAAGTCTCCTATAGATACCTGCCATGCTGTACAAAAGAACAGCCTGACTCGAAAGAGAAGCCGCAGAGTGGTAACTGAGAAGTCCCACCATTGCCAATGTCACCCTGGAGTAGGATTCAAATCTGTATTGCAAATCAGCTGAGCCTGGAGCATGCTGCTCCCAGAAGTATATAGGCAGGGATGACAGGATAGTGACGAAAAATGGTAGTTTTTTTCAAAATGGAATTTAAATAACCTAGGACACAAAGGAAATCTGTAGTAAGGCAAAATATGGCTGAAGAGGAGTGACTGTTTTGTCACGTTTCTAACAAGAACAGCAAGGAAGCAGTATAGGAAAAGCAGGGAAAGGTAATCTCTTGGAATAGTTACAGGTGGCCAATCCCATGCACGCATTTCTGCTCCCAAAATCAGATCTAGCTAAAAATTCATCACAGTCACCATGACCGTAACATGCCCTGAAGCTCCTCAGGCCTCAGCCACCCTGCTCGGAGAATTTCCACTTCTGCCACATTCTCCATATCTGTATTCCTAGATCCCCATATTCCTCATTCTTGTGCCAGAAGACACATCTCAGGCAGTCTTGTTGCAAGGTCCTCCAGGCATCTACAGGCAGTGGACACTCACTGCAACTTCATCATCTATCAGGGAAACCATCTGAGCTTCTTGCTTGGAAAATGACTCCTCACTGACTCAAGAACAGTCCTGCCTCCTGCCACTGCAGGGCTTTCAGAAACCTGCACGGCAGCTGCAGTAATTCAGAATTCCATTGATAGACTTGGCAGGAAGAAAAGGGAGTGCAGTGATCCAGTCTCCAACATGTAACTTGCGTTTTTCTATAACAATGGTAGACCATAAGCTTTTGAAAAAAGATGATGTTAAAGTCTTTTTCCTATGAGAAATGATGTTAAAGATTATGTTAAAGACTTTATCTGACTCTCACCCTGCTGAGGTCGGTACCTCCTGATTTCTTTAATCACAAGAAGAAATCCAATTACTTCATACACAACCTTTTCTATTTCTCTCCCATTCTACGTAGTCTGTAGTGTTTGTATGTAGAAACCTTTCGGTTTTGTTTCTCTGTGTGCATTATCCACTAAATATTATTCTTCTGGATATCTGTGATACCTACTTAATTCAAAGTAGTTTATATTAAGATGAATACCCAGTATGTTTAATATAACAAACACTCCCTAGACCAATATATGGTGGACAACTGGCACACTTTCAGTACATTACAAGGTAATGATTTTGTGGGCATTGACTCTAGAGGAGGTTGCCCATTAGCTCACATATATATGTTCTTCTATTAATTATGTTAGCATAGCCAAATGATAACATGATCACTATATTCCTCACTAATGGTGCCACAAGGCATGCAGCTGATGCATGGTGTTAGCTATGCAGATACAAAATTATTTATATCATCCATAAGTTTTGGAGGGGTAAGAGAAATAGGACTTAAAATCCTTAATCTTTTGTTAAAACTAAACACTGAAAGAACAATATCAAGGGATGAGATAAACACCAAGGTTATAAGGAATTAATGATACATGAAACTGCATCTTTGTGCTCTCTGACTGATCCTGCAAATGAGGGGTATCAAACCAAGGTCAGGAAAGTAACACTTGGAAAGGCACAAAAATAGAG
Organism: Harpia harpyja; assembly: GCF_026419915.1. Lineage (NCBI taxonomy): Eukaryota > Metazoa > Chordata > Aves > Accipitriformes > Accipitridae > Harpia > Harpia harpyja. Next base: position 11,567,639 of record NC_068948.1, on the reverse strand, counting down.
CAGTTAAAAAAAAAAATCATAAAAACGTCACTATCATATCTTTGTTAAAATCCCACACCTAAGTATCTAATCACAAGTGTTAACACCTGAGTGCCAGTCTCCTTTGATCTATGGTTTGCTGTCTGAAGCTGAGCAAGCCATAACTCTACTTAAGTTCTTTTCTTGTCAATGGGTTAAATACCTCAAAAGCAAGAGCTGTGTGTATTGATTAGAAATTCCTCGGTGTTTTAGTACTTCCCACTTTGTACCCACCAGGCACACATTTCACATGCAGCAAAAGTGTCAAAACAATGTATCTACATCCAAAAATTCTCCATACATTTCACCCTCTGGGAAAACAACCACCATTTTCTGAGGTATGGAAACCTAATTTTATAGAGCAAAAGGCTTATTAATGCGGTCCATATATGTGGTCTAATCCCGGCACTCCATGACAGCATGCAACAAGCATGGTCCCAAATTACAGGGCTTCCCCGTCTGACACGTGGGGGAATACTTGGCAGTCTGGTACAGTCAGTCAAATTCCTGAAATAGTTAACAATTTACTGTGCATATCTCTCCCATCATGTCAGAATAATCTTAATTTTTCCCTCAGGTTGTTTCAGAGTACTTGTGAGAGAGAAAAATATTTGACATTGTAGCTGCCTCAGCACTGTTGATCAGCTCTGTGGACAGCAAGGCAAAGTGTGAGCTGGGAGCACAACGTATGGCTATACAGCATGTAAGAGTTTACCAGCTGTTAAGAAGAGTTAGGATTGTATCGGTAGCCTTACTACCTCGTTCTCTGTGAAATTTTACTGGTAAAGCCAAGAAAGAAGGAAAAAAAAAAACAAACCAGGAGGAAAACAAGCATAGACCCTGCTCCAAGTGAATTCATTATTTCCATTTTCAAGCAAGCATCTTACTGCGTTCTCCAGGGCACCAGAGAGGAAACAAACAATAGCTAATGCTAGATTTCTCATAAAAGCATGATCTATAATTGATAACTATGGTATAGTTTGTATGCTGTTTGAGTTTCAAACTTGGTAATTACTTCAGATTACCCATCAACAATTGTTCATCATTTGCAAGTTTCCTTACACCGTCAGCACAGCAGGATCCCTTCCTCTTGAAAAAACAGGCTTTCCTAAAAAAACATTTGGTCAGCCTTACATTAATGTATGCCTTAATTTCATCCTATAGTAACAGGAAGAAAAAGAATCGGGCTACAGGTCAGATGAAGTACAGTCAGGCACCCTGAATTTTCTCCTGCTATATGCTTAATAGAAGAAATAGTAGATATACAGCAGCTGTACCTAGAGTCACTTGCTAATAATTAAGTATTTATGATTTCACCTCCTTGCCAATTTTATACTGCATACTGAAGGAGGCAAGCCGTATTAATCTGATACAAAGACCTATTGTTTGGAAAAATAAAATATCTCTTTATGAGATCTGCATAGCCATCTGAAATACTGTTTATTTGCCTCCTCAGTTCTGTTTAATATGTACTTGGGACTATAACATGCCATTTAAATGCTGTCTCTCAAGCGTGATACTCTTTTCCCTGTTAATTGTGGAAAACTTAGATTTTTGTGCAGTGTCAGAAAATGAAAGAAGGTCATGACATTCTAGTGGGCTTTTTTATGGTTTATGAAACCTTCATTAAACTTTTAGAAGACACGGCCTTGAGTGGCTTGGGAGAAAGCAAAAACCTCAGAGTGCTTCTGGGGAACATCACCTGTAATTTATTCACTTTGAATGCTTTTTACAGTGCAGCTCAAGACAGATGCATGACATGATTCCAACATCCACAAACCCGAGGCATGAAGTAATTGAATCCATAACCAGAAGCTGGCAAATGGATGGTCTTATGAGTTATTCTGTAAGTGTTACATGGAGAACAGCTTGCTTCACAATCATTATTTTGCTGTAGTGCAGAAATCATGTAATGAGGACTTCATGCTGTTAGGATCCTAACCCTTGATTGTTAGAACATTTCAGTCGTATTAAAAAAATGATATATTGCAAGCAGATAGGGAGAAAAAGAGTAATTGGAAGCTCAGCAGTGGGTTAAAGCCACAATTTACTTACCATTTCCCTCACATTAGATGAAACATTAATACGATTATTAATAAGGATTCTCTATTGGGCTTGTCACATAGCAGTAATGTATCAAACTATGCTGCTGCCAAAAGCATGTTAGTATACTTTTCTTACGGCTACTGAGAAATCTTATCTATTCTAAAATACTGAAAAATGTTAATTTTTATAGTTGCTTGAATTAGGATGTGACCTTTAAAGTAGAGAGACAAAAACAATACATCCATCCAATGATATTGATTTTTCAGTTACACAAGGTGAATGCATTAAGGAAATTGAATTACAAATTAAAATTCAGTACTGATTTATTAAAAATAAGGTGCTGATGAAAAGTGATTCTCTCTACAAGATGCTTTTCTAATTTCCATTGCAATTGCTATCACCTCTGTAGTCATTAGATACCAGAAAAGCTGGTTCTATTTTTGGTCATGTAGTTATAATTCAGAATTATTTCAGGCTTTTTTGTATTACTTTCCCATTTAATTTAGCTTGATTCTTTGGTCTATGACACTAAAAAGAAAAAATCCCACCCCCCTTCACCAGTTGCTCAGATACCCAGAGCAATTTCAGAAATGGGAAGAGGGAAAGGGGATAGAGGGGTAGCCTTTGACCTCTGCAAATGTGAGCATATTTTGTTGTGGTAACATAAGACCTCTTAACAATTCACTTACGCATTGTTTGTTACTTGGATTTTAAAGAAAATTCACTGTTTCAGTATAAAAACCAACAACAATATTCCTCTTAAAAGTATCTCAAGTGAAATCAGTCAAATTGATTCAGGCTTCTGCTGAGGCAACTTCAAGATAGATACTTGCGTGGCTTTTATTTTTAAATTCCCAAGATGAAATCATTATAGGAAGTATTACATTTTAATAGTTCATAGATTAACTGAAAGAAAAGTTCATAAAAATGATTTGTATATATGACATAATTAAGTATAAAAAAATCCTCTATAATTTTTAGCTATTCCCAGTTCATTTACTTGAAGGAGAAATGTACTTTGGAACAGATTTTGATTTGTTACTTTTATAGATATACACACATATGTGTTGTTTTTTGGTTTTGTTTTTGTTTGTTTGTTTGTTTTTAAAGTAACACACCTTAGGTCAGTCTCAGAACACTAACTTTTAAACATGAACCCAGCTGCTGCAGATAATGATTAGATGAAAAGTTACAAAACAATGAACAGGAAGACTTCTGATCTCAGGTTAGGGATGAGAAGGAAGCAGCTTGCTTTGAAATAATTATTTTACTGCAGAACAGAAATGGCATAATAAGAACTTCACACTGCCAGAAGCTGTAACCCTTGATTGCTAGAATACAGCTGTCACATTAAAAATGACACGTTGCCAGTAGATTGGCATAGCTACAGTAATCAGACCTCACATCTGTGCTACACTTGCCCAATTAAGGAGATCCTTAGTGCAAGTCTAGGCCAAGGTTAATGAAATTATTTAATATGCTTTATTGCAGCAGTGTCATTCAAAGAAATAAATTGAAAAGTACATTAAAACTTATTGATCTGATTGACAATAGAAAAAAATTGAAAAGCCAGAACCTGTTGCTCTAACAAATTATTTTTAAGAAACGATTGCACAGAACTACAGGTAGTTTAACCAAATTGTTCAGTTATAGCTATATACTTTAAAGATAAATGCTTAAACCAAACCAAAGAAAACAGTTTTCATCATGATGCTGATTAGGGAAAACAGGCTTAAGCACACCTTTAATGCAGATCACATTTCTACATTAAATTCTACATTTCTATAGGAAATCCTATTCCTGTAAGCATGAGCCAGGCGGCCTTCATTGTATCTCAACTCTTTATTATACATGTGCAAATATAACGAATACATAAGTGATACTTGCAAGCCTGGAACTGCAAACTGGATTGTAACTGCCAACAGGAAGAACTGGCCGAAGACTGAGCTGTACTGGTTCAAAACAAAATAGAAGTGAGTCCTTTCATTGCTGACACCATCTACTCAACAAATTACAGCGTTATGTAAAAACTTGCTTGTAAACTTCCACATTTCAGAAAGAGGGGAATAACACACTGAAGTTCCACCAGCCAGTATTTCCTTACTGTGAATATCTTCATTATCATGACTGTAACAATTTTAAATATTTGGACATGCTTCTCTATCTTGAGGGTGGGACAATCTTTAGCTCTGGAAATAAATACCTTATAGTTAAAGCCCAGTCAGAACCCATTTGAAAAGTCCTTTCTCATCACTCTGAAGACTTTAGGAAGTCCAACAAAAGCCTCATAATACAGTTCATGATGATCTAAGAAGTGTTTTGACACTGCAAATATTACAGAAAATCCTAAAGCAGGTCGGATTACATTGGATTAAACACAGAATCTGTGTAGATTCTCAACTGGGCAGAGAGCATCTACATATTAGTTAGCCATAGGGTTTGGTTTGGGTTTTTTGGGAGGTGGGGTGACGGGAGGTATCCCCCTTTCTCAAGGAAAAAAGAAACTTCATTGTCATGGTTTAACCCCAGCCAGCAAGTAAGCAGCACACAGCTGCTTGCTCACTCCCCCCTGGTGGAATGCGGGAGAGAATCAGAAGAGTAAAAGTGAGTTAACTCATGGATTGAGATAAAGACAGTTTAATAGGTAAAGCAAAAGCCACGCACGCAAGCAAAGCAAAACAAGGAATTCATCCCCCACTTCCCATGGGCAGGCAGTGTTCAGCCATCTCCAGGAAAGCAGGGCTCCATCACGCCTAACGGTGACTTGGGAAGACAAACGCCATCACTCCCAACGTCCCCTCTTCCTTCTTCTTCCCCCAGCTTTCTATGCTGAGCATGACGTCCTATGGTCTGGGATATCCCCTGGGTCAGTTGGAGTCAGCTGTCCCGGCTGTGTCCCCTCCCAACTCCTTGTGCCCCCCCAGCCTCCTCGCTGGTGGGGTGGGCTGAGAAGCAGAAAAGGCCTTGGCTCTGGGCAAGCACTGCTCAGCAGTAACGAAAACATCCCTGTGTTATCAACACCGTTCAGCACAAATCCAAGTCATAGTCCCATACTAGCTACTATGAACAAAATTAACTACCCCAGCCAAAACCAGCACAGTTGCTAATTAACATTTGGTGACAGGAGAAAGGGAAAAGTTATTAGCAACCTTCAGCTGAGTTCAGCAGAGGCGAGGTTAAAAGTCAACAGCAGTAAGAACAGGGAGAATAAGGACTGTCACAGGTCAGAGAGGTCCGTGTTATTATGGACTCATGGTTTTGTGACTGGACAGGAACACAAGGAAAACAAAACTAACTGGGCACTCCAGCAGGCAGTACATTACCAGAGCTATGGGTCACCTCTTTCTTTTTGTTTTTGGTTTTGGGTTTTTTTTGTTGGGGTTTGGGGGTTTTTTAAACATTGTATACATTATTTCAAACAGATGAGGAAGATATGGAAGCCTCCCTAGAGGCACTGCTTTGGTTTTACCATGAGCGCTGACCAGAGACAGCATATGACTGTAGTGCACCAGCGGAGGCTCAAGCCTGCTAGACTCAATCTGTAGGGAGGGGAGAATAAAAAGAGAGAAAACAATAAAGAAAAAGAGAAATGCCACATGTCTCATATTGACAATCTCGAGCAATCAAAAATGGTGAATCAGGCTCAGAAGTACCATAATTTTAGATTAATAACTTGAGACTTGAAGTAACAAAAGTAAAAATCTGATTACTTTGCTGTATGTTTTGAGAGGGTCTTTAGATCCTGTTTTCCTGGCAAGTCACAAAGTACCCACCATGACAGTAGCATAAGAAGAGACAGAAGAAAATCACTTCAAAAAAGTGTGAACGGAAGTACTGCCCTTCCCAGTGACCTGCAATATTTTGAGTTCCCCTATTCAGGAACACATCAGATTATGACTTGTCCCTACACCGTTATTAAATGCCACCCCACCCCACCCCACACCCCCCCCCCCGGCAAGAAGCACTGATTGGCATGAAATCTTTTACAAGGAAGTTACAGAAGCAGCTGCGTCTGAAGTTTAAATGATAAAAACCCTACAGATACCCTTCATTTGCAGCACTGCTTCCATGTTCCCCACACCCCAAGCCAGACTGCACTCACCTCTGGTACCACTTTCCTCCCCCCCTGCCCACAAGAAAGAAGCACTAGGTTTCACAGAAGGAAAAAGAGAAACATAATTGACCTTGCAGTTAGGTATCTAAGTGCCCCACAAGAAGAATAGGAAGAGCTAATATTGCAAATATCAAATACCTTTGTGAAGCATCATTTACTAAATGTCCTGCTGTGAGATGAAACTGGGGAATTTGAATGGGTCCCTGATTACAAACCTTGAAGTCCATAGGAATTCACTGGATTCACTGAGCAGTAGGTTGCACCTGTGCTCCTGGGGGAACATAGCTCAGAAACAGATGCCCTAGAATTGCCTGAAGAAATGTAGAGCTATTTTTTGCCCTATGGCATTTGTTTGTGCAGACTGCGCAGTTAACTGAGCAAACAGCTAACAGATACTATTTTGATAGGTACAACTAGGTATAGAAGATCGCTTTTTCACTAAAAATTTATCTTTTCAATAGTAGCAGGCAACAGTAAGTTTATCAGTTTACTGTTCAGAAAAACCTCACATTTACAGTGAAGTCTTCAAATTATCTAGCCAAATATTTTTCTTTCTGTATATATACTTACCTAGAGTGAGTTGGTACCATGTGCAAAGCATTTCATGCCCTCTCATGATCATTTCTCTATCTGTCTCACTACAATTTGGCAATAACCAAGGCAACCACTGAATAAATTAAACACCAACACCACCTATCAAGATGAATGAAGAATTTCTGTAGTACCGTTATAATGTGAGCATTCTAACATGCAGTGAATAAAAAAAAAAAAATCAGCTGCAACATAACTGGGTGTAACTAGATTAATTTAAGTAATTTGTGCTTGAACCATTACCTGGTACCAAAAAAAGCTTCACAAAGTAAAGAAATTCACCACAACTGTGAATCCAGTCATTATGATTTTAATGAATATGAAGCCTTTTCTACCACTACAGACTTAGTTCACTGAGCAGTTTCATTTTGCATGCTCCATTAAATACATACACTTACAATTTCCAATTACAGGGGAAACGGAGGTTTTTTAATATTTCCTTTTTTAAATATCTCAACCTATAGCATCAAATTGTGTCATGCATTGCCAAATAAAAATAGCATTATCAGTCTTTATTTTGATATGCTGCTATAAACAAATCACCGCCAAGCACAGAGCACAAAGATGCTGCACCTTAGAATCATAGAATGGTTTGGGTTGGAAGGGACCTTAAAGATCATCTAGTTCCAGCCCCCCTGCCACAGGCAGGGACACCTCCCGCTGGACCAGGTTGCTCAAAGCCCCATCCAACCTGGCCTGCAACACTTCCAGAGAGGGGATATCTACAGCCTCCCTGGGCAACCTGTTCCAGTGCCTCACCACCCTCATAGTAAAGAACTTGTTCCTTACATGTAAGCTAAATCTACCCCCTTTCAGTTTAAAGCCATTATCCCTCATCCTATCACTACACTCCCTGTGAAAGCGTCCCTCTCCGGCTTTCCTGTAGGGCCCCTTTAGGTACTGGAAGGCTGCTATTAGGTCTCCCCAGAGCCTTCTCTTCCCCAGGCTGAACAAACTCAACTCTCAGCCTATCCTCACAGGGGAGGTGCTCCAGCCCCCTGATCATCTTTGTGGCCCTCCTCTGGACCTGCTCAAGCAGGTCCATGTCTGCCTTATGTTGGGGGCCCCAGAGCTGAACGCATTACTCCAGGTGGAGTCTCATGAGAGTGGAGTAGAAGGTGAGAATCACGTCCCTTGACCTGCTGGTTACACTTCTTTTGATGCAGCCCAGGATGCGACAGCTTTCTGGGCTGCAAGCACACACATTACTGCCTCATATTCAGTCTTTCACCCCCTAATGCCCCCAAGTCCTTCTCCACAGGGCTGCTCTAAATCCACTCATTGCCCAGCCTGTATTTGTGCTTGGGATTGCCCCGACCCACATGCAGGACCTTGCACTTGGCCTTGCTAAACTTCATGAGGTTTGCACAGGCCCACCTCTCAAGCCTGTCAAGGTCCCTCTGGATGGCATCCCTTCCCTCCAGCGTGTCAACTGCACAACACAGCTTGGCGTCATCAGCAAACTTGCTGAGGGTGCACTCAATCCCACTGCCCATGTCGCTGACAAAGATGTTAAACAGCGCTGGTCCCAATACCAACCCCTGAGGAACGCCACTCATCACTGCTCTCCACTCGGACATCGAGCCATTGACCACAACTCTTTGAGTGTGGCCATCCAGCCAATTCCTTATCCATCGAGTGGTCCATCTGTCAAATCCATGTCTCTCCAATTTAGAGACCAGGATGTCACGCAGGACAGTATCAAACGCTTTGCACAAGTCCAGGTAGATGATGTCCGCTGCTCTTCCCTTATCCACCAATGCTGTAACCTTGTCGTAGAAGGCCACCAAATTTGTCAGGCACGATTTGCCCTCAGTGAAGCCATGTTGGCTGTCACCAATCACCTCCTTATTTTCCATGTGCCCTAGCATAGTTTCCAGGAGGATCTTGCTGCTGACACCCCTGCAGCTATTTATGGGGTCAGTCATGAGAATTTGTTAAAAAATTCTTTAAAATGGGACAAGGAGGATCAATGTTAAACTGCATGTAAGAGACATTATTTTCTACAATTTATGTTCCTATTACTTTAGTTTTCCTACATTAAGTGTAGAGAAGGCTATCTGGGCAACAAGTATTAACAAAGATAGAGAAAAAAAGTAAAGATGCATTTCCAGTGTTTTGTTATTAGGCTTTACCAAAGAATTTAATAAGTTGAATTTTCCTATTAATGCAATTGAAAATTTAATGAGCTTCTTAATTTATGACTTCACTAGGCTTGAATTATAAAACAATAACACAAGCTGCACGCTAATTACCTGAGTGTGTCTGAAGATGACAGCGTGTTTAGGCTTTCATTTTAGCATCTAATCTAAATATATTAACAAATAGCACAAAAATCATTGGAGTTGTTCAAAGAGACAGGACAGAATTAATTATTTTTTGTGACAAACAAAACCATACTATTAAAGCATTATCCTTACTGTTATATTCCACATTGTGGTGGAGAATCTCCAAGCTCTTTGCTTAATATTAATTGTTTTGTGGCACCCTTGACAGCTTGTTAAGAAAAATTCTTTCCACTAAACCAATAACCAGAAACAAGATCAAGCTGGTGCTATCATGAAAATTTAGGGTCTGAGGCAGGTCTTAGAAGGTACTGAATGTACTCAGCTCTTTTAAATGTGCCTGGAGCAGTAGACATGTATCTCTTCAGAAGACGGAGCCTTTTCTTTGCCCTATTCTGTGATACTACAGCCTTTTTCTTGAATGACTTTCCCATTCATTTCAAGACTTCCTGGGGCTATACAGTTACCAGAAAGGTCACTGTGCTGGTCTACTGTGGGTCAGCAAAAGCATTACAGCTGGGAGACCCTGTAGTCTTAACACAGGGCAGTTTCATGCAATGTCTTAAGCTCTACCTGATTTACACTGCACACCAAACAAGTGCACAACACAACAGCTGGGTTCAGCTTGCTCAGGCCAGAAGATCTTACCAGGACACATCCTCACTACAGCAGGCTAGTCACAAAGGATATTTTACATTTCAAAACCTAAGTTTCATATGGATCTCCCATTATCCCAAACAAAAGTTTTCCTACCAGATAGACATTAATTCTTAATTTTTTCTTTTTTTTTATTTTAACAGTTTTATGCTGTCTCATGACAGTTTAATAGTAGTGTTAGCTGCAAAATTGTTACATCACATCGAAGTTGACATGTTCTGTTAACTTTATTTTTTAAAATTACTGTCTGTACTGTTTTCTTCAAAACAGAAAATACACAAAATTAAAACACCTCATATTGCATTAGTAGATAGGGAGGAAGTGGTTGGTTTGGGGGTTTTTAAACATATTATGCATTGATACTTCTGATAATCATAAAAATTATATTCCAGGAAATACCATTATAAGAGAAACTGAATATTCCCAAAATGAAAGTTTCCTAAATTAATCTGGTGTCTTCATTTCACTAAAAGTTACATTCTAACCTTGAGTCAAAAATCCTGTTTTCACCTGGATCTTAACTGGAAAAAGCAGTACAGTAAGTTTTTTTATTTTGTCCTTGGGAAGATACGGTTATTGCTTAATTACATCTACTGCTGCACTTTGACACCTGGAATAACACTATTCATAAATTTGAGTAGTTATTGTACCTGTCTGCCAGTCGTCCCATCAGGTGGTGGTAAAGGTGGGGCAGACTCAGAAGTTTCAGAGTTCAAGTTCATTCCAGTCCAACACAAATCAGCTACTTACGTACGGTAAGTCTCACTTGTATGATGATAGTTCTCTCTCCAATAGGACAATTGGTAACTTTTTTGCCACAGAGGTCTAGAAATTTTAAAAAGGAGTAGATTTCTGGGCTTTCTGATTGCTGTAAGAAGGTGTGCATCACTTTTTCAATTATACTAGCTATGCTATCAGACAATTTATTGCAAGAATACAATAAACTCATTGCAAGTGATCTCAATGGCATAAGGTAGTTCCTACTTCAGGAGACAATCTACCTACTTCATATGTTTATGTGCATCATTGTTGGAACTAAGTGATCTAGAAGGCTGTGGATCGTTAATTGATCATCTAACATTGCTTAATTTACTACCAAGACAAGCAAACAGTTTGTATTGGTCATCTTACTGATTTTTTTTTTTTTTTTTTTTTTTGAGAGGGCAACTTCTAGTTTTTGCAGACAGGCTCAGAGTTTGAGAAAGGGAATGAAAAGAAGGAAAAGAATGATGCCATTTACGGGCATTAGTATTCAAACCATCTTCCCCAGTCTGTCCCTTTCCCCTCCTCCTCCCTCTAAAGAAAACGCGTAGGGGAAGAACATGAACAGAAGTAGTTGCAGGGTCTAACAGTGCCATTTGTCACTGCCAAGATTCATCAGTGATAGAGGATTACAAGAGGGAACAACTGAAAGGTTAAGGATTTATCTAGAACATCTGAAACAGATATTAAACTGAGATTTATAGCAACGCACTTAATGAAAATTAATGTTTACTGTCTTAGCTATTGTAATACTGGAAACAGAAGGAAACTTGTTCCTTTCCCAGGAGCCACCATTGACCTCTTCCACTGGCTAGCAACACCTAAGGGCAGGTACACATGTTTAACATTTTGTATTTTTACTTCACTGGGCAGAAACTTAGAAGAGAAAAGAAGTACATTGACAAGGGTGGAGCACTGTAAGTGCAGGGGCAAAGGCTTCTAGAGATACCTCTGAGAACTAGGTTTTAAGTGCCTAAATGTGGTTCACTGCCTGCCGAGACTAAGACCTACAAGCAATAAAGACTTTTATAAAGCTAATAAAGGCAGCTTTATTGGTTTTGTAGAGCCATCATCAGCATTTTCTTTTCAATATCTATCTAATGACATGCTTTTTAAAAGAGTTATATGCTTGTAAAGATCAATGAAAAAATAACGGACCATGAGCAGAAGTATTACAAGCCTGACATCTTCATGCCCGTGCTGTTATGCAGGTTCACCTTAATCTGATGAGAGATGGTGGTACAAGCTTACTTTTAGGAAGTGAACTACATAAACCAGACAGGTTTTTAAGCTTTCACTACATAACCCAGTTATGAATTGTATAAAGTTCTAGAAGAACACTTTCTTCTTTTAATATGAAATTGCAAAAACAAAGGCTTTCATATACATTAAAATAGCAGCTTCAGCTATAAAAAGAAAGAATAAAAAAGGAGGAAGAAAATCATTACAGATTTCCATGTTGTGCTTTTTGCAGTAAGCTTACCTTGTCTATTTCTTCTCTGAATTTGAACAATGAAAATCAACTAAAATATTTTCTGCTCTTATTAAATTATGTTTAACAAGATTTAGGTTCTTAGTGTTGTAACTTACTGTCTAAAACACTACACAGATTTTTATTTAATTTAAAATAACTTTTACTTGGAATGAAATCAGCCATATTCTTATAAAAATATAGGATACTATGTTCATTACTACCTTTCTCAATTTCAATAAGACTGATGCATAGAAGAAGGGAATTTTTATTCGATAGTTTTGAACTACTAGCAGCATTTTACATGTCATTAATATCTGGACATTTATTTGCATTGAAGAAAACATTAAATACAGATAAATATAACTAAATACAGTTGAAACAAATGGGATTCTTCACTTGACCCAGGGTTTCCGTACTACTTCAGTATTCAATAATTCTCTAATTCACTAACAAGTGAATTAGGGTTCCTCAGTCCCTGTGTAGTTTTAAGGCAAGAGAAATCCCTATCTGGATTTCTAACTATTTACAAGTTTATTGCTTAAACAAAGCCACATGCAGATAAGGGAAGGCAGAAAAACGTTCAAAACATTAGAAATCCTAACAGGCACTTCTTCTCTCAAGATGTTTGCGTATATTCATTTTGGTTATTGTGATGCCTTTAGGGTGTTGAAAGAGAAGAAAGAGAACCCTGAGAACAAGGAGGCGGCACAGTTCTATGGGGGAAATTGGTGCACAGCAATAAAACAGACTAATTCCTTTTGGAGGACTCAGAGGAGCAGGGTTTAAGCAAAGATACTACAGCTAGGTTTAGATCTCTCTAGTCTTAATATAACAGGGAAGAATTTATTTGCATTATTTTACTCACAAAGGTGAAATCATCACTAAAAATTACTGAAACAGGCTTATTTTAAACAGCGCTAGTTATGCAGGTTTTCAGAATATGACCAGAATGTAGTATTTAAAAAAAAAAAAAAAACAAACATTAAAGCCTGTTGACTTAATAGCCACATATCCTATCCACATCCAAATTACTTTGAAACACTCTATAGAACCAAATAAAGCTTACAAGCCTACATACCAAAAATCACACAAGTGGTTCATATATACACAAATCCAACTTTCGCAAGGGATATTTCTATTCTCTACATCGGTTAGTCCACTGTGACACTTTAGGTGAGATAGGATGTGAAGCCAAACAACTGGATAATGATGTTTGAAAATCTACCCCATCAAAGGATCATGCACAGTAAGAGCATTGGGAAAACGTCTGTGTCAACAGTATGTCCATCAACATTAACGTATAAACACAGACAGAACTTGGAAAAAATTTCCAAGACAAAGAAGGTAGCAAAAAATATGACAGGAAAACCTTTTGGGCAGAAGTTAGGAAAAAAAAAAAAGTCATTCTTTGTTCAAAAGCACTGCTTGTGATCAGCAATATAATCCTCAATTAAGGAGACCACCCATTATAAAGTTTGCAGAGCACCAACCACTTATGTTCTTGGTCAGTCAGTTCACACACAGTTCAATCCTCTGAGGAAGGCACATTCTTCCTATTTTATAGCTGTGGAGACTGAAGCAGAGAGATTTAGTGATGAACCCAAGCCTACAGACCAAGTCAAGCATGCTAAGCTCATAATTTTATGTCGCATAAGCTTTGAAACCTACCACCTCACAAACTATTGAAAATTAAGCCTATTTAAAACATAATCAGCAAAACACAAAATGAGTGTTGCCTACGTTAAGTAACAAACTCAGAAATTGCCTGACTCATACTTAACCATTTACTAACAGCAGATTACTTAAGAATTTTTCTTCTATTAATTCACTCCAAGACAGTATCTGCTGTCCTGTGATTTGACAGAATGCATTTTTAAGAAACACACCATTATGAAATACAAAATTAGTCACTACAGTCACTGGGTCTCTTGAGAACGCAGTGTTGCAAAAATATGTTCAGACTTAATACCAGAGGTTCTGTGTCTAAACTTGAAGGATATTATTGCTTCTCTGTAAAAATAAAGAATGCAATGAATCATTTAGTCTTTCAGTAAGTTCCCCAAGCTAATACACCAGTACGAAGCTGGAATGGCTAGTAGCTGATTTCAATGTATCAGCAAGAAACAAGCTCGCTAAAGACCACGTTGCCTATCTTTCCTACAGTGTATTTCTGTTATTACAAATGTAGTTTGAAAGCCTTGTCTGAAGAGTCACCAAGGAAATCACTCACATTGCTTCTTCCAGTACTTGCTGCCAACAGCTTTGCAATTACCACCTTCCTTAATGTGGAAAAAAAGGAAAATTATGTCAATTGATAGTCTGGAATCTCATTTGTTTACAAGCAAAACTGAGCTACGGATTCAATTTTAAGAAGTAGTAAACTGACATCAGATCAAGCTTCCCATAATTTTAATGATTTGATTTTATTCATACAAGATATATTCTTCTTTTATAAGATTATCAGCCCTGCACCACATACAAACCATACAAGTGAAAATGCAGGTTCCTCAAGTTCCTCTGTAATTGGCATGAGAGATTCTCTGAGAAATATACTCTGTAGAATTTCACTTTTGCACAAACAAACCAAATACACAAGCAGTTATGGGAAGGGATTCAAAGCCATACTACTATATATTTTCTCAAAATAAATGGAATCTTTATGTTCTGTATAGCAGAAGATATAGAAAAGTTATCTGAAATTGCGTGTGGTGTGCCTTTGCAAGTTTCAGTTCATTTCAGCTCCACCAAAGAAAGTTTAGAGCATCTGTGAAAACAGAATCTGAGATTGCATGAAAAGCATAAAAGCAATTCCTGCCAGAAGGCCTTAGTAGCTTTAAGACGAAAAAGAAAATCTAAAAGGGGTAAAAAAAGAAAGCAAAGCTAGATTTGCATCAGGAAACAGACAGACATTTAAATTCATTCTAAATGATGATGCAAAAATTTTTTTATTTCTGACTTAATCCTTATGGTACAGTTTCTGACATCTTTACTTTTTGGATAATTAAAGATTCTCCTGCAGGGCATTATGACAGTTTTAAAAATGCTGTCCCTTTTTATGCAAGTTGAAAAGGTTGGAAACCTGTGAGAATGTGTGAAATAGTGATGTTCTTTTCCATACATCTTCCTGATGGTTTTAATTTTTCTTGAGTCAGACAAACAAAGAAATGAAAAAGATGCGACCAAAACTTTATTCCGAGTATTTTTTAAATACATATTTATCTTCTTACGTTAAAGTTCTTGCAGAAACGAAAAGAGTCACTGACAATTTTTTCCAATATTTTTTCTTTAATAAAATTTAACAGGAAGAAACTAGCTTTTTGCAAGCCCATTGTAGTTTTCCAAAATACATGGTTTCCATGGAGCAGCACTAACTTCCCAATCCTTTTTGGGAAAAATACAGTGAGAAGACACAGCATGAGTAAGAAGATTAGGAGAGCAGTTTACCATCACTTACAAAAATCGATAATGCATTACTACTCACTTATCGAGGAACTGATCCTGTACCCACTGAAGTAAATGTTAAATTCTTCATAGTTGAAAAGGCAGTGCTATACAGTCATAAATAACTACTGCTTAAACAGGGGCTGTTGTAATACTGTAACAAAGGGGGTTTTTTTCTTTTTAAAACCCACACTTCCAATTCTGATTCTCAAAGTAGCAAATCTTCAGACAGTGGAGTTCAGAGGTTTTAAATATTCCATTTCTGAACAATGAGTAATAAAGCTGAAAGGAACTCAGCCACCGGAGTAAAAATACAAATTCTTTTATTTCTCCTCCAATAGATCAACTATAAGACCATGAGAAGACCACCAAATCAGATTTGCAAATAGTAAAAGGTTTGTTTCTGATGAACACTATTCCTTTTAAATGTAATAGTCACCTGCAGTTACAATCAAGTCACAACTTTGTGTTTAACATAACATCAAAAGTGGAAATAAAGACTGAAACAAGTTGACTTGTCAAAAGCAAAATATTTATTAATAAACAATTGAGATAAACACAAAAGATTGAGACTTAGAGGCACCTAGTAGAGCTACATATATTACTCTGAAAGCTTTAAAAATAGGTCTTATCTAGTGTTTACACATAAGAGTGAAACCTGTATGCATTCTCAACAAAAACTCAACAAGATATTAAGTAGCTCAGTAAAAAGTCCACATCTAAAGTGAAAGAATTGCATTTCAGATTAAACAAATAGTCAGATAGGTAAAGTCCTGTACATGCATAGTTTTCTGCTACAATCCTGGGGTTTAATCGGCACTAGAGCAGAAGCATCACAATAGTGTTACAATATCACATTACACTGTGTAAGCCACATGTCCAGTCAGTGGTGTGCTTCATTGTCACAGAATAGTCCCATCTGCAAGATGACTGTCTCAGAAGATTGAATTAGAGCAGCATATTACTTCAGAGATCCTTTAGCCAATGCATAATGGAGAGAATGAATTGTATATAATTGTATGCAATGTACTGAGGGAACCACGAATGTATTGAAACGCTCTAAACAGTGATCATTGTCAAAAAGCTTTCTATGAAATCAGACACAATCACACACTTTCATCAGCTAAATAAAAGTTAACATTCCCAGCTAACCATATTCAGCAACCAATTGGCTACTCACTGTATGCGCTGACTTACAAAATCAGACGATTCAATTGTCATAGCAACTGTATCCCACATTTGGGTAGTCAAGGTAGATGCAAACAATTCAATCCCAGTTCATATGGCCCCTTCTTGGGCTGATGTACCATTCTACATTAGGATACGAGAAAAATTATAGGAAGTGCTATTATGCATGAATGAAAAATGCAGATGTGGCCATAAAATGGCAGTGGTAAGGGGTTCTCACTTCAGGTACCACTGATGGTTCAGAGTGCCAGAGAGAGACAAATATACTACAGCCCTTCTGGTTCCTGCAGCCCAGGCAGCAGGCTGCACAGGAATAAGGGGCACCTATAGGAAAGAGGGAAGAGTGACCAAATGGAGAATACCTGCCTTTTCTCCTTGCCATAGCAGCTGTGACCCCTTTAGGAGACCAATACAGCTCATCCAGGTGTGGAGATGATGAGAACAATCACCAGTCCCCACAGAAGGCTATTTTTGTTTCACCCACATATCTGAGGTATACTGCCACACCACTGCTGCAGCTTCTCTTCTACTTCTCTGTCAGCTCCCATGTTTCTAAGTTGTGCAGGGGAGAGGAAGGAAAATGCAGTGACCTGGCAGAGGCAGTGACTAGTAAAGTGAACAGAAGAGCCATGTGTATATGGGAAAGCCATTTACCTTAGCAGCAGCTCCCAGTGCATCCCATCCAAAGTATCTGCAGTCAACTGTAGGTAGAAAAAAAAATGCTAGAATTGAGATGCGCTGGGAAGCCTGTAGGGAGAGAGGCACCAAAGGTCTCCCTCCAAGGCCAATACCAAGCTGTAAATGGATCAGAGCCCGAGTTATCCAGTTCCTAATGATAAGAGTTGTGAGCGGTGATTAACAGAGCAAATGTCCTCCAAATCCCACTCCTGCTGAATTGCCTTTTAACACCCACGATATAATGCTTCATTAAGCTCAAACCATATGTTCTATAAGCATCTGAACCTGCAAGACACTCACACATCATGTGAAGCATTAAGTACCCTCAGCAGCGCATGTCCCTTTTAGCAGAGTCTACTACAAAATAGCTTAGACCTGTTGAGAACCACCAATCCTTATCTGATATGCAAGTGTGTCTTCCCATTTCCATCCTGAATAGGTTTCTCTGTTCATTTCAAATCTTCCTGGGAAAAGCCTTCAGTCTCTCTCCCTGTTTAGTACTCTTTTCTTAAGTTACTATGAATTTCTTCTCCTGTTGCCTAGGGTTAATGAGTCAGAGAGATTTCTCAGGCAGCAAAAAAATATTACTCTACCTTAGTGAAGCTTCTTCATCCCATTCACCAGAACAAAAAAACTTCTCTCTCATTTTAAAAAACCCTCCTGTCCTCAAGGACTGCCCCTTACACTAAGGTAAGGAGATATTTGACAATTGTGCAGACATGAAGGCCTGCTTTCCAGGTGTCCTACAACCAATTTTCATGGACATTTACATAGTCAAGGAGAAAGCATGAACACCAAACTGCCACTTTACTGATAGAGAAGCGCCTCCTGATATGCCTGGTGGCCTCCATGGACAATAACAGTATCTGACTGCCACTTTGACCTGTTGGCACTGTCTTGCCAGGCATAGGCACCACTCTCTCTGCATCTGATTTTTGATGTAGTTTCATGTCATCTGCCACTATAGCCTTGAAGTCCTTTAAACACATCATCATGTTGTTTGTTTCTTTATTAATTGGACTTGAGAACAGTTCACTTAATTTGTGCTTTGCTTTTGCTTGGTTATCCTGAATTTCTTAAAACAACATTACAGCATCTGGAGACTCAACAGTATTAAAACTAGAGACCTCTGGGTAGAATAAGTCTGTTTCATTCCTCTCTGTTTTAAGTACGTTTCTTAGAGCTATCTTAGAGCATGTCTCCAATTTCTTGGAGAAAGCACTGTTATTATTTTCAAGGATGTAAAGGTGAGCAGCTGCCATACAACACACTCTTGGTGAAACATGCTGCTAAAGACAAATCCCTCAACGTGGTGTCCAAAGTAGAAACATGCAATCATAGCCTTGGTGGAGGGTCATTACAACTCCTTCTCTGGGCAGAAAGGAAGTGTACCTTTTTGGAAGACTCACTTCACACAAGCCATGCAAAGTATGCCATGAGTATAGCAGAACTCCCAAACCAAATACCACTGAAATATGTCTTCCCCTTACTTTTGATTGCAAGTTCATCCCTAAAATATCTGTATCCTCACTGAAAGCAGGAACTGTGAAGAACAAAGAGAAAGATTGTTACTAAGTTCAGTATTCACTTGTGTGAGACCTTGGAAAGACAGACAAAGGTCTGGATCACTAAGTGAGGTAACAAGGCACAAACCCTTCAGAGTAGAGAGATCTGTACTATTCCCAAATCATTTCAGGATATATATACCTGTCTTGCCACTTTCAACTTCATGGCTTTTTCTTGAATTACTAGTGATTACTCAATCATTTATCTTCTTGGATAGCATCTTAGGCTGACCGTATTTAGTCAATGAGTAGGACAGTTCTCCAGAAAACATCATAAACTTTAAAATTAAATAATGGCCACTTTTTCTGGCTTTACACAAAAAAGTTAAATTGTGAGTTCCAAAAGTTTCAGAACATCTTAAAATGGCCTGCACTTACCCTTACAAAGTTTCAAGCTTGCTAAAACTCCAGACTAGCACCTTGACTCTTCCTACCTGGGTTTCCAGCTCTGGACAAGTCCTAAGTACCACATAATGTCACATGGATACTGGCAGTAGTCAGCACTCAGTTTTTGAGCAGAATCATTTCCCCTCTCATTCTTACTGATATGAAAGTCAATCCAAGACACTATTCTTATGAAAGCAAGTTGTTCTACCAATCAGTCACTAAAATCTGGCTGGAGAAGGAATGCAAGTGAGCTCCTTAACAGGAAGTCTTCCACAAAGGAGAAGAGTAGGGCCAGTGAGAAATGACTAACAGAAAATCACCACCGTCCTTCAGTTGCTCATTAGTCAGGAATAAAAGGCCTGGCAAAGAGTTCAACCCCTCGCACCCAGCTTTCCCAGAACTGTTATCTCCTGCTTGTTTCTCACAGGTCATGAATCAAAGTCTGTCCAATTATCACCCCTTTTGCACCACGTTTTGTAGCTAAGTTGCAGATGTTAACTGTTTTTTGTTTGGTTTTTTTTTTTTTTTAAATACTACATATTGATCTTTTATACTAGGAAAACTTTGTCTAGTAATTAAATATGAGAATGGGAGACAGGGAAACCATATCAGTTCCAGCTAATTGATTACAACATCATAACATACTGCATTTGGATGCATATCTGTGGTATTTGATCCACAGTCAATCTATCAAATCAGTGGTCTTCATCACTCAGAGGCATGCCTGTGTATATCTACCTTTTAAGTTTTGCCTGCAGCCTTCTCTTTCCATTTATGCCTTCTCTCCCAGAGAAATGTCTCTACAGAGTGACATGAAAGCAGTCCAGAACTCTACCTGTATTACTTTGTCTTCCCTCCAATAGAAAGACCACTGAAGTGGTGTAGGTCCTTTAGTGTCCTCCTTGCACAATTTCTTGAGATGTTTCTGGGGTTCTAGGTGAGCTATTCTGGCTAGCTAACTCCTCCACTACAGTCACAAGTTACATGAAGTGCTTGCTTGAGATTCATTGAAACTCCTCTGGTTACCTGAATAGTTCTTATAGCCTACTAAATATAAATGCAGTACTATCTTTTAAACCTTAGCTTTTACCTTTTAATAAACCCGAATAAAGTATAATGTCCTTGTCAAAGTCATACTATGAAGGCAATATGCAAATATTAAATAGGAGAATGGAGAATAACTGAAAGGTATTAAGTAGAAATTGCAAGTAACTGCTGACAGTGCCTGAAAGCTAATGATGCTAATTAACGATATTCCCAGGGATAGGTCCACAGAAGGAATGGGGAATGCAATAGCATAGGCTTGACTTTTCTGCTTTCTTCATAGAATTCTTATTGAATATAAATTAAGTCAGAAAGTGGCACTAATTAGGATGGCTAAATAGCAAAGAGAAGACAAAGTAAACAAGTAGTGGTACCTTCCTTATAATAAACTCATGAACAGCTTCTTGTATTCATTCAATTAAGCTTGCAATATAAAGGTACCATGCATTTCCCTTTCCTTTACTGGCTACCAGGGAAACAGACCAAGTATAATTTACACGATTATTTAGTCAAGGAGATGGATTCAGTACATTTTAGAACTTAACACTATGAAAAAACACAGTAGTATGTGTCTTTCTTTAAGGGTTCATATACCTGTTCAATTAGCATGTTGCAAGTCAAAGAAGTATCAGGGTTTTTGAATTCCAAGTAATACAATAAATCTTCTCTTCAAACAACTTACAATCTCAACAATAGAGGACAGATGAAAGAAAGCCTCGTTACAAAATCTGAATGTAAATTAATAACTTTCTGCACAAGACTAACGCCACAGTTTCAAACAATACTCAGCTAATAAAGTCACTGCAGATATGTAGGTGGTAGGGCTTACCAGGTAGTCACAGCAACACTTTAATTGGGTTTTGATTCAAAAGGCATTTATTCCTCTAAAATGCCACCGTTTCTTCTTCTCTCTTGCTTTGGCCCTGATGCATCAAAAAATTTGCAAGGCAAACCGTATCAAAACAATTATTTCTCACATGAAGTTGTGTTTAAAACAATGGCAAAATAATCAGAAGTTTCAGGAGATGGTATTTCTTACTAGTACACTTAAAAAAAATACGTACAGCAAAACAGACATGAGCCAAGTTGTCCAAGAGGTACAAAGCTCTTATGAGGGGGAAACAACAGCAGGAGGCTAGCATGGGTATTTCGTCTGAGAAATGTTGTGTAGACATAAACACTATACTCAGGTGGCACCCACATTTAGAAACACTGGGTGCCACCTCCATACTGTGATCTTCTACTCCAAGAATACCTTACTGGAACAAGCAGAGAAAGCTGTGCATGAAGGATGGCCCAAGTTAAAATGTCAAGAGGGACATTATGTCAAGAGTATTGGCTACAAGGGAGTTAATCAGAGAATCAAGAGGGAAGCAATGACAACATGGCAGCAGCTACAACTCAGCGAGTGCTGTGCTTCAAAATGACGACTTTGTGCAGTTTTGCTTGATTCAGACATACAGGATTAGCTACTGGTACCACAAATGAACTGGGAATATCAAGTTCTTTAACAGTACAAAAGTCTTCAAGTGACAAACATTGAAAGTCACTTAACGTGTGTACTGATCTCTACTTTGGTTTCCCATTTGTAATTTTTCTCTTGTTCAAACTGATGGATGAACCTAACGCTTTTAATTATTTCCAGGGTATGCCCTTCAGAATTGCATTGCTTTCCCCATATAGTACTTCTGTCCAGAGACTCCCTTACTTCATTAAGATGGAAAGTCATTTCAGTCACAAAAAGCCAGAGTAATCGTGTTTTAATCAACTGAAGTGCACAGAAGCTGCTACCATCATAAGTACCCCATGACACAAATGCAGCACAGTACTGCATTGCCTGCTGCCTATGGGATGGAGAAACTGAAGATTTGCCTGGTTTAGAAATATGAAGCTAACAGTTTCACTTAGATTCAATGCCTACCTCTCTGAAGCTGACTCTGATTGAAAAGCACAAGATCAATATAAAGTAATTCAGTTTGTGCACAATACTTGCACAGGAGAAGGGAAAATGAGGGTGAATGGCTATCTTTTTGGGGAAGTATTCTACTTCACCACAACAACTGCTTAAGAATAAGCCACAAACCAGAGTTCAAAGTTCCTCAAATAGATTGCATTTAAACTATTAAAAATTACATGCTTGGCAATGGTAGGATTGAAACAAAAAGCTAAGAACTTGGGAAGAATGAGTTACCTGATTTACAAAGGAACTCATATATGAAAGAAGGCTCATAAAGAGATATAAAACCCCTAACTCTCAGTAGGTTGTCAAACTTCTCATGCCTTTCCAAAACAGGGAAAAAAGCAGCTCTTTATGCAAAGAGTCATGCTTAACTACTTACAGCTCCAAAGGGCTACTTTGGAGAATGGGAAATAGCCACAGAAACATTGTATTCATCTTCCTCTGCACAATGGAAGTAACGATCAAACTTGTCTGTTAAGTTTTCAGATTCCTTAAATCAGCAAGATGGACTTAAGGATCAGGTTCTTTGCCACAAAGCGTAACGGGAGATCGATGTTGCGTACCTAAACCACAGAGGCACAAGAACATAAGAAGATTTAGCATTTGTACAGAAAACAAATAAACATTGTTTTATCTAACTGCACTCAAAAAAGAAATATATTTTTTTCTATAAATCTTACTTCAAATGCAGTATATTTTTATTAGATTAAAAATGCAGTCTTTTCAGATGTTGCTGTTAATGAACATCCCTCTGAAGACTATGAAGTACCACAGCTAGCTTTTCCCTATAAGAGATTTTGGTTTTTGGGGGGGTGGGGTTGTTTGGTTGGGTTTTTTTAGCAACAACATTGCTGGCAAGGACAATGATAAAGAGATAGAACAAGTTTCAAATTGAGGAAGGATCAGTTAAAATGAAATTAATCAAATGCAGACATTCTTGTTTCTGGAATTATTACAAACTTAGCTTTTGTTACACCCTCAAAAGTGCTGGATCACAGAGTCAGGGCAGAGACTGAGAATTCTTTATACAGGGAAAGAAAGGTAAAGGGAAGGAAATTAGTGGAAAGAATAGAAGCATGAATATTGAGAGCAGGAAAAGGGGGGGGGGGGGGGGGGGCAGGGCTGTAAATATTAGCCAAAAACAGAGATTGTAGAAAACACTGAAGAGGAGCCAATAACTGCATCTGGAGAAATACTAACATCGCACCATGGAAACAAAAAGAACTACTCTCAAGTTAACAGTCCTTGCTCTCCATCATGGCTATAAAAATCAGACTCCCCTGGAACACACACAACCTACCAGAGGCAAAAATATATCATTCTCACAGTGAGGTTCTTCAAGAAGTTGCAGCTTTATATTGCGTGCAGTCCATGTGCCCCACAACGAAGTTTACTGAAGGATCCTTCTCTCAGCAGCTCAGTCCTCAACTCTACTGGGCCAGCTTCACACAAGCTGGAAACATTTCTACAGCCCACAGTCCACTGACACATAGCATGTTAAAGATTCACACACCCAACGGCCTGGATAGCATGTAAGTGAGAATCCGACACATCCAGAGATGTGCAGCAGAATCTGGGCCCCCAAACCTTGGTCTTCAGTGGATAAACTACATCTCATTACTTGAGCAATCATCTGCAATGTGGTGAACTGAACATCATGATTAAAAGTCAGATACCTGCATTCTAATCTAGACATTACTAAAGACTCACTGTATGAGTCCGGATTTAAATTTTTCAGAGTAAGATTTGACCGGTAACATGGGGGTTTCAGACAATCAGTATGTGAGTTTGTAATTCAAAGTGTGACAACCTAAAAATCAGATCAGTTTGGCAAATGCAGCTATTAGCCTCTGCTTCTCACATGTGAAAAGCTGGAATAGTAACAAATAACTTACTACACTTTGTGGTGTAAAGGGAAAAAAAAAATCACTACATGGTACATACTGTAGCAACAGATATCAGAAAAAAATATTTACAGTAACATCTAATTTTTTTCCAGAAAAGCTGCATTACAAATGAGTTCCCCAATAATTCACTCTTGCAATTCATACATAAGTAAAATCATTCTTGTCATACATATAATTATTTTGCAACCAAATACAAAAAGGTGCTATAAAAGTAAAAGGTGCTATGGAGACTGTGTTTGACTGCTTTCATTTCAAGAGTGACAGACGTATTCTTTGGTCAAATTGCAAGAGGCTCAAGGTTTTCTTTCATGCAACCTGTCATTCATATAGAATACAGTAAAATTTGTTTGTGTTATCTTTACCATTGCAACAATTAGTGTGATACAGGCATGAAAATAGACACTCTGTCTCAGAAATACATGACTTCACAAGTCTCTGTAAGGCACAACGATGCCTGTCCTGTCACTAAGCATTTAGCTTTGACAAGAGCTCGGCAGTGTATCATTTAACCAAAGCATTCACTGTAAATGTTTACTCATCTGTGGGAAGTGACACTGCATACTTGCAGCTTCACTGGGGACTCAGAGAAGTTAGATTATATAGATTCACTGTATAGGTTTGCTTCTTTCTTGACGCACAATTTAAGATGTGCTACAGCTTTGCTAAGCCTTCTTTACTTTGCCTCAATTTCATCTGTATTAAAACAAGGTACTGCGTACGTAGCATAGATAGGGACTTTTGAGTGGGTTTTCCCTAATCACATAAACTATAAATGTTAAATATAAAAGGGATATATACATAGCATACAATTAAGACAGAATAAGCTTTATATGTGTGTATCTATTAATTAGGTCTCAATTTCAAAATAAAAGCATTTTCTAACAAGAGGTTTATATATTTAAAAAGTATTCCAAATATGTACACTACATATGTATTTTATATATATATATAAAAACCCAAATAATTTACAATGGTAGCAACTTTAAAAATAATTAAATTTCTTTAATGAGTAATCCAATTCAAATATGTAAACAATTTGACACCAAAGTAAGTTAGAATCAGAAATGAGCAGTTCTTTTATACTGTACAAGCTGAGTTCATTTTAAATCACAAGAACACCTGGAAAAAGATGATCTGACCAGTATTTTGGGGAAAATCCTTTTCAAACTAAAAATTTTTCAGCTAATCAGAATTCTGAGTACTAGTCTACTATTCATTCTGCAATTTAAGTACATGTTGTTGTCTTTGAGTAAAGTCCTAAGACTGGAGTGCATGCAGACAGGACACTTGACACAGATGTTCACGCAATGATAGTAAAAGCCCTTCCAGAGTATATTTCACAAATCAGTTAGGATGAAGCAAACAAGTATACACTGCTCACAGAAGCCCATTAAGGGATGGAGTCACAGATGCAGACTTGAAGTTATCATTTTTATTAAAAAATATTTCAGCTGTAGTGTAGTCTCAGAACAGAGGAAAACACCAGAGGCAAACCAAAATTAGGTCTTCAAGCAGAGATAGAGAAGGCGGCAGAGAGGCAAAGCTATATAACATTACACAGGGAATATAAAGGCCATTTTATTGTGTTGCTAGTAGCATTTTAAAAAAAAAAAGAAAAGCTCACAATGGCTTTGACTATATGGTAGGACTGGATGAAGCATAAGGCTTGTATTTCATGAAAGACAACAAAAGCAGACATAAAACATAGGCCAAGTTCGGGTCTGGAAAATCATGGTTGCACAAGGGGAAGAGAAAAGAACACCACCATGAAAACCGACATAAATGATATACAATTGATACAATGATTCTGTCTCTCAGCTATTCTCTCTCTGAGCACTAGTGAGATGTTGGTCATTGTTGTATCTGGCACCAAACATTTAACGAATACTAACTTCACATGGGTGCAGCAGACACCAGTAGTTTATTTATGGCAAAAAAAAAATTACCATTTTGGCAATAACATCTGAGAGCTGGTAAGTAACATGAATAGTAAAGAGGTAGCATAACATTAAATGTAGATTTTGATTAGTATAGTAGATCTGTGCAATATAACTTCTGAGTTCACTGCACTTAAGAGGTTTTTTTCCCATGTAGCTTTAAATCTGAAGTGACAGACTGTATCATGAGAAAGACAGCTAGAAGAAGCCAACTTTAGAAGTCAAATTCAGAAAACATTGAAGAGATTGGCAAGTGCTTCACCAAACATTTACATTAAACATGAATTGTTGTTCTGATTACATCTTAAAGCCAGTAAATGAAGAATCACTTTTTTAAATACTCATCTCCTACTAGCATTTATTTTTAATTTTTTAAAGCACAGCATATCAGTGCAAAGTATTAATCTCAAATAAGTTACCTTTATGAAACATTACTACAAAAACATAGTTATTCATAATTAATGACAAAAAAGGTAGTTCTCATACCTGCTCTTTGCACTTCTGTGGTTTTTTTTTTAATAATTATTATTCATGGCAGATACATACCAACTTTAACAGGTAATTACACAACGTGCACGGGTTTGCTACAAGCTATCACTGCTGCCACTGAAGTCAGGACAAATGACCACAACTAAACAAACACAGGGAAAAAAAAAACCTAACCCTTTTACATCACAATCTGGTCACAGCAAATGGTCTGATATTTGCATCTGAGTCTGTCCAAAATACTTGCTCAGTTTTCTGATAGGTAACCTAGTCTTTTCTCGCCTATTCATGTTTTTGTTGTGGTTTAACCCCAGCAAGCAATTAAGCACCAGAGCGCCTCTCGCTCACTCCCCCCACTGATAGGATGGGAGAGAGAATCAGAAGAGTAAGAGTGAGTTAACTCATGGGTTGAGATAAAGACAGTTTAATAGGTAAAGCAAAAGCCGCAGACGCAAGCAGAGCAAAACAAGGAATTCATCCCCCACTTCCCATGGGCAGGCAGTGTTCAGCCATCTCCAGGAAAGCAGGGCTCCATCATGCCTAACGGTGACTTGGGAAGACAAACGCCATCACTCCCAGCATCCCCCCCTTCCTTCTTCTTCCCCCAGCTTTCTATACTGAGCGTGATGTCATACGGTCTGGGATATCCCCTGGGTCAGTTGGGGTCAGCTGTCCCGGCTGTGTCCCCTCCCAACTCCTTGTGCCCCCCCAGCCTCCTCGCTGGTGGGGTGGGCTGAGAAGTAGCAAAGGCCTTGGCTCTGGGTAAGCACTGCTCAGCAGTAACGAAAACATCCCTGGATTACCAATGCTGTTTCCAGCACAACTCCAAGTCATAGCCCCATACTAGCTACTATGAACAAAATTAACTACCCCAGCCAAAACCAGCACAGTTTTCAATTGTGAAAAGCTCAAAATTCTTTCAGAAAGGGACAGGATTTGCAGACATTGTATGATCTTATCTTTTGGGGAGGGTTGACACAACCATTGTCCTATCTTACACTGGTAGGCATAACTAGTTTACAGTAGGAAAAATATTTAAATATGCAAATTCTTGCATATGCATGTTGACAGTATTGACAGCCAAAGTAAATCTCCACGATCTGTTACAGAGGACGAGGCGTACCTTCACGCTACTCAATCCAGTTTAAAGAAAGACCAAAAATTAAATACTTGAGAGCAATAAATTAGTACTGAACAGAATGGTGACTATTGTCTGTAATAATAATGTTACGAGAATTAAGTGGATTATATTACATATACACAAGAAACAAAGATATCCATAGAAAATGAGAATTGACCAACCCACAACACCAGACTAAATTTAACTGTGTTAGCTTTTCAAAACTGTACCTGACACATATGATATCTGCCTGTAAGAGAAGAGATAGCATGACAATATTCTGAATTTATAAGGAAAATAATATTTAATTTCAAGCTCTGCTACAAGCAAGCCTAAAGTAAGAGTTAAGCAACTACTCCAACTAGCTGTATTAATGATGCCTTAAGAGTGGAGCCAAGCAGCCAACACAGATCTTGTTCAAGTGGCTTAAAAGTTATGCATTTACAGTTAGCAAAAAAAGAAGAGGTTACAACTGCTGACAAATAGAACATTTTCATGGTTTAAACAGATCACCCATTCTCTAGTATCAATTCTTTCAGAGTGCTGGTGCTCAGTTTTTACTATTCTTTTTGGACAGCAGTTTCCATACCTTCATTGCCCTGTAACATATTACACAGCAGTAGAATAAGTGTCATTCTTTAACCGATCACATCAAGAACTGGACAACAACTCAATAACATCTCCTAAAGTCTGGTGCAACACAATCAGTTTTAAGACTCCAGAAACCACACAAGGATGCTATAGATCAGCTCTGTTTCTCTTTAGAATGCACCTTCTGACTTTATTTTGCAGTTAAACATTTTCAATAAGCAGCTAGGAAAAGGCTTAAGATTCCTTCTATATGATATCTGGAACTTATTTCTGACAAAGTAAAAATATATGCCCTTTGCTTTTAATAGGCACAGAACCACAATATCCCCATCCACCTTAACTTAAGTTTATTGCTAACAAATTGCTGCAGTGGAATTAAAGCTCAAACATGAACCAAAAGAGTAATGAGCACTGCTAGATGAGCTCTAACAGCATAGAAATAACCACAGCAATTTTACTCACTCTACTATAAACACCAGTTTGTAGATCCAATTTAAAAAAAAACAAAACATGATTGATCATTTAAGTTGGACTTGCTGCTTTAACTGCAATAATGTACAATGTGAACTATGCATGCATGGTGTTTCTGAGAGCTTTCATGGTACCATGAAAATTAATCTGATGGGACTGAGCTATCCCAGTGATGTTTTCACTTATAATGCTTTGCAATATCTTTACCTGTAATTGTCCTTGTCAAAGACGCTGTGGATTCATAATGCACATTAAGTCTTAATGAAGTCTTCAAGCAGCTGAAGTTCTCAAGCAACAGTGACAGTGATGACAGCAGTTTTATAAGCTGAAAAACCCCAAACTAATTTCATAATTAAGTGTTTTCCATTATACATTCCTCTATTATTAACTTTTACTTAGCAAAGGTTAGGAACAGTAAAGAGATCCTACACATCTGCTAAAGCTGCCTTCTAGGATTTTCACGTTGATTGTTATACTTTCAGATAGACATCACTGTAGAAGCCAGAAGATTTAGCAAAACACAATTCTGTATTGTTTTCTCTCTCCAAACCTCTACAAACATTACCTCACTTATACATAAACTCCACTGTGTGTTGCTGTGGTTTTACAAAGGATAGTACCTCAATGCAAGCTATTGCTATGATTAAGCACCATACTATCCAAAGTTGGGAGGGGAGGGGAGGAGAAACAACGCGGCTTTAGGTAAATACACAAAGAACAGCTTTTTAAAGCTCTAACCTGGGATCACAAATTCCAGCTGCTTCTCATTCTGCTACTGGCCTTTTAGCTGAGGTTAAGCAATCACTTTTCTCCATCTCAGTTTCCCCATCTGTAAAAGGGAAGTAGAGACATTCACTCCATTTCACAATTGTTATGAAGTCTATAAATAAAGAGGCCTTCCAAGGAGTGTTGTTACTATGAAATATACATTAATTATGATTCTTCATTGGTCTATTTATCATTGCATTAACAGAACTTGTTCCTGTTTTCCTTTTAGTTACCAAGAGGACACAGTTATCAGTCCAGCAAAAATGATACTAATGTTTTTATCTTTACTAAATAATGACTTTAATTTCTTTCTTTGTTTAGGGATAAAATATAACATGGGATTCCAGCAATCAAAAAAAGTAAGTTTTCGGAAGTACATAAGGAAAATTGTACCCATATTCCGAGTATGGAGTACAGATAGAGATGGCTCAGATAAGGCCACTAGACTGGAGATGAAGCATTGAAAAGGAAAGATGCATCAAAGCTTTGCCATGAAGTGCAAATTTTCCTTTTGAAATATGAATTTGATAAGCTATGCAACTTTAGTTTTGTAAGTTTTTCCCTAGACTGGATATTGCTAAAAGATACGGTAAACTTTGTACATATTAATATTCTGTATGAAATCGTACTGATCGAATGAATGTCTTGAGAGGTACTTAAAAATAGGCTAAAGAAAAATACTGGTGAAATTCCTCCATCTAGTGGCTGTTAGCACAGTCACGGCAGCAGCGAATGGCTGCAGTGGGCTGTCACTGACTTCATAGTTAAAGGACAAGTGCAAAATATGCAAAGGAACAACTGTGCAGCTGCCAGCTGTTACACAAATGCTGTTGCCTGGTGAAATCAGTGTGATGTGATTGACATCACTGCATCTCTACAGCTCCACCTTGACCTTCTGGATGAAGTTACACTGACAGAAGACATTAAAATCATGGCATTTAATTTCCCCGAAAACTGTAGGTTCATCATCATCGTCATCATTAAAGGTGCGAGTATCTAGGAAGTCTGAATTTGATAACCTTGAAATATCAGCCATATCATGACTAAATAAGATGGAATTTCAGCCACTCTGTAAAGCATAATATTTACAAACACATCTGCTATTTTACAGAGAAAAACTTTAATACACCTTTGACTACCAGAAACAACCTCTGCAGAGTACAACAATCACTCCCAACAGCTGAATACATAGTGTCTTGTATGACAAATTATCAGCTGGTTTCCCAGTCTGCACATCACATACCACCTCCACTACCAGAATAGCCAGTAAAACATTTCAGAAGCCTAAGTTCTGCGACAACTTGCATAGTACTCTAAAAACTGGGTTTAATACTGATCTGAGTTTTGTATAATAGTTATCAGTTAAAACAAGTCCCCTACAAAATAATATGATCTGATTTTTTTTTCCTTTTGTCATCAGTGCTTTTTGTAATGAATACCGAGTCTCTTTTTTAATCTCTCACCCTTAAAGAAGGATGCAGCAAGATATAACCTCCATGGCAGCCCAAGTTTAAGTTACCTATAGTATCGCTTTTTTCAGCCAACAGAGACTTGTAAAATCACTATTACAATTAAGGTTAAGATGCCACCTTGAAAGAACATGACCCTACTAATCCTCATACTGTACATCTTAAAATTCACCCAGTATCTTATTTTTGAAGCCAGTTTTAAATATTATTAGGGAGCAAATAAAGACTGAAAATCAGAAATTTACAATTTGTAAAATCTCTAAATAAACATTAAGTATTTTGGGTAAGCAATAAACATTCCGCAATTACATCTGCTTCCTCTGTTGAAATACTCCCTAGTGGTTCTTATGCCACTCAGCTCCCAGGTGAGTTCTCAAAACAGAGATGACATGTAGTTAAACACTGTCCAGAACCTAATCTTAGTCTTAGAGGCATAGACATGTAGACAGGGATTTAACTCAGCTGCTTTCAGAAGCAGGAAGTAATGGAGCACATCTGGGCTGTATGCCAGAATAAGTATTAACCAGCAAGATCCACCTAATGAAAGAAAGCAGGTCCCAGAAACCCCTTATCCATAGACCTGCTTTACTTACTCTGTTTTCACTTGCCTAATCCCAGCCACAGCTCCGTTCACACCCCTTACTGCTTCTCATCAAGTCTCAATTGCTTCAGTCCCAGGTTCACCTCACTCAAGCCTCCCTTTGGGGTCCCTATTCATGCTGCTCTCACCAAACCCACTTCCCTGCAAAGCCTCCATGTTCTCACCGCAGCCCTTTTGGCTTCCTTCTTCCCACTCTTGCTCCCTCTACGTCTTCACTCCACTTTACAAACACTATAAACCTCCTGTTAGGCTTCACTCTGTGCACAACTGCCCTCGCCACAAAGATAAGCTACTAAAAGGGCAGGGTGGGAAACAGAGTTGTGTGACAACAGGCAGTCTGGAATAATTAAGTCAGTCCTCAAAATACTTGGATGTCTTTGAAATTTCCACAAAAGGTAACTTACCTAAGACAAAAGTATCTATCAGTCTGCGTGCAGGCACCACCTAGAACACAGTTAAATCCAAACCTGAACCGGAATTTACCAGTTCAGACTCATCTCAACCTTTGAGTTTCATGTAAGCACAGAACAAGATGACAAGAGAAAAGTCTGTACCACAATGTAGGCACAGCACTGAGGACTTGTGGCAAAGCATTTTGTTGTACAATTCTGCTGAACTCAGAGTGTATGAAAGATCCACATTAAAGTCGTACGAGTTGTTAATAGTGACAAACACTCTCTCACTTACTAACATCTTTAATCTATTTTTCCCCATTAGGACTGTGTTTCCAGCGATAACCAGGATAGAATAAGAAAAAACACTGCAGATGGAGTAACAATGGTAAAGCAGAACGATTCATTACACCTATCTGAAAATGGGCCCACAAAGCTTCAAAGCACAGACAGAGGGCAAAGCAGCATAATGTTTGCTATGAAAGATCAACAGAAAGGTGAAGAAATTAATTCCATCAGGCTGCATAAACGGAGGAGGAGATTTATAATTAAAAAGAGCCCAATTTTGATTTCCATGAACAGCTCCATTCTCAACCTGCCCACGCTTAAATCTGAGGATAGAAACAACAAGTGGAAAAGTCTCTATCAGATCCAAAGAGAAAGAAAGCAGATTATGAGGGAAACTTGTTCTAAATACAAGAGTAATAACAGAAGAATAATCACTCCTTATCATGTTTCTAGAATATTTGTAGAAGATAAATATAGAGTTTTATACTGTGAAGTACCAAAAGCTGGCTGCTCTAACTGGAAACGGGTACTCATGGTTCTTAATGGGCTGGCTTCTTCCACAAAAGACATACAGCACAACACAGTGCACTATGGAAACTATTTAAAAAGACTGGATGGGTTTGACCACAAAGGAATTTATCATAGGCTCAACACTTACACAAAGATGCTTTTTATTCGTGAACCTTTTGAAAAGCTGGTATCTGCATTTCGGGACAAGTTTGAACATCCAAACAATTACTACCACCCGGTTTTTGGAAAAGCCATCATTTCCAGATACCGTGTCAATGCCACCAAAGAAGCATTAAGGACAGGCTCTGGAGTCAAATTTAAAGAGTTCATTCAGTATCTCCTGGACGTACATAGACCAGTGGGTATGGATATCCACTGGGATCATGTCAATAGGCTTTGCAGCCCATGTTTAATAGACTACGACTTTGTTGGGAAATTTGAAAGTATGGAAGAAGATGCAAATTTTTTCTTGCACTTAATTGGTGCTCCACAAAATTTAACCTTCCCCAAGTTTAAAGATAGGCACTCCAATGAAGAACGAACTACTACTAAAATTACACAACAGTATTTTGCACAGCTTTCTCCTTCTCAAAGACAACGAAGCTATGACTTCTACTATATGGATTACTTGATGTTTAACTACTCAAAACCTTTTGAAGATTTATATTGATTTGAGAGCTGGGACATTTCCACAGTCATATCAGTTGAAATGCATAACAAATCCAGGTGGCTTCTGTTTATATAGACTTGTCTGTTAGTAAACAATTGGTTGAAAAACAGGAAAAAAACCCAAAACAGAACATAAATGGCTAGTGATGTTTACAACTTCACCTTAATTGCCTCCTTTTTCAAATCATGTTTTTTCTATAATTTCTCCATATGGAATGTATGTATATATATGTATAATATGTCAGGGCTCCCAAATAAAGCACATAATTTTCCATGCTAGTGTGGCCTGTGTTTGCACTGGGAGGATGGTTTCAAACTGGGGAAACACAGCTGACAATTCTACAGTGGGGCCAGTATTTCAAGCTCTTTACTACTTAGAAAATAAGTCTGAAAGTGACAGAGTAGCAGGAAAAAAAATACACTGAGTAATATTTACAGTTCATGGAAATCTGCAACACGCGAAGCCATACACTAAACAGGCACCATGTATTTGAAGTTGGTCATAGATTCCTACTTCCTGATACTCATAAGTTAGTTAGGAAGAAAAAGTCTATCACACTTATGCTGTTCAAAAATACAGATGAAAACAACTAATACTTAATGACCATGTGAGTGCAGTATTAAACCAGATGTTGCAATTCAGAGTGAGGATGTGTTCTCCCCCTTCAATATTTCCCTTATGGCACATTCATCCGCAAAAAGATAAAATGCAGGCGAACATTTGCATCTTTATAAATGTTATTAAGATTCTTTTAATCCTTCGCATTAACATAAATCTGTTTTAATCTTCATAGTCACCAGGAATATCAAATCTTTCCTTCATAATAACAAGCAAGAATAAATGCAACTTCCTGCCCAACAGGGTAGTTCTTTTCATTGCTGCAAACAATTTGCACTTGTTTATTTCAGTAACAATTAGATCTGACTTAACACACAAAAAATATTCCAGGTGGTTTAGTTCAGTTGTGCATTTTCTATATTTAAGAGAAGGCTTTCTTTCACCTCTAGCAGAAATCTCTTGTGAGAATCAAATACTCGACCTTCCACTGGTTTTGTAAATCTTCACACTAATTCTGTATACAGTATCCTTGTTTACATGTCATTTGACCACTTGAAATTATGACATTTAAATTGGCTATATTGGAACAAGTCTCAAACTCTACCACAATGCCAAACTTGAACTCCCCTGTAATTTCTAGAGTTTGTATTTCACTGTCGTGATTTAACCCCAGCCAGCAGCTAAGCACCACACAGCCGCTCACTCACTCTGCCCCCCTGCCTCCTAGTGGGATGGGGGAGAAAAATCGGGAAAAGAAGTAAAACTCATGGGTTGAGATAAGAACGGTTTAATAGAACAGAAAAGAAGAAACTAATAACAATAACACTAATAAAATGACAACAGTAATAATAAAAGGATTGGAATATACTAATGATGCACAGTGCAATTGCTCACCACCTGCCGATTGACACTGTTAGTCCCTGAGCAGCAATCTTCCACCCCCACTCCCCCCAGTTTATATACTGGGCATGATGTCACACGGTATGGAATACCCCTTTGGCCACTTAGGGTCACTTGCCCTGGCTGTGTCCCATCCCAACGTCTTGTGCCCCTCCAGCTTTCTCGCTGGCTGAGCATGAGAAGCTGAAAAATCCTTGACTTTAGACTAAACACTACTTAGCAACAACTGAAAACATCAGTGTTATCAACATTCTTCTCATACCTAACTCAAAAACATAGCACTGTACCAGCTACTAGGAAGATAATTAACTCTATCCCAGCTGAAACCAGGACATTCACAACCAAGAATTCTACCACAACTGGCACTGTACAATGGTACAAGCACCTAAGAAGAAACACTTGTTTCAAGCAGTTTCACATTTACAGGTTCAGATCCTCACACAGATAGTTTCATGCATCACAGTTTCCCCAGGAACATCCAATATCTTTTGGGTTTTTTTTTTAATTTTCATAGGGAAAAAATTGTTTTAAAATAACTTGTATTGAAAGCTTTACTGACAAATACTTTACACTTTATGTCTGACATCAGAGCCGTCATGTGTGTCCTGTCCCGTCCCCCCGTCATCGTCCCATCCCCCCCCCCCCCGAAAAATCGTTTGCATTAGAAAGGTAATGTGGAACTTACATTGTTCCATGAAACTAGTTACCGTTCCCAGTCTGCTCAAGCTCATCATCACTGCCTTGCTGCTGCAGCTAACCACTGACCTCACCTTTCCACCCGCTCAGATAGTTGTTGATCTGTTCACATGACTAGGGAGCAGCCTTTTTATTCAAAGTAATTTTTCTGCTAGGCCAGCTCAGATCAGCAGTAACAAGCTGGGGATTATTCATCTGGGCTGCTCTGCCAACAGGTAAGCATGGCAGATAACCTCACTCAACAGGACACACTCAGGAGTATCCAGGGGAAAACAAGGCACATTAATCACTTCCTAGTGCAGATAGAGGAGAACATCGATTCTGATAGTGGAGAGATTTATTGGGGGTGGGGTGGTGAGGAGGCATAGTCAATGCCACCACTAGGAATTTGAGTTATGCCATCCTTAGCATTTAATGGCATTAAGTGCTCTAAGAAGTGACGGGACTTTAATTGATGCAATTGATTTGCCTATAGTTACAGAAATCACAAACAGTCACCAACACAAGGAAAGGATATAATAGATATCAGAGCCCTCATAGGTTCTTCTTCAGGGTCTGATCTTGCAAGCAGGTCAGTGTACCAAAGCACAGTGTGTTATCACTGCTCCTGCAGACTAGTGCTGAACTCACTCAGGTCAGCAGGTGAACTTCCACTGAGACAAGAATCTCAATTCACCTTACTGCAGCACCATTACAGCAGAAGAGAACATGCAGACTCATAGGTTACCTCTGTGATGCAACCAGAGTAAAGGTAGATATCATTTGCATTCAGACGTCTACTAGTTTGAGAGCGCTCTAAGGGAAAAGAGTAAAGAACTTAATCCTACAGCTAGATTCACATTGAAGACCTGACTTTCTCCTTCCTCCTCCTCCCTCACCCCAGTTCCTTTTCAGCTTAATCTACACATACACATAAATTGATAGAGCCACAAGGTCTCGTTTTCATCTGAAAGACTTTGTTGGTACAGTTACACATCAGTAAAGTGTTCACAGTATGCACGGAAAAAAATACCAGCAAAACCGCACTTCTGATTGTATCGAACTGGTGCTTTTCTTACTACTACCCCCCCCAAAGCTATTTTAATTAAAAACCTTTACTACTCCAATAAAAGCTAAAGACAGGGGAATAAAATTTTTAATGACAAATGAAGATGAAGATTTTGGCAGGGTTTTATTTTGTCTGGGGTAACAAGCATTCTTTAAACAAAGACTGCTAAACAAATGATTTGCATGTTTATGACAAGCTGTACGTAGCATAGTAGCATCTGTTTTACAGTATCTCAGGGAAGACAGAAGTATCCTCCTAAATACTTGAGCATCCTTAATACTGGCTAGTTGCATTAGTTTGACTTTGTTACTGCTAGTAGAAAGGCGGCAAGAAATGGTTTAAAAAAAAATCAGATCTGTAAAGAAATATTTTAAAGCCAGAAGAGATGCATTATCTTGAACAAAAAAAACAAACTACAGCAACAGACAAGTAAACTAATATTTTCATATCAATTAAAGTGTTTAAATAAAAAGCAACAACTTTAACTCGATGGTGTTAAGTATTCAGACTGCTCATTTCCCTTTGGATTATCTTGTCTTTTTTTTCCCAGATATAAAAATCTTGACATTTTCATTTTTGATAATGCAATTGGACATGTTTCAAAGTTGTTCATTCTGAATTTTTTTCCATATTTTATCCTTCTTTTCATATGGAAATTTATAGAATCATAGAATCATTTAGGTTGGAAAAGACCTTTAAAATCAAGTCCAACCGTCAACCCAACACCACCATGTCCTGAAATATTCAATTTCATATGAAAAGGGGAAATTCAAGACTTTATACAAAGCCCTCCTATATTCAAACAGCCTAGCTCAGAGGTCAGCTGAGGTAAAGATCTTGCATTGCTATAATTAGCCAAAATGAATCATTTTGTTAATCCAATTGTTTCTTTTAACTCTTCTTGACGTATCTTAGGTAAGAGGTGAATTTTATTACTACTGGACTGTTTACAGAACTGTACTCCTAGTTCTCACCTTAAAATTTTCCAGTATTTTTATTCTCAATCCTTTTCTGCCCTACTTCTCTACTCACAACTCCTACCATCTTAGAACTTCATCCACCCTAGAGTTAATAACTACAAATAGCTCAGGTGCTGACAGCAGTCAAACTCCCTCCCCACAGAGGTTAAACAGACCTGCCTCCCAGCTTCATAAATCCATTCTTCGATTGCTTCCAGTACTGGAGATACTTTACTTGATTCTATCTGGGGCAGCTCTCCATTACTCCTGACATATTGACAACTTCTAAAATCCCCATTCTAGGATTTCAGTGACCAGCATATTAGGAGTAAAATGTTCACAGTAACAATTCAGGGGTAAGGACCCAGCTAAAGCAGTCACAGAAGTTGAGGTATAAAGGCACTGAAACACCAACAGATCTTAGGCCTTATGCCTTAAAGCAGTCTAAAGCCTATAGTAGAAAAAGAAATTAACTCAAATACCAAAATAAGTTGTGTAAACTAAGTAGGTGTTCCCTGAATAAATCAGTAAGACAACATTAAGAGGCAACGCTATCATCTAAATAAAGCCCAATTTGTTAGCCAGCTTTTGCTGTCCTGGTACTCCAAGCTGCCAACTGCAGTTCTGTCACTCCATAGGTACTTCAGCACGAGAACTACACTAACCAGTCACTGTGCCCAGAACACAGCCAAGTGAAGTGTACTGAACAGTCCAATATGCAGTTTATTATCTGGCTTTGCAAAGTCTGAAATTGAAAACAGCAATCATTTTTTAATTAAGGGATAATTTAAGAACTTGACATTGGGATGCTCGGTACATAAAGTTGATGAGGATCTGAACAAAGTAATCTCCTTTGAGACATTTGTGTACTGTTCCCCCCAACCTCCACCTCATTTGAGCAACTTACTGAGAAAGTCCACTTTTTGGATGATCAAAGACTATCTTTTTTTGAGATAGGAATCCACAGAGTAAGAGAACCACATACATGGACTGCATGTACTACACAGGATGTAAATTTAATCCTTAGTTTCTTTGCACTGCTTCTCCCATTTGGGTAACACCATTGCTGACAATAGAAGCAAGAGCACACCTATCACAAGTCTATGTATAATTATCTACTTATATGCACGCATAGAGAGTACATAGAAAAAAAATCCATGCAAATAGCACTATGCGTACTAAGGTATCTATTAACAGAAAGATTTTAATATA
Organism: Harpia harpyja; assembly: GCF_026419915.1. Lineage (NCBI taxonomy): Eukaryota > Metazoa > Chordata > Aves > Accipitriformes > Accipitridae > Harpia > Harpia harpyja. Next base: position 11,528,846 of record NC_068948.1, on the reverse strand, counting down.
AGAACTCACAAACAGATGGGTGGGAGATATAACCCCCCAGATATGAACTGTAAAATGAATACAAGAAATATCAAACATATGCATTGTTTTTTAAATAGTTGTTCTTGGTTTCTTTGTACAATAATACAAATTAATGTCAGGCCAACTCAAACGGTACCACATTATCTGGAATTGCCAGATAAAAACTGAAAAGGGGTTTCTTTTTTTGTTGTTGTTTTGCTTAATTATTATTGCTTTATTATTGACAGAAGTTGCTTTAAATCACAGACATTCTTTTTCTACTCCAACAAGAAATCACACCGGTAGCTGGGCATAGTCCAACCAACCATTTGGAAGAGAAACATAACTACAAATCTCAGCCTCATCTGTTCATTTTAATTTCAGTGATACCAGTACAACAGCATCTGCATGCAGCACTAGTTTGTTTTCAGAACGCAATATGAGACACAAGACAGAGCACAGCCTGTTTGAGCTGATACTGCTTCAAGGGATTATTTTCAGGTTGACGTTGTTATTTGTGGTGACTTCAAAGCCTCAGCACGCACCTGCGCACTCTTGAACAATGACTTTGGAAGTGTCCCAAGCTTCATATGGCAAGACGTGTGTAAGTAATTTTCATCACAATACAACAGCTACTGGTTAAGAAGGGCCAGCAATTTTCTTACCTTTCATCAGTGGAACCTAGCAGACAAGCCTGTAAACAAACACCTCTAATGGCTTCCAGCATGATACTGCTGTAAAAATGCACTGGAGTCAAGTAGGAGAGTGCAATTTTACATTACCTATACCACTGACAACTGATATTTACCACTGGTAAGTCACTTTTGCCAAAATTTCTCAGAACTATCCACTCAAATAGAGGTGTCTAGAATTAAACATGCAGTTAGACTCACAGTGGATTCAAGTTTTAAGAATGGCTGGCACTCACCTGTTTCACACTTCAATTTAATCCCGAAATATGCAAAGACATTATACATAATGCATCACTTGGGCAGCAAGGGCAAGACAGTATAGAACATACTGACACAGAACGGGAAGACAGACATGATTAAGCCTTGCTCACTGCCACCAAGTTATTTGGTTAACATATTATGAAGCAATTGATACAGTTAGCTGTGACTCATGCTAGAGAATAAGAATAATGTTTGCTTTATGACTAGTCTAATAGAAACATTCAGCCTTGTAAAAATATTTTCTGGTCTGGCTTAATGAAGAACTCCAAATATTTAGTTTAAAAATAACACTTTGGGAAGTCCTATGCATACACACAACTCAGCGGACAATTAACTTGCATGTAGCAAGGAGCATTACGTACGTAACACCTTCTATGTGGGCAAATCTTTTAAGTGTCATTTTCCAGGCAGTTTGTGCCACAGTGATTTTTACCCAGTTGCATGAATAAGATCTTTCAAATTCTGCCATCTCTTGCCATTTTTTCCACCAACTACTTTTTTTAACTGAAGACACACATTTACCAGAATTGCAGCAGCAGTCAAGTTTTCCATTATGCACCTACCTTGTATAAGACTTGAATTCTTCTGTTTAAATTCAACTATTACAGTAGTGCTGGCCCTATGTTTCACATTCAGCTTTATAGGACTCTCTATCAGTGATCTTTTCTAGCAGTGTCATCATTTTTTCCTGATGCTTAAAAAGGTATGAAATGATTGATGCTGTCAAGGTATGAAAAATGAAAAAGGCTTTCACAATCCAACTTTTCCACAGTTATTTTCCCAATCTGGGATCCTGTCCAGATTTATTTTCACTTAATACAGGAAATTTCCTCTCAACATATCCAAACATAAGTAATGTCACCAGCTGCAAAAGGTGTTAAGATTATCTTCAAGCAAAGGGAGCAGCAGCATGGGAAGCAATGGCCTAAGGCGACTGCACTAAGAGCTTGTCCCAATCCATTAAACACTAGTGGAGGTGGCTTCTTTCCTAAGAAATGAAAGCTCCAGGCTACAGTTCACCTTCAAATTCATAGATACAGACTAATGTACATTATGATCACAAGAAAAAGTTATTTCATCTTTCTTTTAAGTGTGCATCCAGTCAGTATAAACCTTTCTGGGTACCATGATGTAGCCACAGAGAAGTCACATGAAGGTGATGCCAGCCTACATATAGACACATACACTGAAGACCACAGGGCAGAGTTTTAGCTGTCTGTTTCTATAAAATGTCAAATAGCTGATCTGTTTCTACAGTATTCATTCACAACAACACTCCTACACCTAGTAGTAGTCAGGTAATGCTAATAGGCTAATGCTTAGGGCAAGTAACTGGGAGATTTGGCCTACTATTTATCAGTTATCTGACTGGTTTGAGTCTGATCCCCTAGAATTGCTCTGCTTATCTTTCCCCATCTCTGGTGTGGAGAAAAATTCAAGAATATATAATCTTTAGTATTTTTCATCACATTTCATTTACCGATCTCAAATGCCTTTAACTCACCTATAGCAATATACAACAGAAAGGGTTTTAGCCTGATTTTTTTCCCCGCCAATATCTCTTTTTATAGAATTTTTTTTTTTTAATAATAATACCAAAAAACCCATAGTCACTACAGCATAGGTAATCCGACCAATAAAACAGACAATGTGATAGAGCAAGAAGCTACAATATTTATATAGTCTCACATTATATTTCTCCACTGAAATCCATACAGACATGAATCTAGCTCAAGTGACACACTGTGTACTCATCAAGGTGATATTGTCTTTATAAATCAGGCATACAGTGACCATTTCAAGCAGTGTGGAAAATGTGGCAGACATAATATGAGATGGGTTATGAATCTGACAATTTATCCATGTTTATCTGGGGGGGGGGGGGGAGGAGTTTATTTTTTATTATCTAAAATAAATCTGAGAACATCACTAGATCATCCCACCAAAATTGAACATCAGGTTTATATTACAGGCTACGAAGCAAACAGCAGCTGGTAATGATCAAAAACATTTTACCTTGGAGCCCTTTCATAGGGAGTTTCAAAATTAACCATTCAGAATAAAAAGCTAAGCCTGCCATATTTGACCAAAATATACAGCTTATAAACACAAGAATGAACATGTGCAGAAGTCTATTTCAGAAAAATTCAAAAGATAAAAGGGATAATATATACATCCTGAAACTCTAGATACATATATCTGATTGGGGGGGGGAGAGAGGCAAATAAATGAGAACAATTAAATTCTAGTAAATTGTATTACAACACAACCATTATGTATTTTCATTTCATTTCTGTGCTACTGGTTCCAAAATAGCATCATGACACCCACCTAAACATTTTGCCCAATCCTAATTGGAACACCACTACCCAGTTGCTCTGGAGTAACTGCCAGTTGAACACAAAACTAGCTTGCTAAGCTGTATCCGAGCAAGGCAATGGTGAAGATGGTAAGAAACAAAGTAATTTCATCTGTGTCAGAAGGATGGCAAGTTGAGTCTACTTGTTACAGTCAAGCTAAACAGGCAGCAGATATCCCTGACTGCACTGGACAGGACAGCCCAGCAGAGTCAGTAATTTAAAAAAAAAAAAAAAAAAAAAATCACATTCTCATCTTTGATTAGCAAGACAGCACCAAAGACAAATTTGACTCATGCCAGAGCTGGTACCTACTTGAAAGTGGTAACCCTCTGATGAAATGGATTTCCACATCAATTGGTTTTCATTGGTATCTGGACCTTCTGATTAAGTTAAAGAGCTTTGTAGTGACTCAAGTGACAAATGAGTTTAGTTGAATACTTGTCCCCTCCCACAGAAGATGCATTTTCAGTTACCTTCTGCATGGTTACACTGCCCAGTGACGTCCCAAATAGTATACGCCATTTATCCATTTTTTCCTCTTTCACAAGGAGCTACTTCTCCCCCACTATTCATCGTTCTAAACTACGAGAAATAAGTAATACCCAGAATTACAACAAAGACTGGTCTTGAACACATTTTTCCCATTCCCTAGCTTCAACTCAGAAATCAGTTTCCTTGCAGATGTACCTGACAAGCAAAGCACCCTGGAATAACACCTTCCAAAATCCTGAGCCTCCCAAGCCAACTGACTTTGAAGGCATTGACTCTTCTGTTGTGTTTCTGCAGTAAAAAAGAAGTACTGACATGGCTTGCTATTTAAGGAGCATTGCCCCCTCACTGACTTTGTAGCAACTTGTGGATGTTCAAATCTCAAAAGTATCTTACTCCACTTTCTTGTCTTCGATTCAGATTTTACATTGTAGCCTTACAGATGATCTGCAACCAGAATGGTTTCAAACCAGATGTGTTTGTTTCTCACCTATCAAAATCTCCTATCCCTCCTGAAACATCCATAAAGAAATAGGACTGGGGAGAAACTACATTGCCCTGCCCAACTAGCAGTCTGGTTTTAAATGGTCTGAATCTTCTCAGCACTTTCTAAACATATCTGCATTTGGACTAACACCTACCTTTTGCAGGCTTAGCATATGGCATAAATATTCTATGATGCAAAACAGATAGGTCCACCAGTTTCGAAAATCTAAGCTCATGACACGGATTCACAGTCTTCCTGAGAGCGATTAAAATATGCAGATACACTCAGCCTCACCAATACAAGTCTGTGGAAGAAATGCTAATGCAAATTCAAGTATATACATCCGCACTTCAGCTCTGCCTTCATTGACTGTTTGATTGGTAATTAAGGCATATATTTGGTTCCAGAGATATAGAAAAAAAACTCAAATCCCAAAGGAAGCCATCGAATCTGAGCCCAAGGTTATTAATCATACTGCCTCTAATTGTATATAAAGTATCTTTACTCGCTCAAAAATGTTTTTTTTTTAAATATTATGGGATTTAAATATGTCACAATATTCTGGATATCTTGATTAGATCTCCTTTAATACACTGCCTCCGAATAATTTGTAATTTATTTAACACCACTATAAATCTCACAGAAATGAAGAACTCTTACTAATCATTAAGATTAAGCAGAATTTTTAGCCTGACAAGATGAGCAACAAAATTTGATAAGGAGAATTTTTTTCTTAAACAGTGCTTTTTACTGTCTTCTTGTAATTAAAGTTTCAACCAAGGTCCCATTAGGCCAATACTGATCCCCCCTGTGAATCAGACAGACCCTCAAGTCTTCACATTTTCAGAGTTAAGTCTCACTGGTAACTAGCATCTGGGAAGGTTTTGACTAAATGAAGCAAGAACTCACTAAGATTAAAAGCCTAAAGAATTTTGCTCCTCACTGACATTTAAAAAAATTTCTGCATTGTTCCCCTGATCCAGCAAGATCACACGCCCTCACAAAACACCACACAGGTTACTTTACAGGGTTGACTGCAAGGGAAGGTAGGCTACAGTGGCTATAGGTGCCAATTTCAAGTCAGGTAGCCAAAGTACATTAAAGCTCACTATAGATGCCCTCCCTCATTCAGCGGTCCCTCATGATTAGGGCATAAAAATCAGTACAGTGAAAGTCTGGGAGGGCACAGAACCTGTGCCAAGCAGAAAGCTTGGGAAAAAGGGAAGGAAGAACTATGTGGAACCCTTGGATGTAGGAAGAACTAGCTTGGGAGAAGCACTGCAGAATCTGCCCAAGGGAGAACACACTACCTACACACTTGGGCAGCTGGGCCAGGACTGGTCATGCACTGGAACTGCTTTATATGCATTCCTCTCACCTACAGAAGCTGTAGCAGGGGCATTCTTGCTTCTTTTATGGCTTCTATGCCCCTTACATCTTCCTAGTCCTTCCACAAGTGTCCATACTTTGGTAAAAGCCACCACATCCCTCCTGTCTCTGGCAAGACGACTTCCAAATTTTCTTTTCCAAACTATAATCATACACATTCCGCATGGTGCTTCAGCTATTTGTCACCTTCTGATCCTGGCTTTCACAGTTTCTCCTGTGTTACCCTTACAGTTCCTGTAAGAATCTCTCCCTTAGCCTTCCCACCTCGATCAACGTGCCAGAGCACAAGGCCCAGTTCTGGCTTTCAAACTCTCTCCTTCACGGTAATGACATTTTAGAACTGACTGGTCTACTAGATCACCCAAATCATCTTCCTCCATTCCCTATTTCATTCAATTTCTCCCCCTTACAGCTTATCTGTAGTTACTAAGCATAGATATTTGCATATCTATAAATAAGCATACATTTGCCATCTTCTAAGTCATGCTTACACATCCTGAGGAAGCTCATCTTAAAATCCTTCTTCCCAATACTCGTTTCTCTCCACAAATCCAGAGGACTAGCCCACAAATGAAAGCATGGGCAAGAAGGGAGGATCTACTGAAAGGCTAAATGGATAATCAAAGCCTCAAACTCACAACATAGATGAGGTTGGTCTTGTCTGCCCATCAAGGTCTGCAATACAGTTAAAGACAGTTGTACAGTCCATCCAGAGGTATGGGTAGTCAGTGCCAGAGAGAGGCTATTTCTTTAAATAAGAAAGGGATCCCCAGACACAGGCAATGAAAGTCTTGCTGTTACCTTAAATATACCTAATAGCTCAGTGCATGGCTGCTTTGGGGTTTTTTTTAAGCTTTTACCAAACACACCTCAAAACAAGTATTAACTTTGATCAAAGACAGCTCTTAAGCAAGCACTAGAATAAAAAGGACACTGTACCTTTTACCATACCATAACAGTGTGAGATCTTACGATATTTACCATAAAACAGAAACAACAGTGTATATAGCATTTGATCAGCTTCAGAGTTCACCAATACCAGTTTCATGTGTTAGGTTTTTTCTGCCCCAAAGAACTGAAAAAACTAACAGCATTGTAGCATAGCCAGTCAAGACAAAGGGAAAGTAAATCAAAGCACCAAATGGAGAAGAGGTAGAAATCCACACACACCAGCTCTGCATTCAAAGTTACCCTCCTGCTTAGAGAAAGGTTTTCCCTTTCATTCCCTTCTGAAGCATTCAATATAGTTTATTGCCAAAGGCAAGATTTCATACTCAGTAGAAGAACAATTCTGATGTTCTATGGGAAGTCTTATGTAGCTTGTCCCAGTATATTTCTCTTGCATCCTACTGCCTGCAGCCTTAAAGAATAAGGACATTTTATTACATAGGTGATCTGGTGACAGAAAGGTATAAACTATTCATGTAAAACATCTTGCTGCAGTTTTAATATCTGCAGACTCCCATGTTCCAGTTTTGGGGAAGATAAGGTATTTTGGTTGAAAAAGAAAGATTTTAATATCTAATTAAATTCCTTAACCAAAAGTATTTAACTTATGACACTTCATGCTACAGGTACTTAATAGACCTATTATCCAAGAAAAGCAAATTTTTTTTTTTTTTAAAACAGTCTGTTCTTTCAGATAGAAGTGAATGAAAGAAGATGCTGCCTTCATTTAGAAGTACAAAGCTAAGCACAAGAAGCTTAAGTAACTCTTGACCACAGAATGCTGAACTGCTTCAAAGGTCAAGTTACTACAGCCAGGATCATTTGAAGTAGAATTGATAATGTAATAAAAAAGGTAAGCAGTTCAATTAGTTCTTCGAAGATAAAAATTGTCACAATGAAGTTTGTCAGAGATCAAGTCTCAAACCTATCTAGGGGCACCAAGGCAAAAGCCATCCCAGCAAGAAACTACTTGTTTCTCTGTGGCCAGAATATCACTCTAAGTGTCATCATCCCCCGCCATGCCCCCCAAGTACAGCAGTTCTTATACACCACACAGCATTTCACACTGAATGTCAGTGAAAGCATCAGAGAAGTTTTGCAAATGGCCAGATGGTGCAAGGCCACTTGAACAATGAATTTATCGTAAATAAGAAAGTGGTCACACAAGTTAAGTATCCGGTCTATTGCTCGGACTTGAACTGTCATTAATCCTTTGCAAGATGCTATAAATGGATGCATGGGAAGTCTACTGGAGCTTTTTGTAACTTGAAAACCAACACTTCATGTGAGACAGATTAAAAGTACTGGCAATCAACTACAACAGCGATGGTACCCTCCAGTAGAAAGTCACCTAGTAGTCAGCTCTGTGTTTGACCATCGATGTTTTCAAGTATCACATAAATCCAGTTTAGAATAGTGAGGAAGAACAAACCAAAGCTTCATATTTCTCAATAGGAGGTACCTACTCAGTCCTCCGGGGTGCATCTCTCAAAATGCATTACCATCTTGCTACTGCAATCTTTTACTCTTCCATCATTCAACCTTATGAAACAAAAGACTCATCTGATACAAGAACAGGAAAATGCACCTGACAAATTTTATTTATCCATATAGAACTTACGACATTGTAAGACAGCCTCTACCTTAACGTACTCTGATTTCCACTTAATTCTTGCCATACTCTCCAGGGTCTCTTCCTTTATCTAGTTGTGATACTAACAACTATTTGTTTCCCCTCAGCCATAGATTGTTTAAATACATGTCTTGGAGGAGGTGGCCTTTTCCTTTGAAAACTAGAAACATTAGTTTGCATCTCAAGCAATAGTGATATCAAGTTTAAAAAGAAAGGAGGAGAAAAAAAAAAACCAAACACCACACAACTTACCCTTCATAAGCTTTCCCAGTGGTTTTGAAAGATCTGGCAGCTGACCGAGAGGGAAAAATTGTCCCAATAATAGAGGCTGTGCTGCTGGAAAATGTCATTTCTAAAACTGTTGATCATTAGCAAAACACCATAGATCAGGATCTTTTTAACCAGCAGCACTAGAATAACTTGAGAGGGTGACTAAAGCCAGTGAACAGAGTTTTCTCCATAATTACTGAAAAATGAAACTAATTTCTTTTCACCCTGGATGGCTTTCACCTCTTGCCAGCAGCACTAATGTAAAATATGGATGTTAATAATGAGGATAGTAGGAACTGGAAGTGTTTTAAGATTTAAAGGCTGACTTTTTAATGGTGTTCATGTGTAGTGTGGCATGCCAAATAATTAACACAACTTCTTTTTACCAATTCAAAATATGTATTTCTCTACACAGAGGGCAGTTCTGATGTTATTTAGGGCAACACTTGGCCCTTTTGCATCCTCTCATCTCAGATCATTAAGTACTTTGGATGAAATTATAGTAATGCAATTTACTTTCACTTTGTAAGGCCTTTTACTTTCCAAAAATAATGTAGCTAGACCTGTAGGATTTTTTTATGCACTCAACACCCCACCTAATAAATAAGACGATTGATTGACAAAGTATTCAGTAGAAATGGATATAAAATCTTTCCTACCTTTCTCTAAGCAATGCTTAGATTTCTTGTGCTGCTCTCACAATTGCAATCGTTCTCTTTCCAACTTTAAGAAAACTAGCCAGGGTACGAGCAACAAAACTGGAGCAGAACAAAGCACTGGCACAGAATTAGTGGCAAGTTTTGGAATATTCTTGGGCTGCTTACACTGAAGTCCAGACACCTTCATGTTCAGAGGTACTCGTAATCCACAGTAGCTACATGGAAGTTATCAGGGATTTCCTGTCCCTGTCGTAACCCTTCCTCCAGTACACATACTTTCAAACCTGCATAAATACTAGCAGTTTCACTAAGTCTTTACTCTTCTGAAATTCGACTGGTTTGATCACAACAAGCCTTGCCCCCTCCCAAGTTTTCTTGTAAAAACAAACAAAAAACACCCAAAACCACACCTGAGACCCAATTTTCAACATTCCTTATTTCTCTTCAATTACCCTAAAGTCAGACTTGAGCAAAACCTACAGTTTCATAGTTTTCTTGCTTAAGAAAAAAAGACAACGCTTCTTCACAGCTATGTTCCACAGAAAAAATAAGATTAATGACCAGCCAGGCAGTCTTCTCCCCTTGACCCTCAGTTATTACCTTTGCTCCAGGTCCCAGAATGTTCAGGAAAGCCTATACACTAACTGAATGAAGAATTTAATCTTTTATGTCTTTTAATCAAAGAACTAATGTTATTGGACAGCTTTAAAATTTACACTTCTATGAGGACATTATTTCAAAAGATAAAAATATTCTTTAATGATGACAGTCTTGCCACTATCTGCTGCCCTAATCTCACATATTCACCTGTAGACTTTAGTCTCAAAATATTTTATAATAGAGAAATGTTTTCATGCACTGTTTAAATATTGTCCTATCTAGAATAGAAACAGCTTGAGCTTAACTTCATGACATTGGAGGATAGGAAAGAAAAAAAACCCAAACACATCCTTGGGGAATATAACCATGTAAAACACTAGCACCAAATCCCTAAACATCTAGTATGTAGCAAGGCCAACAGGACAAGGTTTCTATAAGTCAGCTAGGAGCTTCACCTTTCCCATGGACTTTTACTCAATCAATTAAAAAAAAAAAACCAAACCTACAAACGTCTATTCTGTATCTTCTGTAAGTGATAACATTTCCATTAATAGCACAAATTGATGGGGTAAAAATGCCTTCTCTAATTACTCACTACAAAAGCAAAGAGTCCAAACCAGAATTCACAATCAGCTTAAGTGATAATCAGTCTAATGATTAGGTTGGCAACACAGAGACAGAAGCTTGAAGGAACAAAATGAGCGGCTGCAGGGTTATCACAGGGGAAGCTGTTGCTTATGAGCTAGGAGCTGTTGAAAAATCTCTTCTGAGAGTTTGGAGACTTACAGTAAAGAACCACAGAGATCCAGCACCAATCGAAAGAGTTTATTTATAACTTTGTACCAATGCACTTTCCATATAACAGCAGCCAGAGGATGCAACATCCCCTAAGAGACCAGATAAATTTACAAAGATCACGCTCATAGAAGAGGAGGCTGCAAACAAGTATGCTCACATTTTTAACATACTGCAGCAGGATGAAAGACGGACTGCAGAATGAAGACCTACATTGTGAAGATGTTACCTTTAAGATTTATACAAACATTAAATTGTGAAGGTTACAAATAAAGCAAAAAGAATGAATTGCTGCTTTCAAATAGATAAGCAAGCAGAGGCTTACATGGGGTAAAAACAATTGGTTTCTGCTTCATAATGATTCATGGCTATAAACACACATACAGAGCCACATGTACAACTCTGACAATGCCTGTGGCATGGAGAAGCACTCACAACCTCTGCTCCAACACATTTGCTCTTCATCTATTGCTTCTTGTAAAAGATACAGAACCTTTCTTTACCATTTCTGGCAGTGGGATTAAGGTTTCCAGTTAACAAAAGATGTCACGGCTATGAATCAGTAATTTTTATCTTCAAGAGGCTCCTGATGCAGTAGGGACTGAATTCTGTACACTTAAACACTCAAAAGGAGCTCAAGACTGTGGAAGCATTCCTGATCTTTGCATATATATACATGCCAGTAAAGAGGCAGCCAGCAGTGATCTTCTGCATCCACTCATTCTAAAATGAACAAGGGATGAAGCAAGCAAACTCTGGGAAAAAAGAGGCGGCAGCAGCAGCTTAAGTATTTCATTTGTGTGCCATGCTTTTTTAATCCTTCTCTGGCTTCGCCCTTTATGTTAGGTAGCTAGCTAACCTCACCACAACTTCTGAAGAACACAGGCTTGAATCCTGCTCTGTTCCATCTTACTTTTCACCAGTTTATACTATATTGAAAAGCCCAGGCCTTCACATGCAAAAGTCAAACTTCATTTAGCTATTTTTCTCCGACAGCTGCAAACCACAAAAAGTAATGAAATTGTCTAGGTTGTTGTCCAAAGATACCAGCAAGATGTCTGCTTTTTTCGTCTTGCTGTACCTCACATTTTATTGTTTGAGCAAGCCCACAACATCGCCACTTAGTATTCTCCAGCAATGAAACCAGTCCTACTGCAAGCCAATAACAGGGAGAACCTTCTCTTTGCATGGCATAACACAAATGAGAACTTGTGATTTCAACCTCAGGACAGAGATGAGATGAAGACATGGCTGACTGCAGAGCTACAGAAGGAATAATTTAAACACTAGCCCTCTCCCAGGTCTAGGCCAGAAGTAGCAACAGAGCAGAGGGTGGTAGATGAGGGGAGAGAGCACAGAACTGATCTCCAGAGAGCTGTCACACTTAGATGACTGCCAGCAATTCTCAACAGACATAGCAGAGCCCAGGCAACCATTTTGGAGAAGTCCTTTAACAAGTACATTAAATTGCCATAACTTCCAAATAATTGCAAGCAATATGTATTTTCTGAACCCACGTATACAACTAGTTCATAACTGAGCAAAGCCCAGCAAGTCCCACAGCCCGTCAGCAGTGGGCCAGCTTCTTGGGTAGATGCGGCTTAAGGGCAGGTACCATGGCACAGCTGGAGCTCTGTGAGGGGCTGCAGGAGACATTTATTTCTCCTGACACTGTAACTTACTGTGTCAGTCACAATGTTATCTGGGTCACTGCTACAAGTTTATGCGGCATCAACAGCAGTAGCAGCTCTGCTAGCAGGCTTCCCTTCAGTACCTACAAGGATACAGTATTAGCATCCAGTCCTGATCACTGGAAAACTTAGGTTACAACATCTAATCCAGGCAAAACTTCAGTCCAGGTTCCAGAAGAGAAGGGAGAGTTATCAGTGAACAGCAGCATAATTAAACTGCATTCTGGCTGTCAGACATCCAGCACAGGGGTCATGCTGCAGTTGCCAGTCCATTTTTGACAATAAGCTTAATACATTTACTTGTTTCTTCTCCTCTCCCTTAATTTGCCTTATAAATGAGTTGTGAAGCAGCAGAACAGACGTGCATTTTAACCTTCCCCCTCCTGCAGCCCCACACAGGTTGCGTGGGTGCTGCTGCCTCTAAATCCACAGTAGAGCCACAAGGCCTGGAGAGCCGGAGGGATATGGTGCTCCTGTGCCGTTTCCATGGCACTGCCGAGGCCTCCAGGCTGAAGCCCTGCTGTCTGCCTTCTCCCGCCCAGCTCACAGAGAGAGAATAAACATGCTTTCTCAGGGCTACATGCTTATTGCTTCTTCCCTCTCAACAGTTCATTTCCATTGTGTTTGCCTTTTCTCCACATTTCTACTGTCATTAATTAGGCTAGTGCTTTATGGAACCAACAATATTTAGGGCTTACCCAATTAAGCAGGCACACAGCAGAAGGTGGTCCCTGTCTCTGAAGAAGCCAGGCTAGCAGGCTGCATACACCACTGTGACACAAAAAAAAAAAACCACAAAAAACCAAAAAAAAACAAACAAAAAAACCACCACACTCGCTCAGGGGTTTTTTTCCAACTTTTTTTTCTTCTCCCATAGGAAAGCATAGGAATTAGGCACACACAATACAAAAACCAAACCATCTGAAAATCAGGCTTCAGATTTTGGGGGGTTTATTTCTTTAATTAATTAAATTTGGGGGGTTGCTTCAGTCAAAAAAGCCAAAATACAAAAAAACCCGCTGTATGACAAAGAAAAGTCCCAGAGTTGCTAATCAGGTAATTACAAATGAGCCTGTGAAAACAAGCAACAGCCATCAAAAATTCACCTGATGACCTTCACCCTTCTTGCTTCCCCCTGGAGGAAAAAATTGTAACAAGCAAAAAAATATTCTTTCAAGTACAAAATGCCCAACACTTGGGAAAGGAAATAAACAGACATTTGTGAAAGTGACCTTCTGCTCTGCTCTCTAGGATCACATTAAAACAGGAATAAAGGCTCAGTGTCCAAATCTAGTTGTGATTAACACAGGATTCAGAGCTAGAGAGAAGGAATTTAGTTACAAGGAAGATTGGCTGTTCTTTCATCTGAACCTTTCTTCTTGAAGAAGATTTTACCTTAGAAGGGGCCAAAAAAAAAAAAAAGACAAAACTTTGTGTCATTCCCTTTTCTTTCCTATGACAAGCTGTCACTTCTAGATATGGGAACATGTCACCATGTTGCTGCAGAAAATAAGTGGGGCATGATTTCTCCTTTCCTTCAATATGAACAAAGATTAAAGTAATAAAGAACTAAGAAGATGAGAGTGAAGGAAAAGCAGAATTTTTCAAGTAAGCAGAGCTGATGTTATTTTAGTATGGCATTCCATGAAGCAACAGTGGCATCCAGTGGTATATTTCCATAAGCAAGTTTCATATCCTACTTTCACTAACTTTTGGCTTACATCAGAATTTTCTTTTTTTTTTTTTTTGCAACAGGTTTTCAAGGAACCTTTCCTCCTTCTCCCCCAATATACACTACCAGAACAACTACCATACACCCAGTCATCAGTACCAGTAACGGAGACCAAGATGCACAAATACAAGCTGTCAGCTTTCTAAAAGGCTGTATATCATATCTGCGGAGTCAAAAATTTAAAATTGTTACTGAGAAGCTGCAACGTTGATACAAAACACATTTTTAAATTTTTCTCAGAAAAACAAAGGACATTTTTCTCCTGGTGTCCACAAGAGTGCAGCAAATATTATTCTGTACTGTTCTCCTCAATCCCCCTCCCCATTTTGTTTCTCTCCAAGGCAGTATGTTCATTTTTTTCTCATTTAGTGACATTAAGATTATTTTCACTTTATGATATCCAAGTAGATGCTCTGGGCAAAAATGAAGGGCTTATAATTGTAAGAGTATACTACAGAAGGAAGCCCATTCAGTGAATTTATTAAGATATTTTCAGACTGAGATCACATTTGCAGTTAAGAAAGCACCTTGTGCTAGCACAAGCTCAGTACCATCACCAGTTATAATTTAGTAAGAAGGAGAACTGTCTCCTCACCAACACAGAGCTGAGAACCAAAACTTGTCAGTCCTGCTCTCAGGTCAATCAAAACTTCCGGTTTGATTTTTTTTTTTTTTAATTACATCTAGAGATCTTTTCAAATAATCAGGCCTCAACTTCACTAAAAATTCTCTTTCTCACTTAGATTTCCAAAACACTTAAACTAGAGTATCGGCCCCTTTTTAATAGGGCTGTTTCTCTATCTACACACCCCACAATAATCTTCAGAAAGCTATTGACCAATACAACTAGGTTCTCTGAAGGAAAGCATAAGGCTTGTTTCCCCCAGCCCTAATACAATGTAAAACCAAGCATCTCATGAAGAAGCTGAAGCTTGGCCTACATCCAGTCTTTGTATGACAGTACAGTAACTGGGAGTTAACTGATTTTAGTTGATGTGGTTCCACAAGTATGACAGTGCCTACACAATCTATCCCAGCAAACACAGACAGAAAAGGGTAATTAATTACTGCCACACTGATGAGGAGAAGCTAGATTGGGAAGGAAGTGTTCAACACTGAACTGCACTAGAGTGTACCAGCAAACTCTTTACCATAGGCCATCTTCTACTCAAACCCATTTAGATTAGCAAAAACTCTTGACTAATGGAAGCTGCATTTCAGTTCTGCTAGCACAGCAGAACAGTTCGCTCTTTGGAGTAAACAATGTATTTTATTCGTCATGGTACTAAAACATGACAGTTCATAAATATCACCCATTTGTGACTAACAATCAGGTGACCTGAGGAACAGGTTATTCACTCATGCTGATGCTAAATGCTCCATGTGGCTGACCAAGAAGCCAGCCACCTCGGATGGGTCTATCCCAGTTCAATGTTGCTCCATTCCAGCTGAGGCTAAATGACTGAAATGCTAGATTTCTGGGTTTAGGTATTTACTAACCAGTTCCCCTGCTTGAACTGGCCAATCCCCAAAAAGCACTATTTCCGAGCAAGCAGGCAACAACTTGCAGATGGAGTCCGTCCCCAAAGCAAGAAAAAGTCCCTGCCAACAGTAATACAGAACTCTTCTATAATATATTGTTCTAGCAAGTGATATGCTAACATTAAAAATAGAAGAAAAACGCATAAAGAACAAGACAAGCTCAAGACCTATTGCCTTTTGATGAAGTGGAAAATCCCACATGATTGGGGGGAGGGGGGGTAGTTATGCACAGGAGATGAGCCTGAACTACAAAGCAGAATTGTGATTGAACTTGTACTATGGTTAGGATAAAGCAATCTTTCAGTAGCAAAGTCATAACAGAAAAATCTCAGAGTGACATGGGATGATCAATATCATATGGAATGAAACCTCAGAAGAATCAGACATTTTAAGGCAGAGCTGAAAGATTAAGATGAATTTTCTTATTTTCTTTCCCCTGTGCCTCTCAGCTGAGCTAGGAGCTTCCTGAACATCCTTAATACAAAGACCTTCAATGAATTGCAGACTGCTTTTCCACAACATACTATAACACTTTGGAAGTAAATATAATAAAGCAAGATCTCTGCAGCTCTGAGCCCACCCTGATTTCATGCAAATTCTACTGGCTGAAGGACAGCAAGTTCTAACTCTAGCAATCTGACACCAAGCAAAAGGTATCTCCACTTTTTCCCCCCTCTCTTCTTCTACACAGTTCTTCCCCTTTTTCTCCTCCCTCACGCATGCAATGTTAACAGTATTCCTGCACTCTGCAGAAGAGCATGCTCACAGAATCCAACCAGTTGTAAGGGAACAGAAACCAAACATGGGCTCTAATGCTGGGCTCCTGCAATTGCATCTCCAAGTCAGTATCAGACCAGTACCTCCCAGACTAGCAAGCAGGGCTATGCAACAGCAGACAGTCCTGGTAATTTGGGACTTGTACCTAGAAGTAGTATTACAGAAGACTCAATAAAGAACTCAAGCTTCAAAAAAGTGCTAGGATATATCATCTAAGTAGTTACAACAAATTTTTCTGAAAAATTACTTGGATCTTCAAAAGGTAGTTAAGCCTGTACCATATTAATTTATTTTTAGTGTAGATTAAGGGTTTAGGGAAGTTACTCAACAACATTTTCTTTGGTGTCTTAGATAAAGAGATTGCTATTTATTAAGGATATAACTGGCTTGCCACGCTTACTGGTTTGGACAATATGAACTATGAGATCACATAAGTCACTCATCCTGGTTTCAACTCTAGCAGTGGTATACACATTTTCAAACACCGCACAATGCATTTTCATGTCAAATAAGCCCGTTTATCATCAATGGCGCTCTCGCTCCTGATACCATCTTTCCACCAGATGTCACACTTCCCCTTTATTTCTTGCCCACCCCTTTACCTGGTAACTTCAAACCTTATTAATATAACCCTATACACTGATGTATTTTTCCTTTACTGACCACTTCCACAGTCTATCCTTAATTAAATATTAGTCCCTCTATTTGGTTTACACTGCACAACACTGCAGTTAAACACCAAAACATGCATTACTTGTGTAGCTAAGTTCCAGGGCTTACTTAATAGTAGTGCTTACACTGTCATAACCAGAAAAAACTGCATTGTTCTGTTACAGTCCAAAACCCACACTTTTGTATGCATCAACAGGTTATTTAAGATGACAAAAATCCCTTTACTGATGCCCTGTTTTTAAACAGTGTCATTTCTTAGTGGTTTTATTTTTCAGGCCTGCCAATATTGACTGTAGAGGAAAAAAAAAAAAATTTACATTCACATTGGCCAAATGCACAAAGCAGGAACATTATTTTCAAACCCAAATGCCTAAATCCCAGCATTAAATAAATGCTTTATGGTATGATTTAACACATGAAAAATGAGTAATTTGAAATCAGTGATATTTTAAGCATAAAAGTTTGGCCCAACCCTGCTACCTTCCAAGATGACTTCTGGTTTGTTTTACTTTACTATTTTCAAACTGCTCTGTCGGGAATAACCCATTAGCATTAGCTATCTTTAGAGTCTGCAACCAGCCTTCTTTTATGTTGATAAACACAATGCTAATATATTATACTAGAAAAATAATCCATGGAAAGCTATAATTTTGGGCACAGCATTACCTCAGCTTCAGAGTGTGCTAGTGCACTATCATACTAGACCGCAATGGTTTAGTTTATAAATTTATACAATTCCTTTCCTGTCCTTTGACAATGACCTATTTTTAGACACACATCACACTGAGTGGGTATGTCACTTGATAGAATACCATCCTAAAGATTCAAGTCTGTCATAAATAAATATGTAAGACAAACTGGTACATACAAGTTGCCTCTGAGACCTGCTTTCAAGTCCATTCCAGAATGCAGTGAATGAAAATCATTTCAAATGAATGTCTGCTGGTCTCTGCCATGTTTCTTCTCCAAGAATTGCACATCACTACACAGCCAAGCATTGCCAAACAGACAGCTCTAGGAAGGTACAGAGGGAGGAAGACAGAAAGGAAACCTTCCACTAACCAGGTGACAACCCTTTCCTGCCTCTTGCCCTCCCTGCCTCTCAGAGGGGAAGGCATCTATTGGGATTCAGTTGATGCTTCTCCTATTAATTCTGCAGAAAGGAGAAATTACCACCCAATTAAAAAAAAAAATTAATATCAATAGCAAGACAACCTGCAAGAAGTATTTTTCTGAGGAGACAGCGGTTGGGTTTTGGGGTTTTTGTCATTTGGGTTTTTTTATTTTTTTTTAACTCCACCTAGCAAATATTGCCTAGCAACAATGGGAGAACCCTCCTAACAAAATGAATCGTGCAGGTATTGGCTGTTTATTCCCATGAAGGGCTGTGTTTCCACCCTGTCAAATGACATCAAGGCCATGTTGCCAGAGGCATTGGGAGTTTTGACCTCTAAAAGGCAATTTTCTCACTGTCTGCTCAGAAATGTAACATTTTTCATATTGAAGGCTTTTATATCATATCTTGTAGGTTTCAGATCTATAAATAACATACTAAAAATCTCCAACACAATAAAGCCCCAGCTATTATCTTTTGCTGTTAACACTGTAAACATTAAATATCACAACGTTAGCACTCTATTAGCATAACTATCAGGCACCACAAAAAAAAATACCCACATTAAATTACATGACCAAGTTTACTGTAGATGAACAGAGGTCAGAACTTGGTTCATACAAGTTCTGAATTTGAAAAAGAAAATATCCACTAGATCACCAGATATCCCTGTAAGATTGGCTTTGGTCTTCCTTGCTTAAGTAATTCCTCCCTTGATTTCTTAATAGGGCTATTACAGGGAAGAATTTTAAGTTACAGGATGGACATAGGTTCCTAACAGCATGCGAACAGAAGAGCTAAGAACTGTTATTTGCATAGAATGTAGGAAGTGTGCTATAATTCTCACCAGTAAATGGGCACATACAGTTCCCCCCCCCCCAATTAATTCTTATTAAAAGCTTCCCATGCTTTAATTGCAGCAGCTCTGCTTTGAGCAGAGCTGCCAGTGAGCTTTGGTCCTAAAATTATTGCTTCCCCAGTTTCTCCACAAAGGATGAAATAAGGATGAAATACTCTTATATGCAGCTTGCGACAACTCAATTTATCCAATAAACATAGTTAACTACAGCCCTGTACAGGCTCTTGAACTGATACTACGTTTTTCAAGTAAGGAGATAGTGAGAAGTAGGAGTCCTAGAACACTACAAGTGCCATTCTGGTAACTGCACTGTTAAATACCGTCAGGGGTTTTTTGCTTTTGCCCGTGTTAAGAGTCATCAAATCTGTAAGAGGATCAGCATTTGCAGGCCATGCAGAGGCAAGCAGTTGTCCCTGAAAAAATCAGCATTTTCACAAAATTATTCTATGCAGCATACAGAGACTGAGAATCAAAATACCAAGACAAGTACTTCCAGTGCTTTCCTCAGACTGAAGATTTTTAAGCTACACAAGTAGATGGCCAAGAAATTCAATTCCTAAGACTACAAATCGACTTCCACAATCAGAGACAATCTTCATAAGAGGCATTTGTGAAATGAGATAGACACGCTCTTAGTGGTTTGTTTTTTTTTTTTTAAACAATCAGTAACTGTTCTCAAAGTAATAGAAAGTAATCTTGCATGATTAAGTAATCCTTTTCCTCAAAAATGCTCAAGAAATATCACGCTCTTCTTCCAAACATCAACTGCAGATTGGCAAGCTTTCCCAGATATCTGTACTTTGGGACAGATATTTTTGGCTATGTTCTTCAACAAAGAGAATTTTTTTATTTATTTATTTATAGAAGAAAAGTACAAAAACTCAAGATAAAGTACCGTTTAGAACATTTTTTGATAAGACCAAAACATCAAAGTGCTTATCCTATTTAAGGAGTTTACTCCAACATTTTCTTAGAACTTACTAGTAATTTCCTACACTGTGTATCTTCTCTCCTAGGAATGCAGTATTTCTCTTCATCAAACAGAATTTTACTTACTACTCTGTTAATTTGTATAGGCCACAAAGAAACAGTAACATAATTTCAGGATTCAAACACTTGAATTAAACATCTATTTCTGGGAAGCCAAGCGTCAGCAGTGTTAGCACAGTATTCCTTGAAGAAAAAAAAAAAAAAAAAACAACAAACAAGCAACCCCAACAGTTGAGAAAAGCTTGCCATGCTTTGCAATGCAGCGTGAAACTCTAGAGCTTACAGATATCTAGATGGCTAGATTTATTCAATCACTATGCCTACTGAATCCAACTCCTATATTATTTCCTTTCAATTTAGCTTGTTGGGAGAGACCTTCTCCCTTAGTATCAGTCTCAAAAATTATTTAACTCCAAAATAAAATGTACACACACACACACACTTGTTTATAAACACAGACCTTTTTAATCAAGTTATTTGCTTGAACCACACTACTGCAAACAAGTCAGGCACATCCTCACTACAAACATGTATTTAAGTGCCCTACCGATATTGAGTTTCTATAAAGCATATATCCATATAGCTAAAGAAAACACATATTAGGCACTTCCATATGTACTTCAAATTAGCATCAGAAAAAAATGAAACTTAGTATAAAATGAAATCAGAAACTAATTCATATCATCTTATCATTTCTCCTGAGGACTCCTGACAAAACTTTATCCCAGCATGTAGGCATATCCAAAGTCTTAAGCCTACTATGACCTTTAGCCCTACAACCAAGCACAGTTCCAAGAGCAGCATAGCCCACTCCCGGAGAGCGAGACCTGCAGTAGACATCAGCGCTGTTACTCTTCCCAGGGATCTAGGGAGGTGCTCGTCTACTAAGATAGCTAAAAGCAGGTATCAGTCCTACCCTCCCCCCTACCGTTAGTTCAACTGACAGAAGGAGGAGAGCAAGCATTTAGTATCCAATGAGGAATGATTGAAATGAGCAGAGAAAGAGGTCTACAGGAGCTTAGTCAGACTACCGCTATAACTGCATAAATACGGTGTATTTTTTCTGCGGTACAGCCACAACAGCAGAGCTTAGTTAAGTGCAACACAGGACCTAGGCAGATTTATAAGTAATTTTTAATTAACTAAACCCTAAAATATACCTTTGTTGCTATAATACTCACGAGAGCCCCGTAACACAGATTAGGCTACCACACAGGCATTAATTAGAAACAACACCACTTCCTACCTCTCAGAGGACCGAGCTCTCCAAGCAGCTCCCCAGCCACCCCGTGCCACTCTCACTGGCGGGTGACTGGGAGTTGGGTTCGCGCCAGGGCCCCAGCCTGCAGCCCCCCACCTGTTCGCACACAGAGCTTTTACCTCAAACCCAGCGGCACACCCAGCGTCCCCCCGAGCACACCTGCCTCCACTCACCCGCCTGCCCTGCACAGCTGGTCCCGCTCTGCCAGCCGGCGCCGGGGAGAGCCCCTGTGCAGCCCACGGGGCTCCTGCCAGGCCCTCGGCCCCCTCTGCAGTGCCAGGCGCCCACCCACTGGGCCCTCCGTGGTGCCAGACACCCGCCCCAGAGGGTCCCCCACAGTGCCAAGCCCGCAGTACCAGGGCCCCTGCCCCCCCCCCCCCCCCAGTGCTAGGACCTCAGCTCCACAGGCGCAGCCCCGCGGGGACCCCCACTCAAAGCGCCGGGCCCCATCCCCCAGGCCCGTCCCCTCAGGCCCCCGGGGCGCCGCTTGCCTGCCAGCCCCCACAGCCCCCCCCCCGGGAGCAGCTGCCGGTTTCCACGGCAACGGCGGGTGGCGGGAAGGCCGTGTGGCGGGCTGAGGCGGGAGTGAGGCGCCGCGGCGGGACGCGGGAGGCCGCGGGCTCCTTCCCCCGGCCCCCGAGCGCGGCCTCGCCACCCGGCCCGGCCCGGAGCGGCCCGGCCCGGCGCCGCGGGCTCTCCCACGCACCCACGGGCAGAAGGGGGCCGCGGCTGCCCCGGGGCCAGCTCGCCTGTACGGGCCAGCCGCTGTGAGGGCACCCGGCCCTCCGGTTGCCTCCCGCCTGTCCTGCACAAAATCCCGACCTCAGCCATACAAGCGGGGAGCCGCAGCTTTTGTCCTGCATTATTCATGCTCTCAGCACTGGAAATGAAAAAAAAAAAATATATATATATAATATATATTCATTTAAAACTATTTTTCAGAGCGCTTCAAAATTCAAATTAATTAAGATTAATTAAAAATTAAATAAAAAATAAAAAGCTCCAAAAGTGATTTTTATTTCCCTTACATCTTTAATGTAGAAGTAACTCCAGTGGGGTTGATATTTTTAGTTTCATGTAGCATAACAAGAGAGATGGGGACTTGCTATTCTGCCGTGGCAGAGCTGCCAAGCGGGAGAACAATGTGGACGGGGGTCTTCGTTTGGGGAAATGAAGGGCAAACTATGTAGCGAGCCAAAGGGGGAACGAGGGAGGAACGCTGTGGCCGAGATGCCCTCCAACGGTGGCCTCTAGTCCTCCTCCTTCCTCTAAGCCAGACCAATTTCCTACCGGTTCCACCAAATGGAGAGAGAAAAGGGGAGAGGAAAGGAAAGAGGCTTCCCTGCCTCTCCCATCACTGACCCCAGGGAAGCCACTGCAGCAGTCACCCACCCTGCTTTATCATTCCCCAGATGCATGAAAGAAGAACCTTTAATCCTCTTGGAAGAACTGCCCTTTTCAAAGTCAAAACGTGTCCCCCTCCCCGCCCCACCATTCTGGGAATATGAATGTAGATGCTTGTGAAAAGCAAGTAAATATCTGGCCCGCAGGGGGAAAAAGTCTGCATTTGAATTTCAGGCCTGTGACTGAGGAGTGAAACTCCAAAAAGCAGTAAACGCAGAAGCAATGTGGGATCCTTGAGCAGACCCAAGTGTAATTCTTACTCACACCCCTTACCATTTAATCATCTCACCAGAGCTGATGACATGACTCTTGTAAGCAATCACGTGATGAGTGCTGGCACCCAGCTGAGAAACGGGTTCCCAGGGTGTTGGGCCACATAAAAGCATTGCTGCTCCAAAAATTCCCAGTATTATCTGAAATAAGACGTGAGAATTGAACAGAAAAGCAGTGAAAGGAAGGGACTGGAGGGTCACAGTGATGTAGACGGGATCGCTTGGCCTTGGACACCTTTGTGGTCCTGTTGACTGAAGATCATTTCCACCTGTTCAGTTGATCTACCCTTTTACTATTAAATCACCAGTTCCTCAGAGGAAAGGCAGTCGCTAGCCAGCAGGTCTCTTGGTTACATCTCAACTCCAGAATATCTTGTGAGGAACAGGAGGTGGTCTAGAAAACTAACTCCAAGATGAGGTTCTACAAGGAGACCCACTTCTGAGCAAGCAGATGAGCAGCCAAGGCTGATGTCCTGTGTTACGGATAACGCAGTGCATTCAGAAATAAGGGATTAATGTGAAACTGTTTGATGCTAGGACTTTTTGAATACCTTTATTCACCAAAGAATATCATGTCTGAAAATTTACCTGCGCTTTTTTCCCAAGAGGATGTCTTGACAACAGAAAGCTTAACTGAATAACATTCACAAAAATATTAAACATGCACAACGGTCCTTTGCATAAAGCAGAATGAGTACGATGTTCCAAAAATGGACAAAAACATAACCACGTAATTGCTGCTACAAACCATTTTAAGAAGGGCACTATACTGGGTCCAGTAGTACAAAATCATTTTTATTTCAAATTGTACTGAATTCATCTGTTTACAGATTCCTTCTACAAGTTCTACATCTCAAAGGCTAATTGCAAACTAAAAGCTGGATATAAAAATACAAATTTGAGTTCCTTTAATAACCTTTCAAGCTGAAGACTGCCTACAAGGGGGCAAAACCTGTGGCATTGTAATAAAACACTTGAACTAAAGGTTAAACAAGGGCTTAACAAAGACTTTGGTTATCCTCTCCTCTGTGCACCATTCAATATGTACTTCATGATGAGAAATATGCCTCCTATTTAAGGAGTTTATTCCAACAAGAAAAAAGGCGTCCCGTTCTCCTCTTTCTGAGAAGAAATCCGTGACAGAAATGTGGAATAATCCAATGCTTAAGAAGTTAAGAGCACAAATCCATGAAAAATGATGCCGCAGCACATGCATCCTCAAAAATACAGGTTAGAACAGGTAAGTACAATTTCTACTACTTGGCAATGCTGTTTCGATATCAGACTTTTGGGGACGCTTGTTTTATTAACTTCACATACTTGCACGACATCTGAGGTGATACCATGGATATTAAAAATTTTACAGTCAGGATGCTGAAATTTTACTCTCACAGAATATTGGTCTCTGCTTTTTCAACCAAACACACTGTTTAAGTAAAGAAGTATACCCCCCTGTGTCTGCCTGAAAGGATGCCAGGCAGGGGAAAATGAAAAGCTCTGAATATCTGCATATCTGAAATCAGTGAAGCAAAGGAGAAGAGACCATCAGGGAGACTGCTAAGGTCCCTGATTCTCAAGCCCAGTGTAAATTAGAGCCCAGCTGGCAGAGGTACTCGGGAGACCATACGCTAGCCGAGGATGGCTGGAGCACAGCATGTTTCAACCATATGTCTGACATACTGCCTCCTTTCCAAGGGTCTCTGGCATAGCGGGATTTGGATAGGCTCTCGCTCAGCTGGCCAGGTTCAGAGCTCTCGTCTTCTTTGTGCTAAAACAACGGCACTGAGGCTGCAGCCCAGCTCTCCTCCGGCAGGCCAGGAAGAGCAGCACTGCTGTGCATCACCCATTTGGTAGGAGCACATTCCCACCATGGCATGTGGTGGAAACACTCCAGCTGAGCCTGCCTGCATCACAGGTGGGCAGGGGTAACCATGGGGGGATTAGGATGCAGAAATCCTAGACCACAACACTGTTACTGCTCCCTTTTCATACTGTTAGCCGTAATGAGTTTTGTCCTGTAGTGTGTCTCAATCTGCAAGTTAGTTGCAGTCCCACAAACTCCAATTCACTATTCATTTCATCCAACAGGTGAACCTCAAATTAATTTTTCAGTTTCCGCCTCCCAGTTGCAGGTTTTTTTCTATTATTTAGATATTTTGCAACATAAAAGTATGCTTAATTCCATCTTCACATGCTGTTAAATTCAGGTTGTGTTTTAGCAGCCAAGAAGTCATACCCTTGCATCCCAGGAGAATTTATCTATCTACTCAGCCTGTTGTCTGGGGGTCACAACAGCTTGTACCACATTTCATTTAGAGCGGATCTGAAAGTGGAGCGGTTAAGAATATTTCCTTCCCTACCACTGACATTAGACTTTCCCTGGTCTTTCCCTGGCTACCCTGTCCCTTTCTAGAATCACAGAGGGCCTCCATAGCTGGAAGAATTTGCTCTGTTTTCTTTTTCTTCCATTTTCATGTCATTGTCATGATGCTTTATTGAGCTGCTGCTCTCTCAGGTTCTGTCCCAGCCATGCATGATACAGTCTGTTATTTGCCAAAGAAAAAGTGCACTGAAATGCTGCTATGTAAATAAGAAGCAATTCACCTATGATTCTAGATGTGCCTGTGCCCAAAGATCCCCCAAACAGTAAATGATTTGATACAAAAGGGCCATTATGGCTCTTTTCTTGGTTCTCTGTATTCTGTTAAGTGATATTTTTGCAGTTTAACATATTCCAGACCTTTGCTGGCAGAAGCAATGCATATAACCTCCCTTAGATGTGTATTCAGTTGGGAGCTGCCTGGCTACACAGGATTTCATACATCGTTCAGCTAAGTCAGCGATCCATATGCAAAAATCAAGCTCTCAGGGACACCACGTGGATTTGTGACATTATTCAGAGTACTTTGTGTCTCTAATAAACCAATGAATGGATTACACTCAGCCATAGAAATGTTTTTTCCTCTCTGTGACATATATAATATGGATAAGCTTTATTTAATGAGTAGCTAAAAACTAAAGGCATGCACGTTGCTTAGGCAGTTTAAAAATACTCCTCAGCATTGTAACTGCTTAAGAAGAGGAGTGAGAGCACACAACAAAATGGCAATGTATAAATCTGAGAAACACTGCGCTGAATGCTAACATGGGACATCTTGATTAAGTAAATTTCATTTTGAAAACTATTTTTGGCTTATAACAGTTGGAAGCAGAAGAGACAGGCAAACCTTTCCTATACTGTATATCCTGACAAGCTATTTCATCTTGGCATTCCAGTGTAGATTATTTCTTTGTATCACGCTGTTGTCATGAGTTAGGCGCTGGATAATGGATAGTTTGAAAAACAGTCCATCTGTATTTAGTCAATAAAGTAATGGTTTGTAAACTCACTCAGCAGCAAGCTGTTTCTTGAAAAGAATAGAAGAGCATTCAAGGGAAAAGAGTGACAAGACTTGGTGATTTCCTAATGATCAGATTTTGTTCTTTGCATGGTCATGCTTACTGCTCCCAGGAAACCCTTATCTGCCTACAAATGACAAACAATTATTTGACTTAATTAGCAAACCCTGGGTCAAGTTCCTGTGCCAGAATGATTGGCACTGCAACTGGCTTGAAAACTTGCTTCAACTGGGAGATGTCCTTAATTCTTCCTTTTTATTATTCCTTGTATGTCAACCGACTGTGGTGAGTGTTGGGATTTCAAGGTGCTTAATATTTTCAGGTTTCTCGCAAGAGCAAACCTTTCCGGCGGCTCAACGCATTTGTAACATCAGCCTTCCACACCTTCTCCTTCTATGTCATTCTCGGTGACGGAAGTGATGGTGCTAGTCACAGGATCCACGGCTGCCTACTCTCTGCATTCAGATGTGTTTCTCCCTGGTGTCTCTGCAGTCTAGGAGACAG
The DNA here is from genome assembly GCF_026419915.1 of Harpia harpyja. Taxonomy (NCBI): domain Eukaryota; kingdom Metazoa; phylum Chordata; class Aves; order Accipitriformes; family Accipitridae; genus Harpia; species Harpia harpyja. The sequence goes on along the minus strand of NC_068948.1, from coordinate 11,502,046 downwards.
GGCTATATGCAGTCACATCCATGAAACCTCGCTGAAGGCAACAAAGTCACATAGGCTTTGCTGACTGAAGGTGCACTGGAGTCAAACAACTACTTTTGAAGCACCGATTTCTTACTCAAATCTTCTCTCCCCAAATAAAAGCCCATCTGGACTACAGTGGTGTCTTAACTATGACTGGGAAGAGTATTAATCTACATATAGATATTGATTCCTTTGTTTTAAAGGAACAAACCCCTGATTCTCATTTATCTGCTTTAAACATTTAATGAAATGATCCATTTTCTCTCCTATTTACTGCTGTATCTTAAAATGCCCAGTAAAGCATGGTGTGTTTTGAAGAAGAGGGTCAGGCAGACCGTGGATTTCTTCCTGCACTTTTTGTAGTCGGTAGGAATATTGGTATCATCGCCAGGAAGCCAGGATCAAGCCTCAGGTTAAGATACGTAACATAAGAAGTCCTGAAGTCAGGCTCAAACCGCAAGATAAGACACATAATATTACGGAAAAGAGTAAGGACTAAGACAGGATGAGGCCTGCTACCATAAATTCATAAAGGCCTTCAAGAACAACACCGACTGGAAGTTGTTGTTACTCTAATTCATATAGCACTGTGTAGAAGACGTCGATGTTATTTTTCAGTTCTTTCTTTCACAGAGTCAATAAATTTCAAATCTGATCATTTCAAAATATATTTGGAACATCTTTTTGATAGGAAATTTATATTCCTTCAAATCTGCATCTTTTCACAATCTAGTCATTTTCTGTCTTGTAAAATAGACACAATTTGTTATTTTTGGAAAACACAAAAAAATAGAGAAAACTAAGCTTGGGTTCTTTATGAGCTTCTCTTTCACACTGTCTTAAGTGTGTAAATAAATGTTTTACGTGTTTATTGAAAAAAATGGAAGCGAACGATGGAATAATTAGATAAAAAACAGGTTACAGAAGGGTTCTGTCCAATTTCATTTTTAAGCATCTGCACAGAATACAAAGAACTGCTGGTAAGAAAAAATCCAAGCTTTTTTTTTTGAAGTATTTAGTATCTTAATAAACACATGCTGGGCATTTGGCCAAGAACTTTTAAAACACCTATGATAAGTTATAACTTAAAATTTAAAAAATTGAAAAAATTATAATATCCTGCAACTGAGCTCAAGAATCTTCTGTTATAAATTTTGTATTGCTTTATAGGGAAGATAATGGAGTTGTTGAGAAAATAAGTTACATTCAGTTCTAACAGTATTTCTTCTTTTTTGTTCACTACATACTATTTAGTATTTTCCTTTGTACACTTCTTAATAGTTGAGCTTTAAGTGAAACTCTGAAAAACAACATTAGGATTCAAAATACAGTGGAAGATTTTATTTTCAGGGTCACAAGTAGCATAGCGAGATTTCTCTCTTAAACAATGACACTTAGTATCTCTGTAGTTCTATGAATACTTTTGAAGTGTCATATTAAAACCAATCTCTTGGCCTTCAGGCAAAGAGAAGCAATTAGTCTTGGAGTTGTGAATAAATAAAAATCCATTTATATACCCGTCCTTGACACGTACCTTGCAAATCTTGGAAACTTCATCTAGTGGGAAAAGAAATGTTAAATCATGAACACCAATACTAATCATATTGCAATGTTGCTTCCTAAAACTGTTTAGTTTATATCAATCTTTTAAGTATTAATTCATATGTATATATTCATACATATTGAAACACAACAACAGAAAGGCATTCACACACTTGAGTGAGAAGAAAGAAATGAAGGAGTGCATATAGAGCTGTAACGTGTACCTTTATTACCCTCAACATTAATACAGGCAAGATAAAGCTCAAAGCTCTCAAGTACATTGTCCTTTTCTTAGATACCGTAAAAACAATCCCGCACAAGTTACGTACCATGCGCATGCCTTTTTTATCCCAAGTGCTACTGTGTCTTTGCTTTGATCTACAAACAAACAAACAAAACAAATCTTTTATTAGCCATGCATTCCATTTCCATGCAGCACAATTAAATGGTACCTGTCACAGATGTGTTGGGATGAGTCAGAAAACAATTTCTACTTTTTGTTCAGTGCAGTATTGTTAGATCTTCTCTTTCCTCTTTACCGTGTCTCAATGCAGAAGCATCTTATTTTTACGATGCTCTGACTGCTGTTCAAGATTCTCATATTTATTTTTCATTTAGCAGTTAGTAATTCACAGAGGAAGTAAAATTTATGATGCCAAGTCATCCCAAATCGTCCACCTGCACCCCTACAGAAAAGCTGAGTGAAACTCAGGCTGCGTGACAGGTCACTGAGTCTCAGCGGAGCTCGTCCTCCCTGAATCCACTTGTTGACCAGAGTGCAGGGGAAATGAGACTACTTAGGCTACAGCCTTGTCCAACGATCAGGTGAAGCAGCTGTCGGGGGACACGCTCGTGTTCGGAGGTTATTTTAGAATAAAATCCACTGCTTTGTGCCACGCTCTCATAGGCACGGAGTCCCAACCTGGAGGTCAGAGGTGGGATGGTGACCCCGCGAAGGATCATACCTGGGCTGATGGGATGGTCAAGGAAAACAAATTTTAGTCTGTTCTGGATGCAAATCTCTCTGCTGACCTAGTTCTCATTCTCCTTTTCATTTCAGAAGCTCAGCTAAAAATCCATAAATTAAGGAAATTAACTGATGGAGCCTCCGGCATCTTTGTAAGCTATTTAAATCTTTAAATTTACAACATCTTCTGCATATATCAAGTAATTGAACTAACTGCAGGGATGTAACTTTAATGAGAAAATTTCCCTCTTCTCCTGTAGTTTGTACTCTTAAAAAAAAAAAAAAAAAAAAGCTACCCTTAGGAGAAAAGTTTCTGTTTATTCCTGCCACGGAAGAGAACTTTAAAAACCCCCTCAATTTTAGGGGGTCCTGCCTGCCTTCCTCCCCGGCTTCCTGGCGGGCCGGGGCGGCCCCGGGCCCCGCGGCGCGGCGCGGAGGGGAGCGCGGGCGCGGGCGGGGAGGGGAGAGGAGGGCGGCCCCCGCCTGCGCGCCGGCGGCCTGACCTTTCCGGCAGCCGCACAGCGTTGCATAACTCCGCTGCGCGGCCGCGCTCGGCGGCTAGTAGGCGCTGCAGCCCGACGAGTCGCCGCGGCTGGCCGGCCGTCGGGACGCCCG